>NC_083717.1:128955224-129660724 GCF_028564815.1 Eubalaena glacialis
TATCAACAGCTGAATCCCCCAGTTGGTTTTAAGACTTGGTGAAGACAAAGGAGAGACTTTTTCCCTTGTAAGTCACCAGCCATGTTTTCCTCTGTTCTTTAGCTGTAGGGCATGCTCCAAACTCTTCCAGCCGTCTTGCATTTGTTTGCTTTGAGTCACAAGGGGAAGTGGGAAGAGAATGTAGAACCTTTAGAGCAGGGTCTCAAACTGGGTGATTCCTGAGCTTGTTTTGTATAGCTGCAGGGCAGGCTTCATGGGCTGGCAACCTATGTTGCAGCATAGGGCCCTGCACTGAGAGGGGTCCACACTTGGTTTAATGCTCTGCTATTGCCAGCTTGCAATTCTTAGTAATTTTTGAGCAAGGGGTTCTTCATTTTCATTTTACACTGGACCCTGCAAGTTACCTAGCCAGTTCTGTATGGCCCTTTTGATATAAAAAATTGACACACAAATCTGAGTTTTAAACTTCTCTTTAAGAATTAGATGGTGTGGCTCACTTGGCAAGAGTTGACTGCCTTAGATGGAGCAGTATTCTCCAGTTCATCATGGTCTCCCCGCTACTCCCATCCATTTACCCCCACTGCTGCTGCTTGAACCCTGTGGGTATTTGAGTTTGAGACTTCTATTCCGGAATAATTCACATGGCAATTGTAGAGCTTAAAAAAAACAGAAGGACCATTGTCAAACAACCCAGAGAAAAGATGCCATGCATAGTAATTTAGAAGCATCCATGGTAATTCACCACCATGCACAGTAGTTCAGTGGGATTTCTTTTACAGGCAATGGGGGGGACATATTACATTGTACCTGAAGATATTTGATAGGTCAGGCTTATTTGTCACCACCACTGCTTTCAGGGGAGAAATCAAATGTTCTTTGCAAAAAAGCTAATTAACCATCCTGTTGGTTCATTGTTTGTATTAATTTTCCTGCCCTTTGTTTACTACTTGATTACTTTTATCCCCTGCTTTGTTTAACTTTATTTAAATTACACAATATTTTTATGCTGGCTGGGTATTTTTTTAGCGCTATTTTTTTCTCTCTATTCTTTCTTTCCAGGAGGCTAGGGACCTATAATTTGAGATTATATTACTGTAGGAAGAGTTCACTTTTTTTTTTAGTTAAAAAGGGAATTACAGTCAATATTTATAATGAACCCTTCTCCAGCAAGGGAGTTCCAGCCATGCTAATGTTAATGTTCATAAGTCCAGATCTGCCATTACTATTTATAATAATGAGATGCTGGTGACAGACTCCTGGACTTTATAGTAGGTGAAGCATTCTCACCCATCATGTCACAGTGAAAAGATACTGTATTAATCTACAGATGTGCAGAGAAATGTTAGAGAATTAACATGAATGATGGTATTTGCTGCACTGGAAAAAGGTTAATTTTTTTTTTTTTTGGCCGTGTGACAGTAAACAAGGACCTGACAAATCCGTAAGGGGCTTTTGTCACATCTTAGAGATGGAGTCTTCTCTAAGGATCAAGCCCCAAGGACTCACAGCTTTACTCTGTACCCTGTAATAATCCTAATGCCCACCATGTCCACCACTGTACAAGCTGTAAAGCCAGCTGTTTCAGATAATTTCACCAGCAGTCAACAATCAACAGATGTGTCAAATGTCTACCATGTGCAAGACCATGTGCTGAAGAAACACTTTACAAATTAGGGCAACCAAAGGCAAGCACATGTATATTACTTGGAGAGCTTGTCATAGATTTAACACTGTGTTGTCTGGGCTCTGCTTAATAACTCTTTACTTTTTCTGGCCCACTCAGAATCTTTGTTTCCCACCCACTCTCAGCTTTTTCAGTTCTTAATGCTCATCCTTTGTTTCTACCCCATCAGTCTCCAATCACTGTAACCTTCTGGGATAGCTGTGAATCCACCAAAATCCTCCCCACCAGCAGCCCCCCAGGCCCCCATCTTCCCTACTACTGTTTATTCCCATTATATTAGCATAAAAATAGCCCATCTAAAACCAAATGACACTTCAGCTCCCCTTGTGAAGTAATCTGCTTACATTTAGCTTTAAATATTTAATTCAAATATTGCACTGTATTTAACCTGTTTTTTGTTTTGCTGTGAATTAAAAGAGAATGAGTCCAAAACGCATATTAGTCACTCTTCCAGGCAATCTATGTGGGGCATCAACTAGAAATTACCAAAATAGCAGGGCCTTATGTGGTAGAAGACTACATGCAAAATTAAAACAGGTGTACAAATGTAGTTAAAAATTTTTGTCCTTCAGTGTTATTACCACATTGCATTTTCAATTAAAAATAAATAAAAATGGGGGAAGGGGATGGTGAGAAGGTAGGCATCACAGCAAGGCTCCAGAGAGAAACACATTTCTTCAGCCTTGGCTAGGAGTGGCACGCAGCTTATAGAACACTGAGAATATCTGTCTCAGAAGAGCAGCTGCTTGAAAAGAAAGGACAGACCTGAAAATAATGGTAAAAAATAAAAACAACCACAAAACAGGCATGATTGCTCAGAGAACTAATAAAGAATCAGATTGGTGAATTAAAATATTACAGTTTTCACTAATTTAGTGTTAAATAATTGATAACATGATTTTTAAGCATTTGAATTTTGACTAAACTGAAAATGAATATGCTAAGAGGCAGAGGACCAAGAAAAAAGTAACGTAACCAGCTTAAGAAGAGACATGTTTCACCATGTTATTTTTTACTTAGAGGGTTTTTCCTTTTGGTCCTTGCTCTGGTTGGTATTATTAGGTTTGTTTGTTGTGAAGGTGAATAAACCCATATATTTTGTTTTAATTTAAAAAAATATTTTCTTTAAGAAAATAACAAAAATCATGGTCTCTGGCATGATGTTTTTTTCTGGTTCTTAGATGCTAAATCTTAACTCCATCCTTTTGTAATTACTACTTATGCTTAATACCCAAACACGAAGTAGTAAAATGAGTGCTGTCAACCAGTTTGAGGGGAAAACAAAATGCTCCTTTTCAGAGATACTCTAGAATCTCAAATGGTGGTGGAAAGGCCACATTACCAAATTTAAAGTGAATTTTTGCAATGGCTTGTACCAAATGAGAGATTTCTATTCTGGATTTTGGAATCCTAAAATCCAACAATTTACACATATGTATGTAGACTGATATTCTCTGTGCAGGAGATTAGTGGTGGGGGAGTTGGGCAGGGGTGGGTGGTCCCAAGAAGGGAGCAATAGCTTGCTTCCCTTTTGACTCATTTCATCTCCTGACACCCTAAACCTAAACAGTAAACAAGAACAGAGCCTGGCAGGGTGGGTTTTGGAGCCGGGCATATTTACATTTGAATCAGCTCTAACATAAGATGATAAGGTCTGTGATTTTGAGTTTCTTAGAGTGTCATTTTCCCCATATGTAAAATGAGGAGAATATCCATTTTACAGAATGACATGAAGTAAGTATTTTTATGTAAAGTTACTAGCACAGAGCAGGCATTTGATAAACAAAAGTTATTATTATTTTGCTATTCACAAGTAGTGGGGTAAGATTATTACTCCCCCAAGAAGAAATTTAATTTCTCAACTTCAACCCTGAAACCAATGAAATACTTTTCAGAGCTTTTATTAATGGAAAGAAAACCCCTTTAATATATTTTAAATGCTATAATATATTTTAAAGGCACATATATTATCTCACATAATTTCTTTTTCCTCCTTAATTTTTCTCCATGGCATTTATCACCATCTGCAAACTACACATTTTACTATATTGTTTGTCTCCCCTTAGTACAAAGCAAGTTGCACGAGGGCAGAGATTTTTGTCTATTTTGTTCATTGATGTTTCCTTAGCTCCTAGAATAGTGCCTGGCATGTGGTGGTGCTCAGTAAATTCTTGTTGCACGAATGAGTGAATCCACATAACCCTTTGAGAAAGGCAACTTGACTGTGTTCAGTATGTAGAAAATGAATTCTCTTTTTCAGTGATGCTTTTCAAGGTTCTGAACACCTTTGAGTGATTCTTGCTATTCCAGATAGCATGTCAAGAAGCCCTTCTGGCTGATGGTTAAGCCATCATACACCATCCAGTATTCTAAATTCTTCCACTGAAAGCAGGGATATTGACCAGGCAGCTCTGATGGGCTTCTCCTCTCCATGGGGTTTCTAAGAGGGAGCTGGAGTTTCCTTGGTCATTTGAAAGATACATTGATTCTTCTACTAGTGGTTGTCTCTTTCTATCTCTTTAGTGAATTTGAGACTCCTTCAGGATAACTTATTTATTCTCCTTGAAATCATGAATTCTGAGCTGTAAATCTCAGATTGATTGATGGATTGGTGGGATTCAAAGGAATCTTCAAGGAAAGCACCAGATAGGGAGAATGATAAGCCATGGCAGTCAACTCTTTCCTATTTCTATAAAAATGCTCTAATGAGAAATAAAGCAAAGCACAGGCACATAACAATACACTTGCTTGGCCAGAAGAACATACCACTTCATAAATGAAGGAAATAATTAAGAGAGCCGATTTCTGCTATATATTTTGAATTAGAGGCAAACTATCTTTTAACAGTGGATATCTATAGCTGAATTTCGTACCAAAGACATATTCTAAATGTCATGCTTTTGAACTATTTCTCAGCCAACAGGTGTGAGATTTTTTTCTTGAAATTCAAACCATTTTGACAGCATCCTATTTTTAGAATGGCTTCCTCTTTTAAAAGGCAAAACAACATCCAAAAGCAATTAGAAAAACATCTTGAGAGAAGGCAGTGTTCTTGTTATACCATAATAATAATGGGCTGAATAAGAAAATGTAATGCTGTTAAATTTATAGTTCACAGTGTTTTTATTAATTTTATTTTTTTAAATTTTATTTATTTTTGGCTGCGTTGGGTCTTTGTTGCTGCACGCGGGCTTTCTCTAGTTGCGGCGAGTGGGGGCTACTCTTCGTTGTGGTGCGCGGGCTTCTCATTGCGGTGGCTTCTCCTGTTGTGGAGCACGGGCTCTAGGTGTGCGGGCTTCAGTAGTTGTGGCACACGGGCTCGGTAGTTGTAGCTTGTGGGCTCTAGAGCGCAGGCTCAGTAGTTGTGGCACACGTGCTTAGTTGCTCCGTGGCATGTGGGATCTTCCCGGACCAGGGCTTGAACCCGTGTGCCCTGCATTGGCAGGCAGATTCTTAACTACTGCGCCACCAGGGAAGTCCTATATAGTGTTTTTATTTTATGGTTATGAAACATATTTAATATATTTACTTTTAGCAACCTCATCATGCTACAGGATAAAAATTATGCCTTATGAAAGTTTCCTTACATCTGCAATACATGCCATGGCCAGTTGCAGTACACAAGGACATTATTGTGTTCAAATAGCATGCTATTTTTATCTATTTCAAAGAGCCCTGGACTGGAAGTCAGGAACCTGAGTTTTAATTCCTGCTAATATAATCTTCCTGAACTGTAGTTTCCTCCACAGTAAAACAAAAGGGTTAAAATAACTGATTTCTGTTTCCTTTTATCTCTAATATTTTATGCCTCACTTAAAGGGTTCTCCCTATCTTTCAATTGTTCAGCTTTGTCATTTTTCCAAAATGATATTCCATTAGAATATTTTAAATTTGCTTAATGCCCTCATATAGATGAAAACATATTTTAAGTGTATACACCATTTAAATTTCACACTTGTGTGTTTCATTAGCTTGTGTTTCACAGTACTCTTGGTGGTTAACCTATAGTCGATACATAAGGTTTCACTTAAACAAACAAATTACTGTCTTTCACAACAAACTTAAAAATTTTTTTCCAGTTTTATTGAGAAATAATTGACATACATCTCTGTATTAGTTTAAGACATAGAACATGATGGTTTGATTTGTATATATTGTGAAATAATCACTACAGTAGATTCAGCTAACATCCGTCTTCTCATATAGATACAATAAAAAAAGAAGAAGAAAGGAAAAAGATTTTCTCCTTGTGACGAGAACTCCTAGGGTTTACTCTCTTAACTTTCCTATATATCATACAGCATTGTTGGCTATAGTCGTCATGTTGTACATCACATCCCTGGTACTTCTTTGTCTAATAACCGGACGTTTGTACCTTTTGACCACCTTCCTCCAATTCCCTCTCTTCTTACCCCCCTCAAAACAAACTTTTAAACAGTTCCCTTATCTTGTAAATTCAAATATTTTCTATTTATTCTTTCTCCCTTTTAGCCATAACATGTATTTTCTGTTAATGAGTTGAGCGAAATATTTGGTGCTCCTGTATCCTTTCTATTGGGTGTGGAATTTCTTTAGAAACTCACACTGCTGCTCCAGACATTTCCCCAAATACCTGTGTGTGTGCTTTTATAAGGTCAAACCATATGGAATTCCCATTTTTGTATGTCAAAAATGGCCAAATATTTGCAGTTTCATGTGGTTCAACCTAATAATTTGTTAATTATCATAACAATATGTTTACTATTTTTATAATGCAGTGATGAAGTCAGTCCCTAAATGAGTTAGGGAAGTAGTGCAAAGAGCACGCAGGGGCTTTAATGAAAGACAGATCGGGGATTGAATTCTGCTTTTCTGATACCAACAATGTGCCTTGGGCAAGTTGCTCAACTTTGCTGAGCTTCCATTTCGTTTGTAAAATGGAAATGCTGATGCCTGCCTCATGGGCTTGCTGGGCAGAATGCTCCTGGCTCCTAGAATGGTGCCTGAAACATGCTTCAAACTCTGTAATGGTCATGATGTTGTTACTAGTAACCATCCTTGTACTCCCTCAATGATAAATCTCTAAATGTTTAGCTAGAAAAACAAACAAATTGACCTAAATAGATTAGATGAGAAATGGTTACAAGAAGGAGCAGATTCCTGGGAAGAAGAGTCCTATCTTCTAGGGCCATGTAGACTTTTAACGAGATTCCCAAGGGACATTTTAGGGGAGAATGGGAAGGTTGTCTTTCCTGTCATCCTCAAATAACTATTTCTGGAGCAATAATGCCATAATTCATCTGGCATCTGCAAATTTACTTCAAATGTTTTCCTTTTTATATTTTGTTTTTTTGAGAGTAACAGTAACAAAGTTCTCTTATGAAAACTATGGACTGTAAAATTGTATTTATTTATAACAAATAGCTTTAAAATTTTATTTGTAAAATTCTTTGAGCCAAAAAAAGTCACAGAGGTTAAATGTTCACTAGTATTACATATGTTTTAATGCCCACTAGGTAAGTGAGTTTAATGTTTTATTTAGCCTAAAACAACTCCCATGAGACCGTGAGTCTGGTCCCAGACCAGAAGGGACAATCTTTAACTCTCCTCCTTTCCTCTGAATGATCCTGTGCTTGTCGATGGCTTCTCCTGTAGCCATGTGCTGATGACTCATGAATTCAGATTTTTACCCTCTGATTATTTTCCCTGAGATTCAGACTTATATTTCTCCTGCCTTCTGTTTGTGTTCTCCCAAATCTTCTTTGAGTACCTTCACTGTGCACATCTAAAATCTCATTCTCTTCCCCATTCCAAACTTGTTCCTCTTTCTGAACTCCCTGTCTGGAATAAAGCCTTGTCTTCAATCCCATCCCTCAGGGCAGAGACTGGGTGTCATCCTTAGCCTTCTGTTTCACCTCTCCCCTCACCCAAGTTCTGCTGAGTCACCAAGTCCTGCTGAGTCACCAAGTCCTGTAGAGTTTCTAACTCTCTGGGATTTGGTGAAAATGAGCTTAGGGTCACCCCAAATAATTTTTTATTGTCTAATAGACTTAGGTCATGTTTCCCCACCTCCTGGCTTTCCCTTTTCTAAACTATGGACCTGATATTTTTAGACTTTCTTTCATGGAAGGCCCTTCCATCCCCATGATCTTTCTAGCTGTGCTCTGAACCTTTTCCAGCTCTGTGAAAGCCTGTGTCCAGGACAACCTCAGGTATGCAGTGTGGCTGGTGTGCTGTGGTGAAGAGGGGGAGAAAATGCACAGTGTGAGCACTGGATGGGGACTCTAACAAATAAGAAATGTGTTATCCTAGATGGAAAAAGTGTGGGTTTTTTTTTCACTTTGAAATAAAAATTTGTCTGATCAGAGAGTTCCAAAAGATCATACATAAAGTTACTACATCCCGACTCAAGAGGATTACACACTGCTGACTTCAGCACCAGAATGTATTTCTTTTTTGCAGGCGTGATTCTCGTTTGTCTTTTGAATTAATTCCAATGGACAGGAGCCAGTTTTTTTTTTTTTTAATTTTTTTCTTATTAGTCATCCATTTTATACACATCGGTGTATACATGTCAATCCCAATCTCCCAGTTCGTCCCACCACCACCACCCCCCCCCACCGCCGCTTTCCCCCCTTGGTGTCCATATGTTTGTTCTCTACTTCCATGTCTCAATTTCTGCTTCACTTCACTCTGTATGACAGTCTCTAGATGCATCCACATCTCTACAAATGACCCAATTTCGTTCCTTTTTATGGCTGAGTGATATTCCATTGTATATATGTACCACATCTTCTTTATCCATTCGTCTGTTGATGGGCATTTAGGTTGCTTTTGTGTCCTGGCTATTGTAAACAGTGCTGCAATGAACATTGGGGTGCATGTGTCTTTTTGAATTATGGTTTTCTCTGGGTATATGCCCAGTAGTGGGATTGCTGGGTCATATGGTAATTCTATTTTTAGTTCTTTAAGGAACCTCCATACTGTTCTCCATAGTGGCTGTATCAATTTATATTCCCACCAAAGTGCAAGAGGGTTTCCTTTTCTCCATCCCCTCCAGGAGCCAGTTTTAACTCTGTGGCTCACAACACTGGCATTGTTCACAGTAATATTCACAAGAGAGCAAATCAGCAACCATTTTTCCCATTGAAGACAACTAGTTCCCATGAGGAAGGCAGGTGGCATGTTGGTGAGCTGTGCTTGGGGTCAGTTAGATCTTCTGAGTTCAGATCCCAGTCACATACTAGCTCTGTGCCTAAGGAAAGTTGCCCTTCTGGGCTCTGCTTTTCTTCATAGTACCTGCCTTGTCAATTATTGTATAGTTTAGGCACAATGTGTAGTTTAGGCACAAAGCACCTAGCACAGTGCCTGAGATACTGAAAACTCTCAGGAGTGGTTAGTGGAGGCTGGAGCTATTCATAATGTAAAAGCATGACTAACTGGTGGCCAGCCTTGCTGCCTGACCTTGTTTTAGGAGAATTTCTGTTCCAATCCCAGACCTGTGAGATTTCAGTGGTCAAGGGAGTCTTGTATCAGCATCTTATCCAACTACCCTGCTTCTTCCCTAAATTGGACAGGAGCAACCATATCATATGACTGATATTTATACAGATCTTCCTCAACTTATGATGGGGTTACCCATTGTAAGTTGAAAATATTGTAAATCAAAAAAGCATTTAATACATATAACCTACTGAACATCATAGCTTGGCCTAGCCTACCTTAAATGTGCTCAGAATACTTACATTAGCCTACAGTTGGGCAAAATCTTCTAACACAAAGCCCATTTTATAATCAAGTATTGAATATCTCATGTAATTTATTGAATATCTCATGTAATTTATTGAATACCGTACTGAAAGTGAAAAACAGAATTGTTGACTGAGTATAGAATGGTTTTAAGTTTATCAGTTGTTTATCCTCTTGATGGTGTGGATGACAAAGCTGCCGCTGCTCACCATCAGAGAGAGTGTCATACTGCATATCACTAGCCCAGGAAAATATCAAAATTCAAAATTTGATGTAGAGTTTCTACTGAATGCGTATGCTTTTGCACCATTATAAAGTTGAAAAATCATAAGTTGAACCATCATAAGTTGGGGATGGTCTGTATATCAAATTTTATTTTCCTTATGCTTCCTTTCTACACTAATTTGGGGAAAATGTTTCCATAGAAAATTGTTTTGGGCCCAGTGAATAATAACATTTACCGTTAAACTCTCATAATCTTGTCAAGGGAAATTCCACACTTTAAAATGTGCATTTACTTCTCTAATATAGATTCAGTTCACACAATCTGTTGCACCCTCAGGTATTAAAATACTCTAAATACTCAATATTAAATGTTGATTTCACATTTTTCCCACAGACGTTAAATAAGTAAGCAGACACAAAGGTTATGCATCCACTCTCAGGGGACACGATTGCTGGTTTTCCCAGCACAGGTAAAGCTTTGCCTTGGAAACGATTATGTGATTTAGCAGTGAGGGGTTAATATTCCTTACACTGTCAGATGTGATGTAGGCTGTAGCCTCTCAGCTTGAGTTGCCTCCATCACTGAGCTCCAGACATGTCTGGGCATGTCCGCTGAATGTCTGCCCTATGTTGCTGATGAGTTAGTGGTCTGTTCCATCAGTGGACAGAGTGTATTGGCACTAGGGTCAGAAGAGATCTCTGAAGAGAACTCATCCTAAGAGAAATGGAGTCTGCCATGATAAGCTCTAATTTCCAAAGGGTGAAGTGACTCTGAGTCCAATTTGAGGTGGGACACAAGTTATCCTCTCTTGGTCACTCCCTGGACTCAGGGCTGAGACCTGTAAAAACTGGGGAGGGGCAAGTGTAGTGTACATAAGAGTTATTCAACTAAAGAATCTGTACCTGATTTGAGCACAAGACCACTGCTTCAGCAGCCTTAGGCAGAGTATATTGTGCAAGAGGGAGAAAGGTGTGTTCCCATCTATCTACAGATGCTCTAACCAGAGGTTTCCAAATTCTTTTGATTGGCAGCCTTATGTGTTAAAAAATGTCTAAGCCCTCACTTGTATTAATATATTATATATTTTATAAAACATACACAAAAGTAAAAATTAAAAAGGATGAAACAAAAATTAAGCAGAAATCTTAAATTTTCTTCACATTCCCAAAGGTTTGCCTTGCATCTCCCATGGGGCGAGCCCCCAACCTGTAGATTATTGCCCAGAGCATCAGTGAGAGGGGCCTGCTAGTGCCTGGAAATATCAGCTCTTCCTGGCAAAGGTGCCCATGCTGTAATGAGTGTGCACACACATTTCATACTGAAACATCATGAAATTCTACCCAGTGCTCTTTTTTCAGGGAACTAGACTCTGGTGAGGCAGGTAAGAGAAAGAAACTGGTAAATGTAAGACATTACCAATAATGTGACTCCATCTGTACCCCCGAGCTGCCCAGCCCTGGGGAATCTTGGGTTGTACAAATCAAAAACATTTCTGAGACAGTATGTTTGTACTGGATTTTAGAGTTTACAGTCAGCTTTTTACACGTAACTCCTCAACAACTCTGTAGGATATGAAGGATGGAAATTGAGAATTTCCTTAAACCAATTTGATCACACCCAATTCTCAGGTTCTTTTTGGAAATCATAGTAGCTACCTAAGAAGTTTGAACTGATAATTAACTACTCTTCCACAACCTTTACCAAGTTGTAATGAATGCAAGCCTCAGACCAAAATTTACCACGCATACAGGTATTTATTAGACAAACATTTATTAGCAAAGTAGGCACAGAATATTTCATACAATCCGTTTGATAGGATTAATGAAGTTCTAGATCTGTTTCCTTTTAGGTGCTCCAACTGTATAGTAAAAGCTTTACTTGAGGTAGGATTCTGTGCCCTTTAGTAAGCATCACACAGTCAGAAATTCTTCTGAACCAGTGGTTGAAGACAAAGACAGATTAGGGATTGAGCCTCAGACAACATCACTAAGGGGCACATCTGAGGATTCTTATTCTTTTCTTCCCGAAAGTGTTTCTACAGTATTTTAACTAACTCACATGTCTTGAATACCTTTAGTTTTTCCAAGGAAAATCCATTTCTAACTTTCAGCTTTCTAAATGACAAAGCAGTGATTATTGATTGAGGTAGGAGTGAGGCTACCCCCTTTTTGATATAATGCTGGCTGGCACATACCCCCCACCCACGACTATATTTACCAGATATTACTTTAGCTGACTAAGTCTAGAAATGAAGCTTAAATTAATTGTCATATGTATATCACACAGATTATACTGAAGTATTTTAAAGTAAATTATAGATTTTGTTAACACTGGGTTACCATCTTACGTTGAAGCTTATAGTCTATGATTTGCTTGAAGTCTCTTTGCTGGTGAGGGGTGGGTCAGAAACTGAACCCAGGTGTAAATGATTCTCAATCCCGCTCTCTCTTTGTAATACCAGTGCATCTGACTGTATGCACTTCCAGTGCTGGCCTCCTGGGATTGAAGCCTTCTGCCCCTTGGCTACTTTTCAATAAAGTCTAAAGTTTAGTTAATAGTAATAACCCAATGTTAGAAAGTAAGGAATTGCTTCTTCTGCTGACCTGGTCCCTCCTGTACTTCTTCCTGAGGAGGGGAAAGATAATCCGCACTGGAATTATGAGGCTTTGCTTCCATTCCCAAAAGGTGGCTTTGGTTGCTCTGGTTCTTATAACTCTTTTCCTCAAGGATATTGGGATATGTTTTCCAGGGCCTGGAGGACATTTGTGTGAAGCCACATGGTGCCTGAGGTCCATGACCCAAGGGCAGGGGCTGCTCTGGACAGTGAGATAGAGATGGACTGAGCAGGTTAAGGACCTGGAAGAGACAGCTGGGCGGGATTATGTTGGGAGCAAAAGCAAGAAGTTCAAAGTAGGCCAGACCAGAAATATTCTAGACAGGAGCCAGGGGATTTTACAGGTTGCAGCCTATGGTAGGGATCAATTAGCCTTGCTCAGAAGAATATAGACCTGGGTTAGACCAAGAAAAAAAAAAAAAGTTAGTACATTCTGAGATACCAGGAGCAAAAAGCAGTTATCCAAAAGCTAACAGAAACCCAGAATGTTTAGGAAGAAGATTGTGGATGCTGAAAAACTGAGAAGAGTTTTGTCATGTTGGGAAACTTCTGCTTCCTTTTATCTCCTAGCATTCCTTCTGCAATGCTTTTACCCTGCACTCTATGAGGCTTCTGATATATCCTAAAGCAGGGTGAATTTTCCACAGTACTTCCCACCCAGCAACTCAGCAGGGCCCAGGTAATGCCCTGAAAGGTGCGAGTGACCCTATATTTTTAAATCATTCCTATTCCTGTGTCCTGAGCCTGCCCATTGGTCCCAGGGTCCTCCCACAGATCCTCCCAGGATCTGTGTCTCCCAGGACACCTCTCTGATTCTCATGACCAGAGGATCCCTAGTGGCCACTCTAACTGGCCAGAGTACTTAAGGTAGAGGTCCCCTTTAAGTCACCCCCTTAGAACTCTTGCTATTGGTTATTTAATTCATAAAAGGGACTCTCTAGTACCTATTGCTCAATAAGAATGATGGCATTTGTGGTTTGACACAACAGGAATTGTTTGAAGGGGTTTTTACGGATCTATTGGACAATAGCCATTTCCATTCCAATGACATTGCAGTATTTCTAAACAACAGTTATTGGGGGCAGGAATTCAGAACTGCACTCCATAGATCCAAAGTGAGTTTGACTTGTATATGGGAGTGATTCTTTTTTAAATGCCCTTGAAATGTTTCATTTAAACTTAACAATTAAGGGACATCTTTTTCCACAGAAGTCTTTCGATTTTATGGCTCTGTGTAGTTGCTAGGATAGGAAAGAAAAAAATGTCTTATGGTCAAAGAATGTAGAATCCTGGGCCAGGGGTGGAGGAGTGTCTATTTCTTGGCCTTATGTGTTCCTGAGCCTCAGAAATATAGAAAGATTGGTAGGCCTATTGGGGCTTGATATAATGACTAATGGGATGTAATTTTGGTTTAGGATTTGGAAGTTCCAAATTTATTAAAAATGTACATAATAGTAATAATAATAATAACAATGACAATAATGGCTTTCTTCTGTTTATTGGGTGCTAATTATGTGTCAGGCTCTATGTTAAGAAGTGCTTCACATATGCTAACTTATTAAATCTTCAACAAATTTATTAAAAGGTAGTTGAAGGGACACATTCAGTGCCCAGAGCTTGGTTTCTAAACACCCTTCTTCAATAAAAGGAATAATTTTCTAAGGCTAGGACAGGGAAAAGTTTAAGATGAGTGTGAACATCATGTAGTGTGAGAAAGTAAGGAAGTGCTCACAAAACAAAAGCAAAAGGATGGGGCATGTCAAAGGGACACAGGAGTCAAGCTGCGAGAGCTTCTTTTTTTTGGTTGAGCCGCACAGCTTGCAGGATCTTAGTTCCCTGATCAGGGGTTGAACCGGGGCCCCCGGCAGTGAAAGCACCGAGTCCTAACCACCGGACCATCAGGAAATTCCCGAAAGAGCTTCTAATAGCCAAATTTGGAACACGCTGAGCAATAAAATAAATAAATCAGATAGTATTGAGTTATAATCCAAAGTATAAAATAAATATACATGAATGTATGTTAATATAAATAAATGATTGAATAAATAAACAAACGTGAAAAGAGGCAAGTCTTCCTTACTGAAGAATTCAAAATAATGTACATTAGTACTCCTATCTCTAGGAGTAAGAGCTTAACCCACCCCTCCCCCCCCACCCCCTTAGGGTGGCCTAGACTTGATGGCTCAATTCCAAGGAACAGAGTACAGAAAAAGAAAAAAATATGCAGTAAATTTACAGGGGAGAAGTCTGGCAAACACAACTATAGGCAAGTGATGAAGTAACCTTTGCCAGTGACATCATGCCGAAGTCATGTACCCCTGATACTGATGTGATGATAAGGGCATTTCATCTCCATGATAGTCTATCCAAAAACCCATAACCCCATTCTAATCATGAGAGAAACATCAGACAACCCAGATTGGGGGACATTCTACAGAACAGCTGGCCTGTCTTCCTCAAGACTGTCAAGGTCATGAAAAACAAGGAAAGCCTAAGAAACTGTTACAGACCAGAGGAGACCAAGGAGGTATGACAACTAAATGCAATGTGGTACTCTAGATTGGGTCCTGGAACAGAAGAGGACATTAACGGAAAAACTGGTGAAATCCCAATAAAGTCTGGATTTTAATTAATAGTAATGTACCAAGATCAGCTTTATAGTTTTTACACACGTACCTTGATAATGTAAGATGTTAAGAAAGGAGGAAACAGTGTGTGGTTGTTGTGGGAACTCTCTGTACTATCTTTGCAGCTTTTCTGTAAATCTAAAATTTTTCCAAAATAAAAAGTTTACTAAGATAGATAAATGAATGAATAAATAGGTGAATAAATAGTCAAAAGTTAAAAGAAATACAGGCTTATTTTTTTAAAAAATCAGAGTATTGTAGAAAATGAAAAGTAAAAATTCCTCTCCTCTCTGGGTAGGAACTCCAAGCCCACCCCATTGCAATCCCAGAGGTAAATATAGTTTAACAATTTGGTATAAATTTTTCCAGATGTCTGCTATGATCTATATGTGCGTACTTTAAAAATGTGTAACTGGAATCTTGCTTTTCATTCTGTCCCATGATTGATTTTTTCTCTACTAAATACAAAACCATGGAATTAGCTTCAAGACAGAATGTAATGATTTTCCAGGTGACTTTTAAATATTCATGAGAGTATTGCTTCCACAGAGGCATTAGCTATTGAGTCTACATCTTACCTAATTTTTAAGCCTTTTAGGTGTACTTCTTGTAGATATCTTAGGCCTTTCTAAATTTTAGTCATATTACCCAAGATTATTACCTGCTCTGCTCTAAAAAATAGTATTTGGTAATCATGGACTTTTAAGAAACAAAGACTAAGAAAATAAAGTTATTAATGATTAAAAAAAATAGAAATAGGAAAGATGTTGCTAGTTGACCACATTTATGTCATAACCGTAGATGGATGCTAACTGAAGTTATTAATGATAGAAACTGAATATATTTCTGTATATATGTGTGTATGTGTGTGTGTATGTATGTCTATGTATATGTGTGTGTATAATTTTAAAGCATTACTTTACTGCTGCCTCAGGTAGGATAAGAATAATAATCTCTGAGCTCAGAGCCAGAGAAATTACTGATCTGAATAAGATTTTCTTTATTTTTACCCTTCTTTTTAACACAGCCAGAGCTGGGACTTGAACATGGTTCTGTCTTAGCATTTTGCTGCTCTGCCTCCACCCCCACTGGGTAGACTTGCTGTAGAAGCTGTAGAGGGTTACACAGCCATGGGCAGTGGTTCCTGTGCAACCTTGGGGAACTGTGTGTGTGTGTGTGTGTGTGTGTGTGTGCGCGCGTGGTATAGGGGAGTCTTCAGCATGCTCCTCAGGCCTTTTCTCCTATCATATGTCTGTCCCATTTCCAGCCCACATTGTGACAATCCTTCACTGGTCAGCCTCACTGTGCCATTCCCAACCTCCCATTTCTCAACTAATGGCTGCTATATCCTGCAGAGAAAAGAGAAGATTAATGATAGGAATCTCTCCCATGTCCTACCTGCTTAATACAAATCTATAAGCTGGTACACCCCCTTTTACCTACTTTCTCTTCCTGCTTTTACAGGAAGAGGCAAAATATTGTTAAAAGCATGGATTTTGGAGTCAGAAAGAAATCTACCTGTTCTCTGCTCTACCACTGTAGCTGTGTGACCTTGAGCACTTTACTTAAAACTTTCCACACTCAATTCCCCATTCTCTGAAATGGGCATAATTACAGTACCCATTTGGTAGTATTAGAAGGTAATGCAGGAGAAGCCTCTTTAGCCTGGTGTCTGGCACAGTAAGTACCTGGCGTGGTAAATGGCAATAGTAACTTCTTTCTCTTCAGAAGAAATCCATCTTCCAGGGCTCACCCAGATCTTAAACTGCCCCTATTGCTCTGACTCCTTCCTCTATCTATAAATATGGTCAAGTCACTTCTAGGTTAAAAGTAAACAAGAACCAAAAAACCCCTCCTTTGATCCTGCTTTTATTTTCTACTGTTGTTCTATTTCCCTTTTCTCACTGCCATGCTTTTTAACAGAGATGGATACCCTGCTTCACTTTACATTGGCTCCTGGCCTAAAGTAATCTGGATCCCATGCCCCTTACACAGAAACTGTTCTCACTCAGGTCACCAGTGAGACCCCTGGAAGTGGACACTGGCTTTTGCTCACCTTGTGTGCTTTCCCCTTCTGGTACTGGTGTGCCATCTTGGGAACTGTCTTCCTCTGTGGACCTTGCTGTAACTGTCAGTTCCGGTGCCCTGCTGTCTCCCAGCCCAAGGGGTGGACACAAGACCCCAAGTCAGGCCAAACGGATGAGTAAGTCAGGGGGATTGTAGATGGTGGCATTTCCTTCCTGCTACCCTGATCCCCCTGGACATTCTTGTTCCCTGTCTTTTCTGTGGACAAATTCTTCAATTTTTCCTTGGAGTCTGTGATCTTCCTCATATTCTTTCAATGCATTTCTTTTTGCTGATATGAGACAGTTGGTTCTATTTCTTACAGCAAAATAACCCAAACTGATACAGGTTCTTTGAAGCGTCTTTGATGCCTCACATGTAGTTAATGCCTCCCACCTCCTTTCGTCCTTGAACCTAGCATATGTCCCCAGTAAAGTTCATATTACTTTACTAGTTTGGAATACATGATTTACAATCATGTATCCATATATTTCTCTTTTCCTCTGAAATGTGAAGTTCTTGAGGAAAAGGGCCATATTTTATTCGTTTATGTATTTCCAGATCCTAGCATTGTAGGAGCTCTTAGCATATAGTCATTGTTCCCAACAAATATATGTTGACGTATGTAGTGTTACTAAAAAAATAAAAATACCACTGTGTGATTCACCCAAGGAGTAAGTTTGTTTTAGGGGATGGGAGCAAATTAATGAGTCTCTCCCATTATAAATTTAGGACAAAATTTTAGCCTCACTTTGTAACATAATTGGGCCTCTCTCGTGGAGAAACTAGGTCACGGTACAGTTGTAGTGCTGGGAAAGTGAAATCTATAGGCATTTAAAAAGCTGGTATGAGTTTCTGTATATAAAAGCTCAGCCAACCATGTCTGTTTTAAGGTACTATTTTAGCTAGATATATTATTATTTTGTATGAAATTGTTCTTTTTCCCCATGTCTATAAATGTTTATCTGAGTTGAGGTTAGATTTACTGCAAGTGAAAACTCTTAGAGAAATAGCCAGAAAGTCAGAAATATTTGTGAGTCCTTACTGTGGACTGGTGTTTTAAGAACTTAGAGACAGAATTACTGGTTGGAGAACAATCTTACAGCATGAAATAAAATCATGGCTGCTGCTAGCCCATATGGCACCTTTATGCAATTTAGAAAAAGGTATCCCTTCCTCAAAACACTTTACTTCCACCTTTAGGGAACTGTCATCATATAGTGATTTTTATGGAATAGGGTGCTTTCCTGCCATCTTCTGGAAAACCACACTAATAAATATGCAAATCTTGATATTTGTGATGTGAAGGGCCCCCCTAGAAGTGGTGCCCTTGTTTAATGCGCAGCCTGCATTGTGGTATATATAGCAGCGTTAGCTATGGGATTGTATTTAGCAGTTTCTCCTTGTATGCAGTTTTGCTACCAATTACTTATTGTTCAAAAGATGGTGAAAGTTTGCAGATGAAAAGCAAAAAGTCTCAGCTATACTTTACTGAGGGGGAGAAGAAGCTGACTTTGGGCGTAGCCAGGTGACTCTCAGACCCTTCATTTTCTCCTACAGAACTGAATCAGAGCACCGAAGAGCGCTATATTTAGGCTGTTGCTTACCTGGCTTGAAAAGTATCATAGCCTCAAGGGTTCTGAAACATCCTGTGCGTTAGCTATGGCTCCACAAAGGGTACACCTTCAGTTGCCAACTTCCTGTTCTAGAACTCTGAGACAGATTTCCAAGTACAAATTTTAGGTATATGGTAAAGCACCACAAATTATGGCCACCATTTGATCTTTGCCATTTCTTACACTCCCTTGCTATAGAATTTAGAATTCCTGTTCTTAGGCATATCCTGCAGTTAATGCTCAACATATGAAGCCAGGGAACTATTTGTTCCTTGAATAAAAATGAACATTTGCTTATTTTCTCATAAAGAATGAAGTTTTGGATCTAAAATAATTTGGATATACTTTGTATCCTGTGTTTTTTCCCTCTAGGTTTGTTCTCTGACATGTGTTTTGGGTGGGGGCCTGGGATGCAGTGAGCCATAGCAGTTTACTTTAGGTATATTCTGGCTTTTAACCTCCCAAGAGGACCAGCATAACAGGAGAACCATGGTCCCAGTAAAGCTGGGAGGTGCACAGAACATTTTGAGGATAGGTACAGGCAGTAGGAGAGCTTGTTTACTTTGGAGCTGGAGTGATGGGTGGGGTTCCCCAGGGGACAGTGGAAAGGGAGAAAAGCTGTGAGATGTGAGTGAGATGGGGAGATGCCTGGGCCAGTTTGTAAAGCCCACTGGGTTAGGATTAATGATCATACAGGCTGTATTTTCAGTGGTGACCAGGGATGGTAGAGATTTGAATTGTCCTGGGACTGATTGGTCTCAGAGCTCTGCTTTAACATTGCATCAGAGCAGACACCTGCTGAGGCCCCAGGTGCAGAGAAGGTCTAGAAAAACAGCAGCTGGCAGGCCAGTCCTGAAGGTAGGGTTGGCTCAGGGACTGTCCCTGGATGGATGGAGGCTTCCTTCCTGCCAATAGCTCCGCTGACACTCACTGGATTCTAAGTGCTGGGTAGGATTAAAAGGGCCCTTGCCTCCATAGAGCTGCTAAGAGGAGAGACACATAACAACTATAGAAAAAGGAAGAATGAACTGAATGCTGCAACAGAGTCTCTGAACAGACAAAATCCTAAAGGAATGCAGCCTAAGGAGCAATTTACCCTCCTGAGAGGAGCTTTCTCCAAGAAGGTGGCCTTACTTTTTTTTTTTATTTGACCATGCCACGCAGCATGTGGGATCTTAGTTCCCCAGCGAGGAATTGAACCCATGCCCCCTGCGTTGGAAGCACGGAATCTTAACCACTGGACCTCCAGGGAAGTCCAAGAAGGTGGTCTTTAAAAATGAACATCTTTCTGTTTGTTTCTGATTTTTCAAGGAAAACATGCTCATTTTAGAAAAATGGAAGTATAAAATACATACAAGAATCAGAAAAAGAAAAGGTGTACTTTAAAAAACTTTTTATTTTGAAATAAACTTAGATTTATAAGAGTAGCAAAGATAGTACGAATGTCCCCATATAACTTTTACCCAGCTTCCTCTAGTGTTACCCTCTGACATAACCATGATATATTTATCAAGACCAAGAAATTAGCATTGATACACTACTATTAACCAAACACTTCTTTTCCTCCAGATTTTCCTGTTTTTTCCATAAATGCCCCTTTTCTGTTCCAGGATCTGATCCAGGACCCCACATTGCATTAAGTCATCACATCTCTTTAGTCTCCTCTAGTCTGTGACAGTTTCTCTGTCTTTGCTTGTCTTTTGTGACCTTGATACTTTTGAAGACTAGTCATCAGGTATTTTCTAAAATGTCCCTCAGTTTTAGTCTGGCTGGTGTTTTCACCTGAATAAAACTAAGATTATGAATTTTGGGGAGAACATCACAGAAGTGATGTCCCCTTCTCATCATGTAAATCAGATTATCAGGTTATCTCATGATAACCGCACAACTGATTGCTGGTGATTTTAACTTTGATCACATGGTTAAGGTCGTGGTTGCCAGTAAAGTTACTGTTTTTTCCTTTCCATGCTCTATGCCTCAGAAGCAAGTCTCTAAGTTCAGCCACACTCAAGGTGAAGGGACTTGAGCTTCATCTCTTGGAGGGAGGTCTGTCAAAAGATCTGTGGGCATCTGTTAAAAGTATCACAGTCATTAGTAAATTTGGGAGGTGCTACTTTGAGGCTGTGCTAATATCGTTTTTCTCCTGAACGTTTTCCCCACTGATTTTAGCACTCATCAATGGATCTTGCCTGTAGCAATTATTACTGTGGTATTATGATGGTGATTTTCTATTTCCCTACATTTATTAATTGGAATTTTTGGGAAGGAATGTCACTCTTGCCTTTATTTCATTATTCAAGCATTTATTTATATCAGTATAGACTAATGGATGTTTATTTTATACTTTAGGTTGTAATTCAATACTATGGTTATTTGTTACATTGCTCAAATTGTTTCAGCTTTGGCCATTGAATATATATTTTTGAGAAGCTGGGGAAGGTCATCGCAGGCTGAGAACAGTTTGAGTAATGATCTGGTAGGGAAAGAACCTGGTGGGATCAGGGAATGGAGGTTGGGCTCTGCTATACATGGCAGAGGATGAAGGGAAGCAGGGTGAGAAACACCAGCCAGGAGGCCAGTGAGGCCAGCACTGGAAAGAAAGCAGGAAACAGACTAGTTGGCAGCTAATTCAAAGTACAGTAACTAATGAATCGCTGGACCTTTGAAAGGGACGCCATCTAGAGTTTTGTTTTGGATTCTGCTGGGTAAAGTGTGATGTGAGGGACTAATTAGAGTTTTCTTCATTGCTTCTGAAATCTTTCTCCTTCCTGTAGGGGATATTTCTGACTGCAGTTGTAATAAGCATTGGGTTCTTATGGGTTTTTATTAAGTTTTATACTTTATATGGCTCAATCTCAACAGAGACCAGGGCTCACTTAAGCTACAGGGAAAACCATTTGATTTCTGCTTGTTCATGTGTTATCTTTGATGGCTCTTTCCCATTCATTAGGGCCAGTGGGGCACTGCTGTGCTTCAATGCTTAAAAAAGTTCGATTCCTTTTGGCCAGGCTTATCTTTGAATTTCACGTCAGTAGGGGGCTTTGCTGTTGGCTGGCTGCAGGAACTTGGGCAAGTCTTTTCTCTCTGAGGTTACCTTTCTTCATCACTGAAAAGGAAATAATTTGCTTACCTTACAGGTTTGTTGTGAGAGATAGATAAGATGCTTGATTTTAAAAAAAAATTACCAGCATAGTGCTTGGCCTGTCGTACTCAGTAAATGCTCTGAGAATCAGACTAGAATTGAGAGGGTCCTTGAGGGATTATCTAGTCCATCCCTCTGCCTGGGGACTAGTGTGTGCCCCCAGCATTCAGGTTAAAGTTTCGTATTTTCTTTTCTAATATTTCTAGACATGCAGACTCTACAGTCATCTTCAGCAGTGGTGAAAACATTTATTAATAACCTCCTATATGTTGTATTATATGGCTTGTGTGCATTACAAAGATGAATTAGATTTGTTTTGGGCACCAACAAGTTACAATATTGTAGGGGACACAGCTGTGTAGACAGTATTAAAATTCAGTACATTAAGTGCTATACTAGGGGTATGAACAAAGTAATGTGTGGGTGCAGTGTGAGAGAAACGAATGAATTCTGGCAGAGTTGAGAAAAGCTTCAGGGAGAAGTTGATATTTGAGCTGGGCTTCTATCCCAAATAGGAACTTGCCAGGAAAAGGTATGTGTGTGCATATGCTTGTGTGTGTGTGTGTGTGTGTGTGTGTGGAAGAGAGGGAATAGACAGGTGATGGTGGTGTTCCAGGTAGGATGGAGAGCACATGCAAAGGCATGGAAGCAGGAACAAACATGACATGTACCAGTTTAATGTGACCCAAGCGTAAAGTGAGTAGATGGCTGGTTGGGGCAGGTCAATCACAGAGAGGTAGGAAATGGGACTGGAGAGGTGAGTTGGAACCATGCTAAGGAATTGACTTTATCCTATTGAATAGAGAAGTTAGACCTGTGTTTTAGAAAATCACTTTTGCAACAACTTGAAAGGTCAGTCAGTGGTGGGAGGGCTGAAAGTGGTGAGCAGGTTGCTGTCATAGGCCAGGTAAGAAAAGACAGGGGCTGGGATGAGGCTGTGACCATGGGGTTGCAGAGCAGAAAAGGGGAAGCCAGCGACTCAGAAGTATATGTCAGGACTTCGGTGGAGTAGGGGAAGAGAGAAAAGGATGAACCAAAGGTGGTCCTGAGGTTTGTAGTGTGAATGGCTGAATGGATGGAATATTATCTGAGGTATGGACTATATAACACAGTTTTATTTGTTTACTGCTAGATGCCATGCTCTTCTGGGCACTGGAGTTACCGAGAGAAAACGTCATCCCCTGTCTTGAGTAATTTACCATCCTAGTGAATAGACAGAAGCACAAAAATCACCAACCAACCAACCAACCAACCCCTACCAGTAAGAGGTTGATTATGTACTGCGTGCTGTGCAAACACAGGAAAACAAGCATTTAAGTCTACCTAGGGGTGTAGGGAAAGATTTCACAAGGGAGGTACCATTTGAGCTTCCACTAAAAAGATGACTAGATGGTTGCTAGGACGATAAGAGGGAGGAACATCTGGAAGGTAAAAAATAATGAGAGAGGATTGTAGAGGAAACAGCTGGCTTGCCTGTTAGATTGTAAGTGGGGTGAGGGCAGGGGCCATGTCCTTTTTTCTTAGCATCATATCTCGAATCTGAGTGGTAGAGAGAATAGGAACTGGAGGAAGGATGGTAGCAGGAAGTCTCTTTACTGTGGGTTGAGGATGTAGAGGTAATGAATCTGGATTGTTCTTTGGGAAAAAAGCTGAGGAGGAAAAAGAAGGTGTGAGAAAGAAGGTGGCAAGTTTTGAGAGAAATAAACTGATGTGGAGAAATGAAGTAGATTTGGACCAGTTTAGTTCAGTCCTCTCTAGGATTCTTCTAGATATTGATACAGAGAGGCCTTCATTGTAAGCTCCCTCTGCCCCCCTTGCTTCTTAACACAACCAGGGCCCTTGGAAAATCTGATTGGATTGTAGGCTATGGATGCTGCCTGGTGGGCAGGGCAGAGTGGTGTACCCCATCTGCTGAAGGGCGGGTGATGGGGGTGGTGGGGAGGAGTGGGATTGTCTAAGTAACTGCTTATCTCTTTGGCTAAGGTAAGTAGCCATAATTTCTTCTGCTCTTTCACACGGGAGGTATTTTCAACTTTTTATTCATTTGGACCATGTCCCCCGCTCTCCATTCCAATACTTCCCATTTCCTATCTTACCCCCACCTCCCAATGAAGTATAGAAATTTCAAGGGAAAAGAGATAAGATTTTCACTTCAAAGAAAAAGTGAAAAGGGGGCTTTTTGAATCATTTCCCTCAATTTATATTTCAGAAGTCCCAATTGGGAAAATGACTTTTCTAGATGATAATCAGTGACACAAACAACAAATTATGACAGCCACATTGGTGTCCCAGATTGTTTCCCGTTCATTTGTTGCTAAGTGGTAGATTTAGGTTGCCAGAGATGCTCGGACTCTGGCATCAGGTGTTTAAATTATAAGTAGAATTAACGATAGAATTATAAGGAATAATAGAACCAGGGAACAGCTTAGAAATCATCTAGATTCTAGGACAAACTCCATACTTCACAGATGCAGACACTCAAAATGTCCAAGCCACGCACTCCCGTTATCGCAGAAATCCAGCTAGGCTTGCCTTAAGTCTCCGGGCTGACTGCCTGCCTGCCTGGCCATGTGGCTCTGCTGCGGGTGACTGGATGCAGCGCTGCATTCCCCTTCCCTGATTGCTTCCAGCTGCTCTGATCTCTCCCTTGATTGCGGAAGCTACAAGGTGGCAGTACCTGTGTCAAATGAGTCATCTCAGGATGGTAGAGTGGGTTATCTAATGATGAAGTCATGGGACAGTAGGGAGAGAGATTCTCTAGGTGCTAGTCTTCTGCAGCTCAGTAGGCATTTCCATGCTGCTTCTTTATCCTGGGACCTAGTCTTTCCCTTTTGTAGAGCACTCACACGAACACTGCCATCAAGAGGGTCTAATGTCTCATCAGGACTTACTGATGACCCCAGGACCTGTTGAGCCTTCTTTTGAAACCAGCCATATAATATGCACCTTTTATGGTCAGTTAACCCTCTTGACTACTGATTCCAGTCCTTTCCCACCTCCTCTGAACAGCTTCCTCCAGCTGCCCTGGCCCTCATGGACTCTACTCTCTTCTGTGATCTCCCGTGGGGGCTACTGCTGGGGCACCTGTACCCAGGCCAACTGTCAGGAGGGCCTCTGGGCCATCAGTAATCCTCCTGGTCAGCCTTTCCCCTGTCTTCCCAGAACCAGTCCAAACTTTTGCCTCATGCCCCCCAACTTCACCAAGAAGTGGTTGATCATTGGGTAAGAACTCCTCAGCTTCCACACCCAGGCTTGCCTACCACTATTTGCACTCACCGTTTCCTCCTTCCTCAGGGGAGAGGTGTCCCTGCCCTGTCTGCAGTTAGTCTACCCATCCCCCCTTCCTGGGCCCCTTGCCCACTGATCATCCCCTGTCAATTTCCTCTATCTTCAAACCTCTCTTTCTTTGTTGACTCTTCCCCTTAGGACAACAGTCCCCAACCTTTTTGGCACCAGGGACCAGTTTTGTGAAAGACAATTTTTCCACGGAGTGGGGGAAGGGGGAAATGGTTTCGGGATGATTCAAGCACATTACATTTATTGTGCACTTTATTTCTATTATTATTACATTGTAATATATAATGAAATAATTATACAGCTCACCATAATGCAGATCAGTGGGAGCCCTGAGCTTGTTTACCTGCAACTAGATGGTCCCACCTGGGGGTATTGGGAGACAATGATACCCGAAGTGTGTTGCTTATGTCCAGTCTAATTCGTAAGATGCAGCTTAATTGTCACTTGCCACTCATTGGTAGGGTTTTGATATGAGTCTGCAAGCAATTGATTTATTATGGTCTCTGTGCAGTCAAACCTCTCTGCTAATGATAATCCGTATTTACAGCCGCTCTCCAGCGCCAGCTTCACCGCCTCAGCTCTACCTCAGATGATTCTCATAAGGAATGTGCGACCTAGATCTCTTGCGTGTGCAGTTCACAGCAGGGTTTATGCTCCTATGAGAATCTAATGCCGCCACTGATCTGACAGGAGGTGGAGCTCAGGTGGTAATGTGAGCAGTGGGGAACGACTGTAAATGCAGATGAAGCTTCGCTTACTCACCCACCACTCACCTCCTGCTGTGCAGCCTGGTTCCTAACAGGCCACGGACTGGTACCGGTCCATGGCCCGGGGGTTGGGGACCCCTGCCTTAGGATATAAATACCCTCAAAGTCTCTCCCATTAAAAGAAACAGACATGAGCAAAACCACACACAACAAACAACGATCCATTGGTCCTGGCCTCCGCCTGCCATCCTACCCTTCCTTGGTTGCCCCCCTCCATGAAGAGCTACGTCTGCTCAGCCCTTATGCCATCACCCCACATCCTGCTCCTGACCATTTGCAGTGGCCTGATGGCCGATCGCCAGACTTCGTTATTTTATTTGCTAACAAGTCTTTCTTCAGTTAGAACACAGCACTTGAACTAACCTTGATGCCAGGGGTCCCTAGGAGTTAATTCTTTGTGGGGCAGTCCCTTCTGGGGTCAGAATCCTCTCTGAATGCGTTGTCAGACTGTGGGCTGATAGTCTGTGGCCGGTTGTGACTGTGGGTGGAGTAGGGGGATGGCTGTGATCCTTGGCAGATACTCTCTGACTTCAGTCCAAGGTCTGTAGAAAACCATTGTGAGAGCAAGACAATCTGTCCTGAGAATGAAGCCCTTTAATTTTTAGAATGTTGACTTTAACCGGCATCGCATATTTTATCTCTTGCTCTGCTTCTTTTCTAACTAGAGAGTGATATCTTTCTCTCTTTACATTTGGATTAGAAAATGCTGTGTGTATGTGTGTGTGTGTGTGTTGGCGGTGGGTGGGTGCTGGGGAGTAGTGGTGGCAAAACATTTCTATTTATGTTTAGTCAAAATGTTAATTATGAATATTGAGGTGTTTAAATCTCAAATTTGTCCCCTAGGAGAAGGAAAGGCTTGTGCAAGGTCATAGCGCAACTCAGAGGAGGCCAGGGGAAAGAAGTTCCAAGGCACACACCAGGGTGCTTTACAAACCAGCCTGACCTCCCTGAGTTCTGGAATAGGTCCTTGAAATGGGCCTGCGTGGTAGCCAAACATAAGCGCATTCTAAAATTCTCTGCAGTGGGCAGCTCCAACTCAAACCATGAATAATTCAGATCTTTTGGAAGCCCTCCTGGGAACAGCGGTCCCACTCCCCTGGGACAGGCTTTTTTGAATGAGAAGGCCTAGCTACTTCTTCTGACTTGCAGCTGGGAATTTCTTTCCTGTCCCACTAAGTCCACAGATCAACAGGGCCTCCAAAACAGAGATCAGTGTCATCAGTTTGTCACCTGGAGTCTTATCTCAGAGCCTGGTAAGACATGCATGTTTACACCAGTGACTTGAAGGTTGGGTTAAGGATATGAAGTGGTCAAAAGTATTATGTTCACGGAATTAAGTGGTCGAAAACTCCATCTCCTTGCTTGTTTGTTTTTTAAATTATTAATTACTCAGGAGCTATGAACACAAGTGTTATTAGATATTATTTATTATGAAGAAGATCAGATCTTTCTTTCTCTTTACCTTGAACTAAAGTGCACAGCTTTTTCTTTTTCTTGTGTTTATTAAAAGTTGACTACTGATTCCAATATCTTCTTGTATATTTTTGTTGTACTTTTAAACAGGAATGGATTACCATCAACCATTTAATTTTCTCCTCAGTGACTGTACTACCTTTAGTATCCTGCTCTTTAAACCTTGCTTCTTATCCTACTTGAGCAAGCCTGTTTTTCTTCACAGGTGTGTAGAGTGGGGACAGGGATGAATTCCCAGCCAGCTGAGTGAGGGATGCATAGGAGTCTTTTGGGGACTTCCCTTCTAATCTGACCAACCTGCTTTAACTACTTCAACCTCTACTATTTTTTTCTTTGCTACTTATGACTAAAAATAATCTAGTCCAATCTCACACCCCCGCCAAGTCACAATTTGCCTATAAGGAATGCCTCACAGACAACATATTTATTTTCAGGTAGCTTTGACTGCTAAAAAAGCCCAAGCCTGTTGTCCTCTAATTCCTTTCATTGATCCTAGCAGGGCCATATGAAACATGTTTAATATTTCTTCTAGAAATGTGAAGGCAGTTCTCATTTCTTTGTTTCCTCTTTCCCTCTCTTTTCTAGGCTGAACTGTCTCAGTTTCTGTGTTGTAGTCTGTTAACGTCCCTGATTGCTTTCCTCTGAGCAGGCAGGGGCTATGTTTATATTAACAAATGGTATGCAGGACTAAACATCATCCACTGCAGTGTGAGGCAGGACTGTCATCCCATTTTATCTTTATACTGTACGTTTAAGATCACATTAGCTTATTTTCACTAATTCAACAGTAATTTATTAGCTGCCTCCCATGTGGTAGACATTGTATTAGGTGCCTGGGTGCTGAGAATATGTATAAATGCTATCCGGAAGCAAACAGACTAGGAAAGAAGGAGAGAGGGAGAGAGCAAGCAAAAATAGTTAACTGGAAAGTAAATATGATGAGTATTAGCTTAGGAGAAGTACAGAGTGGTGTGGGCGTAAATAGTTGGGGGACATTTCGTAACTAGAGGGTTAGGGAGGGCCTCATAGAGGAAAGACTTTAAAGCAGGGCCCTAAAAGAATTGGGCTAGAAATTAGGGGGAAGAGAGAAGTAGAGCTGGCGGAAGGAGGGGAATGTACCAGGCAGAAGGAAGAACGTATGCAAAGGCCTAGAGGTGAGAAGGAACTGAAAGTAGTAAAATCTGACTGAAGGTTAGACTATAAAGAAGAGAAGGCAGAGCTGAAGTAGGAGATAGAGGTAGTGCCCACACTGTGGGTTCCTTAAAAGCTAATCAGGGGCTTCCCCGGTGGCGCAGTGGTTGAGAATCTGCCTGCCAATGCAGAGGACACGGGTTCGAGCCCTGGTCTGGGAAGATCCCACATGCCGCGGAGCAACTAGGCCCGTGAGCCACAATTACTGAGCCTGCGCGTCTGGAGCCTGTGCTCCCCAACAAGAGAGGCCGCGACAGTGAAAGGCCCGCGCATCGCGATGAAGAGTGGTCCCCACTTGCCGTAACTAGAGAAAGCCCTCGCACAGAAACGAAGACCTAACACAGCCATAAATAAAATAAATAAATAAATAAATAATTAAAAAAAAAAAAAAAAAAAAGCTAATCAGTCAGCATATGTTTGAGTATATACTATGTGCCAGACACTTTTCTGGTCCCTGGGGTCATGGCAGTAAAGAAAACAGACCAAAAAAAATCCCTTCCCTCATGGTATGTACAGTTTAGTGGTATTAAGAAGTTAAAAAGCCTTATCAAAGAATTTGGACTTTAAGGGCAAGGGGAAGCCACTGAAAGGGTTAAGTGGAGGAGTGATGTGGTTAGAATTACGCTGTTTTAAAGTTAGGCATATGATTTCACCCACTGGGGGGTAATTATTAATAATTATGATAGAACAATGTAAACTGGGCAAAGCAAGAAAGAAAGATAGGCACCCTTTTAAAATATGGGCAAAAGACCAGAGAGAAGCAAGACTAAAGGCAAAGATTGGCTGTTGCAGGGACCAAGGTGAAAGATAGCCAGGACTGGTACCAAGATGTGCAGTGAGGTGGAAGGAAGTGCATGGGTGAGAAGCACTTAGAGGGAGACACCTGTTGTCCAAAACAGGCAAAGCACAGGAAATGCAGGGTGGCACCAAAAGCCTTCTTCCAAACTGATTAGAACTCAGAAATCAGTGACCATTAGATAAGGTCATTAGATCTGTTACTGATTTCCTGTTGTCCTGTTATCTTGTCTACATCTTGACCAACTGAGTCAAAATTCTTGATGGAATCTATATAGGTATACATATCTAGTATGTTTTTCTGAACTGTTTGTCCAGTAAAACTGTTTAAAAACAAATAATTTAAGGGATGGTTAGCCTCATAGAACTTGTTCACAGTGAATGGCCTCTTGATCCTGAGATTGTTACTTCCTTTTGTTTCAAGCGTTGGCTTATAGTTAGTGCACTAAGTTAATCAGGGTTCTCCAAAGAAACAGAACTGATAGGAGGTGTGTGTGTGTGTGTATATATATATATATATATACACACACACATATATATATATACATACATATAAATATACATATATAGATATATGTACCTATATATAGATAATTCTTATAGGAATTGGCTCACACAGCTACAGAAGCTGAGAAGTCCCACGATCTGGTGTGTACAAGCAGGAGGAATAGGAAAGCTGATGGTGTGACTCAGTCTAGGTCCTAAGGCTTGAGAATTGGGGAGTCAGTGGTGTAAGTGGCAGTCTGAGTCCAAATGTCCTTGAAACAGGAGCACTGATGTCTGAGGGCAGGAGAAGATGAATGTCCTAGCTCAAGCAGAGAGAGCAAATTTGCCCTCTCTCTACCTTTTTGTTCTATTCAGTCCCTCAACAGATTGGATGATGTCCACCCATATTGCTAAGGACAATCTTTTTTACTCAGTCTACTGATTCAAATGCTAATATCTTCCAGATACACCGTCACAGATATACCTGGAAAAAAATGTTTTACTGGCTATCTGGGCATTCCTTAGCCCAGTCAAGTTGACACATAAAATTAACCATCACATGCACAATACATGTATAAGATTAAATTAAAGAATCTTTTCCTTGATAGGTGAGGGAGAGAACAATCCATTTTAAGCACTGAGTTTATCTGTTTAGTGGTTGACTTGCTCCAAATATAAATAACAATTCTTTTAGTTGTTCTCAATTCCTTTTTTCTTTTTCTTTAGGTGTGTAAGTTCCCTTTAAATCATAACTCCCTAGAGCAGCTTAACATCAGGCCATTACATGACCATTATTTCTAAGCCAGTATGTTTTGCTCCACTTTGGCCACAGAGCATGTGATGCATGGCATTTTCAGGACAGGGTCAGAAGTTCTGAAATATTGCTATCCTTCAAGAGAGGAACTAGTAAAAGACTGAAGTACTGTGGAAAAATCAGCACAAACCAGAAACCGCTGTTAGAGAAGCAAGTTGGTACTTACCCTTATGGGAGAAGCATCACTTTCACACAGAAGGGAGGGACTTTCTTGGTCCCTGACCACCATAACTTTGTGACTTATAAAGATGATACTATTCATCTGGTGGTGGTGTTCTAGGTTCTTATGAGGAATGCTTATAAAAATTGTTGCTGAACATGCTAGATATGCAAAACGCTATTTAAATGCTTAATTACTAGACGTGAACCCAAATAATGACTGAGTTTGATTTCCTACAGACTAGAACTGCTGCTCCCGATGCATGACCATTAGCAGAGTTCTGCAGTGTCTCTAATTGCACAGTCCTGAGGCTTAGCCATAAATAACTTACTGATTGATCAGGGAGGAAACCACAGGCCCTATTAGTGCTGGTGAAATGGAAGGTCTAACTTGCATGAAAGAAATCTTTTACTTTACTGTTAAATGATGGGGGGAAAGGAAGATAGTCTCTTAAAGCTAAAATATATTACTCTTATAAAGGCTCTCAAAATGTAAACAAACGAGTAAGTGGTTAAAGGTCTGTTCGGGGTTTGTATTTTCTAGGTTTACTGGCATGCAGAGACTGGGGCAGGTTTTATTACCGGAGGGACCTGCTTCGTTCTCTGTGTATTCCATTCCGTGATTGCATCCCTTTTCCTTGTGCAAGAGGAGGAGGAGTGACTCATGATGACTCCTGGTTTTAGTTTCAGTGAATTCCTGAAGGTGCAAAACTGACTCAACAAATTGTCTCATTTAACTTCACTCTGGTTTATTTCTTTTGAGGGGATATATTTGCTAGTTTAAATATTAATATTGAAAAGTAGATTATACATTAAACTATGGGAAGAGAACTCCAGAAACATGAAAATTAACTGAGTCCTAGGAAAAAATGCTCATCTTGTTTTCTATGACCTAAAAGATGTCATAAGCAAGACACATGAGCCATAATCCCTGCCTCTCCTTCCTTCCTGTCAACACAGTGTTTACTGAGCACTGACTTCATTCCTGGCACTATACTATGTCCTGGGGATATAGAATCCACCCCCCACCCCCCTTGTTGTTGCCTCTCCTTGAAGGGGTGACTAACAAAGAAATTGCCTTAAGGGAGAATGCCTGTGTTCCTGAGGTGGCCAGCATGCTGGGGGAGCAGCTAACAGCCTGGGAAGCAGGGGAGGCTTGTTATGCAAATTAAAATTGTCAGCATTTTGTAAATGCTGTTTATTAACATTTTTCTTTTACTTTTGATGGGTCCTTTGTGGATTTCTATGATGGTAGAGGAGTTCTGAGTCACTATTGAAGATTTCTGTAAAGAAATACAGCATTGCCAGGCAGAGGAGGGGGCGTTTTAATTCAGTGAACCTTTGCACAGTGCAAATTTAGTGGATCAGATGTAGTGTTTGTAATGGGTAAACAGTACTAGTCATCCAAATCAAATGCCATCACCGTGAACCCAGAAACAGTCACATTTTTTCACTAGAGTACAACTTCTTTATAATAAATACATTTGTTAAAAATCATGTTTTTGGTTTTTGGACACTAGAGACAAAGTAGAGGAAATGGCAAGACTCAAAGATTTTTGGAATCAAGCATTTACTTGTTAAATTGACAAGAATTTTCCTGAACACAGTGGAAGGAGGGGTTAGGCATGCCCCAAACAAGATTTTGTGTAGTTTGGAGGCTGTTTCTTATGAGAACACAGAATGATTAGAGGGAAGTGAAATGAGAGGTTGACGTGTTATTACTGATTGTTGCCTGTTAGGTTTTAGGGGAAGATAAGAATGTTAGATGCAAACTTTGGTAAAAATTCTGAGGGACTTTTCAATGTTGCAGTGTCTGATGGTTCTAGTTCTTTATAATACAAAATTTCATTTAAACCTTAAGGGTTTGTTGTTGTTGTTGTTGTTAGCACTTCTAGAAACAGACCAAGCATCAGCTAGTTGTAAGTGTGCTTCTCCTCTCTTGCATGTTGATGTAAAAGTCTTTATAGGAAGAAAAAAAACCTTATTCCTTAATTATAGAAAATAGACTTGAAATGTGTGCAACCCATCTGGATTAAGATAGAACAGCTATATATCCTGGTATCATCGTTATTCCTGGTTAAAGATGAGGGGTGATGAGAACAACTGTTTAATGGAACAGAGGACAGAGAGATTGCTACTGAGTGAGGTGAAAGGCTGAGAGAGAGCAGTTTACAACTTTGTATAAGAAGTAGCACACTTCTTAGTTTGGTGCTCAGTTTAACTCAGAGACATGTTTTGAGGGCCTATGCTGTTGGGACATGTGTTGGGACTATGCTGGGTATCGTGTACACAAAGATTGAGAGACATAGTCCATCAAGAAGCTCCTAGTATGGGTAGGAAAAACACCAACCACAGCTCAACAGTAACTTATTGATACAGCGATCAGTTAATTTTGTCCAGGAGGTCATCTGAGAGGAGATGCTTGTGCTAAGAACAATTAGACATTTGCTAGTTAGAGAAATAATGGAAGGGTCTTCCAGACAAAGAGAAAAGGATGATAGAACCTTGGCCACAGAAGAGTCTATAAGGCATTAGGGCCTTTGACTCATTTGTCTAGAACATAGGGTACAAATCAGGGGGAAGAATGGGAGGCTGGAGTGGTAGATAGGAGCCCAATTGTGATGGGCCCACCTAAGATGTTTGGATGCTATCCTCTAGATCAGGGGTCCCCAATCCCCAGGCTGCGGACGGGTACTGGTCAGCGGCCTGTTAGGAGCCGGGCCGCACAGCAGGAGGTGAGCGGCAGGTGAGAGAGCGAAGCTTCATCTGCCGCTCCCCATCGCTCCCCACTGCTCGCATTACCACCTGAACCGTTCCCCCACCCCTCCAACCAAGTCTGTGGAAAACTTGTCTTCCATGGAACTGGTTCCTGGTGCCAAAAATGTTGGACCACTGCAGATGACAGGGAGCCCTCTTGATCCTCTGGCCACCAACATTTTATTATGAACAGTTTTAAAACATACAGCAAAGTTGAAAGAATTCTACAATGAGCACTTGTATAACTATCATTCAGATTGGTACTATAAACATTTTACTATACTTGTTTAATCACCTATCTATCCAACCATCCATCCCTTTGTAATCCATCAATCCATTTTATTTTTATGCATTTCAAAACAAATTACAGATTTCAGTACATTCCTCTCTGAATATTTCAACATGAATATCACTAACTAGAATTTGTTGTTTAAGGCATTTAATGTAAAATTATATTCTTTATAGGTTTTAAAGTATGAGAATAAGATAATTGATTTTGTATTTATGAAATATAATGTGAAGAATCAATTGGAAGAGGGAAACAAATTAGAAACCTGCTTCAAAAATCTAAATGAGAGATGCTAAGAATGTGATGAAAGCCTGTAGTAGAAATGGAGAGGTACCAGTTAATTCAAGAGCCAGTCCAGAAGTGGAGTCAGTGGATCAGTTGACCAGCTGCATGTAGGGAGGGGAGGAGTGGAGGGCAAAGGCTGGGCTGGGGAAGTATAAAAAGTGAAAGATGGATCCAAGGTTTTCTAGTCTGGATAACTGGGTGTTTGATGATGGGATATGTAATACAGAGGGGAAAAGAGGTTTGGAAGTACAACAAAAGATAAGTTGAGGCCATCTCTCAAGGAGAGCATTCAGAATAAGTAGAGAATAGGGGCTAAGGGGACCACTCTGGGGAAAGCCAATATTTAAGGAACAAGAGGAAAATGCTGAGCCCACACGAGAGGCAGAGAGGAATAGTCAAAAGGCTAGGAAGGAAATCAAGCCTCAGATAGATAGACAGACAGACAGACAGACAGACAAAGGTTTATTATGTGTTTACTATGTTCCAGGATTCCTAAGTGGTTTATATTCATGGACTCATTGAATCCTCATAACAACCCTATTTTATAGATGAGGAAATAGGGGAACTCAGGGACAGAAATGTCAAATAATTTGCTGAAGGTTTTGCAGTTAGTAAGTGGCAGAGCCAGTTTTGAACGAAAGTCATTCAGATTTGTCTTATCATGGTGGCCAAGGAAAGAGGGAATTTCCAGGAGAGTGTAGTCAGAGGGTCATGGTCCTCCATGATCTGAACCCTAACCTACATTTCCAACTTTGTCTTCTAATTACTCTTCACTTACTCGAGACTGGTCAACTTGAAATGCTCCATGTCTTTGACACAAGCTCAAACTCTTGTAGAGCTTCCCAAAGTGTTTTGTAGGCCACTAGTTCCATGAGATGCTCTGTGAAAAAAAGTGTCTTGTGGTCAAATAAGTTTGAGAAATGCTGCCAACTTTATTATCTTGGAAATTTGTGAGTTATGTTAGCCCATCAAAGGTATTGGGAAGTCCTGCAGTAAAGAACCTATTCTAACTTTGTCTATCAGTGTCTCCCAAACGTATTTGAACTTGTTTGACCTTGCGACCCATCCCTCTTTTCCTCATAGAAAATCTATATACTCCCCTCAGAACTAGAATTCTGAAACCCTCCTAGTGAAACAAGACTTTACTTTTCCTCAGGTGGTTTTAAGTGAGATACATGACATAGCTTTATCTGCCTCTCACTCTTGATGGCCATGGAACACATTCTCCCCTGAAACATCATTATTTGTGCCCTGCACTCTTCCCAGTGCCCCAGGAGAATGGCATCCCGGTCTATTTCATCTTAGGATCTTACATGGGACCTAGCACAGTGCCTTTCATACGGTCATTGTTCCGTCAAAGTCTATTTGTGGATAAATAAAATGCACAAAACACAGAGGAAATTAGTACTTTTTCTCTTAAAAGTTTTCTTTTAAAAGGACTTTTCTGTTCAAAACATGGATGCAAACTTGGACTCAAACCAGGCTTTTCTTTGAGAATAAGGAGAATGTATGTTTCGAGTTTCAGTTTTCATTTGAACTGCTTGCTCTTGGGTTCAGTTGAGGAATAAACTGAGGAAAGTAACATTTTGGTCATTTCTGCCCTAACTGCATAATGGGATATACCACGAGGTCTTGGAAACATCACTTTTCTTGAGCAGTATCTGGTCTTGTCAGACTTGGATTTCTTAGTTAAATCAGTGTGTACCTCTACCCTTTGAACTTCCTTACTGGTTTGATGTAATTATTTCTCTTGCTCATTCTGACTTACTGTTGGCAGCAGTCCCACTGGTTTCATTGTTTCATTTGTGAGTCCTTATATGGAACTTAATCAAGTGTGATGTTGTGTCTGACCTTCCTCCTTTGAATTGTATAACACATTCAGCTAATGCCCTGCTCTGCTTTCCCTGTGGGGATGGAAGAGAGACTTTTCTGATGCCCTCCCACTCTCTATTCTGCATCATACAGCTCACAACTCCCACATGTGGTTAAGTCATTTAGAAGTGTGTGTGTGTGTGTGTGTGTGTGTGTGTGTGAGAGAGAGAGAGGATGTGTGTACAAGCTAGGGGAGTCATGCGGAGGGAGACAGACCAGTCATGAGCACAGGCAGTCATGGGAGCACGGAGATCCCTAGGAAAGGCCTGAGCATTAGGGTAAAATGGCTGCTTTCCTCCTACACATCAACCACACCTGCATGCAAGTTTTGTTTGCTTATTTCTTAGCTTGATGTCCTACCCCTGGAGCAGGACACCAGAATCCTTGTGAGTTTAGAGGGCTCCGTAGGAGTTTTATTAGCTCACGTGCTTGTTTAAGAGCCCCTGATGATCATAATTATTGCTTTAGAATGAGTCTGAGATTTTTTTTATGGAGAAGACAAACCCTACTTGGAGTATATTTTTATTTTCAGAGTCTCTTTAATGCCACAAAGAGCAAGGTTTTTGAATTTGCGTATGTTCATGTGGTGATGGTACCTTGATAATCATCATTCAGAGAAACAACAGGCCTGGTGGCCACTTTACGGAAAGTTCTAAATTTATTATAGTAAATGATTTGAAATTTAGGAGAGGAAGAGAGACCCAAGAATCAGATCTGGCTCTGTATGATAAAAGAACATTGTGCTATCAAGAATAATTCTCATCATTTTCCATAGTGACATTATGGTATGCAATTAAAATGGCAATATTTTACATGGAGTGACAAAATTGTATTGTCATGGCCACCATATCATAGAGGGAGAAAACTAACATTTAGCATCACTGTTAATAATACTGAAATATTTAGATCAAGCTTTAGAATTTTTTTAAAGAATGAACAACCATTATGATGTCATCAAAATGGAAAGTGTTGCAAAGGGAAGAAAACACACTTTTGGCTGAATGCACAGGGAATGCTGATGGTATTCATTAAGCATGAAATAATAAGAGGAACAAAATTTCCATCTCCATCCTCTCCCCTATGAAATATCTTCTGTGTTTTCAGTGCTCCCTTTGAAGTCAATATATCTTTGCTTTAATCCATTTTTAAAGCTTCCTTTGAAATCAGTGGGAGCTCATGCCTGGAAGAGAGGAAAGTGGCTGAGGATTGGATGCCTGCTGGGGAAGAGGGACCAGCCTAATCGTCACTGGAAAATAATATTTATTGATTGTCCTCATGTGCATGGTCTGTTAGGCTCCACACTAAAGTGACTTTGAAACTGGTCTGATTCATTTCTAATATTACAAAACTAATAAGATGACCGAAAGCAGTTAACTTCTTTTTAGGGCAGGGTTTTTGTTTCAAATGATTGGAGAAAAATGAATATTTTAAATGGAAATAATTCTTTTATCTTGACACTTTCACAAACACTGTTTCACCTAAATGAATTTTCCAGATAACTGAAACTAATAATTTTCTAATAGAGTAATTCCTTCAAGGACAATTGAAGAGTGTAGGATTATTTTCTCCTCTATGCAGTTACTTCAGACTGCTTGGCTTTGAAAAGAATTCTCATTAAAAACTTTGGAGCAAGGTAAAAGTAATTTATTTCTCATTCTTCCTGCCTCTTCCTTTACTGCTGCCAGTTGTCCTCTGTAATATAGGTCACGTGTTCTCTGTTTCTATTCTGCTCTCTTACTTTACATGGAGTTTCCTGAGGAAGGGCCCGGAGGCCTGAAGTAGCTCTATACCTTTCCTACAGGGTGAAACGTAAAGATGGTCCCTTCTCTCATTTCCTTTTTCTCTGCCCTTGTCTTTTCCTGCTCTTCATTTTCTGTCCCTCCTCTCCTTGGACCACCTGCCTCTTTTCCTTTCCCTTGTGATCCACCCCCATGATGTCAGCCCCATCTATGAGCAGGGGGGGGCCTCTGTCAATGTCTGGCCTGTGTACTTTGGTCACAGGCTTGAGCTTTGCATCTCTGATTGGATCTTGACCTGGATGCCTCTCGGGGCCTCAAACTCAATACTTCAAAGCTGAGCTCAGCAACTCCTGCCAAGATCTTCATTTTCAATCTCTGTGAGTGGTATCACCTTCCAGCTAGCCTCCATCTAGCCTGAAAATCTGTCAATTGCCCTTGACAATGTCTCCTCCCTATCACTCCACCTCTAATCATTTAGCAAATCCTGTCATGTCTGCCTTGGAAGTCCAGGACCTGCTCCTTCTCCACTCCTCCCTGCCACTATCTCATCTAGTCCCTCAACACATCTTGCCAATGACAACAACTGCCTTCTCTCTGGTCACTTCCCTATGCAAACTTGTCTTCACATGGTTGCAAGTTTTCTTCCTAAAATTGGATGCTGGCCATGTCATTCTCACACTTAAGAACCACCCCCCGCCCCTTTGCCTCAGCTGAGCATGTAAAGTCTTTTGTAATCTGTCCTGACTCTCTAGCTCCTTTTCTATGTAGTAAGCCCATTGCTCCTGCCACTGAAAATGCTTCTCGATTCACTTGGCAAATGTCCGCATATCCTTCAAGAGTAGGTGGAGTGTCTTTTCTATGAAGCCTTCCCCAGTGTCTTCAGACAGTCTCTTCCCCCTTCTTTGGGTTCCCACCCTCTCTTCTTTCGAGGTGACCTGTGATGATCTGTTTTTATGTGTCTCCTGCACCAGAATGAAAGTTCCTGGAGAGTGCAGTTTATAATTTGTTTCTCTGTCAATTCTCATCCCAATGCCTACCTCAGATCAGGTACAAATCAATAAATACTTGGTGAGTGAAGATTCTGAGAAGTCTTTTTCACTTACATTTGGGCTTGAAGTTATTTTATGCTGTTGAAGATGCTGGTTCAGACATTAAAATAATAAAACATTTTAACAGATTCTCCCTTCAAGAGGCATATGTTAGAGAATATATAAAATTTTTTATCTCTTAGAAGGGAAGACAATGCCCATACACTGAGGATGGTCCAGCAGAAGGACAGAAAGTTCCGGTCCATAGGGATGTCCTTAAAACCTTGTACCATCTCCAGAATAACCTGTTGCTGGAGTCCTTGTTACATGAGAAAAGTAAGCCCCTATCATTAAAACCACTTTTAGTCAGGTATAGAGAGAAGTCATCTGCTTCAGAGTTTCCACTCTCAAGATTTCTGAGAAGATTTCAGCTAAGAGCCTCTAGTGAGAGAGTTTTTTCTTGGTGTTTTCAGCAAGACCTATAAATCAAACACACAAATCCTCAAAGTCTTATTTTAAAAAAATGATAGTACAGTGGGAGAAACATCCAGCCGAAGTACCTAACTTATGGTAAAAATGAGAAACCTTTTTTTCTTTTAAAGAAACATAGAAAATATAAATAAGGTCCCCTTACTTGGAGAAATTTGGTTTTAATTTCAGTGATGTTTCTGAGCAATGGTAGAGATAGAAAATTGTCTGACTAATTTAACAATTGAGTGAGAGCATCTGACTTTATTAAATAAATATATAAAGTAGAAGTCTGTTTCAGTTTCATTGTTTGGGCAATTAGAGGAGAGGGAAAATAGGTAAGAGTGATCTGGGGGCAGAGCACAGCCTGCATTAGAGGAAAGGCTGGGACGGTGGAGCAAGTCCAAGAGAAGACGGAGGTTGTTCCCCTAGTTCCCCCCATAACCTTCTGTTTGAGGTCTCTACTTCATCGTCCCTGCCTCCTTTCTAACTTACCTCATCTGGCCCAGACCATCCTCCAACGGCATGTCTATCCAAGGCACTTCAAGTTCTTCTCTCGCTTTCTAATCACTCTCTTTCCCCAGCCTCTGCCTCCAGACCCTTACCTGCCCAGCGTCTATGGTCCCGCTTGCTGTGGGATCTCATCTCCTCCCTCCTTTCCCTAGGTGAATGAAATTTCTGCCTGCTCATCTGCAGCTCAGCAGAGTCCTAACTTACCTTTTGGTGTGTTATTTAACCCTCTGGGCCTCAGTATCCTCATCTGTGAAAAGAGAATTAGTAACACATACCTCACAAGATTGTGAGTTGCCCAGCAGGTCCTCAACAAACATTCATTTCCCTTCCCTCCTTTGCTTTTTGCTGCTCTTCCCACTTTTTGCTGCTTCACTTCTGCTCTGCTGATACCAGTGCTTTCCAGTCTTCTCACCAACTAAGCCATCAGCTGGGAATTTGTCTCTGGACTTCTGCCTGGAGTCTATGCCTGTGTCTGAGAGTAAGGGTTTCAGAGGGAGGCTCTGAGGTACGGACATCTCTGCACCAGCTGCAGAGTCAGACGTCACAGATTCAGGTCCTTGTCCCACCATGTACTCCTGTATGAGCTTTGGGAAGGTTGCATATTCTCTTGGTGGCCTAGTTTCCTCATTTGTAATTTGGGGATAATAATTATTTCTGTTTCTAGGGTTATAGGAAGGATTAAATGAGCTACTTCATGAAAAGTGTTCAGTGTAATACCCAGCACATTGTAAGTGCCTACTAAATGTTATAGGTAACCTCAATGTAGAAAATTGTACTGTGCCTTGTGACCAATGGCATGATGTCCTCAATGCTCCAGCTTCATTATCTCATCTCAGAAGGAAAACATGGCAGGATTCAAGTGGCAGTTACCAGGGCACATCCAGAGCAGGCCCTTGATAGATGCTTGCTGGGGTTCACTGTCTGTGGTGGGTGTGGGAGTGTGCACCAGCTTTGTTTTGTATGGGAAGGAAGCTGTATCAACAGGGAAGCAACTTCTGCATGGATTCTGACCTAAAGCCTCCTTCGCTACACAGAACTCACCACCTCTCTGGGCTACAAGCAGCAAGTGTCCATATATTGCTGATGGGAATCACCTGATGGGGGTGGAGATTACTCTTAACCTATTTCTGGGTGAGCTTAATTAGCATAAATTAGTATTCATGCATGAAAGACTTCATCATGAATCTTATGCCCAAATATAGCTCAGCAAGTTTACTAGCTTTCTGATCGTCAGCTGTGTTGCTCTGCTCATGCCATCTGTGAGTGTGCAAAAGAGAGGGAGAGAGAGGAAGGAGGGGTAGAAAGGAGAAGCATAGGGGTGGGCAGGATGAGGGCAAGGAGATGGGGCTGGGGGAGAGATTGAGAGAGAATATTCATTTGAAGGTTTCACCTTCTGCTGGATTACATTCATATATTACTGGAGAGTTGGCCCCATAATTCAACAATGTCACTGAAAATGAAGATGATACATTTTAACTGCATTTTTAAAGACAGAAATATATATGCTAGACTTTTAGATATACCACAGGAGGAATTTGGCTATATTCCAGAATGTCATTAAAGAGCAGAAAATATCTCTAGAATTCTAGCATCAGAGCTGGAAAAGATCTCAATTTAGCTTTTCATTTCCCAGAATCAGAAACTGAAGTCTAATGATGCTAAGAGACTTTGCCAGAGCTCACCAGCTGATCAGAGGCAGAGCAGGGACTAGACACAATTCTGCTGACTGGTGTTCTGAGGGCTTTCTGCTGCACCCCGGACAAGTGTGCATACATAAAATGCCAGAAAACTAACAGTACCTGAGAGCCTACAGAAAAAAAAAGGATTGGTTGGAATTGAGTTGGAAGCGAAGGCAGGAGAGGCTGCCCTGTTCTGCAGTAGGAACAAGACTGAGGTGAAGATTTTGAGGGAGGGGGGCTCCCTCAGGCAGCCTGTGATGGAGCAGGGTAGAGTCTTAGTCAAGCAGAAGACGCTGGTGAGAAGAGATACTATCTTCTGCAGAGAAGAGACCTTTGTGGTGACCAAAGGAATGGTAAGTGTACATGGTTGATATCCTTCATATCTTGACTCGTCTGGCTAATGGGAGAGAGAGAGAGCTGGAGAACACCAGGCATCTCGATGAGGGTGGTTGAAGGAACTGCAGAGAAAGGAAATGCTGGAGGTGCCTGAGATTTATCATTTTGACTCTCCAGTCTTACCTAGTGTTAGTCCTTTGCTTGCCAGCTGTATGTAGATTTTTAGGGCAGCTATATTTTTAGGGCAGCAGCTTCCACACAGACTTTAATGGGGATGTTGTCATTGATTGACACCAACAAAAGTAAGATTCACAAAGTAAAATGCACCCATGTTACAGACCTAAGAACAACCTATGTAAATATTTGGGGAACGTTCTTCCTGGCATCTGTCTATGCATATTTACATGTACAAGCACACACATTTATTTTTATACAAATGTGATCAGACTGTACATCTTGTTTTGTAGTTTGCTTTTTTAATGTTTTAAATCATTTTTATTGAATCTACGGATTGAAGAGGCAGGTGAAAATCCTTCTTCAAACTTAAACTTTACTTTTATTTTTTTAAATCAACTTTATTGAAGCATAATTTACATAAATAAAATACATTCATTTAAAATATACAGTTCAATGAGTTTTGATAAATATAAAGAACTCTTACAATTCAATAATAAGAAAACAAACAACCCAATAAAAATGGGCAAAGAAAGGACACTTTATAAAAGAAGATATTTCTCCATTTAATTCCATCAATTTTGGCTTCTCATAAATTGAAACTCTGTTAGGAGTTTGAAATTGTACAGGATTGTTATATCATCTTCATGAATTGACTCCTTTTTCATTATCATAGTCGCTTTTGCTCCTTGGCATCATTCCTTGTTCTGAAGTCCACTTTGATATTGAAATAGACTCTATTAATTTCTTGTGGTATATCTTTTCCATTCTTTTGATTTTAGCCTGTTTCTATGTTTTATTTTGACAGCATGTAGTTGGGTCTTGGTTTTTAATCTTTGCCTTTTCATTGGAATGTTTAACCAATTTATATTTACTGTAATTATTGATGTGGTTGTATTTAAGGTTTCTATCTTCATATTTGTTTTTTTATTTTTCAGTTTGAAACAAGATTTAAACAAATTTTTTTTCTTTTTAAACATCTTTATTGGAGTATAATTGCTTCACAATGGTGTGTTAGTTTCTGCTTTATAACAAAGTGAATCAGCTATACATATATATACATCCCCATATCCCCTCCCTCTTGCTTCTCCCTCCCCTCCTCCCTATCCCACCCCGCTAGGTGGTCACAAAACACTGAGCTGATCTCCCTGTGCTATGCGGCTGCTTCCCACTAGCTATCTATTTTACATTTGGTAGTATATATTGGTCCATGCCACTCTCTCACTTCGTCCCAGCTTACCCTCCCCCCCCACCCCGTGTCCTCAAGTCCATTCTCTACATCTGCGTCTTTATTCCTGTCCTGTCCCTAGGTTCTTCATAACCATTTTTTTTTTTTTTTTTTACTTTCCATATATTTGTTAGCATACGGTATTTGTTTTTCTCTTTCTGACTTACTTCACTCTGTATGACAGACTCTAGGTCCATCCATCTCACTACAAATAACTCAATTTCATTTCTTTTTATGGCTGAGAAATATTCCATTGTATATATGTGCCACATCTTCTTTATCCATTCATCTGTTCATGGACACTTAGGTTGCTTCCATGTCCTGGCTATTGTAAATAGAGCTGCAATGAACATTGTGGTACATGACTCTTTTTGCATTATGGTTTTCTCAGGGTATATGCCCAGTAGTGGGATTGCTGGGTCATATGGTAGTTCTACTTTTAGTTTTTTAAGGAACCTCCATACTGTTCTCCATAGTGGCTGTATCAATTTACATTCCCACCAACAGTGCAAGAGGGTTCCCTTTTCTTCACACCCTCTCCAGCATTTATTGTTTGTAGATTTTTTAATAATGGCCATTCTGTCTGCTGTGAGGTGGTAACCTCATTGTAGTTTTGATTTGCATTTCTCTAATGATTAGTGATGTTAAGCATTCTTTCATGTGTTTCTTGGCTATATGTATATCTTCTTTGGAGAAATTTCTATTTAGGTCTTCTGCCCATTTTTGGATTGGATTGTTTGTTTTTTTGATATTGAGCTGCATGAGCTGCTAGTAAATTTTGGAGATTAATCCTTTGTCAGTTGCTACTTTTGCAAATATTTTCTCCCATACTGAGGGTTGTCTTTTCATCTTATTTATGTTTTCCTTTGCTGTGCAAATGATTTTAAGGTTCATTAGGTCCCATTTGCTTATTTTTGTTTTTGTTTCCACTTTGCTAGGAGGTGGGTCAGAAAGGATCTTGCTGTGATTATTGTCATACAGTGTTCTGCCTATGTTTTCCTCTAAGAGTTTTATAGTGTCTGGCCTTACATTTAGGTCTTTAATCCATTTTGAGGTTATTTTTGTGTATGGTGTTAGGGAGTGTTCTAATTTCATTCTTTTACATGTAGCTGTCCAGTTTTCCCAGCACCACTTATTGAAGAGGCTGTCTTTTCTCCATTGTATATTCTTGCCTCCTTTATCAAAAATAAGGTGACCATATGTGCGTGGGTTTATCTCTGGGCTTTCTATCCTGTTCCATTGATCTATATTTCCGTTTTTGTGCTAGTACCATACTGTCTTGATTAATGTAGCTTTGTAGTATAGTCTGAAGTCAGGGAGCCTGATTCCTCCAGTTTGATTTTTCGTTCTCAAGATTGCTTTGGCTATTCGGGGTCTTTTGTGTTTCCATACAAATTGTGAAATTTTTTGTTCTAGTTCTGTGAAAAATGCCATTGGTAGTTTGATAGGGTTTGCATTGAATCTATAGAATGCTTTGGGTAGTATAGTCATTTTCACAATGTTGATTCTTCCAATCCAAGAACATGGTATATCTCTCCATCTTTTGGTATCATCTTTAATTTCTTTCATCAGTGTCTTATAGTTTTCTGCATACAGGTCTTTAGTCTCCTTAGATAGGTTTATTCCTAGCTATTTTATTATTTTTGTTGTAATGGTAAATGGGATTGTTTCCTTAATTTCTCTTTCAGATTTTTCATCATTAGTGTACAGGAATGCTAGAGATTTCTGTGCATTAATTTTGTATCCTGCTACTATACCAAATTCATTGATTAGCTCTAGTAGTTTTCTGGTAGTGTCTTTAGGATTCTCTATGTATAGTATCATATCATCTACAAACAGTGACAACTTTACTTCTTCTTTTCTGATTTGGATTCGTTTTATTTCTTTTTCTTCTCTGATTGCTGTGGCTAAAACTTCCAAAACTATATTGAATAATAGTGGTGAGAGTGGGCAACCTTCTCTTGTACCTGATCTTAGTGGAAATGATTTCAGTTTTTCACCGTTGAGAATGATGTTGGCTGTGGGTTTGTCATATATGGCCTTTATTATGTTGAGGTAAGTTCCCTCTATGCCTACTTTCTGGAGGGTTTTTATCATAAATGGGTGTTGAATTATGTCACAAGCTTTTTCTACATCTGTTGAGATGATCATATGGTTCTTCTCCTTCAATTGTTAATATGGTGTATCACATTGATTGATTTGCGTATATTGAAGAATCCTTGCATTCCTGGGATAAACCCCACCTGATCCTGGTGTATGATCCTTTTAATGTGCTGTTGGATTCTGTTTGCTAGTATTTTGTTGAGGATTTTTGCATCTATGTTCATCAGTGATATTTGCCTGTAGTTTTCTTTCTTTGTGACATCTTTGTTTGGTTTTGGTATCAGGGTGATGGTGGCATCATAGAATGAGTTTGGGAGTGTTCCTCCCTCTGCTATATTTTGGAAGAGTTTGAGAAGGATAGGTGTTAGCTCTTCTCTAAATGTTTGATAGAATTCGGCTGTGAAGCCATCTGGTCCTGGGCTTTTGTTTGTTGGAAAATTTTTAATCACAGTCTCAATTTCAGTGCTTGTGATTGGTTTGTTTATATTTTCTATTTCTTCCTGGTTCAGTCTCGGAAGGTTGTGCTTTTGTAAGAATTTGTCCATTTCTTCCAGGTTGTCCATTTTATTGGCATAGAGTTGCTTGTAGTAATCTCTCATGATCCTTTGTATTTCTGCAGTGTCAGTTGTTACTTCTCCTTTTTAATTTCTAATTCTCTTGATCTGAGTCTTCTCCCTTTTTATCTTGATGAGTCTGGCTAATGGTTTATCAATTTTGTTTATCTTCTCAAAGAACCAGCTTTTAGTTTTATTGATCTTTGCTATTGTTCCCTTCATTTCTTTTTCATTTATTTCTGATCTGATCTTTATGATTTCTTTCCTTCTGCTAACTTTGGGGTTTTTTTGTTCTTCTTTCTCTAATTGCTTTAGGTGTAAGGTTAGGTTGTTTATTTGAGATGTTTCTTGTTTCTTGAGGTAGGATTGTATTGCTATACACTTCCCTCTTAGAACTGCTTTTGCTGCATTCCATGGATTTTGGGTCGTCGTGTTTTCATTGTCATTTGTTTCTAGGTATTTTTTTATTTCCTCTTTGATTTCTTCAGTGATCACTTGGTTATTAAGTAGTGTACTGTTTAGCCTCCATGTATTTGTATTTTTTACAGATTTTTTCCTGTAATTGATATCCAGTCTCATAGCGTTGTGGTCAGAAAAGATACTTGATACGATTTCAATTTTCTTAAATTTACCAAGGCTTGATTTGTGACCCAAGATATGATCTATCCTGGAGAATTTTCCATGAGCACTTGAGAAGGAAGTGTATTTTGTTGTTTTTGGATGGAATGTCCTATAAATATCAGTAAAGTCCATCTTGTTTAATGTGTCATTTAAAGCTTGTGTTTCCTTATTTATTTTCATTTTGGTTGATCTGTCCATTGGTGAAAGTGGGGTGTTAAAGTCCCCTACTATTATTATGTTACTGTCAATTTCTTCTTTTATGGCTGTTAGCAGTTGCCTTATGTATTGAGGTGCTCCTATGTTGGGTGCATAAATATTTACAATTGTTATATCTTCTTCCTGGATTGATCCCTTGATCACTGTGTAGTGTCCTTTTTTGTCTCTTGTAATAGTCTTTATTTTAAAGTCTGTTTTGTCTGGTATGAGAATGCTACTCCAGCTTTCTTTTGATTTCCATTTACATGGAATATCTTTTTCCATCCCCTCACTTTCAGTCTGTATGTGTCCCTAGGTCTGAAGTGGGTCTCTTGTAGACACATATATATGGGTCTTGTTTTTGTATCCATTCAGCCAGTCTATGTCTTTTGGTTGGAGCATTCAATCCATTTACATTTAAGGTATTTATCGATATGTATGTTCCTATTACGATTTTCTTAATTGTTTTAGGTTTGTTACTGTAGGTCTTTTCCTTCTCTTGTGTTTCCTGCCTAGAGAAGTTCTTTTAGCATTTGTTGTAAAGCTGGTTTGGTGTTGCTGAATTCTCTTAGCTTTTGCTTGTCTGTAAAGGTTTTAATTTCTGCCTCGAATCTGAATGTGATCCTTGCTGGGTAGAGTAATCTTGGTTGTAGATTTTTCCCTTTCATCACTTTAAATATGTCTTGCTACTCCCTTGTGGCTTGAAGAGCTTCTGCTGAAAGATCAGCTGTTAACCTTATGGGGATTCCCTTGTATATTATTTGTCGTTTTTCCCTTGCTGCATTTTTTTTTTAACATCTTTATTGGAGTATAACTGCTTTACAATGGTGTGTTAGTTTCTACTTTTGCTGCTTTTAATATTTTTTCTTTGTATTTAATTTTTGATAGTTTGATTAATATATGTCTTGGTGTGTGTGAAATACAGTGTGTGTGAAAAAAAAAAATGTCTTGGTGTGTTTCTCCTTGGATTTATCCTGTATGGGACTCTCTGCACCTCCTGAACTTGATTAACTATTTCCTTTCCCATATTAGGGAAGTTTTCAACTATAATCTCTTCAAATATTTTCTCACACCCTTTCTTTTTCTTCTGGGGCCCCTATAATTTGAATGTTGGTGCATTTAATGTTGTCCCAGAGGTCTCTGACACTGTTCTCAATTCTTTTCATTTTTTCTTTATTCTGCTCTGCAGTAGTTATTTCTGCTGTTTTATCTTCCAGGTCATTTCTCTGTTCTTCTGCCTCAGTTATTCTGCTATTGATTCCCTCTAGAGAATTTTTAATTTCATTTATTGTGTTGTTCATCATTGTCTGTTTGCTCTTTAGTTCTTCTAGGTCCTTGTTAAACATTTCTTGTATTTTCTCCATTCTATTTCCAAGATTTTGGATCATCTTTACTATCATTACTCTGCATTCTTTTTCAAGTAGACTGCTTATTTCCTCTTCAGTTGTTTGGTCTGGTGGGTTTTTACCTTTCTCATTCATCTGCTGTGTGTTTCTCTGTGTTTTCATTTCACTTAACTTACTGTGTTTGGCATCTCCTTTTTGCAGGCTGCAGGTTCGTAGTTCCCGTTGCTTTTGGTGTTTGACCCCAGTGGCTAAGGTTGGTTCAGTGGGTTATGCAGGCTTCCTGGTGGAGGGGAATGGTGCCTGTGTTCTGGAGGAGGAGGCTGGATCTTGTCTTTCTGGTGGGCAGGACCGTGTCCGGTGGTGTGTTTTGGGGTTCCTGTGACCTTATTATGAGTTTAGGCAGCCTCTCTGCTAATGGGTGGGGTTGTGTTCCTGTCTTTCTAGTTGTTTGGCATAGGGTGTTCAGCACTGTAGCTTGCTTGTCGTTGAGTGGAGCTGGGTCTTAGCGTTGAGATGGAGATCTCTGGGAGAGCTTTCGCCATTTAATATTACGTGGAGCCGGGAGGCCTCTGGTGGACCAATGTCCTGAACTTGCCTCTCCCACCTCAGAGGCACAGGCCTGAAACCTGGCTGGAGCACCAAGACCCTGTCAGCCACACGGCTCAGAAGAAACGGGAGAAAGAATGAAAGAAAGAAAAAGATAAAAGAAAATAAAGTTATTAAAATAAAAAATTAAAAAAATATTAAAAATTAAAAAAATTTAAAAAATTAAAAAATAATAAAAAAAGAAAAAAAAAGAAAGAAAGAAGAGAGAAACGAAGAAATCCACCAGTGATATCTAGCACTAAAAACTAACTATACTAAAAACAAAACAAAACAAAAAAAACAAACAGACAGAACCCTAGGACAAATGGTAAAAGCAAAGCTATACAGACAAAATTACACAAAGAAGCGTACACATACACACTCATAAAAAGAGAAAAAGGAAAAAAAATATATATCATTGCTCCCAATGTCCGCCTTCTCAGTTTGGGATGATTCCTTATTTATTCAGTTATTCCACAGATGCAGGGTACATCAAATTGATTGTTGAAATTTAATCCCCTGCTCCTGAGGCTGCTGGGAGAGATCTCCCTTTCTCTTCTTTGTTCGCACAGCTCCTGGGGTTCAGGATTTGGCCCTGCCTCTGCGTGTAGGTCGCCTGAGGGCGTCTCTTCCCACACAGACAGGTCAGGGTCAAAGGAGCAGCTGATTTGGGGGCTCTGGCTCACTCAGGCCGGGGGGAGGGAGGGGTACGGATGCGGGGCGAGCCTGCGGCGGCAGAGGCCAGCATGACATTGCACCAGCCTGAGGCGCACTGTGTGTTCTCCCGGGGAAGTTGTCCCTGGATCACGGGACCCTGGCAGTGGCGTGCTGCACAGGCTCCCAGGAGGGGAGGTGTGGATAGTGACCTGTGCTTGCACACAGGCTTCTTGTTGGCTGCAGCAGCAGCCTTAGCATTTCACGCCCTTCTCTGGTGTCCATGCTGATAGCTGCGGCTTGCGCCCGTCTCTGGAGCTGGTTTAGGCGGTGCTCTGAATCCCCTCTCCTCGGCACCCCGAAACAATGGTCTCTTGCCTCTTAGGCAGGTCCAGACTTTTTCCCGGACTCCCTCCTGGCTAGCTGTGGCTCACTGGCCGCCTTCAGGCTGTGTTCACGCAGCCAACCCCAGTCCTCTCCCTGGGATCTGACCTCCGAAGCCTGAGCCTCAGCTCCCGGCCCCCACCCGTCCCGGCGGGTGAGCAGACAAGCCTCTTGGGCTGGTGAGTGCTGGTCGGCACCCATCCTCTTTGCGGGAATCTCTCCGCTTTGCCCTCTGCACCCCTGTTGCTGCGCTCTCCTCCGTGGCTCCGAAGCTTCCCCCCGCCACCCCCCTGTCTCCGCCAGTGAAGGGGCTTCCTGGTCTGTGGAAACTTTTCCCCCTTCACAGCTCCCTCCCACTGGTGCAGGTCCCATCCCTATTCTTTTGTCTCTGTTTTTTCTTTTTTTCTTTTGCCCTACTCAGGTACATGGGGAGTTTCTTGCCTTTTGGGAAGTCTGAGGTCTTCTGCCAGCATTCAGTAGGTATTCTGTAGGAGTTGTTCCACATGTAGATGTATTTCTGATGTATTTGTGAGGAGGAATGCGATCTCCACGTCTCAATCCTCCCCCATCTTGAAGGTCCCCCATATTTATTTTTCTATTTGCTCTAATTATTCTTTTTTTTAATTGAAATATAGTTGACATACAGTATTGTGTTAGTTTCAGGTGTACTGTGTAGTGATTTGACATTTGCGTGCATTATGAAATGATCACCGTGATAAGTCGATGTTCTATCTATTCTTTGTTACCTTTTCCCTATTTTCCTGCCTTCTTTTGGGTAGAGTATTTATTATTTTAATATTATTATTTAATGTTAGTTAGTAGTGAATATTTATTATTTTACTGCCTCTATTTATCTCCTCTATGTTTGCTATACTGCTTTATTGCTCTAAAGTTTACAAGATACATCTTTAACTTACCACAGTTTATCTTCAAAAAATATTATAGTACTTCATGTGTAATGTAAGATTCTAACAACCTTCAGTTTCTCCCCTCTGACCTTTATGCTATTGTTCTTATACATGTTGCTTCTGCATATGTTGTAAATCGCCAAATACATTGTTATTATTTTTCTTTAAACAGTCAATTATTTCTTAAAGACGTTTTTAAATGGGAAAAATATCTTCTATATGTGTATATATGTGTATATATATATATATATACACATGTATATACACACATATTTGCCATTTTTAATACTCTTTGTTTCTTTGTATAGATCCACATTTCTATTGCATTATTTACCTTTCACCTAAAGAACTTCCTTTAACATTTCTTATAGTACAAGGTTGCTGGTGATAAATTTTCTCAGCTTTTATTTGTCTAAAAAATTTCTTTAATACCACTAAAAAAATTTTTTATTTTTGAAAGATCTTTTCACTGGTTGTAGAATTCTGGGTTGACGATGTTCTTTTACACACTAAAAATGGTATTTATCTGTCTTCTGCCTTGCAGATTTCTTATAAGAAGCCTATGATCATTTTTTATTTGTTTCTTATTATATAAAGTATCTTTCTTTCCTCTGATTGATTTTAAGATTATTTTTTAACATGGATTTTCAGCAATTTGATTATGATGTGCCTTTGTGTTTATCCTGCTTGGAGTTCATTGAGTATTTGGGATTTGTGGGTATATTTTTTTCTGTAAGAGACAGAAAATTTTCATGATGTCATTATTTTTGATTGGGTTCCAGTCATTATGAAATTTATGTTGTGTGTGCTGGATTTTTTTGTATTCTTTAAAGAGTGTTGAACTTTTTCTAGAAGAAGTTAGAGGATTTGCAAATCATTTCAACATTTTAGAGTTTTATTCATAAGCTATTATAGTGCTGGTCTAGAACAGCATTTACCAAATAGGTAGTTTAGTCCTATTACCAGGGTATGACTCTTTTGGAATCTCCTGAATGACCTGTATATTCAAGAAAGTTTCTGTACTCTGGCTAGTGGAAGATAGAATAATTCGCAGTTCTATGTGAGCTTTGGGAATTGTTCAGCTTACATCTCTCTTTAATTGCTGTTTCCTAGGAAGTTGACTGACCTTGTGGGGTTTCATCCTATGCATACACAGATTGCATTCAACTAAAAACTCAGGGAGTTCCTATTCATATTTCTGGAGCTCTTTCTCCTCGTAGTTTTCTCTTCTTTTGTATTCTGCCTTGCCAATTTAAGCTGCCATGTCCTCTCCAAACTCCCATTTCTGTCTCCTTAATTCAGTGAGAGACCATCAGCTCTCTTTGGGTTCCCTCTCCCGGCAGTATGGTCTGGAATTTGCCCCCAGGCAGAAATCTGGGCTTACTGTAGGGCTGATTATCATTTATTTCCCTTCTTCCAAGAGTCACAGTCATGTTGATGCTTGTGGGCCAATGGCTAAAAACCAGGGCTGAGATGAGGTTGAGGACAGGTACCAAGGGTACAAAATTTAAGAAGGTACTTACTCCCAGGGCCATGAAAGTGCCTCCTTAAGTTTTGAACCCTAAGTGTCTTTCCTGCCTCACTCTAGTCCCAGCCCTGATGAGAGCAGCTGTCTTATATATTTTATCCAGTTTTCTTGTTATGTATGCTGGGAAAGTAATTCTGAACTCTGCCAATCCCTCATTGCCCAAAGTGCAAGTCTTCTGTCATCTGCATATTTAACTCAACAATGTGTCATGGACATCATTTTACATCAGAGAATTTAGATATTTACCACCCTTTAAAATGATTGCCTTGTATTTCATTGTGTGGATAGATTTGAGAAATTATGGAAATTAAAACTCATTTCTTAAAAAGTCTCCTCATATCAGATGTGACATTAATGTATTGCTGAAAATAAAATATGTGAGTATACATAAAGTTTTTTTCATTTAGAAATATGCTTTATATTGAGTCTGTTAACTAAGAAGCAAGAATAACAGATGGTTTTTCTGTACACCTCTTGATTTGTTACCTGGATGTGTTGTTAATTCACAGTAGTGGCCTGGAATAAAACTTTTCACTGTAGCAATGTTCAGCATTACATTCTGGAGCATGGGGTAACCTTAATGATGAATCAAAACCACAGTTTTAAGAGATTGATAAGACATATAAAAATTACTATCTTTAGGATGTCACTCAGCTGGTTTTCTTTCTCATTTAAAAAAATTTTAACAGAGGTAAAGGTGAAATAAAAACACTAAGGTCTATCTAGTATTTAAAACAAATATAAACGGAGACTAGACTGTCTGACGTATATTGTCCTCTTTTCAGATTAACAACAAACTAGGTATCCAAAAATCATAGTTTGTTCTAACATCTATAAAAGAAATATAGTTTCCTTTTAACTGTCATTTGTAGCTTTCATGGTGCCTTTTAATTTCCAAACCAGATATAGAAATTTTATCATTATCATTATAATAATTAGTAGAAATTATGTAAAACCAATAAAAAATACCAGAAGGCTATACGGGGAAATGATAAAACATTGATTTGTTTAGATGGTAGGATTTGGGCTGGTATTTCTTTCTTTTCTATTTTATTCATTGTTTTTTAATGTAGTTTCCACACTTTTAGAGTAGAAAAGTACATTTCTATATCAAAATTCAATGCAAAACAAAATGGTAGCAAGTTGAATCCAGCAATGTGTAAGAAGGATTATACACCATGACCAAATGGGATTTATCTCAGGTATGCATGGCCGGTTCAACATTTGAAAATCAATTAATGTAGTCCATCACACTAACAGGCTAAAGAAGAAAAATCATATCATATGATCTTTCTTAATAGATGATCATATTAATAGATGCAGAAAAAGTATTTGACAAAATGCAACACTCATTTATGATATTAAAAGCTCTCAGTGAACTAGGAATAGAGGGGAACTTCCTCAATTTGATAAAGAACATCTACAAAAAACCTATACCCACATCGTAATGGTGATGGACTAGAAGCCTTCCTGCTAAGATCAGGAACAAGACAAGGATGTCTCCTCTTATCACTCCTTTTCAACATTGTAGTAGAAGTCCTAGCTAATGCAATAACGCAAGAAAAGGATAGAAGAGGCATGCTGAATGGGAAGTAAGAAATAAAGTAGTCTTTGTTCATGGATGCTATGATTGTCTATGAAGAAAATCTGAAATGGTTTCTTGGAGCTAATAAGTGATTATAGCAAGGTTGCAAAATACAAGATTAATATACAAATGTCCATAAATTTCTTATATACCAGCAGTGAACAAGTAGAATTTGAAAATAAAAATACAATATTATTTATATTAAGCACCCCCAAAATGAAATTATTACACATAACTCTAACAAAATATGTACAAGATCTGTATGAGAACAAAGAAGAACTAAATAAATGGAGAGGTCCCATGTACATGGATAGGAAGACCGAATTTTGTCAAGATGTCAGTTCTTCCCAACTTGATCTGTATTTACAGTGCAATCCCATTCAGAATCCCAACAAGTTATTTTGCAGATATTAATAAACTGATTCTAAAGTTTATATGGAGAGACAAAAGACACAGAATAGCCAAAACAATATTGAAGGAGAAGAACAAAAGAGAACTGACACTACCTGACTTCAAGACTTACTAAAAAGACCTACTGTAATCAGAACAGTGTGGTATTGATGAAAGAACAGACAAATGGATCAATGGAACAGATAGAGAGTCCAGAAACAGACCCACACAAATATAGTCAACTGATCTTTGACAAAGGAGCAAAGGCAATACAATGGAACAAAGATATTCTTTTCAACAAATGGTGCTGAAACAACTGGACATCCACATGCAAAAAAAATGAATCTAAACACCAAACTTACACTCTTCACAAAGGTTAACTCAAAAATGGATCATAGACCTGAGAGGTGGCTTCTGGTGCAACTCAGAATAAACTGCGCCCAGAGCTTAAAAAAAAAAAAAAAAAAAAAAAAGATCATAGATCTAAAAGTAAAATGTGAAACTATAAAACTCCTAGAAGATAGCATAGGAGAAAACCTAAATGACCTTGGGTATGGGGATGATTTTTTAGATACAACACTGAAGGTACAATTCATGAAAGAATTGATAATCTGGACTTTATTATAATTAAAAACTTCTGCTCTACAAGAGACACTGTCAAGAGAATGAGAAGATAAACTACAGTCTGGGAAAAATATTCACAAAAGACATTTCTGATAAAGGACTGTTATCTAAAATATACAAAGGACTCTTAAAACTCAACAATAAGAAATGAATAACCCAATTTAAAAATGGACAAAAGACTTGAACAGACATGTCACAAAAGAAAATATACAGGTGGCAAATAAGCATATGAAAAGATGCCCAACATCATCATATGTAACCAGGGAACTGCAAATTAAAACAATAGTAAGATATCACTACATACCTGTTAGAATGGCCAAAATCCAGAATGCTGACAGCACTGCTAAATACTGATGAAGATATGGAGGAACAGGAACTCTCATTTGTTGCTGGTGGGAATGCAAAATGGTACAGCCACTTTGGAAAATAGTTTGGTAGTTTGTTAGAAAACTAAACTTACTCTTACCATATGATCTAGCAATTGACTCCTTGATACTTACTCAAAAGAGTTGACAACTTACATCCACACAAAAACTGGCATATGGATGTATATAGCAGCTTTATTAATAAGTGACAAAACTTGGAAGCAACCAAGATGTCCTTTAGTAGATGAATGGATAAATAAATTGTGATACATACAGTGGATTATTCAGTGCTAAAAAGAAGTGAGCTATCAAGCCATGAAAAAATATGAAGAACCTTAAATGCATATTACTAAGTGAAATAAGCCAATCGTATGATTCCAACTATATGACATTCTAGAAAAGGCAAAACTGAAAGGATCTCAGTGGTTGCCAAGGGTTAGTGGGGAAGAAGGTATGCATAGGTGGAGCATAGAGGATTTTTAGGTCAGTGAAACTATACTGTATGATAGTATAATTGTGGATACATGTCATTATACATTTGTCAAGCCGGTAGAATGTACATAACCAAGAGTAAAGCCTAATGTAAACTATGGACTTTGGATGATAAAGATGTGACAGTGTAGCTTCATTGGTTGTAACAAATGTACCACTCTGGTGCAAGATTTTGATAGTTGAGGAGATTGTATATATGTGGGAAATCTCTACCTTTAGCTCAATTTTGCTGTGAACCTAAAACCTAAAATAAAGTCTATTAAAAATTCAGTGTAACACTGCATAAAATTTCTAAGTATTATAAGGCTAAGTATAAGAGTCCTTGCTTAGTTTCTCTAGAAAGCAGAGCCTAAAACAAGAATTTAAGTGCTTTATGTGAAGGTGCAAACCCAGGTGGTGAGGATTGAGAGTAAAAGGGAAATGAAGCAAGGAAAAATGCCAAGCCGTGTGAAGCATAGCATTATTGTATTGGCTAGCACTTAACAGTGAGGAACAGGTCACTCAGCGGGCAGGTGTCCTTAAAGACTCCTCCAGAAGAGATGCAAGAAAGACCTGACCCTTCAAGTATTCCATTGAATCTGAAAGTGAAGGAGCAACCCAGTGCCACTAACCAAGAGAAAGAAAGAAGGAGGTGGTTAAGGGAATATGGAGACATGCAAGTTTCGAGTATCTTTGCCAATGCATTAAGCAAGAAAGAATGAGGAAAATGCAGGAAGAAATGGCATCAAAAAGTCAGGAAGGGCAGTAGGCAACTGTTTCAAGGACGCATGATGGAACAGGACATTAATGTTGGAGTTATACCTGGATTTAAATCCATGTTCCATCATGTAGCAGTTGTGTGATCCAGGGGGAAATTAGATCACCTTTCTAAGCATGTTTTCTTCATCTCTGAAAATGAAGTGAATTATCACTTCATAGGGTAGTTTTAAGAAATAAATATATTAACTTAATGAAATTGCTTGGCACTTAATATACATTACTTTCCTCTATTCCAATTCTGTTATTTCATTTCACAGAAGTCCATCATGCCAGTTTTTCCCCAGAATTTGTTTCTAGGGAGATTGGGGCATTAGAGAGGGAAGGACTCAGTGTTGTTCCCCAACTTTATTGGGAAATGACCCAATAAATTTGAATTTTCCATAGCTTCTTTTATCCTCAGCCTGGCTAATGCCAAGGGGAAGTCTCCTAATTTTACATATCCTTGGAAAAATGACCGACATGCCTCCTCTTGAAAAGTGAGTCATTTATTCTCAGATTATTTTCTTTAGGTCCAATGTTACAGTCTCTTGACAAAATGGTTTTTTTTGGGGAGGGGGCTTATATTAAAAAGGTGACTTAATTAGCTTGTTTGTTAGCTTTTCTCTGATAGTAAGCCATGAGTAACATAGCTAAATATGGTTCAAAGCTAGAACATTTGGTGTTTTACTGCCTTTGGAAAGTGCAGCTGCAGTTTTATCATCAGTGAAGATAGTTTTCTTTAGTAGTCCAGCATGAGGTTCAGCATTGTCAAAGACAGCTAACTTTACTAGGTGGCCATTTCTAACTGCTGTGGAGTCTTATTAATGCATAAAATCTATTTTCATTTATTCCTAATTTATACGTGAATTATAGTTTATTTTTTACTTTCAGTGGTTAGCTATTTGCTTTCCTTATGCTTTTTCTCTTACTTGTTGCTCAGTAGTTTGACACTCATTTGGTTCTCAAGTCTTTTCATTTTCATTTTGGAGATGGAAGAATTTTATATACAGGAAAACGGCATCATGGAGAATCTTAGAGCCTACATTCTCAATAGAGGCACTATGACACCCCTGCCCCAGGGGGCGAAAATTGGTTCTTGAAGGGTAAAAAAAAAATCGTATTCTTTTGATATTTAAAGCACAGATATACCTACAGTACATGTAGAGTATATCTGTGGTAGTAAAATTTTATGAGGGGTGATTACAAAAATATGTCTAAAACAGCACCTGAGGGGTGTTGATAATGAAAAACAGGTTGAGAAACACTGATGTAGAGCCAGAAAAGATAATTTTTAAGAGATAAAACTGTGGTATGAACTGAGGGATTCAGAAAAACTGCCTCTGTTAACACTGTGTTATCTATGTTAGTGATCATCACACCATGGAAAAAGCTGACCATGTGAAAGTTTGGTTATTATTTACATCTTTGCTTTCTAACCTGTTAATGTTTCTTTTGTTTTTGTTTTCTTTCTAGCCTGTTAGTTCTTTTGGCTATTATTCATTATTTTCCAGTGATGATTAAATTATATAAAAAGATCAGAGTTGGGATCCATTGAGTTGTTGGGTAAAGTTTGGAGTTTAGAATCAATCGTCTGTTATGTTACATTCCAACACAAATGAGTGCTTTCTCCTTTTCGCTTCTCAGGCCTGTAATATTTCATTAGTTAAAAAAAAAAATTAGAACCATTGGTAACCATCTGGTGTGTCTTTAACCATTCTTTTGAACAGGACTCTCTCATTCTGAATCTCCAGGGCACTTTTTACATCACTTTACTGTCATATGGCCTCGCTTTATAGCCTTTTCCTTAGTTCTATATTACTGTATTTCTTAGCTTCCTAGCTGCATTGTCTTAGGTCCATAGTAACTGGCATTCGGAAGGTGCTCAACAAATATTCAATAATACTTCATTAATTTACCAGATAGTTAAAATATAACACAAAAGAGAGATACTAGAAATGATGATGCAATTTAACATTTATGTGGAATATTTTTCTAGGTGAGATGCTTTACTGTAGGTGAGTGAGGAGCAATTCTGTGCAGTAAAAGGAGGAATCCTGCCAGGTTTAGGTATGCTTATCTCTGCAACTGGTGTTTTTAGAAACATTTTCCTCTAGGAAATATTAGTTCAAATATTCCAGAATTTGAACAAGCTGTCATATAATTTTCCTCCATCCTTCTGGAGAAAATTTCATCCCCCAAACAAAAGACTTAAACCGTAATCTCTATGAACTGATATGGAATGGTTTCCTTGATATAATAAGTGAAAAAAGCAAAGTGTAAATGACTATCTATAGTATGGTGCCTTTCATGTAAGAAAGACAGGCAAAAAAGAAAATATTCATTTGTGAAAAAAGAAATACAGGGTGGATAAACCAGAAACAAATGAAACTGGTTATATAGAGAGGGTGGGAGGGAAAAAGTGTGTGTGTTTTGGGGGGCATGGGGAGAATGGAAATGGAGTAGATGAAGTGGGGAGTGACTTCTCTGAATATACCTTTCTCTGTAGTTCTGACTCTTAGAACCATGTTAATGTTTTATTTACTCAAAAAATCATCCAGGGACTTCCCTGGTGGTGCAGTGGTTGAGAGTCTGCCTGCCAGTGCGGGGAACACGGGTTCGAGCCCTGGTCTGGGAAGATCCCATATGCCAGGAGCAACTGGGCCCGTGAGCCACAGCTACTGAGCCTGCGCGTCTGGAGCCTGTGCTCCGCAACAAGAGAGGCCCGCACACCGCAATGAAGAGTGGCCCCCGCTCGCCGCAACTAGAGAAAGCCCTCGCACAGAAACGAAGACCCAACACAGCCAAAAATAAATAAATAAATTTATTAAAAAAAAAAAAAATCAGGATGTGGAGAAACTCAAAATAGAATATGAATAATAACGAACAAACCTAACGATTACACATGCATAACATAACCAGAGTGAATGGGATGGAGAAGGAGAGAATTAATCTAAGCAACTCTGGAAAGCCGGTTTTGACTATACATTGTAAGGTGACAGACTAAAAGGACTGCACACAAATAATGCTCTTGGTTAACAGCTTGTTTTTTCACAGGGGTGCCGGTTAGCAATTTTAAATCATCAATGGATGCTAAAACTAGTAGACAGAAGTATTTGCATAATCTCAAAGTATCTCTCCACGAAATACTTATTAATTTCAAAGAGAAAAATAGTAGCTTTATAGTGGAGAAACCCAGTAGACACCCTTTACCCAAATGATCAAAGTTAACATCATCAATAATTGTTGACATATTGACATCATGTCTCCTACTATCATACATTGAGAAAGGTGCAATATCAAATCTATGGTATTCTTGCCAAAAATGCATAGCCTGAATTTAATAATGAGCAAACATCAAACAAACTCAAATTGAGGGACATTCTGCAGAATAACAGGCCAATACTCTTCAAAATTGTCATGGTCATAAAAGAAAAAGACTTAAGAACCGCTCCAGGTTGGAGGAGACTCAGGAGACATGACAGATAAATGCATTGTATGATCTTGAACTGGACCTAGACTGGAAAAAGGACATCAGTGGGGCAAATGGCAAAATTTGAATCAGGTTAATTGATTAGTTAATAAAATTTTATCAATGTTTATTTTCTGATTTTGACAATTGTACTTGGTTATATAAGATGTTAACATTTGGGGAAATGAAGGGAAGAGTTTACTGGAATTCCTTGTACTATTTTGCAACTCTTTTGTAAATTAAAATTAAAAGTTAAAGTTAAAATTTTTTAAATTTAAATTTAAAAAACTAAAAAGAAAATTGTAGCAGGGAGAGACTTAAGGACAAATATGGGTTCTGGTTCTTTTCTTGGCTATTGTTATTTCTGGGTATGACTAATAATGATAAAAAGGAAGAAAGTGCTCTTTAAAAATAAGGTACATTCATAAACACTTGAGATTTGTCATGTATTTAAAATTTTAACTGGCAGAGTGGAATATATGAATAAGTAATAGAATGAGATGTGGAAATTAAGTGGAAGGGAAATTTTTTAAAGAGAAAAGAAATCCTGTAGAAAATATCTACCTTCAACCAGGTTCCTCAGGTTTCAATTACTGCATATTTAAAATCAATAATAACCACCAAGCACTCTCATCTACAGAGTCATGTTAAATGATATAAACAGACTAAAAAGCAATCAAAGTGACCTACTCTTGGAGAATCTATATTCACATCACACAATAGTTCTCTTTCCCTCTCTCTTCTCTACACCTGAATGCAAACACATACACATACACACAGATACCCCTGAACTTGGCTGCACCATATTTATTTGTTGCATGTGTCTCTTTTTGCTGGGGTGACTTTTGGTTCTAGTCAACTGAAACGTGCGGTTTTCTTAATTTGTATTCTGCTGTTTAGTTGGAGAAGCTGTTCCTGTAGATATGGCTTTATTTTTATTTAAAGCGTCTATATTTGCCATTCTTAGAAACTAAAGGAAAAGGAGGAAAAAGACCCCTGTCTCTGAAAAATTGTGAGGCAAAATGAATTGCACGTGTGAAAAATCAGGTGTCTGCTGGATAGCATCATTCATTATAGAGTGAACCCTGGTACAAGTTAGGGCCACCTTAGTTTCCTTTCCACAGCCTTGGTTACCACAAGTTAGGAGTTGACCTAAGGAATTAAGTAGTAACAGCATTAACATTAGAGCTGCTCTCCTCACCTTATCCAAGCAGGCACTCAGAACAGATCCACTTCATACCTACTATATACAATCATAGGAAACCCAGGCCTATGTTCTGTCCCCATTAGGCTAAATATAACTCCATTCCCTTTCTTCTCCACCTCTGAAAGCACATGAAAAATGATAGTAACAGGCCTATAGTGATAACCGTGAACCTGCTGTCATTTATTAAGTGGTGAATTATTTGCATATTCTAGTATTTTATTATTCATAGCAAGTTACTTTCAAAATATCTCAAAACTGTTGTGTTTTGAGCCTCCACACTGAAGTGGAGCATTCTGCCCTGGGCAGGTCTGCTGCTTTGTTATACAGATGAAATGCTGTGTTATCTATGTTGACTTCTAAGGGTTGGCCAGAAACTTAACATTTTTCCCCTTATTTATCTTTCAGAACCTTCCTGGAATATCACTTCCATCCTTCATATGTCAGGTGGATTTCATTGCTTTGGTGTGTAGTACGTTTACAGTGTGGGCATATGTCTGTTACTGCCCACTGCATCCTGCATTGTGTTCATTTGTTCACATATCTGTCTCTCCATTTCACTGTGGGTCCTAGAGATGAGGACCCACCCTCATTGTATCCCCTTTGCTTAACACTGTGCCTGGCTTAGAGTTGCTGCTCTAAGTAATGTTTAGTAAGCTATGGAAATAGCTCCAGGTTACATTATTTGTGAGTCAAATATGTCATTAATTATCTATTGATACAATGTGTATTCATATCACATTGGGGAAATGGCCAGAAGACCTCAGCTATGTTATAGAAAATTGTATTATTAGGGGTGGGAGAAGAAACAAAAAGCAAATGGTTTCTGGTTTTCACTCAGCTCCTGAGTTTGCCTGTGAGATTTGATAAATTTCCCTCCAGAGTAATTACCATTCAATGCTAAGGGCTGGAGTTTGTGGTCTTGGCTTGCCAGCCTCATGATACTTAGCTTAACTGCCATGTCGAGAACAGATAATTTCCCTTACTAAGAGGATGTTCTTGGAAATGAGTTGACACCTATCAGTCATTCCTCCTTTATCCTCCCTAGCTGAACCCTGATTTCTTTTTGACATCCACCCTCTACAGGGGGATGGGGGGAGCTGACCCTACCCCCAGACGCAGTAATGGGCCTGATTGGTCCATCCTATCCTTCCTGCCAGTAATTGGTTCAGGAATGACTTCATGTTGCAGTTTGGATCCGTGATGAAAGAGAAGAAAGGTGTGTTGGAGACTTCTGGGAAAGCTTTCCCTCACTCTTTTGGAGTTGCCAGAATTGAGCCCTCTCTCTTCCACGAGAGGCTTTTGTGTGCCGATGTGAGACTGGGCTGCCACGCCATCTCACTGGCAACCTCAGAGGAGGGCAGAATTAATAGAATTCTGGGGAAACCAAGCCAGGGCTGGTGGATTAGATCAACCAGGGAACCTGCCCTATGTTAGTTTTCCAGTTACATGAGCCAATAAATGTTCTCATTGTTTAAGCTAGTCTGAGAAGTGTCTGCTGTGACTTGCAGCCAAAAGTGTTATAACTTGTTAACAAAACAAAACCAAACAAAAATTCTCTAGTTTTGAAAAGGTGGAAAGTGGAAACAATACAAGACAGTTTGGCAGGAAGGAGAGCTTTAAAAAAGTAGTTCCTTTAGACCAGTGCTTCTCAAACTTGAGCATACATTAGAATCACCTGAAGAACTTGTTAAAACTGCTGCGATTCAGTCCCAGAGCTTCTGATTCCTTAGCTCTGAGTGAAGCCTGAGGATTTTCGTTTCTAACAAGTTTCCCAATGGTGCTGATGCGACCACACTTAGAGAATCACTACCTTAGACTTCCAAGTATTCTGCCTTTTCTGCCAGGATATCCAAGAGTAGGGGGCAGGGCCAGTGCCAAGAAATGAGCTCCAGTTGTTTCCGGGGGAGCCACCAAGTGCCTCAAAGCAGGTAAACCCACATAATGGGACAACTTACAATTGTAGTTGTCTTTTCATCTGTTTTTTCCCTTCCAGTTTTATTGAGATATAATTGACATACAGCACTGTATAAGTTTAAGGTACAGCATAATGATTTGACTTACATACATCATGAAATGATTATCACAGTAAATTTAGTTAACATTGTTCATCTCATATAGGTACAAAATTAAAGAAATAGAAAAATATTTTTTTCCTTGTGATGATTGTCTTCCTAAATGAACCATATACTTCATGTGGAGAGGGTTTGTGACTTAAATATCTTTGTTCCCCAGAGGATTTAACACACAGCTCTAAACAGGCTGTAGGCGCTCAATAACGCTTGATTAACTTACTGGAAGGAAAGCGCTATCTGCCAAGTGTTTGTGGTTGGATGTTTTAAGAGGAGAGTATGTACAATACAAGGCTAAAACTAACCCAGGATAATGATTATGTAAATGAGAGCTCATCTAGTTGCTAAGAAACTAACAACTTGTCCTTTAGGGAAATGGCAGCTCTGAGGTCTCCTCTTTGAAGCCTTGGGCTTCTGAACAGGAAAACTAATCACCTGTCACTTTCTACTTTTCCTACTAACCACAAAATAAATCTCGGATACTGCTCTACTAGTTTAGTAGTGTTTCTTTTGCCTTCAAATATTTACTCCCTCTGTAGACACGTCTACTCCCAGTTTATAATAAAGGAGACCTTTGTGTTGAAGACAGATAACAAACTCTGACTTTCTAAGAGAAGAGAACCTTCCTGCTCTTTCCATAGCTTGCATTCAAATAACTGTTTCTTAAATAAGGAACATAATTGGTGATTGTGCAAGGGCCAGGAGTACTTCTCTGCTTTCTTTCCAAGTAGCAAACGGTGGTCCCAAATGCAGTGAGGCTCTGCCTCTCTCCTGTGATGGAAGGAAATCTGCAGTGGGCAGGTGTGAAGCCGTCTCCCTGGCAGGGAGGGAGTTGCTCCTTCCCCCAAGCCTCTGTTTAAAACAGGTGTTTGTTCTCCCTGAGGCAGGGTCAGGCAAGGGCTTCTTGGCTTTAAGTAGCCTTTTGCGGTTCTTTTGGCGTCAGGTTTTGCCAAGGAATTCACACATTCTGGAGATGCAGGGAGGAATGTGAAGGAGCCTCCTTTCCCTTAGCCAGAAATGGATTAAGACAGAAACACCAAATTTGATGAACATGGTTTGATGCAAACCCTGTGCTTTCCAGCTATCCACTTGATATATACAGGCCTCTCCCATGGTTTCAGGCTTCTGCTAGGCCTGGCCAGCAGAAGGGGTGTGGCAGTCTTTGTGAATAAGCAAACTTATGATGATTACTAAACTGCAGGCCTTCACAACAGTGTTTCTCCAACACTGGAATTGAATTTGTATTTGGTACAGATTGATGGTACTCTGCAACTTGCATTTTTCCCTTTTTATATTTCTACAAGTTATTAGAAATAAATTTTAAAGGAAATGCTCCTCATTTAGGGAGTCAGAGAAAAAGGCTATAAGTTTCATAAAGAAGACTCACTCTGATAAAAAGAGGTTTGAGTTTAATATGGTACTTTCTGAAATGTTTGCCTTTGTTGTGAAATACCATAAATATAAATATTAAGCTCTAAGTTTAAACTCTGATAAAGAAGTTCTGCAGAGCAAGGATTTCACAAAGCTTTTCATCAAACATTCCCTCCATATTCTCACAAACATCATTACCAATCATTTAACTGTTGCTCAGCTTCTCACCCTGTTATAGTAGGGGACAGGGATGAATCTCTCCATGTCATGGTAGGCGTAGGCATTGGATACCATTTTGGTGATTTTGGTGATTCCCTGCTTAGATCCTCAAATTACAAAATGCTTTATGGGGCGATGAGATTAACCTTAAGCTTCCCTAGCTTCTCTGGCAACTTCTATTGCAACCCAGGATGATTTCTGAATGAGGTCATACATTTCTTGTTAAGAATGATAAGAGGTTGGAAATTTCCCTATTGTATATCTTTTTCAAATCTGCTTGGTTCTTTTATTTTTTGATAGTATCTTTTTCCTTTCTCATATTTTTAAGTCTTTCTTGACTTTTAAAAATAATTTAAAACCTCCTGTCCTGATAATTCTATTATGTGAAGTTCATATTTGTTGTTTCTGCTGACTTTCAGCCATGGTGACATGTTCCTTCAGGTTTTGTGATTTAGGATTGTGAGCTCTTGTCTGTGAGAACCCTGTGTGACCTAAGATGAGGATGTGTCTTTACAAAGAGGCTTCCTGTTTTCTTCAGCCAGGACCTCAGGGGCAGTGACAATCTGGAAACCAATTTTTATGTTACTTTCTCTGCCTGGGATTTATCATCCTTGCAGGTAGTGTAAACCCATACCTCAAACCCACATGAGGGCAGACCTGTTGTTACAAATTATCAGGGGAGATTTTTTTTCCCCCTTAGAGTTCAGCCTGAGGTAGAGGAGGTTCCTTGTCCTCCCTCTGTAGATAGATCTGTTTTTTAGTTCACCTGTTCTCAGAGACCCTTCTAGGGTCCTGGCTCAACATAAGAATCTTAGTTCTATCATCCCATATTGTGGCCTCCTCATGTATCATTTACATACAAGCCCCTTTGTTCTTGAGAATGGCAATGACCTCTATTTAGAGTAACAAACTTGAGTACCTGTTTTTAAGATTTCTCTTTATTTTGGGACTTTGGGGGTTTCCTCTCCATTCCTGAGAGAAAAAAGTATCTGTTGTATTTCTGGGCCATCTTTTCAGGCTTGGTTGGCTCTGGACTCTAAGAAGCAGTTAGGAACCCTCCTCAGGGAAGCCTCACAACCTGGAAATTCCTTAGAATTCCAGGACCCAAGAAAGACTGTAGATTTGAGGATATTTCTCTGGTCAATCTTCATTTAAATGTGAATATCAAGGAGTTTAGAGCCTCCCTAGAATATAGAGGTATGGCCTAGGGCAGCCTCTATCTTTCAGCTCTGGCATAATGGAATAAAAACTAGATTTAGAATCAGAAGACCTAAGTTCAGATCTTGACTTTGCTATGTAAAATTGGATGAATTAACTTAAATTGCCTGAGCTTCCATTTCTTCATCTGTAAAATGGAGACGGTAATACCTGACAGAGGTGCTGTATAGAGTTAAAGGGTAGAGTGAAGGTAAAAAAAAAAGTTGGAATGGAGCAAGCATTCACAAATACTAGTTGAATATAACTCTTTGGTCATCTTAATGGTTGTGGTCTGCCTCAATTGCTGATCCCTCGACCAGTGTCCTGGTCATTGTGGTTGGGAATCAAACACCCATTCTACTCTAGTCTAAACTGGTGGTTCACAAACTTAGGTGCATCTGAATCACCTGGAATTCTTGTTAAAACACAGATTGCTTTGCCCCAACTCAGGAGATTCTGATTCAGTAAGTCTGGAGCTAGTCCTAATAGTTGCATCCTTCCCAGGTACCACTGATGGTCCGGGGACTGCACTTTGACAACCACTTATGGTAATCCTGTTCTTCCCACTGGTGCTTGGTTTAGGAAGGGGCACGTGATCTAAATCTGCTGGAAGAGATGTAAGGGGAAGTCTGCTTCAAGCTTCCAGGAAAGATTCCCTCAATCCTGAGAAAAAGACACAGGAAAGGCTGGTCCTGTTTTTCCTCTGGCCACTGTGTCAGGACATGATGTCTAGAATTACTATAGGCATCTTGCTTTCATTCTGAGGATGAAGCCAATCTAGGGTAGAGAGTAGAGCCAAGAGAATCCCAGGGCAGCAGAGCTGGAATCCTGATAGCTCCTCCTTGGCTAGGTACTACCCTGCTTCTGTTATTTATTATGTGAGGTATTGTATAAATGGAAAAAACTTAAAAATTTTAAATACAGTTTGAGTCAGAGTTTTCTGGTTGTTTACAACACCAAATATTCTAAGTGATGCAGCCATTGTATTAGTTTGTTAGGTCTTATTCTTGCTACCCCCAGCTATAGAGTGTCAGAGTATGAGTTCATTTAAAATTATGCTTTCAGTTCTTTTTTTTGATCTACTAGTTTTCTGTGATACTTTCTTCTCCACTTTACCTCACCCTCCCACCCTCCAATTTTACCCAGTCCTCTGGGGATATATGGTAACACTGTCAAAACTATGAATCTCTTGAAAGGAGGCAACTGCTCCAAACTTGCATCTCCTTTGCACATGTAGGACTGTGGTATCCATTTGTGGTTGAATGCACGATGACAGTTTTACTGGATGTCTTCTTCCTTGTATTCTATTTCTATACGTTGTTATTTTTTGGCAAGCCTAGGTAATTAGTAACTTAACCTGTCTCCTTCCAGACTTTTTTCTAATTTCTAGAATTCCCCAATCAAGTCAACATTGATTCTACCAGAATTTCAAATATACCCTGTCCTTCTGTGTGGAATTTTTGCTGGAAAGAATTGCAGCAAGAATCAAGGCCATGTGATGCAAATTCCTGAATCCTGAATCATGACCAGGGTTGCAAAGAAAAGAAAAAGGGAGCTCTCTAGGGAGCTGAGTCAGCTCAGCACCTCCACATGGCGTCTGAGAAAAGGAACAGTAATTTTTTTCCCCCTTCTTTTTAATCCTAGTTTGGACAGCTTTTTTATTCAGAACATCAAGGGCTGTTCAAGTTGAATGAAAAGAGTAGGGGCTCATGGGATTGCTAATGAGTTAGAAAGCCACCTCAGAATCAAAATAAATTGCTATCTGTTGGCTTCTCTGGCCACAAGGGGATGAGTTAAGAGCTGCAAGCCAATTTCTATTGACAAGTATCCTTATCCTGGTGAACAGTGTGATGCACCGTCTAGTTGGCTTCTGAGAGGAAGGGCCAAGGGCTGCCAGTTGTTTGCTGTCCTCCCAGCAGATAGCTGGGCCGAGGTGAGCACATTGGTACTGATGTGGCAGGAAGCACAGTATCTGGTAGGAAAATAAGGTTCTTAACAATTATAGCTAACACATAATATTTCTCATAAAAGTAATTTTCTTAGCCTACAAATTGAAGCAAGTGTTAAAAGGAAGAATTCTATTATTTTCTGATATTAAATGCCATTTCTCACTTCCTCTCCAGTCATAATCATTTCTCTAGACCACATCATATTCCAAGTCTTCTTTTAAAGCCTTTCCTGACAACCCAGGCTAGAAGTAATAGTCTTTCTTCTGAGTCCCTAGAGAAGTAATGACCATACTCTTATCTTATCCTGTCTTATTTTGCAAACTTGACTATGCAGCTCTTTGAAGGCAAGGATATAGAATGTCTTTTCTTATATTCTCCACACAAGATTCAGCACAGTGCTTTGAAAGTAGAAGTCACCCAATAAATATTGGTTTTTTGGTTGATTCTTTTTTTAAAAAAATGAATTATACAGCAATGTAGACATAGAATTCATCTAAGAAGAGAGTTTTCTCACCTAGGGCCTATGGATGGGCATCAGGGCTTCTGCAAACTCCCTGAAATGGAATGCAAAGTAAATGTTTTCTGGGGAGAGGGACCATAGCTGTCAACAGATTCACAAAGGGGTTCTTGATTCCCTCCTAAATAATGAGAATTACTGAACTAGTTTATTCATTTTCTTTTCTCCTGACAGAACTAGGTCCTAATGTCATGTCTATGACTTCACAAATGTTATGGTAGTAAGAGTTCTCTTGGGATACCTCAGTTCCCATTTTTAGTTGTTATTCCTGGAAGAGAAGCAGAAAGTAAATGGAATTAATGTACTGTGATAAGCTGATTTTATTTTTTTTAATTGCATACCAATAAAAGGACTGTTTTCCCAAGTTCTAGTAGAGATGGTATGTCTTGGTGGTTAGATGTATGGGCGCTAAGCCAGATGGCCTACACTTGAATCCCAGCTCTGTCACTTACTAGCTGTGTCACCTTGGACAAATCACTTAAATTCTGAATCTCAGTTTCTTCATCCGTAAAATGGGAATAGTAATAGTGATCTAATTCCTGGGATTGCTTTGAAGATTAAATGAGTGAATGCACGTAAAACATTTAAAACAGTGCCTTGCACACATAGTAAGCATGATGTGTTAGCTGTTTTTATTGCTATTGTTGCTGTTGTTCAACTCTACCTCTCATTTTCATCAATTCAGATTAGTTATGGTAATTGTGTCTTCAGTGGCCCTCTCCACCACCAGATTCTCTCCTGAGTAATCACGTTAAAGTCAGATCAGATTGATGAATTGCTTTGCAGGAATCATGTTTTACTCTTTACTAGGTAGAATTCTGTTTTCTTGCTTGAGTTTTCTTGGCACTCTGAGGTCAAGTCCTCACACTATGAGAGTATTTCAGTCATTGTAAACATTACAAGGCAGATAATAGAGATCCTTTGAATTTCAATGAATGTGCCTTTTCTCCCATAAAATGTTTTTGAAAATTATTAACAAAAATGTTCTTCATTCTAAGAAAAACTTACAGTAGAGTCTTTTAGTCATGATTTTAGGTGCTGTTAACTTAGAAATGGATGAAATGAAATGCAGAGGATGTGGACAGATTAAAGTCAGTACTGCCTGGAATTAATTCTTCCCATTAGCTTTAAGATTAGCCCTTTTAAAATGATGAAAGGTTTTGATTAATCCCAGAATGTATAAATTTAATTTTTAGAGATGGTATGACTGGTGAGCTCTTACTTCCCACTGTTGGGAGAAGCAGAAAAATAATAAAGTGATTTTTGTGGAGGGAGGGGTTGTGCTAAATGAGGCAATTTGCCCAGTGTTATTTTTATGAGGTGACTGGCAAATATTTGAGAAGGGAGGTGATATATAGAGTCTGTGCTGCAGCGATTCCTCAGCTAAGTGCACATCTACTTTTCCCTGAATAGTGAAACTATAACTAAACAACTGATATCAACTACTCAATTCCCAGGATCCTAAGACCCTATGGACTTAGAATACACATAGTTAAGGAGGAGAAAAATTTCCATTTGAGGTCTAGGATAATGAAGAATTGTGATGGAAATTGGGGTCATAAGGAGTAAGAGTATATATTAGTTAGGGTCTTAGCAGGAAGTAGGTGATTTCTACAAACTGGGTAATTTTCAGAGAGTTTAAATAAAACTAAATTTATAAAGGCATGGACAGGGTATAGGGAAATGACAAGGGATAGTGTAGTATCCTCAGGCTACTAAGGGATGAGAGCAGTGCCTGTCCACCCCTGGGTCTGAATTGATAAGATGAGCAGGTAATAATCATAATCCAGAGGGAAGGAGAGGGAGAGGGAGAGAATGAGTGGTGGGGGGAGAGAGAGAATGACTTTGGCCAAAGCCAAAGGATGGTGGGAATGTAAACTGGTATAGCCATTATGGAAAACAGTATGGAGGTTCCTTAAAAAAAAAGCTAAAGAGAGAACTTCCATGTGATCCAGCAGTCCCACTTCGGATATATATCTGAAGGAAATGACATCACTATAGCTGTACACCTATGTCATTGCAGAGTTATTTACAATAGCCAAGATATGGAAACAGACTAAATGGCCATCTATGGATGAATGGATAAAGAAATGTGGTATATTGGAATAATATACAACAGATTATTATCCAGCCATGAAAAAGAAGGAAATCCTGTCATTTGCGACAACCTAGATGATTCTAGAGGACATTATACTAAGTGAAGTAAGCCAGACACAGAAAGACAAATACTGTATAATCTTACTTGTATGCGGTATCCAAAAAAACCTAACTCAGAAAAAGAGTAGAACTGTGGTTGTCAGGGCCAGGAAGGTAGGGAAATGGGGAGATGTTGGTCAAATATATAGTACTAAGTTTCAGTTATGCAAGATGAATAAGTTCTCAAGATCTGATGAACAGCATGGTGACTATAGTTAGTACTGTATCATATACTTGAGAGTTGCTAAGAGAATAGATCTTAAGTGTTCTCACCACACACACACACACACACACACACACACACACACAAAGTAAATATGTGAGGTGATGGGTAGGTAATTCGCTTGATTGGGGGAATCATTTCACAATGTATACGTATTTCAAAACATGATGTTGTGCACCTTAAATATATACAGTGCTTATTTGTCAATCACATTTCAGTACAGCTTGGGAAAAAAGTTAAAGGATGTTGCCAGACTGGGGTAAGCCTGCAAGGAAGGGAATTGATGAATGCCCCAATCTCGCTCTTCTGCTTTCCTAATCCCCACCAGTGGTCCTGTAAGAACCCAGTCAGAAGCCAGAGAGCAAGGGAGACTGTTTATGTGCTCCAAAGAGGTAATGGTGTACCTAGCATTTTTGACACCCAGAACAGATAATTTTTAATACCCTTACCCTTGCCCATATAGGACAAAAATTATTTTCAATAATAATCATGCAAATAATCAGTCATAATTATCATTTTATTGATTCACCCTTACATTTTATAATACATATAGTTAACAATTAAAAAGAATAAATTACAATTTAAAGTTATTTAAATTCAGTAAAATAGTTCATGTATGATCTTAAGTTTGCATTTATCAAACAAAACATTACAGTTGCACTCTGTTTTACTGCTTTAAATTTTAAACATGAATTAAAAATTCCATGTGACCACACAGAATGGTAGAATTGATGTAACTCAAGTTTTGGTTTTCCTCTCGACAATCACTTTTTCTAATCCACTGTTTGAACAAGAGATATGTAGTACTCTGGGGGCTAGAGGCAAGAATGCTCTTGTAGCACACACCACTGATTCTAGACCCCTAGAATTGAACTCTGGAAAGAAGTGCCTGTAGCTGGGTCTCTATGTCAAGGCTGACAGTATGACTGGAAGCTAATTGAACTAGCTTCCATGTCGAGTATGATGTTTAGTAAAGTCAGAGAGAGAGAGAGAAATAGAGAGAGAGAGAGGGGGAAAGGGAGAGGAAATTTGAGGCCTATATACATATTATTAAAACTGTAGCAATTCTTGGTTTTAGATTTTTAGCCATGTGTTAATAAAATGCTGATTGACTTTTGGTTGGTTTACTCTAATTTTCAAATTCTCCAATTCTCCACCAACAATTCACCCCCTTATTGCCTATACCGGGGAGCAGGATAGGAAGTGGATCCAGAGTGGCAGCAGGAAGGCATCTTGCCCAGGACATTAAGGTATGAATCGAGAGCTTTCTAAGCCAGAGGTAGTGAACCCTTACATCCATGCTGTTTCTCTCCGATTGGTTTTCTATTCCTTGTGTGTCTACATGAGATTGTCAGGCATGTTAGCCTCCTATCACAGATTTTGTGACAGCTGTGTATTTGAGGTGAGTGGCTGAGTGGAGTGATTATAGCAAAATGGAGGAAGGACCCGATCTCAGGTGGCCTCGGCCTGCAGCGGCTTGAAGCAGGGTTTCAGTTCCTGGCCAGTGATTGAGGTCGGGTCGTGTCAGTGAGAGCACCGAATCCTAGCCACTAGACCAGTGGTCAGTGACAAGGCTCTGGCCCTACAGCTTTGCAGAAAGAGAATTCCCACAAAGACGGAAAGTAGTAAAACAAGTAAAGTATTTATTAGGAGAAAAAAAGAGTACGATACGTGTGGATAGACACATGGGCGGGCTCAGAGAGAGTTGTGACCTCGTGGCAGTTTGAATCACTTTTATGGGGCATTTCTTCCGGGTTTGCTTTGGCCAGTCATTTTGATTTGCCTGGTTCAAAGTCCATATTTGGTATATCTCAGATCTTCCCATGTGTGCGCACGCATCTCTTAACCAAGATGGATTCCACCGAAGAGGCCTATGGTGGTTAGCGTCGCTTAGCATCACTCCCCTTTTGACCTCCAAGGAGCCTTTCTATGCATGTGTAGTCAGGGAGGTCTCCTGACTTCAAGAATGAGAAATATGTGATCTCTTATATTCTATCTGGGCAGGGCCCAGCCTCCAATCTCAATTGTCCTGCTATTCTCATCTCGGAGTATTGGTACCCAGGGAATGAATCTCTAATTGCTTTACCCTGGGGGCGCCCATCTACCTCCTGCCTCAGACCCATTATTCTGTATAACAAATAAAAACCTTAGAAACTCTTCTCTTTTTGCTGCAAGACTGCTTCCAAGAGCTTTTGGAAGGTGCTTTTCTGGGCTTTGTATGATGGTATCTGCATATTCTTCTCTGGGAGTCTCCATCCCTCACCCAAGTGCCTCCCCTTTATCTGCCTTCCTCTTCTTCCTGCTTCTGCAGATTGCTGTTTCCTTTCACTCTCTTGGCTTTCTTCTCCCCACCCCCTTCTTGGCTACCTCTGTTTCCTTCTTCTTTCTTCACTGGACCAGACCTGAATTTGTCCTGGGAACTTTTAGTAATCTATGGAAAGGTTGTAAAAGGCTTCATGTCCGATGTTCAGTTGCTTAGTAACTCAAAGAACCTCCTGCCAAGTTTATGTTCAGAGAATTAGACAAACCGTCCAGCCCCCACTGTTTTCAGGCCTGGGCAGCATCAGTTCACCAGCTCAGCTATGTGTGAGGAGATCACCACACAGGCACAGAGAAGAACCTCAGCCACCACAGAGCATAGAGGGTAGGAGCAGAGGTTGAGCCCACCTCGCCAGGCCTGAAGAGGCACCTGGGGAGGCTGACCCGCACAGAGGTGTGGGCAACATTGTAGAGTAAGAAAAACTAAATAATCACTGCATGTCGGTGAGGTGGTTTGAGATTCAGAGTTTCTCTACTTCTTCTTTTATTCTACTTTATAATCTGTCATTCTCATTTTACTTCCTAGTAGTTTTCAGGAAGCCCATAGTTTTAGATTTCGAGACCCTCTAATAAATGGTACCAGGTAACCTCAGAGCAATGGCAACCTCCACAGAAACACAAAAACCAAACAAACAAAATCTCCTAGGATTCTGGGTTGTGAGATACCAACCTGGAGGAAACAAAGCTTCCATAGTGGTAGGTAGGATGAATCTGGGTAAAATATTTGGTTTAATGCCTATTAGGAGCTGAGCTGAGGCACCAGGCACCCCAAGGTCCTAACAAGAATTCCTTGCTGGACTGCAGATGATACCTACTGTCAGATGATGTGCAGAAAAGTGCTAGAAGAGTGGGATTCTTCTGGCTGGTGTCAGGAACCTCTGCTACCTGCGTAAATCATTGGCCTTGTAACTACCCCAAACTGTAACCCAGAGGAGGAGGTAAAGCTTCTCAGAAGAGAGGAGCTGCCACAGCATGAGTAAAAAGTAGTATTTGGCACACCATGGTTAGCTGCGGGGTAGGGGAGCAAACTGGCTGGCTGGGAGCCAGGATTAATCAAGTGGAAATGAACAGGGAAGGAGGGGAAAAGAACAAAAGTCTATTGAAAGATACAATAAAAATTTTAATGAGTCTTCAACTGTTGCATTATCTTGTAAAAGTCATTGCATCATTTGAAAATTTAACTTTGAAATGATTGACTTGAATTGGGCTGGAGATTTAAAAATTTACAAAAAAGGAAATGGTCTCAGATTAGCAAAATTATTTATACTAAAATGTTTTCAGCATTCAGGGTAACAGACAGGATGGATTTTGGTGATGGTTTTAACTGTTGGGAGCTCACTGGATTTTCACTTAGGTGAATGAGAAGTCTCTCTAAAGATAAGAATGAGAACTTGGGTGTCTGCTGTACAGTTTTTCCTAAGATTACAAGTAAATTGAGTGTGACTTGATTTTAGCCTCTTTCATAATCAGGGATATGAATTATACTCTGCTGTAGTTTAAGGTATCTCCAAATAGGTGTATGTAGGGGAGGAAGATGACATTTGTGCCTTTACTCCCATGGCCTTGGAGTAGGAATAAGGATCACTCCTTGGTGAATGGATATTGGTGAAGGGTAGAGGCTCATGTCCATGGAGAGAGGATGATGCTGGTGAAAGGCTGCATGATTAGTTGATATAACCAATCTTACACAAAGAATCCTTCCCTTTTGAAAATGCTAACTACCTAGGTGACTTTGGGTGTGTTTGAAAGGAGCTAGGTACAGGTGGGAAGGGTTTTGGTGGCATGGGTGCGCTGTCAGATGTCTTAGGAAGCTTGTTCTACTTCATTTCCTGACACTGCTGAGGCTTAGGGATATTTGGGGGCTTCAAAATACATGGATGAGGGAGGAGCCCAGAACTTTTGAACTGAAACTGATGAATCAGAGAGAAAAATACTTTTTTCTTTAAAGGTTAGACCTTTAAAAGAAGGTTATAAAAGTTATAAAAGCAGATTTGGGTAGTTTTCTCATTGATTCACAACTGAACCATCTTCTTAAAAAAACAGCAGCCCTTTATCCTTGATCATGTTCCAGGAATCTTGATGTGGTGATTCTTTCCTGGGATAAGAGGTTGACAGATGGCTCCCGAGGTTCCTTTCTACTTTGAAATTGTATGGTTCTCATAAAAGCGTTTTTCTTTCTTTTTTAAAAAAGTTTATTTTATTGAAGAATAGTTGATTTACACTGTTGTGTTAATTTCTGCTGTACAGCAAAGTGATTCAGTTATACTGTACCTATATATATACATTCTAAAAGGATTTTTCTTACATGCACAGTGTACTTCACATATTGATATAGAGTAATAGCAAAGGTTTTCTTCCTCTTTTAATTTGAAACTGACATTAAAAGTAGTTAACAATGTGAAAGGTAATAACATTCCACATGTTCAAACTGATATTAGATGCACATCTCTTAAAGGCGGCCAGAACCTCAGAGGTATCCTCAGGAGAATTCACCTGACTTACCTCTCTTGATCATCATGTATGATGAGATTTTTAGGTGATGATGACGATGATTAAGCTAATAAATGTTCCTTGAGTGAGAAAGAATAAACTGTTTAGAATTTGGTAAAATAAAGTAAACCTCAGTTCATCTCTCATAGACAGATAATATTAATAGTTTTTGTTTTTAATTTTTAAATTTTTGGGGGAGGGATACATTTAACTTTAGATGGTGTTTTTTAGAAAGTTTTTTTAAGTTTAGGTCTTGTAAAGAACAAAATAATTTTAGTTGAGAAGAATCAAACTACACTATGCTTCCTAAATGGTTAATTAATTCAAACACAGATTACAAGAGTATCTATATTCACCCATACATAATTTCAAAATATTTAAGAAGGTGATTTGATGCTCTGGGTATGTGGGAGGGGCATGTCAACTGTGAGTCTCAATTAAGGCAGTGGTTCTCCACCAGGAGTGATTTTGCCCCTAGGAAACATTTGGCACTATCTAAAGACATTTTTTTTTTTTAATTTTATTTATTTATTTATTTATTTATGGCTGTGTTGGGTCTTCGTTTCTGTGCGAGGGCTTTCTCTAGTTGCGGCAAGTGGGGGCCACTCTTCATCACGGTGCGCGGGCCTCTCACCATCGTGGCCTCTCTTGTTGCGGAGCACAGGCTCCAGACACGCAGGCTCAGCAATTGTGGCTCACGGGCCTAGTCGCTCCGCGGCATGTGGGATCTTCCCAGACCAGGGCTCGAACCCATGTTCCCTGCATTGGCAGGCAGATTCTCAACCACTGCGCCACCAGGGAAGCCCCTCTAAAGACATTTTGATTGTCATCACTGGAGAGGTGGGAGTGCTGTTGGCATCTGGTGGTGAACATCCTACAATGCACAGTTCAGCTCTTTTTTTTTTTTTTTTTTGGCTGCGTTGGGCCTTTGTTGCTGTGCACAGGCTTTTCTATATTTGCGGCACATGGGCTCTAGAGTGCATGGGTTTCAGTAGCGGTGCGTGGGCTCAGGAGTTGTGGCACACAGACTCTAGGGTGCACAGGCTTCAGTAGTTGTGGTGCGTGGGCTCAGTAGTTGTGGCACACGGGCTTAGTTGCTCCACGGCATGTGGGATCTTCCTGGACCAGGGATCGAACCTGTGTCCCCTGCACTGGCAGGGGATTTTTAACCACTGCCACCAGGGAAGTCCCAGGTCAGCTCTTTATAATAAAGAATTATCTGGCCCCAAATGTCAATAGTATCAAGGTTGAAAAATCATGCTACAGGGTGATATGAGCTGTTTACTGATGGAATATCCTCCCTCAACAATATCTTTCAGTCTTTCCTTTGGATCTGATCAGATTCCAACCTCCTGACTAGAGGGTTAAGACCATGCTGATAGCATTCTGGGATCTGAGTGGAAGAATAGATGAGATCTAAACATTAAATAAGTATATGTTGACCTAATTCTTCAGTGTAGGGTATGGTACCTCTGCCTTCAATTGTGTTTGTATCCTCTAGTCCAGCGACTCTTCATTTTACTCTCTCTAGAGAGAGGCAGACTCCCAACAGAGGGAATCTGGGGTTCTAGCAGCTTTTTAAATGGCAAGTGTAGGATTGATTGCCTTGTTTACAATGAAAACCTCCAGATTCAAGATTAAGACAAACAAAAATGCATTGTCTACACCTACTCTCAGCCCATCCTACCATCTTTTTTCTTTAATCAAAGGCATTTGTATTCGTTGAGAAATACAGGACCAGACTAAGTAAGGCAGGTTGCCATTTTATACACAGTGTCTCCTGGATTTCTATTGTGGAGGCTATCTAGAGGGGCTTAGGATTGGATATACTGCTTTAAATTGCCTGTCTTTCTTTTTAACAGCTTCTTGTCCTGATCACCCAAAGATACCATGTAAGGATAGCATTAAGCAAGTAAGGGATAGTCATAGGGACCAAAGTAAAAGTTTCAGGGAAAACCATTCTTAAATCTTATAATTATACAGCCATAGGATGGGGAAATTTCATAGTTATTGAACCACAAATTTCTCTCTTGCCTTCTGCTCCAACTCATCCCCAAACATAACTCAAAGTGAAGTGCCCTGCCAGTGTGCTTTCTGCTGAATTCGCCACAGCTCTTGATGAGAGAAGAAGCTCTTCAAGTGTTTCCTCATTGACTGATGGATGAATCCAAGTTGCAAGAAACATTGTTGGATTTCTGTGTCTTTATGGAGCACATTCTCATTGTCACAGTTTGGGGTTTGCCTTTATTGATTTTGTCACAGGCAGAAGGATGAGCCCAAAGTAGAAACCTAAATTGACAGGTATCTGCAGAGGATCAAAGGGAAAACCTAGACACTGAGCATAAAAAAACGCCAGAAGTTAGTCATAGATTTGGCTAACCAGAATCTAGAATGTCAGATTAAGGGTCCGGTCTGAAACTAAGAAAATATCAAAAGGGACATATACCTATCAAATGCAGAATGAGAGATTCAGAGTTGAAATTAAAAGGTAAATAAAATAGAAAACTAAGCAGGACTTGTAGTCTTTTCTTCTTTTAATACTGGTAGATTGCAGTTGGGTCAGGCTGGGCAGACAGAGGAAGGGACTGATGAAGTCAAAGGACAAAAGGCTTCTTGCTTTTGACTACATGAGGTCTGGAATCCACACTCTTTGTATACAAAGAATACTTGAAGTTTTCCAGAGTAGTGTTCCCCAAAGTGTGTCCCAAGGAGCACAAGTTCTGTTAATGCAGAAAAATGGTTGGAAAATACTGGATTAAACAAAATTAAGTTTCTTTCCGAAGACTCCCAGGAGCTAATGTGTGCTGTGTATCTCCCATAGGGGAAGTGTGTAAACAGTGTTTCCCAGATGTATTCAACCTCTGAACCCTTTCTTACAAGGACTTTACAGGACCAGTATTACGTAGACCATGTTTTGGGAAATCATGCTCTGGTCACTATCTATGTTCATATAGAATCTCTATGTCTTCTGTTCAGAACATTTGTTCTGCTGGCTGTCAGAGCTTACCTTGTCAAATTTTGCAGCTGAATGAATATATTGATATATTTTATCCTTATTCTCTAGGCATTGTTTATGAAGATGACACAAAGCATTGAGGAAAAATTTGAAGGCCTTTCTCTTTATAGCCAAGTTACAAATGAGAGTGACAAAATGAACTTCTGGTAGTTTAGGTCTCTAATTAATCTTACTCTAGGGAGCAGATGACCTTGAATAACTTACCAGGCTAATCCACTCACTATGTTAAACTTGCCTCTGTTCAGATAATTAAATTTGGATTATGTTGAGTTTGAAGCAGAAGTAATTATTTTATGTATTTTTAACCCCTCTCCCCAGTTGAATTTTGAATGGAGGTAATTGATCCAATTACACCCTAAGAATGAGATTTTAAGATATTTTTCTCTGTAAATATTTCATGGACACAGAAATATCTGGTGATACTGGAAAAAGAAATAAAGACAAGAAGACAAAGGGGTTCAATCTGATTGATACTGAATTCTTTGGGAGGTGTAATGCAATATATGGGTGTAGAAGACTCTCTATTAGCCATCGGATGATGTCATCCTACAGTGTTATTGTATGCAATACACATGCATTTCCTAAGGTTTTTAGGGTAATGATTTTTTTGCATATGTGCTTACCCCAGTGACTTAACTGAGCAGATACTCAAGTGCTTAAGAATTACCATTGTTATTTTAAGACTTTTGATTACTTTTAGAATAATAAAAAACAATGTTATTTAATTCAAATGGCTGCTTCATAGTGTGGTCCCAAGATGTATTTTAAAATGTTCTGCCCTCATAAAGATAATTATTTTAAATTTCATGGTAAAAATATGCATGATCACAGAGATCATGTTATAATATAAACCTTGTTATATTTAAATATATATATATAAATCTTGTTATATTAAAAGAAGGTTAAATATATAAGTGTAAATGTAAAAGGTTAGAAGAACCCTGGTAATGATAGATACCTTTTTTTTTTGTACTATAAACTGAGAAACTTAGTTTAAAAGTATAGGAGAGAGTCGCAAGAGGGAGGGGATATGGAGATATATGTATGCATATAGCTGATTCACTTTGTTATACAGCAGAACCTAACACAACACTGTAAAGCAATTATATTCTAATAAAGATGTTAAAAAAAAAAAAAGTACAGAGATGTGACCAGGTAGGAGATACTCTCATCTGTGCCCTGGAGATCCTGAAAGGGCCTTAGACTAGGCATTAGTCCCTTGCTAGCCACAATCCATGAGCAGGCCTGTTGGCATAGGGACCAGGCAGGAGAAACTCTCATCTGCATCCCAGGAGAACCTGAAAGGTCCTTATACATGGCTTTAGCTTCCTCACAGCCACAGTCTCCAGTCTGCCAACAGTCCTGAGGCTGTAGGGTCCCAGCAGGAGACACTCCCATCTGTGCCCTCGGAGATCCTGAAAGGGCCCTTTACTCCAGTCCCTTCACAGCCTCAGTCTGCTAGCAGTTTTGCTGGCACAGAGACCAGGCAGCAGACACTTCTGTCTGAACTCTTGGAGATCCTGAAAGGGCCCTATACTTGGTTCCAGGCCCTCCCGGCCACAGTCCATGAGCAGTTAAGCTGGCACAGGGACCAGGTGGGAGACGTGTCTGTGCTTCAGGAGATCCTGAAAGGGCCCTACACTTGGCTTTAGCCCCTCTAGTCACAGTCAGGGACCAGTCCAGCCTGCTCAGGGACCTGGTGGGAGATACACTGCTCCATGCCCCCAGAGGCAGGTCTGCAGACTTCAGTCTTGACTGTGGAAACTGAAACAGCCCTGGGGCTTGCTTTCAGCCTCTCTCAGCCATGGTCCAGGATCCGTCTTGCCCACACAGGGACCCATCCAGTGACCAGGCAGCAATCGTCCTGGACACTACACCTGCCACACACCTGGTAATAGATCCACTGTCTGAAGACCCCATTGTGGACCCTGAAGTGGACACTTATCCCAGCACCACCTTACTGAATAAGGTACTAGAGGCAGTTCTAGCCACCTGGGCACCAGGCATGATCCATATCCACCTGAGACCCTGATAATAAGCCTGCCAACCATAGATCTCACCGCATACCCAGCAACAACCTCATAACCAGCTCCAACCCAGCATAACTGTGATTCTATAGGTAATTCCATCAACCCAAGGAACAGACAGGAGAAGGTATTTTCTTGCTGAAACCAGTCTGTAAAGCCTGGAAGAGGTGTTTGCTCCTTTAAATGCACAAAAAACAATGCAAAGCTACATGGATCATGAAGAGTCAGGCAACATGACACCACCAAAGGAAACCAAAAAAGCTCCAACTACAAAGAAATGAAGATCTATAATTTGCCTGACAAATAATTGAAAATAATCGTCTTAAAAAACAATGAAATGCAGGAGAACACAAATAGACAACTAAACAATCTCAGGAAAACAATGCAGGAACAAAATGAGCTTAATAAAGAAATAGAAACCATAAAAAAGAATGAAACAGGAATCCTAGAGCTGAACAATGCAATGACAGAACTGAAAAATTCAATGAGAGCTTCAGCAGCAGACTTGATTGTGCAGAAGAAAGAATCAGTGAACTAGAAGACAGGTCATTTAAAATTAGCCAGTTAGAAAACTTTTGTTTCATTTATATATGTATACATATTAGATAAGTGTGTGTTTGTTGGATTGTGATATAAAATGTATTTTTTAGATCAAAAAAGTTTTCAGGCCATTGTAGTTAAGTTATACTGGCAAATAAAAGCACAAATAAACCTCAAAAAAATTAGCCAGTTAGAGGAACAAAAAGGAGAAAGGATGAAAAAGACTGAAGAAAATCTACCTGAATTATGGACATCATCAAATGAATGAACATTCGCATCATGGGAGTCCCAGAAGAAAACGAGAGAGAAAGGTCAGAAAGATTAAAGAAAGACATAATAGCTGAAAAATTTCCAAATCTTAGGAAAGATATGAACACTCAGTTACAGGAAGCTCTAAGGATCCCAGGTGAGATCAACCCAAAGATTACTTTGAGACACATTACAATTGAATGTTAAAAGTCAAAGAAAGGAGAGGATTTTGAAAGCAGCAAGAGAAAAATGACTTGTCACATACAAGGGAAACCCCATAAGGTTATCAGTGGATTTCTCTGCAGAACTGTGCATTTCAGGAGGGAGTGAGAGGATATATTCAAAGTGCTAAAAGAAAAAAATCCTGCCAACCAAGAATACTATATCCCTTTTGCCTTGTAGGCAAAAACTGTCCTTCAGAAATGAAGGAGAAATAAAGACATTCCTCAACAAACGAAAGCTAAGGGAGTTCATCACCACTAGACCTGCCTTACAAGAGATGCTAAAGGGAGTTCTTCAAGCTGAAATGAAAGGGCACTAAATAACAACATGAAAATGTATAAAACTCACTGATGAAGTTAAATATATAGTCAAATTCAGAATACCCTATTAATGTGATGGTGGTGTGTGAAGCACTTTTATGTCTCTAGTATAAAAGTTAAAAAACAATAACATTAAAGATAACTATAGCTACAATAATTTGGTAATGGATGTACAACATGAAAAGATGTAAAGTGTGACATCAGTAGCATGTCTTGCTAAAGGTTTATCAATTTTGTTTATCCTTTCATAGAATCAGATCTTAGTTTCATTGGTCTTTTCTATTGTTTTTTTAGTCTCTATTTTATTCATTTCCACTATCTTTATTATTTCTTTCCATCTACTAACTCTGGGTTTTCTTTATTTTTTTTGTAATTCCTTTAGGTGTAAGGTTAGATTTTTTATTTGAGATTTTTCTTGTTTCCTGATGTAGGCTTGTGTTGTTATAAACTTCCCTCTTAGCTTTTGCTGAGTCCCAAGATTTTGCGTTGTTGTGTTTCCATTTTCACTTTTCTCCAGGTATTTTTTGATTTTCTTCTTTGATTTCCATTGGTTGTTTAGTAGCATGTTCTTTAGCCTCCACTTGTTTCTGGTTTTGCAGTCTTTTCTTCCAGTTCATTTCTAGTCTCATATTATTGTGGTTGGAAAAGATGCTTGATATGATTTCAATCTTCTTAAATTTACTGAGACTTGTTTTGTGGCCTAGCATGTTATCTGTCCTGGAAAATGTTCCATGTACACTTGAAAAGAATGTGTATTCTGCTGTTTTGGATAAAGTGTTCTGTATATATTTATTAATTACATCCGGTCTAAGGTGTCATTTAAGGCTAGTGTTTCCTTATTGATTTTCTATCTGGATGATTTGTCCATCAATTTAAGTGGGGTGTTAAAGTCCCCTACTATCATTGTATTACTGTCAATTTCTCCCTTTATGTTTGTGAATATTTGCTTTACGTATTTAGGTACTATGTTGGGTGCATATGTATTTATAATTGCTATATCTTCCTGTTGTTTGATTCCTTTATTATTATGTAATGCCTTTCTCTTTTTTACAAAGTCTTAGACTTTGTTTTAAAGTCTATTTTGTCTTATATACGTATTGTTACCCCAGCTTTCTATTCCTTTCCATTTGCATGGAATACCTTTTCCATCCCCTCACTTTCAGTCTGTGTGTTTCTTTAGATCTGAAGTGAGTCTTTTATAGGCAACATATATATGGGTTTTGTTTTTTTATCCATTCAGCCACTCTGTCATTTACATTTAAAGTAATTATTGATGGTTATGTGCTTCCTGTTATTTTATTAATTGATTTCTGGTTGTTTTTGTAGTTCTTTTTGTTCCTTCTTCTTTTGGTGTCTTCCCTTGTGATTTGATGACTGTCTTAGTGTTATGCTTGGATTCCTTTCTCTTTTGTGTTGTGTGTGTGTGTGTGTGTATTATAGGTTTTTGGTTTGTGGTTACCATGAGCTTCATATATATGATTATTTAAAATTGATGATCTTTTAAGTTTGAACACATTCTAACCACCCTACAGTTTTACTACCATCTCCATGTTTAATGTTTTTGACATCATATTTTACATCTTTTTGTTTTGTGTATGCCTTAGCTACTTACTGTGGATATAGTGATTTTACTATTTTTGTGTTTTAACCTTTCTACTAGCTTTATAACTGGTTGATCTAGTACTTTTACTGTATGTTTGCCTTTACCAGTGAGATTTTTCCTTTCACAATATTCTTTTATTTTCCACTTAGAGAAGTCCCTTTAACATTTCTTGTAAAGCCAGGTTAGTGGTGCTAAACTCTTTTAGCTTTTGCTTGTCTGTAAAACTCTTTATATTTTCTTCAAATCTGAATGATAAGCTTGCCAGGTAGGTTTTAGGTTTTTTCCTTTCATTTTGAATATATTGTACCACTCCCTTCTGGCCTGCAAAGTTTCTGCTGAAAAGCCAGCTGATAGTTTTATGGAAGTTTCATTGTGTATAGCTAGTTGCATTTCTCTTGCTGCTTTCAAGATTCTTTCTTTATCTTTAATTTTTGCCAGTTTAATGAGAATGTGTCTTGGTGTGGACCTCTTTGGGTTGATCTTGTTTGGGACTCTGTATGCTTCCTGGACCTGGATGTCTGTTTTCCTTCCCAGGTTAGGGAAGTTTTCAGCTATTTCTTCAAAGAAGTTCTCTGCCCCTTTCTTTCTCTGTTCTCCTTCTGGGACCCCTATGATATGAATGTTAGTATGTTTGATGCTGTCCCAGAGGTCTCTTAAACTATCCTCATTTTTTGAAATTCCTTTTGCTTTTTTCTCTTCAGCTTGGGTGGTTTCCACTATCCTGTCTTCCAGATTGCTGATCTGTTCCTCTATATCATCTAATCTATTGTTGATTTCTTTTAGTGTATATTTTTATTTCAGTTATTGTATTCTTCAGCACTGTTCTTTATATTTTCTAACTCTTTGTTGAAATTCTCACTTGTTCATCTATTCTTCTCCCAAGTTTGGTAAGCATCTTTATATGATCATTACCTTGCACACTTTATTGGATAGATTGCTTATCTCCACTTTGTTTAGTTCTTTTTCTGAGGTTATGTCTCATTTCTTTGTTTGGAACATAGTCCTCTGTCTCCTCATTTTGCTCAATTCTCTGTGTTTATTTCAATGTGTTAGGTAAGTTGGTTACATTTCTCAATCTTGGAGAAGTGGCCTCATGTAGGAGATGTCTTATGGGGCCCAGAAGCACTCCCCTCTGGTCACCAGAGCTATACACTATAGTGTTGCCCTCAATGTGGGATGAGTTTGCCTTTCTATTGTGTTGGGGCTGATTACTGTGGGTGCACTGGTAGGCCAATCTGGCCCCTGGCCTGATTGGCTGCAAGGTCATGTCTCATGTGGTGGCTTCAGAGTAGGCTTCCTGTGCAGTGGGCTGTGTGGCCTGGGGGTGGGTGGGGCTGGGTCCCCCTGTGGCTGTCTGTGCAGCCCAGAGGGACTAGGGCCTGGTGTTGGCCTGCTGGAGGGTGGGGCTAGGTCCCGCTGCAGCTATATGCGTGGCTTTGGGGGCTAGGGGCTGGTGCTTGCTCACTGGAGGGCAGACTTGAGCCCCCATGTGGCTGTCTGCACAGCCTTGGAGGAGGGCCAAGATTGGGGCTGGTGCTAGTCCACTGGTGAGTTGAGTTGTGTCCCTGGTGCTATAGGCTAGAGAGAGGATTCCAAAATGGCACTTGCCAGTGCTGGTGTTATTGTGGTAGAACAGACTCCCCAGAATGGCTGCTCTAAGTGTCTCTGTCTTAAGGGGGAGTCCCAGTTGCCTCCTGCCTCTCCAGAGGGCTCTCCAAGATCAGCAAGTGGATTGACCCAGACTCTTTTCAAACTATTGCCTCTGTGATGGGACTCAGAGCATGTGAAGTATTGTGTATGCCCTTTAAGAGTGGAGTCTTTGTTTCCTGTAGCCCTCTTGCTTTCCCAAACAAATCCCACTGGTTTTCAAAGCTAGATGTCCTGGCTTTGTCTTCCCAGTGCAGGAGCCCTGGCTTGGTGAGCCTGATGTGAGGTTTGGACCTCTACATGAGGATTCACTGGGGGCCTCTACAATTATGATGTTCCTCCCGTTTGTGGGTAGCTGACCCAGGTGTCTGAGTCCTGGCTATACTGTGTCTGCTACCCATCTTATGGTTGCTTCTTTATGTCTTTGGTTGTAGAAGATCTTTTCTGCTAGTCTTCAGGTTGTTCTCATAGTTGCTTTATAAGTAGCTGTGATTTTGGTGTGTCTGTGGAAGGAGGTGAGTTCAGGGTCTTCCTACTCTACCATCTTGGCCACCTCTCTAATGTTATTAAAATGTCCATATTACTCAAAGCCATATATAGATTTAATGTGATCTCTATTAAAATTCCAATGGTATCTTTCACAAAAATAGAAAGAAAAACTATCCTAAAATTTGTATGGAACCACAAAAGGCTCTGAATAGTCAAAGCAATCTTGAGAAAGAAGAAGAAAGTTGGAAGCATCATAGGTCCTCATTTCAAACTATACTACAAAGATATAGTAATCAAAACAGCATGGTACTGGCATAAAAACAGACACATAGACCAATGGAATAGAGCATAGAGCTTACAAATAAAACCATGCATGTATGGTCAACTCATATTTGACAAAGGAGCCAGGAATACTCAATTGGGAAGAGAGAGTTTTTGCAGTGTATGGAATGTGAGAAAATATTTGCAAACCATATATTAGATAAGGAGTTAACATCCAAAATACGTAAGAAACTTATACAACTTGATAACAACCCACCCCCTGCAAATAGTCCAATTTAAAAAATGGGCAGAGGACCTGAATAGAAATTTTTCCAAAGAGATATACAAATGGCCAACGGTACAAGAAAAGTTGCTCAATGTTACTAATCATCAGGGAAATACAAATCAGAACCACAGTGAAGTATCACTTCACACTTATTAGAATAACTATTCTCAAGGAGACAAGTGGCAACAGGTGCTGGTGAGGATGTGGAGAAAAGGGAACTCTTGTGCACTGTTGATGGGAATATAAATTGGTGTAGCTACTATGGAAAACAGTATGAAGGTTCCTCAAAAAATTAAAAATAGAACTACCATATGATCCAGCAATCCCACTTCTGGGTATATATCTAAAGAAAATGAAATCACAATCTTGAAGAGATATCTGTACCCCCATGTTTATTGAAACACTGTTCACAATAGCCAGGATATGAGAAAAATCTGTGTCTATCAACAGATAAATGGATAAATAAAAGGTGACATATATATATATATATGTATATATATATATATATATATATATAATCCATGAAAAAGGAAATCCTGCCATTTGTGACATGGATGGACCTGAGGGCTAAGTGATAAAAGTCAGACAGGGAAAGGCAAATACTGTATGATTTTACTTGTATGTGGAATCTAAAATAAAGCCAAGCTCATAGAAATGGAAAGTAGAATGGTGGTTGTTAGAGAGAAAATCTTCCAGTTATAAGATGATTAGGTTCTGGGAATCTATTGGACAGCATTGTGACTATAGTTAATAATACTATATCTTAAGTGATCTCACCACAGACACACAAAATCATAATTATGTGAGTTGATGGATGTGTTAACTAACCTTATGTGGTAATCATTTTGCAATATTTATGTGTATCAAATCATCACATGCACTTAATTGTACACAATTTTATATATCAATTATATCTCAATAAAGCTGGTAAAAAAAAGGAAAACAATGGAAAAAAAAGTACAGACTTATTCTTTATGTTCAAGACCAGTTTTTCTCCAACCTATTTCTCTTTATAATTCAGTTGAGAAGTAAGTACACACAGAAGCTGCTAGTTCTTCCTTTCCTGGACCTGAAGTTCCTGGAAGGTGGATGGTAAACAAGTGTTGACTCGTTTTCCATAGCACCAGGAAAGTGTCAAAGTGAGATGCTCATTAAATTCCTTTTTTCCTTAAACTATGGTATACAGAAAACTGTCAGGCCAATATATTCCTCTGCTTCCTTATAAAGCCATCTAAATCTGTTTTCTTCATGTTATTTTGCACATTATGGTGGAAACAGAGAAAAACCATATTCTCTCAGCTGCTTGTGTTACATTATTTAAAAAATGAAACAAAACTCTCACTTTGTAGACTCCAGTTTAATTAAAGGGTCATTCCAAATACTCTTATTTTAAAAATTGTCAGCTACATATTGATGAAATATTCTCGATTGTTCATTTTCAAGCATATGAAGTAACATTTCTTGTTGAAGAAATTCATTCAAAAGACATTAAATATCCAGATCAAGGAATCATATGGAACTATTAACAATGAGAGGATCAGGGCAAAGGGCACAATGAATAGAAGCTATGACAAGCAGAAGTTGTCTGAGGTTCATTTGTATTTGGACGCAAATGACTAAGTAAGACCCAAAATAGCTGTGTCATGTGATGTATGATATGATTGTGAAGCATTAATTGAAAAATTATAAACGCATGATTTTCTGAGCCTATTGGAGGAGGAACTACTGTTTCTGAGTGTCATATCAATTTTAACTATTGGTAAGGAAGATATGAAAAATTAAAATAAAAAGCTTAGTCAGCTTTAATGCATCTGAATCACTCTTGGATGACTGCCAGGTGCTCATGTGCTTGATGATAAAGTCTTATCCAAGACTTACCTAAGGAGAGCAAGAAGTGAAAGCCTCAGAAATGATGACCTCTCTGGGAAACTGCTGCTCCCTTCCCACACCACAGCTAGACTTGGTTGGTGGTAAGTGATAAAATCTAATGGCTGGAGGGTTTTTGATTTCAACTTAAGCTTTAGCTGTCTTACAGAGGGGAGAGAGTATGGGTTGATCTGTTATAGTATTCGTCATTTTGTCCCTTTTACCCCTATGATTTAGAGGAGCCACCTAAATTAAAAAAATAAAATATTTTTTTTCTGTATGCTGAAAGGAAGATCTGTCAAAGCATCTGGTAATATTCAATCTAACAATTTTTAGGGCTGGTGAAGGATCCGCTAGGTTCTTTTTAGAGGCTTTTAAGTCATTAGCTCTTACTCAGCACTTTCTATTATTGCTATTTATTTTCTTAGGCAAGAGAATAAATAATTTATTAAGAAAAAGACAAAAATTCAGTGAATGTGAATTTATGCTAAGCTAGTTCATGCCCCATGCTTTTATTGTCTACCAGCATATACAGAACAAAAATAAATATGGGCTTGTACTATGTATCTACTTTTCATTAGAAAATAAATATTTTATTTTTCCTTGAAGGTCTATGATGTAGAATTTTTATTTATTATAGGAATTATTTTTTAAAACACCAATTCATGTTGGAACAAGTCATACTTTATCAGACACCCACCTTCAAGTTAGATGACTGGATGGGCAGAAACACTTGACAGTATCTAATGAACTTGATTCAAAAATTTTAAGCAAAACGATTGTAAAATATTTGAAATAAATAGATTCTACCTTGCTGAAATTGTTTCTTTGAAAAGTAAATATAGTACCAGACCTTTAATTATTCTTTCTGTAGTAAAGAGCATTCAGAGGGAGGATCTCTGATCACATCAGACTTTTGGATATTAAGAGCCTTTGCTGTCTCCATTAGTATTTTTAAATCTGACATCAGAATCTTCTAAAGAAAGTCTTTTTTTGCATGTCTGGGAGGTTAGGGTGAGTAGGAAATAATAGTGAACAGGAAATAATGCTTTTGAAAATCCTGGTCTTTATGAGAGTTCATCACCCGTAAAATGCTTTCTGTTTATGAAAGAACAGCAGTGTGGGTAGTTATTTGATGTGTTCTCAAGTTGCAGCATGAGTAGCACAAACAAATGTAATATTAGTTGAAAGATTTGGCTTAAGTTCATTATTTTGTATTTCAGTCTGATTCAGTTGTCTTCAGAAATAAAAGTTATTCACTCCAGAACAAATCTACTCATGGGACAAATAATGAAATAACCTGTAAACTCGGTCACTTAATCACCTGTGGCTTTCATCATGATATCAGATTTAGTTCATAGGAAGACTTATTTCTTAAAGGAATTATTGGACTGACACAAATACAACCTTATTATTGAACTGAATCACAGTAAGCATTTTGTATTTAAAAATACAGTGTTTAAACAAGTGGGTAGGTACAAGTTTAAATTTAGCATTTTAACTGAGTGCCCCATCCAGTCTGGTGACATTCTCTACCCAAAACAAAACAAAACAAAAATAATCATTTTCATAGTCAAATAAGTTTGGGAACTAAGGCACCAAATATTCCTACCCCTTATTTGGAGATTCTCAATGTATCTGAGAGTATTAAAGCCCTGTCCCACAATTAAGAAACCCTTTCATTTTTTAATCTAGATATTTTAAAGTTATGTGTTTATACACAAATAGTTGAGAGTCAAGTAGTTTTGGGATTTTAGACAAACAGCAGCCCTTAGACCTTCTTTTCCATTTCCCATTCTCCAGAGGCAACCATTTTTCATCTGTTAGCTGATTCTTTGGTAACTACCTTCATCTTAAAACAACAGAATGGTATGGCTACCTCCTGAGTATTTTTTCTATTTTTTTAATCTATTGACTTCTCACTATGAAAGATGGGAGTTTATTTAGCTTGTTCCCCGATCCCATCTCTCTCTCTCTCTCACTTTTCTCTCGCAGGGGCACACGTGCACATGTGTGCACACACACAATTCTTACCCCCCCCAGTTCTTCCTGTAAAATTATGTTATGATTTGGATTATACCAACATTTAGTGTTTATATTAAGAATATGTAAATGCAATTTTTAGCTAAACCACATAGAATAATATAATTCCTATTCTATTTTTGTATACCTTTTAACTTTTTTCTAGAGTTTATTGTTGTTATTTGCTTAGTTTTCTATGCGTTTAATTCAACCCCAATTCTCCACTAGATCAATAAATCTCTTCTTGGTATGTTCATTTGCGTCAGGTTTTCTTTCAGTGTCATCTGTTTCAAGAAGTCTTTCTGAGAGCCTTGTGACCTGTTCCAATCTGGGCTGGGTGTCTTCCTTGCCCTGGTGTATGGCTGGCTTCCTTAGATTTCTCTTCCTCCCCACCCTGGGGTGCTAGATCTCCTGTTTGCTGTGTCTCCTGACTTCCTCTTTCTTGGTTTACTCTTTTTTTTTGGTAGAGTATCTACCAAAGAGACTCTGGTATCTCTTGAGAAAATGTCTGGAAAATAGTCTCTTATTCTATCCTCACATTTGATTTTTTATCAAACTATATTATTCTCAGTATACAATTATATGCTAGAGTTCTTTTTCCTTCCTTTTTAAAAATAAAAAAAATTTTTTTTGGCCGTGCCTTGTGGCCTGCAGGGATCTTACTTCCTTCATCAGGGATCGAACCCATGCCCCCTGCAGTGGGAAGACTGCCAGGGAAGTCCCCTCTTTTTCCTTCTCGAGGAAAACAATTGTCTTTTAGCCTCCAATGTTGCTCTTATGGAAGATCACACTCCTGTGTGTCTCTTCCGCTCTCAGTACTCTTCTTCACTTTTGGCATTTCTCATCACCAAATGTGTGGTGGTTTTTCCCACACCAAGCGACTCAGTGATACCAGCTTGGTGTCCTATAATTTAACTGTCTGCCTGAAAATAGTGTCAGATCCCACCTGTTAAGGGCTCAGTCCCACAGGACTGCCCCCCTCCCCCTACCCACTTCAGGTACCAATTGCAAATCCAGATTGTTTCCTGTGGATCTGACTGACTGGCTATAAATCACCCCCCTCCTCATGTTCCCATGACCCCCTCCTCAGGTTCGATTAATTTATTAGAGCTACTCACAGAACTGAGGAAAACAGGTTACTTACTAGATTACCAGTTTGTTACAAAGGATATTAAAGGATACGAATGAATGATCAGATAAAGAGATATATAGGACAGGGTCCAGAAGGATCCCGAGCATAGAAGCTTCTGTCTGTGGAGTTTGGGGCATACCACCTACCCAGCATGTGGATGCATTCTTGTTCACCAGTCTTGTGGCTCTCCACAGCCTGTCCTTTTGGGTTTTTATGGAGGCTTTATTGCACAGGCATGATTAATTAAATCATTGGCATTGGTGACTGATTCAACCTCCAGCCTCACTCTTCTCCCCAGAGGTTGGGGGGGTGGGACCAAAAGTTCCAACCTCCTAATCAGGGTTGGTTTCCCTGGCAATCAGCCCCCATCCTTTCTGGAAGTCACCTTATTAACATAAACTCAGGTGTGGTTGAAAGGGGCTTATAAGAATAACAAGACTCCTTTCACCATTATGGCTCTGGAGCTATTTCAGGAACTGAGGACAAAAGAACAAATACCATAACAAAAGATGCTCTCATTGCTTTTGTGCTTTGGACTTTCCAAGAGTTTTAGAAGCTCTATGCCAGAAATGGGAACAAAGACCAAATATATATTTTTATTATAAATCACAGTATCACAGTTACTGTTGAGAAATCCAAAGCAATCTAATTTATAATTCTTTGTATATACCTCTACCTCTAACCCAAATCTTATTTTCCTAATATTCTGGGATTTCAATAAAGTGCCTTAGTGTGAGTCTATTTTCATACACAAGATGGGTCTTTTTAATGTAGAGACTCACGTCCTTCATTTCTTAAAAGATTTTATTAATGATATTTTCCTTTCTCTTCCCTTTTGCCTTCAGGGACTCCTAGTCTTCAGGTGTTGGACCTCCTGGATTGGTCACTAATTATCTTTCTCTCCTAATTTTTGTCTATTTATCTTTTTCTTTACTTTCTGTGAGATTTCCTCAACTTTATTTTCAGCCATTGTATTGAGATTTCCCTTTTTGCTATCATGTTTTTATTTTGCCAAAATTTTTTTTTGTTCTATAAATATTTCTTTTAAAAAATAAAATTCTGTTCTTGTTTCATGGATGCAATAGCTTATCTCTGATAATTTTTCTTTTTCACCAAAATCATCTTCTCCTTGCATAATCTGTTTCCTCCAGGTTGAGGTTTTTTGTTTGCTTCCTTTGGGCCTGTTATCCAAATTAGAGTTTTCCCTTAATCTCTGCTAATCCTTGACTGCCTGATCATATTTAAGAGTAGGAGACTAGAAAGCTGATTGAATGCTCTGAGTGTGTGGGTAGGCCTATTGACTGAATGTCATTGTAGGGTGAGCTGGATATGCCAATTTTCAGTATCATGTCTTCTTGGACTGATCAGATCTCCTTAGGGGGGGTGGTCTCTAGTCTGCTAACTGGAGGATAAAGGATTTAGAGAGTCAAGTTGTGGAAGAGGACTGGGGGTGGTCTCAGCACTCAGAATGCCTATGTTAACTTAATTCACCTATTTTCAAGGTACCTCTATACTCAACTGCCCAGAGTCCCTAAGTCCAGAGATCCTTTGATTCTTTCTGGAGAATAAACCTCTAGAATTGGAGTGGGTGCACCTACCCAGCAACACAGAGTAAGGAAAGACCTAGAATACTAGCTGCTTCTAAACATTTTTTAATCAGAATTAATCTTCTCAATGTATCATTGCCCCTTTACCCAGAGTTAGGCCAAACTTGAGGTTAAGGGTACAGTCCTCCAAGACTGTCTAGTTTGCCCAAGACTTCTGACACCAGCTGCAAGTTCAGGGGTCTCCAGGGCTGTCCTCACATGAGACTAGCTAATGATAAATTTGGAGGTTCTCACAGATTCCTTCAGATTTGATAATTTGATAGATCAACTCACAGAGCTCAGGAAAGTGCTGTACTTACAACTGTAGTTTTATTATACCAAAAGGGTACAAATCAGAACCAGCCAAAGGAAGAAACACATAGGGTGGAATCTGGGACTGAGAAGTTTCCCAACACAAAGCTTCCATGTCCTTAGGGATGCATTACCTCTTGCCCTTGGTGTGTGACAATACTCATGGGGTATTGCCAACTTTGGAAGTTTGCTTGAGCTTCAGTGTCCTAGTTCTTATTGGGGCTTCATTACTTAGACATGAATGATTGAATCTTTGCCCATGTGGTTGCTCAAAGCCCCAACCCTCTAATTACATGAATGGTCTTTCTGTCTGGCTAGCCCCCATCATGCATCACCTTGTTAGTATAGACTATTAGGTGTCATCTGAGGGGCCCACCATGAACAACAAAAATAATCCTATCACTCAGGAAATTCTGAAAGTTTAGAGGTTACCTCTTAGGAGTTGGAACAAAGGCCAGACTTTTTTTTGGGTAAAGTTAATTTTTCACTACATACTTTTCCATCTCCAGTTCCAGAGGTATCTGGTTCCAGCAATTTCAAAATACTTAAAGAATTCTGAAGTAAATTCAGGTTGGTTCTTTGCTCTCTGTGCCGTTGGTTTAGGATTTTGTTTTCTTGGGTTGGCTAAGGCATTTATCACTTGTTCATCTGATTTTCAGCTTCCAAAAATATTACTATTTTTCCTCCCATTCTTGAGTGTTTATACTTAAAAAAAAAACCAAAAAACAAATTTCAAACTAAAACCACTCTGCAGTAGTGTTAGTGAGGTTTCTGGAGGGAGCCAAATTAGACACATATATTCAGTTGGCTGTCTCTTCCCAGAAGTTGCCTAGCACTCTGTCAATTTATTTGTCAGTGGCAACTTTTTGTAGAATACCTATTAATACCTGGTAAATAAACACTGCATTAGCAAACACTTCTATATTGCTTCATTAGTAGAGATAACCAACTAATTTAGGCTTCAGAATCTTTAAAGACAACTTTTCTTTTAGGGCTCATTTCCTTTCTACTTTACATATTGAGGGCACGAAAGATAAATAACCTCTTATCACTTATTGACTGGGGATGAGAATATTGGGATAGAGGAGGATCTTTTAACTTCAGTGTTATCTATTTTTACAATGTTTGAATTAATATATATTACTTTTTAATTAATTAAAACTTTTTAGAACAAGAAGAAACATGAAAACATTGCATAAAATGATCCTAAAATTTTTTCCACTTCAAATCTATGATGCTAGGGTTGATGGAGAGCTAAAAATGGAGAACTCTTTTTATATTTAATGGAGTAAGTAGAACAGAGCACAGAACTCCTTTAATCACTCTTATCTAAAAGTCAGACTTCTAGATCTGAATCAGTCTCTCTTTCTGTTTTTTTATGGGCTATAAAGAAGTTTTTAACCTTACATTTTATATTGATGAAGTCTGCCTGGAAAAGAAGATGTTGATTCTCTCATAATGCTGATTTCTCCTTTCATTTTCTTGGTAAATAAGAGTTTGTATATTGATTTTTCTGTCTCATTATAGCAAACAACTGTAATTCTATTTCTCTTCTTTTGCAGTCTTTTTAGAGTTCCTGATCCCTGGAGACTCATTCCAACCTCCATAGTATGGTGTTCAAAGCCCTCTTATAACATGGCTGCAACTTACCTTATAGCCTTATCTGTTTCTGGTTCCCATCAAGCTCCCAATTCCTCTCAACACTGAATTATTTGCTGATTCTCCCAACTTCTTGGTATCTTTGTCCATATATTTCTCCCAGCCTGGAATTCTTTCCCCATCTCCCTTCTCTTTCTGCCCATCTAAATCATAGCCATTTTTACAAGCTCCTCTCAAATGTTTCCTTCTTCAGTAAAGGTTCTTCCTTATCTTTCCTCCATCCAGGATTAATGCCATTCCACTGGGGCCTCACAGGGCTTTGTTTGCCCACATCCTGCCTGTGTAATAGGTATCAGTAGATGAGTGTGTGTGTGTGTGTGTGTGTGTGTGTGTGTGTGTGTTAGGGGAGAGTGGAGGGAGGGAAATTGTCCCCATTAAATTATAATTTCCTTGAAAGTAAATCTGATGAGTCATATATATACATAATGCCTTATATATAGTTGATTCTCAGTAATGTCAGCTGATTTGAAATGAATCTTGTTTCATTTTCTTTGTATCAATAACATTGACAAAAGTAACAACTGTATAAATTATGTATTAGTTTTACAAATCCAGTTCTTCCCAAGACATTTTCTTGAATGACAGAAAGGTGGCTGCCTAATGCTCAAAGGTGATTATTAGCAACCTGAGGTGGGGGTAAGAAATGTGAACGCTCATTAGCGTCACTGAGTCCAGATCCACACATTCATGACCATGGGCACCATTTGCAGCTGATGAGTGTTCATATTTCTTACCCCCAGCCCAAGTGGGGTGATGCAGCCAAATGAATCTCTGAGTGATGGAGCTGACCACTGTAGTGGTGGAAGGAAGACATGGGAGGTGTGATGACTAACTGAGTCAATCTGGGTATCCACGCCACAGGTGAAGGATCTGAATAATACGGGGGAGTGGGGGGCACGTAGTAGGAGGATGGACGGTTTGAGCAAGGAAGATGATTGATGAAGTGTGTTATGGGTGACAGAAGACCCTATGCTCTGGGCAAGGGAGTTAGCAGTGATTGAGGAGAGACCCAGGAGAGGGTGCTTGGTCTCTGTGTGATTAACCGGATGTAATCAGCCATTTGCCTGAGGGGACAGCCATACAAAAGGATATAGTAAAGGGGGAAAGTGTTGGGGGGAACATCAGTGATAACACCAAGGTCTTTTAAATTGTAGAAATCTGTCTGGGCCCCTGTATTTACATGCTGTGTTCACTCCCTTCCCTGCTCCCCAAGCCTGTGCACTTAAAGCTTGAGATTTTTCTTCTCACTGACATCCACTTGCAGGCTGCTCTGTTATGGCAGGAGGATTAGAAAGTGAGCCTAATCTGGGGTTACCACAGTGATCTCACTTATCAGTGGTACTCCAGATGAGTGCTGGAGGGCGTGGGGCTGGGAGGAGAAGAGGGCCAAGGAGAAGGAGGAATCAGTGATTATGGAAACTTCCTTAGAGCATCTTACAAAAGCCACTCACTCTTTTTTCCCCTAAGTACAAATTTAACTTAATATTTTGTAGGAATTCTTTGGCTCTCCTCTTAAAAAGCTTAAAGCCATTTAAAGTTTCCCAACCCTTGACCTCACAAGAGGCCAGAGAGTAAGACAGGCAGCAAGATTTAAAACTAGGTGATGAATTAGAGCCTCATTCATCTGGCTAGACTGCGACATTTAATTAAGCAATTTATTAAGCTTGTTTTTGTGGGTTTTTTTGTAGAGCCCGATTGTAGAGTCCTGGAATCGGATATAGGGTGCACCTCTTGAGTTCATTTATTTTTCCTTAATGCAGTCAAAGCATGAGAGCTAGCCAGAGACAAAATTCAAAACATTCCAGTGGAACTTTTTTTTCCCTTTCAAAATTCAGTCTCTGTGGATAGGTTCTGTGAAGAATGATTATGAGAATATGAAAGAAAAAAAAGAAGCAAGAGAAAAAAAAGCACACTTAGTGATGCCTAACTTAATTTTCTCTACCCCAGTTTTGTAACGTGTCCTTTGTAGCAAGCAGATTCGTTAATTTGGCCTGAATTATGCTTTAGTCTCTCATTTTGGGGGCAGTAAGCAGAGCACAGAAAGATTGAGAGTAAGTATTTAGGTTTGGGGGTGATTTACATGATGATAAGACTACCTCTCAAACTATACACATGAAGATGCTCTTGTTTGGAAAGAACAGTTTCTTCCTAAGAAAAGAGAGAGGGCTTGAATGCATTTAGCTCAGATTGACTTTGTCAGCTGGTTATGTTACTATAGTACTATTAATTTATTTATACATTTTAAAATTTATCCTGCTTTAGGATTTGCTCAGTTTTGGGGTATACAGTCTTGGTTCTTCTGAACTGTGCCTGACTGTGCTCTGTCTACCCAAATACTCTTTTCCATAGTGATCCTTGTTTTGGCAACTGTCTCCTTTTTCTTAACTCACTTATCACCGCTGCAAAAGCCCAGCCTATAACCTCACAAGCCTGGAGCTTATAGATTAGCTTCCAAATAGGGACAGTGTAGTAGCCCTCTCTTTGCAAGAGATTTAGGCCACTAAGGGCATTTGAAGCTGGTGCCCTACAGACTCACCAGTGTCCTGCTGGCATGAAGCAGCCCTGATACCGGCCTTTATCTTGTTTGGCTACAAGAAGAGAACCCGAGGGGGGAGAGGAGGAGGAGCCAGGCACTTAATCCTGAAGGACCTTTAGGGACAAAAGCATTTACAGTGAGTACAGTCAGCTGATTTCCAGCTTTTCTGTCCTTTTATTTAAGAGAGACAATCACAAGAGAAGGGAGAAAGAGGTGGGCAGTTTTGATGGGTGTGTAGCTGCATTTTTTGCTTCCTAGTTTGGTCGAAGAACATGCTCCTGATTTAAATGTCTTATTCAAATTGAATGTATTCTGCTAATGTCAGGTTTCAACTGAAAATTTGTGGACTGTCAGGGAGGTAGCTGCACCAGTCCTTGGTTAGTAAGCAAGCCATGGTATGTTTCTTCTGTTTCTGTAGGAGGATAAACAGAGTGTGGTGAGAAAAGCCTTACCACAAATTTTTTTTAAAAAACCTTTAAAATCTTTACTGCTTTTGGCTTTTGCGCTTTAAATGTTGAATCTTCTTTGGGTTTGTGGAAAGGAAAGGATTTGATCTATGTTATTTTTAACAGCAGCTGGGTTAAAGGTGGTATTATCTCTAATGCTGGAAACGTGGCCACAGATAAGCATTTGATGGGGGCAGGGGGGTGGGTGGGGAACAGGAGGTCATTGGGTTCCAAAAAGCTGGTTGATCACGCCTCTCATGCAGCTTTGCAGCCAGAGATGTAACTGCATGGGTATCTGTATGTACTTGAATCAGTGCTTCATTTGCATCGTCAGAAGTTGTTGTCTACTGGCTTTTTTTTTTTTTCCAAATTTCTCTGTGACTAGAAAGGAATCTTATTGCATGGATCCTTGTTAAAAAAAAAAATACAAAACTTAGAATTTAGAAGAATATATAGAGTTGTGTTGAATTTCCTACTATTTGTTTGCATTCAAATGGAGTAATTAATTTGATGGGAAAGCAAGCTTGAATAGTCATGATAAGGGCAGGAAAAATACACACAAAGATTGTTATTGTAGATCTCTACAATATGAGGCAGTTTTCCTTTAAAGTAGAAATTTATCTTGGAAATGAGATGTGCTTTTGTGAAAATCAGAAATACAGGTTGGTTATCCATGGGTGGTACATCTAAATGTGAACTACTGGAATGGAAAATTAAATGTTTATAGTAATTAGTTTCCATGAAAATGGGTAATTAATCAATTTTATGCCACTTCCTGGGCTTGCTATGCTGTTATGACACATGCGGTATTCCTTCCCCAGGGACAAAGCTGTATGTGAAGGAAAGTAAATAGACAGAAGTTGAAATAAAACTTGAATAAAGTGTTGCTTTGCTTCACTGTTTTGGGTTATGGAAATTCTCTCGTTTACAGTCTGATCAGCTAAATATGGAAACATCACATGCAGGTTGAAATTTTGTAGATGCAGGTAACTTTTGCCTTGGCAGCTTGAATATAAGGTTTCATTGCCCTTTACTCATGTGTGATGCACACCAGCTACATTTTTGTTTAATGTTTTTATTTTATTCTATTTGTCCTCTGCATATATAACCACATCTGTGTTATCAGTCTTAAGTGCAAACTCCCAGAGGGAAGAATCTCCCATATTTATTCCTCTGGAAAGAATTAGCAACATATAATGTGTAAATAATGATTTACAAAATGTGTTTGCATGGTAATAATTTATTTCTTTCCATTAAGTAGGACAAATATTGATGCTGTTTGCCTGCTTTGGTGAAATGGAGGTCCATCATTTAGTATCTACATAGCTCTCAGTATAGGTAGGATGCTTCTAATAGCTTAGAAATCTCTGGATAAATAACCCTAGGTAATTACAGATTCTTATGGTCAGATGGAATCTTACTGATCATTTAGTCCAATTTTGTCATTTTACAGATGAGGAAACTGAGACCCATAAATGTGGAGCATCTTGCTCCAAACCACACAAAACTGCACTGTGCCTGCCTGGTGCACAGCCTGATAGTATATATAGAAATGTATGTTGGGATATAAATTACATTGAGCCAATTGTTTGGTATGTTCTTTAGTTTACAGTAAGATATGTATTTCAGAGGAGGCCTTGCCTCGATTTAGGGGTTTCAGAGAAAACACAGTGACCAAGCATTGTTTTTCAGTTGTACAGGGCTCTTAGGTAGGGGCTTGGAGGTGAGTGAGTGTGTGGGTGAAGGTGAAACAGTTCATTTTACACTGCCCTGGCACTTAGTTTTCTGGTTTGGTTGAGTCTAGTTTCTTAGAAGAGGGAACCACTGTGAAACCAGTGACTTCTTCATTACTAGTTCTTTGCCTTGCACTAAAAACCTTTATTAACCTTTGTGTATCAGATTCCTTCTCTGGGACAGTGATTCTAAATAGTGATTCACCATCCCAGAAGGCAGTGAATTGATTAAAATTTTTAAAGTGCTTTTGGAAATCAGAATCAGAGACTGAGACTAGGGTATGGTTTATTAAGAAGTAGTGTGGTAGCTCACTCTTCCTGGAGTTTCATCCCTCCCAGTGAAATTTTGATATCTTCTAATTGGTTTTAAAAAATAGTCAAGTCTAGTATTATTGTTATATTAAAGACTGTATGCAAGGGTGGTTAAAAATGTGGGGCGTGGACTTCTCCCTCTTGCAATCAAGTGTAGAAAGCTGTTGAAGCCTAAAACCATTCTCTAAGGCAGGTACCAAAGTGATAAACTTACCTTATGACATAATATTTTGCTCTTTCCAAATAACTTTTGTTTTCAAAAATTCATCTGTAAACCCCCTTATCATTTAATTTAAAAATAAAATGCTCAAGAAATTGGGGGAGAGGCAGTATGCTACAGCATTAGAAGGCTTCTGAAAATAATATATCATAAGAATAACTTATTCTTAAGGCTTTTGTCAATTCAACAAGTCTTTTTATTCCCTGTGCTCATTCCTGTATGGAAGGTTACATATTCCTAGTCAAACTGGGAGCTTTCTTGACTTTTCCCTTCCACGTTTGTAGGTAAAATAATTTTGTTTTTGTTATTAAGTTAATCTTAAGAATATAAAGAAATATAGCTACTTTCTGACAATCACATTTAATTTCATATTTTGATCAGCCGCCTTTCATCTTTGGAGGAATGGGGCTATAAACTAACTTGAATGTATAGAACTAGAAAAAGACTTAGAAAAGGAAAAGAAGCCCATTGCCTTGAGTAGAAGAAGTTTCTCCTGAAACTAAAAATAATGTCTATTTAAAGTGTTCAAAGTACAAGATCCTAAAAGTTGTTATTTTATATCAGACTGGTTACAGAAGAAAGATAAATTACATAGCTAGATCATTAGTAAACTAATCAACTTTATCTTAAAAAGAAACCGTACACTTCATTGGTCAGAACTTAGCCACATGACCACAGTGAGCTCCGATGGAGATAGGGAATATAGTTTTAAATTCTTGGCAGGAATATGCACAGCTGAAAATCAGGAATTTGTTATTAAGGAATGAGGCGAGAATGGATGTTGGGATAGGCAGTACCACACCGTTTTGTGTTCCTATTGAACCAGTATAGGTAGGACGCTTCCAATAGCTTAGAAATCGCTGGATAAATGCTGGGTCTTGGGTCTAGTTGGTAGAAACTCAAAACACCTCTTTCTGTTTTTGTTATGAGCTATGGTTTCTTAATTTAGAAACTTGGCTTAATTTAGAAATCTTGTTTCTTCTGCGAAGTACCATTCCTTTATTTGGGAATCTTGTCTGACTTTTGCTTTCTTTTTTCCTCTTGCCTTTCAGCTGTTTTGGAAAGAAGTAAGGCTTAGACTTCTCCATGTTAACCATGAGCGTGACACTTTCCCCTCTGAGGTCACAGGACCTGGATCCCATGGCTACTGATGCTTCACCGATGGCCATCAACTTGACACCCACTGTGGAGCAGGGTGAGGGAGAAGAGGCGATGAAAGACATGGATTCTGACCAGCAGTACGAAAAGCCACCCCCACTGCATACAGGGGCCGACTGGAAGATTGTCCTCCACTTACCTGAAATTGAGACCTGGCTCCGGATGACCTCAGAGAGGGTCCGAGACCTAACCTATTCAGTCCAGCAGGACTCGGACAGCAAGCATGTGGATGTGCATTTAGTTCAACTAAAGGTAAGGAAGGTCTCTGGGCTCAGGTCCCTTCCAGACAGAAGTCTGAAGGTGGCTGTGGTGCCTAGAGCCTGAGTTCTGTGATTCTCAAGGAGAAAGCATCCAAGAAGAAAAACAGAATAACAGGTTTGAAACCATTATTTTTGTAGGTAAACATGGGTGGAATTCTTTCCTGGTTTTACTTTGTGGGCTAAACATCTAGAATAAAACTGACCTCAGGGGATAATGTGGAGAAGTGAGGAAAAATGGGAGGTGGCATTTTTGTGCAATGTCATAGAAATCAGTAGTAAAGAATAAAAATATTACAAAAGGTTTAATAAAGACGCTCACAGGTAAAAAATCAAACTGAGCAGTGATTGTATATGTATGTGATTACTAACTTCTGTTGAAGTTGATGCTGCCTTTGTGGCAAACAGTGGGTTCTGGCATGATGGAGAAGGGCGGTGTTCTCCTTTTAGAATGAGTACATCATGCAGAACAAAGGTGCTTTTATAACAACTCATCTAAAGTTTAGACATTAAAAAAATGTGTGTGACTTTTAGAGAGCCCTTAAAAAGCCTGACCGTTGATAATAATGAGACGGAGATGCTAGTAAAGAGTGCTATTAATAGAGATTTTGGCCTAGGGACCCCAAAATACCGTGAATCTTGCCCTGCCATAGCCACTTCTCTCTTCTGGGTCCCCGAGGGAAATACATGCTCAGGTCAATGGTGGGCAAAGCAGGGCAGATTTATAACCAATTAGGACATTGGCCCCAAACCCCAATGTTAATTTCTAGTCAGTTAGATGAGATCCTAAGGAGAATTCCTCGACCTCAGCTGGTTCATTTTAAATGATCTGAAACCAAAGACCAAACAGATTCTTGCATCTTAATACTTAAATGACTTATAAGATGCAGCCATCAGCGTGAGAGGAAAGGACAATTAAGAGAGCGTTATGTGCCCCAAAGGCTAGAGCAGAGCTGGCTTAGCCTTCCCAGGCTGGTTCAGCAGATCCTGGGCCCAGCTGCCCCATGAGAGAGAGTGTCCAAGAAAGGGAAGGAAGGGGTTGGAGAGAGAGAAAAAACAAAAGGGCCAGAATGCCAAGGTGGCTGGGCTTCTCCCAGGTTGAGCAGGCCTGGGTGGTCTTCTTTCTTTGGGTTCTCGGGAAGGAGCAAGCACGAAAGGTATCAGAGGTGGCTAGGAGCCAGCTTTAATGGAACGCCAACCCGACTGGTTTCCCCACTGTGGCAGCAGGGAGTGGTGTCTCTCAGTTCCTGCAACATAGTCCCTTTAATCAGAGGAGCGGCTCCCCAGCTCCTCCAGGCTGCAGTGAGATGGGAGTCAGAGGGCTCCGCAGCACCCCACCCCCTCCTCCGTTCCCTCTAATGTTGCACTTACTTATGTGGCTCCCAAAAAGGAAATATAGGATTGGGTTTGCAAGGAAAGATGACTGTTGCTCTCTAAAATCTTTCAGATTTACACAGAAAAGGTGGTAAACGATAAAGGAGAAGGGGGGGAATGGAAATATCTTTAGAAGATTGCACTAAAAATGCTAAGGGTGTCTGAAAACAATGTGTCAACTAACTTCATTTAATTATATCAATAGTACTTAAGTGAAAACTTAAATTTTAATTCCAAATAGGAATGTAAAAGTTTTTGTACAGTCAACCAGGATTATGTTTAGTGTTGAGAAATCCCCTGTAGGGCAATTTGCTTCTTTTTCTCATTGGAACTGCCTATCACCTTCTCACCTCACTCAAAAGGCATCTCACTGCCTCCATTCAGCTCTGTCCCACAGTGTGGTCTGTCTCCCCTGTTGAGAAAGGAGCCCCAGGAGGGCAGGAAGTCAACACAGTATCACATAGTAGTTAATCAATAGCAGTTAAAGGGATAAAGTGAAATTGTCTTATGTTAATTTAATTCTAGGATTTCTATCATTCCTTTTTTTGATGCTTATTTCATCCAGTGACTTAACCAACATTCTCTGAATGTTCTAGAATATTCTATAATAATAGAGCCCTTCCACATTAAGCCCTAAGTCAACGAACTCTGGTCAGTGAGCTATGGCCTTGTTAACACAAGGGCTTAGTTTTGGTCTCCTAATCTGCTTATTTAAGTTTCCCCTTTATTTGCGTAATATTTTTTTATTTAACCAAATAAGCACTTTGATACATTAAAAAGAAAGATTTTTTTTTTTTTTAAATAAGGAAGTTTTTAAAATTATTATTTATTTATTTATTTTTGGCTGTGTTGGGTCTTCGTTTCTGCGCGAGGGCTTTCTCTAGTTGTGGCGAGCGGAGGCCACTCTTCATCACGGTGCGCGGGCCTCTCACTATCGTGGCCTCTCTTATTGCAGAGCACAGGCTCCAGACGCGCAGGCTCAGTAGTTGCGGCTCACGGGCCTAGTTGCTCCGCAGCATGTGGGATCTTCCCAGACCAGGGCTCGAACCCCGTGTCCCCTGCATTGGCAGGCAGATTCCCAACCACTGCGCCACCAGGGAAGACCAAAAAAAAAAAGATTTTAAATACATGTCAGTTCTTCAGATTTCCACACTGATCCACAAGAATAAAGGGAAACTGGGTCACAGAATTTTATATGTGGAATCAAAACAACAACAAAACAACCTTGTAGAAGCAGCTCTTACGTTAAGTGTATGGCAAAGCAGACGGGTAGGCCCAGCCGGGGAAAGACCAGCTATCTCCTATGGGGCATCCCTGCTTGGCTCCATGCCTTGGTGAATTATTCAGTTTATTAATTTACTATGAAGAATAACCATCGCAGGGATGGGAATGCCATGGCTTTAAGGACCATCTAGGCGCACATAATTTCTAAATTTATATATCCATCCCAGTGTTCTCCCAGGAGCCCCAACTGCCTAAGAGACATCTTGTATCTCTAGTGAGCATCTCAAACTGATATGCCCATTGAAAAGCCCTGAATGCCTCCCCGACCCCGTCTTCCCAATTTCAGTAAAAGGCACCACTTTTTTGCCAAGCCAAAGTGTGATTCCATGCCCCACATATATGTCTATTAACAAGTCTTGGGGATCCATCTCCAAAATATGCCCTAAATCCATTCACTTCTCCCCTATACTACTGCTGCCACCCTAGTCAAGCCACATCACTGCTTGCCTGGGCTACTTTTAGAGCCTCTTCTACTACCCTGCAGTTTATTCTCTACACAGCAGCCAATGGGATCTTTTAAAAATGTAAATCCAGTCATGTAACTCCCTTGCTTCCTGTTGGCTTACAATAAAACCCAAACCTCTTCCAGTGGTTCTGCCCCTGCCTGCTTCTCTTGCAGTGTCTCCTGTTACTTTCCCCTTGTTTATAAAGCTCCAAGCGGATTGAAAGTTCAAAAGAAATGTTAGTCTAGTTCTTGCCTCACAGCTTTTCCTGTTTCCTCTGCCTAGCTCTAGCTTTGTCTCGCAGATTCTGGATCCTCATCAAGCAGTCGGCCAGAGGCGCAGCCAGGTTCTAATATCTGGAGGCACAAACCTGGGAGAAGGTTGAGCAGGGGTTGGGAGCAAAGAGGGGCCTGTGCTCTGCTCGGTGAAAGGCAAGCACAAAAAAAGGAGCTACCCTTACCTAACTTGTCTACATGCCTCAGACTCCCTTTCACATTGCTTGTTCTAAATCTTGTCATCACAGTTTTCTCTACCATCCTGTTGATGTACAACTTAAAAAAAAATTAGTTGAGAAATGCTTTTGGAAAATGCTCAGGGTGGGCTCCCCCTCTGGTTTTATATTTAATGTCACTTTCTCAAAGAAGCTGTTCCTAATCCCTATTCTTAAAACACCCATCTCCTCCCCCAGCAATCATCTAGTCCATTATTCAGCTCAGTTAATGGCAAAAATTCTTCAGTGCTATTACCATATTTGAAAAAGGTCTGTCAGTTACTCAAAAGTTAGACATATATATTCCATAAGCTCAGAAATTCCATTCCTAGGTATTTACCCAAGAAAAAGAAAGCATATGTTCATAGAGACTTGTTTAAGAATTTTCATATCAGCTTTATAAATAATAGCAAAAAACTGTCTGAAGCTCAGGTGTCCATCAAGAGGAAAATAAATAAGAAAGTTGTGTTATATTTGTACAAATGGATTGCTATTTAGTAATAAAAACAGCACAAATTGCAGATATCAGCAACAATGTGGGTGAAACTCAAAACAAAAAGTATGCAAGAGTACATACATCCTGTAGCATTCCATTTATATCAGGTTCTAGAACAGGGAAAACTAATCTGAGGTTAAAAAGAACCAGAACAGTGTGATGAGAGCAAGGAAAAGCAACATAAAAGAATTTGGGGGAGGTGACGAAAATATTTTATGCCTTGATAGATGGTTTTTTAAAAAAATTTTATTTATTTATTTTTTATACAGCAGGTTCTTATTAATTATCTATTTTATACATATTAGTGTATACATGTCAATTCCAATCTCCCAGTTCTTCCCCCCCACCCCCCTGCTTTCCCCCCTTGGTGTCCATACGTTTGTTCTCTACATCTGTGTCTCTGTTTCTGCCTTGCAAACTGGTTCATCTGTACCATTTTTCTGGATTCCACATACATGCGTTAATATACGATATTTGTTTTTCCCTTTCTGTCTTACTTCACTCTGTATGACAGTCTCTAGGTCCATGTCTCTACAAATGACCCAATTTCGTTCCTTTTTGTGACTGAGTAATATTCCATTGTATATATGTACCACATCTGCTTTATCCATTCGTCTGTTGATGGGCATTTAGGTTGCTTCCATGACCTGGCTATTGTAAATAGTGCTTCAGTGAACACTGGGGTGCATGTGTCTTTTTGAATTATGGTTTTCTCTGGGTATATGCCCAGTAGTGGGATTGCTGGGTCATATGGTAATTCTATTTTTAGTTCTTTAAGGAACCTCCATACTGTTCTCCATAGTGACTGTATCAATTTGCAATCCCACCAACAGTGCAAGAGGGTTCCCTTTTCTCCGCACCCTCTCTAGCATTTGTTGTTTGTAGATTTTCTGATGATGCCCATTCTGACTGGTGTGAGGTGATGCCTCATTGTAGTTTTGATTTGCATTTCTCTAATAATTAGTGATGTTGAGCATCTTTTCATGTGCCTCTTGGCCATCTGTATGTCTTCTTTGGAGAAATGTCTATTTAGGTCTTCTGCCCATTTTTGGATTGGGTTGTTTCTTTTTTTAATATTCAGCTGCATGAGCTGTTTATATATTTTGGAGATTAATCCTTTGTCTGTTGATTTGTTTGCAAATATTTTCTCCCATTCTGAGGGTTGTCTTTTTGTCTTGTTTATAGTTTCCTTTACTGTAATGGTTCTTATCACTAGCTTTAATTTCCTTATTTGTTTGTATTAGCTCCAAGGACCTCAAATGTCTGATTCTTCACTGTATCCCTGTTGCCTAGGGCAAGGGCTGGACATTTGGTGGAAACTCAGTTCATATCTGTGGTTGGATAGATGAGTCCAAATCTGTATGGTCAGTGCCTTCTCTCCCCATAGGCAGGCTTGCACTGGAATTCACAGGAGGAAGCCTTCTTGGTGAGGATTGAATTACGACAATGGTGTCGGATGAATCAGGCCGAAGTGCATTTGGGACATTACTCTCGGGTCAGGGAGAGTCTGCGAGTGATTCAGAATCTTGGACATCTTGTCTGGGGAGTCTGCCTGGGAGAGTCTATTCTGCCTAGGTAGCTGTGCTGGTCTTCCTCCCACCCCACTTTCTGTTTGACTCCTTCTTTGGCAAGGATTTTGGTCAATGATCTAGAGGGCCTGGAACTGCTCTTTTTCTTTAAAGGTAACTTTGCTTATCTTCTGGTCATTATGTTGATCTTAAAGTTTATTTATCAGAGACTATTCTTACCAACCTTATTTCCAAGTTCTTAGGGGAAGTTTTAGTGTAACCCCCAGGATGGACCTACAAACCACTATTATAAAGTTCCCAAAATTGGGGTGGGGGTTGGTGATTGTTCTAGAGAGTGAATAAATAAAAACATCTCACTTTAAGATTAAAATATGGAAACAATGTGATATATTACACTGTGTAGTTTTTTCCATTATTTTTTAAATAGGAAATGTAATCCACATATTTTGCTTCTTAGCTTCCAGATATTCTTTTGGAATAAGTGTGAGAAGCCAGCTGAACCATTTTTAGAAACTTTCCTTCTCCTCCTCCCCCTTGTCCTTTGGATTCAGAGGCTGTGCTGTGCAGGAAAACCAGACCAAGAACCTTAAAAGGGTTTGACTTTAACTGCAACTTCTGTTCTGGATGAATGTATTTGGGTGCTAAATAGGCAAATTAGATACCCATGCTTCCTGATTAACAGTCTTCTTAGAATATTATTTGTATTCCTGGAAACATGACAGCAGGAAAGAGGCAAGGCTTAGACTAAAAGATGTGGCTGGATGACAAATAGAAGTCTTGAAGTGACTTTGCTGGAATCAGCTCCCCAAATAACCCACTTGAGATAAATTCCACTCTCCAGGTGAAATTTCTGTCTGTATCTTCGATTTGTGCCTGATTCTCAAAGATAGAATGTTGAACAGAGACTCTGTTTACAAGACGTTCTGACTGGGCTGTACCCAGACTGAGATGTGCCTGACATCTGGAGTTAAATCCAGATACCCAGTGACTCACATGGGGTCTGAAGGGCTTCCTGGGTAAAAGGCTTGAATCCTCTCCACAGCTGGGGTTGTCACATCAGATGTGCCTGACGGACTGAGGACTATGGAAGTCCTGGGATGATGGAGCTCTTGAAAGAGGGTTCACCTTCATCCTGGGGCAAGGAGTCTGCCTCAGAGCAGAGGGGAGGGGAGTAGTGGTGTGCGGTAAAGTGTGTTCCCGGTTCTGGAACCCATCTTGAGCAGCCACCTGGGCAGTGTGGGTACCCAGTGAAGGGAAAGGGCTGTGGGTGTAACTCGGGAGACCTGTCTCAGCTGACTCTCCGCCTGGACTTCTCCCCTCTCCTTGTTCCATAGGTGTAGGAGGGAAAGAATGTTCTCTGTCTCCCACTGCTGGAGCATAACAAGCTCTGCCTGCAGTGGCAGAGGAGGTACCAAAGTGGCAACTGTAGAGTCCAGGGTCTGGCTGGCTGTGACAGTGAGCAAGAGCCGGGGTTGATCCTTGGGTACATCCAAAACTCACCCTAGGAGTTTCAGAAATTCTTGATAATGGGAACTCTGAGTGGAACTAAACTTCTGACATCAACAGTTTGGGGCTTGGAGGATCTGATCTTAATGTTAATAAACTGTGTGTTAAAGCCTGAAACGTTCAATTTATAACATCTTTGAGTAGTTTTCAATTTGTAACGTATCTTAGGTTAAATAAGTACCAGTTTAAGATCAAAGACCAAATATCTTTGTTTCTGAGAAAGAGTAAATATTTTCCTCTTTGCTCTTTAGATGGCTGTTTTTCAAGAAGTAGCTCTCAGTGGTTAGTTGTTAGTGGTTGTGAAATCAATTTAATGAACTAAAGAGCTAAAACAGTGAAATAGAATTACATGAAGTAAGGATAAATACTATTTTGTGAAACTTGGTTTTAGTTATATACATATATATGATTCATCATGATGTAAAATTTATGTCTTTCTCTTCTGAGTCAAGACAGAACATTTTGATAGTTACTGCTTTAGACCGCTCTCAACTTTCCTCAATATCTTTGATATGTATTTTAATTTTGGAACGTACTATGCAAGTAAGTGTAACTTGGTCCAGCTTTTGCAACGTGATTTTTTTGTATTTATATGGGAGCACATGACAACCCCCCACAGTATATTTCAAATCCCAGGAAACTGGAAAATGAAACCGATTTCTCTGTTGGTGGGTATGAGGATGTTAAATTTTTTTATTTTCCCAAAGCCCAGATTTGTGGCTGGAATCTCTCTTTTGGCTGATGTGTCTTCCTCAGGGTGTATCTTCTCAGGGAATCTGAATACTAGTTGTTAAGTGTCCTGGGAGTATTGGTCAGTACGGTGATTAACAGTGGAAAAGTTTTTCCTATTATTAATGCCTAGGTTGTGTAAGAGTATTTGGTATCATGGACCAATAAAAATGGATGAAATAAAAAGAATGTTTAATGTTTGGAAGGCTAATTTTAGATATGTAAGAGACACAATTATGTGAAAAAAATCGATCTTAATTATTGAGTAATAATCTCTCCACCCCTCCCCCTCCCCCCACACACACTCCAAGTGCTAAATAAATACTTTTTGATTGTTGAATGATTAATATATTTTCATTATGATTTTGGGAGATGAGCTAAAAATCTCAGATCAGGCACATGTTTAAAAATATTTACATGTGAATACTCTTGGTTAAGACTTGGGAAGGGTGACATGGAAAAAATAACTTTGGTAGTTTATGACACATATTATGGAAGATCTTTGGGTATGCATGAACCTTAGCCACATGTGCTAATGTATTTAGAGCTCAGGATGGGAGCATTAATTTTCGAGGTGGCCCAACAAGTTTACTAGGTTGTCCAGCTGTGTAGTTTTTAAATAACAATAATAGCATGGAAAATGAGGATTATCATAGATATCACAATTTGAAGGAAACCATGAAAACAGGGTTTAGAGAAAAGTAATAAATATTATTAAAGAATTTGAAAATGAGTTCAATGAGAAAAGTCTGAAGAAAACAGCATTTTGATTAGAGAAGTGTTATTGGGATTCGTTGCTTAAAAAATGGTTTTAAAATAACGTCAGCATGAACTATCACTGAGCAACAGCAGCCATCAGTTTTTATGATCTCAGGGAGTTAGATATTTCTAGGGGCAACCCCCAGAGGTAGGATATGAGTTAACTCTTCCCTTGCCTACAGAGTTTTTAGTTCAGTAGCATTCACTGAATGCCTGATATGTTCCAATGTCCTCACATCCTTCTACAGGTGTGAGAAATTTTATTGGCTATAAAGTATAAGATAATAGTTCTGCTTTTCTTGTACTAGATGGTTAAGATGAATGGATGTGAGGGTGGGAGCTCATTTTTTTTTTTTTTTTTTTTTAATTTAAGAAGAAGATCCAACCTATGTGTATTTTAATTCATCACAAATAGGAATGTGAGGTTTTGGAAGTGTGGACGTAAATGAAACCCTAAAGTCCCTTTGAGTAGGGCTTTTCGTAGTACGTGAACTAGAGAGATGTTTCGTTTCCCTCCGTTATTCTGCTACTTTGCCCACTCTCTTCACTTCAAAATTTTACATCTCAAAAGAGGGAAACGTGATCTAATTAAAGTGAAATTGTAAGGTGTGAATTACTAGTATCCTAACATGGAAGAGGGTGGAGCAAGAGATGAATATCTTTAGTGAAAAATGTTAACAAATCAATTGATTTCCAGGTATGGCATGTGTAGAGATAGTGGTTCTCATCCTTGGCTACACAGTAGAATCTCCTGGGAAGCTTTAAAAAGCCCATTTCCCAGGTCATGTTGTAGACCAGCTACATCAGAATCTGGGTTTGGACTTAGGCATCAGTACTTTTTAAAAAAATTTTTATTTATTTATTTATTTATGGCTGTGTTGGGTCTTCATTTCTGTGCGAGGGCCTTCTCCAGTTGCGGCAAGTGGGGGCCACTCTTCATCGCGGTGCGCTGGCCTCTCACTATCGCGGCCTCTCTTGTTGCGTAGCACAGGCTCCAGACGCTCAGGCTCAGTAATTGTGGCTCACGGGCCTAGTCGCTCCGCAGCATGTGGGATCCTCCCAGACCAGGGCTCGAACCCGTGTCCCCTGCATTGGCCGGCAGATTCTCAACCATTGCACCACCAGGGAAGCCCGGCATCAGTACTTTTAACTCCGCAGGTGATTCCAGTGCACAGCTAGAGCTGCCAGCCCCTGAAAGGAGACATTTTTGAGCAGAGGGCTTTTGGATACATGTTGCTTGTTCCATGCGTTTTTCCTTTCCTTCCAAAATGACAGCAAGGGATTTAAAGTCACTTATTTAGGAGCAAAGGCTGCTACATGACTCTTTTGAACTTTTTCAGTTTCCCAAGTGACCTTATAAATAAGTAAAAATTGTGGGAAGGGAGTAAGTCCATGCCAGACACCAGCCTATATGTTTTAGATGTTCTATCTTATGTTGCTGTTTTAAAATTCTTACATACAAAAGAAAAACTGAATCCAGAAAATGTAAATGTTTCTCTCTTACTTAATTCTCACAACAACTTTTTGAACTAGAAATTATTCTACAGAGAGGTCCAGGCTCAGGGCTGCCCACCTATAGTTGTGCAGGTTATATATGAATGGCACCTTTTGAGGTTGTGCAGTTTACCTGCACAGCTTTCTGTGGCTGCCTTGTATAGGCCTGGGAAATAGCCTGAGCAAAGGGTGCTTTGAATATGAAAGACGGAAGGGCCTTTTCCCCTGGAGTCAAGGAATGAAGAATGATGTATATCATTGAGCTTAGAGGAGACACATTTTGAAGGACCACAAATACTTTAAATGCCTCAGAGGAGTCTTGGCTGGATCCAATAGATATAAAGACATCTACAAACAAAGGAAAAACATGGTAAAAGCCTGGGTCTTAGCATGAATTTGTGGTATGTGCATGGTAATCTGAGAAGGAGGGAGATGTGAGACAGTTATGAGGATGTTCAGTAAATGACATGGAGTGGCTGGGCTTGGCTGATGGAAATGGGAAGCAAGACAAAGCCCATCAGACCAGGCTGTTGAGGCAAACACAGAGAGGCCTCTGGGGATTCAGAGGCGACTGGTTCTCTGTGGCTTCATTTGCCCTCCTCAGCCTCAAATGGAACTAATATGGCTATTGTCACTTGGTTTTAGGGCTGAGGGCTGTATTTCTTTGTATAAATGTGGATAGGATAAAAAGGAACAGAAGAGAAATTTCTCCTATGTTCATGTTAGCAAGATGGCGGTTATTAGTGGGCTTTTAGTGTAAGCTCCTTCTATTGTTCTGTGATACCTGAACCACCAATTTTATTCATTTTTTGAATGAGGTAAATTTGCCAAAATCATCATTTAATGGACAAGGAATATGTGAAATGAAAATGGAAAGTGATCTACTCTTCTCCCGAGGAGGAGGGAATGGGTATAACATCCACTGGAGAACTGGTTCACGAGGAGGGAACTGGCCTGAATGAAATTACGAAGAAAGTCTTCAGTGCGCATTGTAGTTTTCCCTCTTCCCAGGAAACTAATTTCTATCAGAAGACCCTATAACGTAATTCAAACAATAGTGTTAAGAATGACTGCAACTCAAACTTTTGCTGCTGCAAAGGGAATTAATATTATCACATTGGCCGAAGGAATCCACCTCTGTAATTGTGGGAGTCAGGTATTAGTGACAAGATGGGGAGAGAGTCCTCCAAATAACACCACATAGGAGACTACCTCTTTTATGTGTATGTCTGTGTTCCCATCCTAGAAATAACAGGAGTGAAATGTTGTTTTAAAAAATATTTTAACTGCAGTGTTTACCTCCCTTAGCTTCCAGCTGCCCTCCCAGATAAAGTCCAAATGCCTGGGCATGGCCTGCAGGCTCCTTCACACTCTGGACCCAGCTGGCCTGTTGTTCCTTCCGACATTTCCTTTCCTGCACCTCTAAAAAGCCAGGCCCTTTCAGAAATTCATGCCTGGAAACATGGTTTCTCTAGCCCTGGGATATCACCTCATTCTTTACCCCAAACTTCTGTTTCTGGGAAAATTGCTATACATCCCCCAAATCACAGCTAAAATGTTACCTGCCTGGTGAAACTATCTCGAATTTGGTCAGTCCTTCTGGGGATTCTCCCCATATTTTCATATGATGCCTACTGTAGCATGGTGGTAGACACAGCATCCAATTTGAGTTATTACTACTTTAGCTGTTATGACGAATCCTGTTTTATTCTATTCCATAACTATGTATCTCTGATGATACATTTGTGAGACTTTGAAATCAGGACAGAAGAAAACAATCAGCATAAAATACATTTCCTTTGATGATTTTGTTGATTGATTACAACCCGATAAACTTAGACTTGTGAATAATTAGCAGATCTTCCTCAGGGAAAGTTAGTTCACACTTATGCTGGAAATCTGAGGGCATGCATATTTCCATGTCTGCCACAAGATCATAAATAAAAATAAATATTTCATAACTGTTTAACGTGGTTACCCTAAAATTCAATACATCTTTTTTTTTTAACATCTTTATTGGAGTGTAATTGCTTTACATTGTTGTGTTAGTTTCTACTGTATAACAAAGTGAATCAGCTATATGTATACATATATCCCCCTCCCTCTTACGTCTCCCTCCTACCCTCCCTATCCCACCCCTCTAGGTGGTCACAAAGCACCGAGCTGATCTCCCTGTGCTATGCGGCTGCTTCCCACTAGCTATTTATTTTACATTTGGTAGTGTATATATGTCCATGCCCCTCTTTCACTTTGTCCCAGCTTACCTTTCCCCCTCCCTCTGTCCTCAAGTCCATTCTCTACGTCTGCGTCTTTATTCCTGTCCTGCCCCTAGGTTCTTCAGATCTTTTTTTTTTTTTTTTAGATTCCATATATATGTGTTAGAATATGGTATTTGTTTTTCTCTTTCTGACTTGCTTCACTCTGTATGACAGACTCTAGGTCCATCCACCTAACTACAAATAATTCAATTTTGTTTCTTTTTATGGCTGAGTAATATTCCATTGTATATATGTGCCACATCTTCTTTATCCATTCATCTGTCGATGGACACTTAGGTTGCTTCCATGTCCTGGCTATTGTAAAGTGCTGCAATGAACATTGTGGTACATGACTCTTTTTGAATTATGGTTTTCTCAGGGTATATGCCCAGTAGTGGGATTGCTGGGTCATATGGTAATTCTATTTTTAGTTTCTTAAGGAACCTCCATACTGTTCTCCATAGTGGCTGTATCAATTTACATTCCCACCAACAGTGCAAGAGGGTTCCCTTTTCTCCACACCCTCTCCAGCAATTATTGGTTGTAGATATTTTGATGATGGCCATTCTGACTGGTGTGAGGTGATACCTCATTGTAGTTTTGATTTGCATTTTTCTAATGATTAGTGATGTTGAGCATTCTTTCATGTGTTTGATGGCAATCTGTATATCTTCTTTGGAGAAATGTCTATTTAGGTCTTCTGCCCATTTTTGGATTGGGTTGTATGTTTTTTTGATATTGAGATGCATTAGCTGCTTGTATACTTCGGAGATTAATCCTCTGTCAGTTGCTTCATTTGCAAATATTTTCTTGCATTTTGAGGGTTGTCTTTTTGTCTTGTTTATGGTGTCCTTTGCTGTGCAAAAGCTTTTAAGTTTCATTAGGTCCCATTTGTTTATTTTTGTTTTTATTTCCATTTGTCTAGGAGGTGGGTCCAAAAGGATCTTGCTGTGATTTATGTCATAGAGTGTTCTGCCTATGTTTTCCTCTAAGAGTTTGATAGTGTCTGGCCTTACATTTAGGTCTTTAATCCATTTTGAGTTTATTTTTGTGTATGGTGTTAGGGAGTGTTCTAATTTCATTCTTTTACATGTAGCTGTCCGATTTTCCTACCACCACTTATTGAAGAGGCTGTCTTTTCTCCATTGTATATTCTTGCCTCCTTTATCAAAGATAAGGTGACCATATGTGCATGGGTTTATCTCTGGGCTTTCTATCCTGTTCCATTGATTTACATTTCTGGTTTTGTGCCAGTACCATACTGTCTTGATTAACATGGCTTTGTAGTATAGTCTGAAGTCAGGGAGCCTGATTCTTCCAGCTCCGTCTTTCTTTCTCAAGATTGCTTTGGCTATTCGGGGTCTTTTGTGTTTCTATACAAATTGTGAAATTTTTTGTTCTAGTTCTGTGAAAAATGCCATTGGCAGTTTCATAGTGATTGCATTGAATCTGTAGATTGCTTTGGGTAGTATAGTCATTTTCACAATGTTGATTCTTCCAATTCAAGAACAGGGTATATCTCTCCATCTGTTTGTATCATCTTTAATTTCTTTCATCAGTGTCTTATAGTTTTCTGCATACAGGTCTTTTGTCTCCTTAGGCGGATTTATTCCTAGGTATTTTATTCTTTTTGTTGCAATGGTAAATGGCAGTGTTTCTTTAATTTCTCTTTCAAATTTTTCATCATTAGTGTATAGGAATGCAAGAGATTTCTGTGCATTAATGTTGTATCCTGCTACTTTACTAAATTCATTGATTAGCTCTAGTAGTTTTCTGGTAGCATCTTTAGGATTCTCTATGTATAGTATCAAGTTATCTGTAAACAATGACAGTTTTACTTCTTCTTTTCTGATTTGGATTCCTTTTATTTCTCTTTCTTCTCTGATTGCTGTGGCTAAAACTTCCAAAACTATGTTGAATAATAGTGGTGAGAGTGGGCAAGCTTTTCTTGTTCCTGATCTTAGTGGAAATGGTTCCAGTTTTTCACCATTGAGAACGATGTTGGCTGTAGGTTTGTCATATATGGCCTTTATTATGTTGAGGTAAGTTCCCTCTATGCCTGCTTTCTGGAGAGTTTTTATCATTAGTGGGTGTTGAAGTTTGTCAAAAGCTTTTTCTGCATCTATTGAGATGATCATATTGTTTTTATCCTTCAATTTGTTAATATGGTGTATCACTTTGAATGATTTGCATATACTGAAGAATCCTTGCATTCCTGAGATAAATCCCACTTGATCATGGTGTATGATCCTTTTAATGTGCTGATGGATTCTGTTTGCTAGTATTTTGTTGAGGATTTTTGCATCTATGTTCATCAGTGATATTGGCCTGTAGTTTTCTTTTTTAGTGACATCTTTGTCTGCTATTTGTATCAGGGTGATCGTGGCCCTGTAGAATGAGTTAGGGAGTGTTCCTCCCTCTGTTATATTTTGGAAGAGTTTGAGAAGGATAGGTGTTAGCTCTTCTCTAAATGTTTGATAGAATTCGCTTGTGAAGCCATCTGGTCCTGGGCTTCAGTTTGTTGGAAGACTTTTAATCACAGTTTCAATTTCAGTGCTTGTGATTGGTCTGTTTATATTTTCTATTTCTTCCTGCTTCAGTCTTGGAAGGTTGTGCTTTTCTAAGAATGTGTCCATTTCTTCCAGGTTGTCCATTTTATTGGCATAGAGTTGCTTGTAGTAATCTCTCATGATCCTTTGTGTTTCTGCAGTGTCAGTTGTTACTTCTCCTTTTTCATTTCTAATTCTCTTGATCTGAGTCTTCTCCTTTTTTTTCGTGATGAGTCTGGCTAATGGTTTATCAATTTTGTTTATCTTCTCAAAGAACCAGCTTTTAGTTTTATTGATCTTTGCTATCGTTTCCTTCATTTCTTTTTCATTTATTTCTGATCTGATCTTTATGATTTCTTTCCTTCTGCTAACTTTGGGGTTTTTTTCTTCTTCTTTCTGTAATTGCTTTAGGTGTAAGGTTAAGTTGTTTATTTGAGATTTTTCTTGTTTCTTGAGTAGGACTGTATTGTTATAAACTTCCCTCTTAGAACTTCTTTTGCTGCATCCCATAGGTTTTGGGCCGTTGTGTTTTCATTGTCATTTGTTTCTAGGTATTTTTCGAATTCCTCTTTGATTTCTTCAGTGATCTCTTGGTTATTAAGTAGTGTATTGTTTAGCCTCCATGTGTTTGTATTTTTTACAGTGTTTTTGCTGTAATTGATATCTAGTCTCATAGCGTTGTGGTCAAAAAGATACTTGATACGATTTCAATTTTTTAAATTTACCAAGGCTTGATTTGTGACCCAAGATATGATCTATCCTGGAGAATGTTCCATGAGCACTTGAGAAGAAAGTGTGTTCTGTTGTTTTTGGATGGAATGTCCTATAAATATCAATTAAGTCCATCTTGTTTAATGTATCATTTAAAGCTTGTGTTTCCTTATTTATTTTCATTTTGGTTGATCTGTCCATTGGTGAAAGTGGGGTGTTAAAGTCCCCTACTATTCTTGTGTTACTGTTGATTTCCCCGTTTATATCTGTTAGCATGTGCCTTATGTATTGAGGTGTTCCTATGTTGGGGGCATAAATATTTACAATTGTTATATCTTCTTCTTGGATTGATCCCTTGATCATTATGTAGTGTCCTTCTTTGTCTCTTGTAATAGTCTTTATTTTAAAGTCTATTTTGTCTGATATGAGAATTGCTACTCCAGCTTTCTTTTTATTTCCTGTTACGTGGAATATCTTTTTCCATCCCCTCACTTTCAGTCTGCATGTGTCCCTAGGTCTGAAGTGGGTCTCTTATAGACAGCACATATATGGGTCTTGTTTTTGTATCCATTCAGCCAGTCTATGTCTTTGTTTGGAGCATTTAATCCATTTACATTTAAGGTAATTATCAATATGTGTGTTCCCATTACCATTTCCTTAATTGTTTTGGGTTTGTTTTTGTAGGTCTTTTCCTTCTCTTGTGCTTCCTGCCTAGAGAAGTTCCTTTATCATTTGTTGTAAAGCTGGTTTGGTGGTGCTGAATTCTCTTAGCTTTTGCTTGTCTGTAAAGGTTTTAATTTCTCCATCGAATCTGAATGAGATCCTTGCTGGGTAGAATAATCTTGGTTGTAGGTTCTTCCATGTCATCACTTTAAATATGTCCTGCCACTCCCTTCTGGCTTGAAGAGTTTCTGCTGAAAGATCAGCTGTTAACCTTATGGGGATTCCCTTGTATGTTATTTGTTGTTTTTCCCTTACTGCTTTTAATATTTTTTCTTTGTATTTAATTTTTGATAGTTTGACTAATATGTGTCTTGGCGTGTTTCTCCTTGGATTTGTCCTGTATGGTACTCTCTCTGCTTCCTGGGCTTGATTAACTATTTCTTTTCCCATATTAGGGAAGTTTTCAACTATAATGTCTTCAAATATTTTCTCAGTCCCTTTCTTTTTCTCTTCTTCTTCTGGGACCCCTATAATTTGAATGTTGGTGCATTTAATGTTGTCCCAGAGGTCTCTGAGACTGTCCTCAATTCTTTTCCTTCTTTTTTCTTTATTCTGCTCTGTGATAGTTATTTCCACTTTTATCTTCCAGGTCACTTCTCCGTTCTTCTGCCTCAGTTAATCTGCTATTGATTTCTTCTAGAGAATTTTAAATTTGATTTATTGTGTTGTTCATCATTGTTTGTTTGCTCTTTAGTTCTTCTAGGTCCTTGTTAAACGTTTTTTGTATTTTCTCTATTCTATTTCCAAGATTTTGGATTATCTTTACTATCATTACTCTGAATTCTTTTTCAGGTAGACTGCCTATTTTCTCTTCATTTGTTTGGTCTGCTGGGTTTTTACCTTGCTCCTTCATTTGCTGTGTATTTCTCTGTGTTCTCATTTTGCTTTACTTACTGTGTTTGGGGTCTCCTTTTCGCCAGCTGCAGGTTCATAGTTCCCGTTGTTTTTGGTGTCTGTCCCCAGTGGGCACGGTTGGTTCAGTGGGTTTTGTAGGCTTCCTGGTGGAGGGGACTGGTGCCTGTGTTCTGGTGGATGAGGCTGGATCTTGTCTTTCTGGTGGGCAGGACTGCGTTCGGTGGTGTGTCTTGTGGTGTCTGTGAACTTATTATGATTTTAGGCAGCCTCTCTTCTAATGGGTGGGGTTGTGTTCCTGTCTTGCTACTTGTTTGGTATGGGGTGTCCACCCCTGGAGTGCTGGTCATTGAGTGGAGGTGGGTCTTAGCGTTGAGATGGAGGTCTCTGGGAGAGCTCTAGCCGATTGATGTTATGTTGGGCCAGGAGGTCTCTGGTGGTGCAATGTCCTGAACTTGGCTCTCCCACCTCAGAGGCTCAGGCCTGACACCTGGCTGGAGCACCAAGCCCCTGTCAGACACATGGCTGTGACAAGTTTCATGAGCCATTAGCAGGGATTTTCCACCCTCTGCAATATCTTGCTAGTACTCCCCTTGGTGCTCTGTGGCATAATCAGGAGAAAGCTCCGAGTTCCTGGCTTCTCCCTGGGGAGGAAAAGAAAAGACTGAAATATTCATGCAACTTTCAGACTTTTGGCAGAGGTACCCAAGGGGCTCAATACATCTCTTAAAATGCAATTCCATAAATGTGTTGCAGGTTTCCAGAAGAAATGTATTGAAGCTTAAGCACAAGGCTTAGTAAAGAGTATGTATTTATTTAATAGAATTTTATGGTCTCTGCTTTAATTTTATAAATCAAATGTAATTTTTATTTATCATCAAACTTAGGTTCTGTTATTTGTTTTATTTTGATTTTTATAGATTTATTAGTGAAAGATAGTAAAAAAAAAATCTTATTCCAAACTGAAGCTATTTAAGAAGATGAGTATGTTTTCTTTCTATCATGACCCCAGCTATAGATATTACAGCACAAATTCTAGACTCATAACTGTTCTCATTCACAACTAACTTAAAACCAGTCACCCAAAGCCTAGCACACATCTCCTTGCTCAGCTGTAAAGCCTTCCTGGATGCTCTCTGCCCTCCCTGCTCTCTTGATCCATGATTTAGCACCAGTGTTTGCTATCTTGCGTTCTTATTTGCTTTTTCATATGTTGTTCTCTAATATTCTCAAACAAGTTTAAAAGCTTTTTCCCCCCTTTTTATTTTATTAAAAAAATTTTTTTTACAGTATGTCCTTGTTGGTTATATGTTTTAAATATAGCAGTGTATACATGTCAATCCCAAACTCCCAATTTAGCCCCCCCCCCCAAAAAAAGCTTCTTAAGGGAAAGTTCTCCCACTTTTTTGTATAAAACTGCAAACATTTTTGGTCATCTGATTGACTGAATCCTCATATTATCATTTTAAACTTTCCCTACTGCTCTGAGTGGCATTAGCATGCCAGGGAAAACATAACTTCCTGAGGATATTTCAGTGAAATAGTAAAATGTATTTATAAGCATTTTAAAATTAGTATAATTGTTCACAGTAGTTTTGGGGTTAGGTCTTGTCCAAAAACAAGCAGAATTTTGTTGGAATTAACTCAGAGCAAAATTTGACATTTTTCTTAATAAGAATGAGGTGATGAGTAACCTTAATTAAATTCCCTTGAAAGACAAGATACTCCAGTTAATAAAACCCAAAGTTTGGGCCAGATTAAATTTGTAAGTCCTACTCAAGTCCTTTCCCGGTTCAGTTCTTCTAAATCTCCAGTGTAACACATATTCATGTTTGAAAGGAAGTGGAGTTATGAACCAATTTCATCTTTGACTACTTGGCAGTTTAATGTTCCTTTACACCCATTCTATGTCCAAGTGAGAGCTGGTATGGAAATGTGCTTGCTCGTGACATTCTCTCTAACAGTTCCTAGTGGGAATCTTGGTTTCAAAGGTTAAAACAGGTACAATGACATATTTAAATCCATCAGAAATCTACCCATGCACACTGCTTTTTCTGTAGTAAGGAGAGCAGAGGGGGAAGAACTAGAATCGAAATGCACTGACATCTTGATTAATGATGCCCAGGACCAAAGGTCCTCTTGCAAGGGAGGAAAAACATCTGTAAATCAGGTGAAGCTGAGTGGTTTTGTTTGTAGTTGGATAGCAACAGTATCTCAGTGGCAGCTTCTGTTTGTTCCTGGCTGCCTGGAGTACGACCAAAATCCGGTGTCCAAGTTCTGTCTCTAACCTTATGATATGGCAACACCTCTCTTTTCTGGATCTCATCTTCTTCATTTATAAAATGAGGGAACCATAGGGCTCCTTCCAGCCGTAACATTTTGCAAGGATAACTAGGTATACCCTAAGCAAACTGTAAATTCTGCCAAGTTTGTGGCTTTGATCCTCAGTCTCCTCTTTCTGCATCTGGATAAGAAAACTTCCTTCCTCTTAAAGTTCCTCTAATCCTTTTCTCTGCTAGTAATAATACTAACCAGCTACCTAGCATTTATGCTTTGCTTTCCTCAAAGTGATTTGTATGTATTATCTCAGTTAATCCTTACAATAATACTTGGACCTCTGGTGAGGGATGTGAGGTACAGAGAGGTTAATTGACTTGCCTAAGGTCACACAGCTAGAAAGTGGTAGAGCTAGGAAAAAAAACTAGGTCTTTCCAACTCTAAAGTCTGTGTTAACCTTTTTTAGATTAGTAATTTCTTTGAGAATGTGCTGAAAACTATAAATCATCTTCACAAGGCGTTGCACACACATGCCCATAATATTTTGCATACTATTTCAAGACACCTTTGAAACCCATTCATGGGGCCTCCAAGTTAATTCCTGTAGTATACTATATAATGCTGCTTTTTCAGTTCACTTTTTCCTAATTTCAAAATGGGAAGATTCTGAAAGAGCAAGAGATATATTGAAAATGCATACTTGCTTCCACAGTCTTATGTTTAGTGGAAAATAGTCACCTGGATTCTCCTTTGCATTAGGTTTTTTTTTTTTACAAACATGAACATCAGGAGCTTTGAGGGAGCTGCCCAGTCCCAGGTATATGGTAAGATTGCAGGAGAGATCTTCACCTTGAAAAATCAACTTCCCAGTATATTCTTTAATGCCTGAATTCCCTCTGTCCTCCACGAATGCTTCCTTTCCATAATTAGAGATAAAGCATTAAAAATAAATGTCACTGGGATAAGTAATGTTTGGGCTTACATTCACATCAAGAATATCTACCAGAGGCTTTCTTAGAAATGTTTTTTGATGGAGGAGAGGGCCCTGGGCCTGAAAATGGTAGATGGGAGGAAAAGGCTTCTGAAAGAGGCCCTGTTGAAAACTGCCAGTTTTTACCTCAATCATATGAATTCAAGCAGAAGAAACTAGATTCTAAACATATTGGTCATAACTACTAAAACAGTTGAAGGTATTCTCAAAGCTGGGTTGAAGCTGTCTTCTAGAGTATATAGGGCATATTGGAATGTCTCAGTCCTTTTTTTTGATGGTGGCTCCTTTAGTTTAAGCAGCCTCAAAGATTTCAGAAGCACATAGGGAGTAATGAAAGCTTGATGCCCCACTGGTATAAACCAGCTTATAATGTTGGAATGGGAGTTCTTCAAATCAGTGACAGTCAGTTGTCATCCCTGCCCTCACGCCTGCCCACTTTCTGCTGGCTCAGGGCTGGTGGGAAGTGAGGCTGAGTGGAAAGCCCCCGGGATTTGGAGATGGCAAACCCGGTTCTTAGCCTGTCCCTGCTACTCACTAGAAGTTAGACACCAAGCAGTTCAGTAATTTCTATGAGCCTTATTTTCTTGGATGTAAATATTTATCTCTAAAGGCTAAAGATCAAGTAAGATCATTCTTTAGAAGAACATGGAAAGCTCTCAGGTGCTATATAAATGTCCCTAGTCCTGATTATAATTTTGCAGTTCAAACTCTGCTTGCTGCTTTTGTGGCTATGGCAGGGTGAGCTGGAAAGTGTGTGTATGTGTATGTGTGTTAGATTTGTGGCAACTGTATCTACTGCCAATTATAATACGCTCTTCTATTATTTGCTTTTTGTCATTAAAACCCAATAAAATATAGCTTTTTTTAAAGATAAAACATAGTTTTATTCTTTTACCTATTGAGGAAAAACATGATCTTTGAGCCTTGTTTTCAAATTATACTATTATTTTACACCCAAATATATTAAAAAAGTATAAAAAAACAAAAATTAAGTAAATATAGCCTTTTAAAAAATAAAATATAGCTTTAAGTAACAAGGCCTGCAAGGGGCGGGGCATATTTCATTTGACATTCCTAGTTAGCAGAATGAAATAAAGAACAAATACTAAAAAATTTTTTTACTGTGTATTAGTACACTGTCTCCCCAAATTTCAAGTGTATAGTACTGAACATACCTAAATCTTTCTCAGAATTAAGGATACTGAAGCTTTTGAGGTAATCATTGGAACATCATTTTCACCAAATAGAGTAATGTAGATTTAGACGTAGTAAGAGGTGTATGCTGAACATTTCTTTCTTCCTTCAATATCCTTTTTGGGATTATTTTTTTTTCTCCTAAAAAGTAGAATAAGGGGAAGATCCAATTAATTGAGGACCTTAATTAGTTATAGTTTTATTGTTAAGAATGCTACAATTTGGGCCAATTTGTTCTTTAAGAAGGCTTTTTAAAACCCCAAATGTAGAAAAAAAAAAAAAGCCTTCTACATGAATGTTTATTATAGCTTATTTATAATAGCAGAATATTAAGAAAAACACAAGTCGGGAAAGTGGTTTCATTATTATATTTCGTCTACCTAATAACCTGGTAGTGGAAAAAATTAATTGACTTGAGGGAAATGTTGCTTTAATTTGCAAATAGATTGGAATTTGGAAATACCTGTGAATGAACAAACATCCTTCCTGCTTCATGCAGGTCTTAAAAGACAAATCAGCCTTTAGCTAGTTTGCATGATTCCCTAAGACTAAGCTTTTTACTGGCTGGCATTTGAGAAAATAAGGTATTTTGTTGCTTCATTACATTTCGATATAATCAAAACTTGTAAGTAGAAAGCATGAGCTTCCTAATCACTACAGATCTATTCAATGAGTTGAATAATTTATCATCCTTTCAAAAATCTGGCCCTGCTTTCAATGCTCCAGCTTTTATTTTCTGCAGTCTTCCATTTATCACTCTTTCTTTCTGGTCTATTCACCAGAGCTAGCACAAAGGATATAGCTTTCTTGGCATAAAGCTATTTATTTGCTGGTATGTGAAGTATCTAGGAAACTTGCCAAATTAGCACAATCATGCCCAGGTTTGGAAACCATGCATATAAAACATGGATTGGGATCTCACTCTGCAGGAAGAGCAGCTCCTTCGATAAACCTGCTGTGAACTAATTTATTCCTGTATCTTCTGGTTGTCTCTTAAGTACAGGTTGGTTGATTTGTTGTTGCTATTGATGTTTAAACAAAACATTTAATATTTTTTCTGATTATAAAGCAACACACAGTCATAAAATAAATATCAATGTCTACTGTGCTATCTGAATCAATAACCACTAGCCAAATATGGATATTTAAACTTAAATTAATTAAAATTAAATAAAACTTTTAAAAATTCAGTTCCTTAGCCACACTTTAAGTGTAGTTGGTGGCAACTATATTTGACAGCACAGACGAACATTTCCGTAATTGCAGAAGTTCTGTTGGACAGTGCTGATTGATGTTTTAACCTCTACTTCCTCCAGTCCTTTTCTTTAATTCATGGGTAAGTTGTGGCCTTATTTCCATTTAATTAACTATATAGCTCTTTGCATTCTTGTTTAATGTTGTGTAGTAATCCATTGCCTGGATGTGCCTTAATTTATTTGCCTAGTCTGCTATTGATGTACGTATAGGTTGCTTCTATTTTTTCACTGTTATAAAAAGTGTTGTGATTATTATCTTTGAGCATATATCTTTTTGTACTCATGTAAAAAAATATTTAAGATTGGTCCATATTGCAGAGCTGCCCTCCAGAGACTGCATTAATAAGTATTCTCTTGGTTGATTATGAGAGAGGCATTCATATCTACTGGGGCAAGTCACTGAACCTCTCTTAAGTCTCATTTAATTTTTCTATTCAAGGTATGAATAATAATACCACTCAACTCACTAGATAGTTTTTAGAAATGAAATAATATTTATGAATACTTTAAACAAATAAAAGGAAAGTGCTACTGTCATGTATGATATTCATATTATTAAAACATCTATTGGTTGTAAGGATGGAAGTCAAGAGCCCCTTAATCCTCTACAATCTAGTTTAACACCTAAAGTAAGGACTAATGATGGTGGTAGTGGTGGAGAGAACATGACTTGGAAGACTTCATCATGGGAAAGGGACCCCTGGCTTCAGAAACATTATTTTTTTTGTAGGCATAAATACATAAATACAAAGGTCGGATTTTCTATACAAGGACATTTAGAGAAGTGGGGTAATTTTTGTTTTAACCTTACAATGTGATGAAACCTGAGAGATCATGCAATCCCACTCCTTATTCTACAAATGAGAAAGCGGAGGTCCAGGGAAGTTAAGTGAGTTCTCAGATTCACACAGCTCACAAGGGGCAGAATCTAGGTGAGGCCCTGCTCTTCTGATCCTCCACCCAGAATCCTTTCCTCTACATCCTTAAGCTCTAAATGACAAGTCAGGTGGTGGCAGGATTTATACTGTCTCTCAGATGAAGTTTAAGCCAGTGTTACAATCCGGTTTGATAACTAGTATTTATCTAGGAGTTTAGTTTGAAGTAAATGCTTGTATAGGCTGACTAAGACATTTAAAAGTCAGGCTGCCAAATGCTAATTATTAACTATTTCAAATTCCTGTAGTGATAATAGAATTTTTCAAACTGACTCTTTAAGCCAAATTACAAATCAAATCTTTTTCTCGTGAATGGCGTCCAAGTTAGGCAACATTCTTAGAAGTGAAGGTTCTTTGAGTTTGGTGAAGCTGTCAGTCTCTGTCTTCAGCTCATCTCTGAAACTTGAACTTAATACCTTAATTTACTTTATGACTTTACATAAGAAACTGTAAGGACGGACAGCTTCAAGTTATGCATAAGGTTTTCATCAGCCTGCAAAACTAACCAGATGGCCACGGCCTTCCCGCAGTTTGAATATGCTTTCAAAGTCATTTTCTTGAGTGTTTATGTGTGATTGCCTTCCTCGGGATCTCTCTTTTCACTGGCATTTTTTGAACATCCAATGGTTGCTAGCAAAAAATAACTTGGAGAAATTAAGGTTGCTGGCCTTCCTTCTATTTCATCTGGGTCTTCTAAGACACGTAAGAGATCTTAAATTTAGAAAGGGCATACGCCTTCCAGTGAGTCATGTGCTAGATATCAACTCTTTGAGAATGCTTCTCCTGTAGGAACCAAAGACTCGCAAGGTTTCTGGTCAGAGCACAGCTTCTTATGTGGCCAGCTCTGATACCTATACCACAGGGATTTCCACTCATGGCAATACTTGGTCTTGTACTTGCTGATGTAAAGCAGTTGAAAATGAGGTGACACAATGTAAGGACCAGTGGTTTGCTGGGGCAGACCAAAAGGAAGATAAATTATAGTGAAAACTTGATCTTTTTATGAGATGAAAAGATGCAGATAATACACATTTTTAGATGTTTAAGGAGTTGTTTTTTATTTCACATTTCTTTTTTATAATATAGTTAAAAAGGCATATAATTATAGATTTGGAATGATAGAGTTATTTTCCCCAACATAAATCCTTTCTTGTATTAAATTGTTTTCTTTCTTTTATTCATTTAAAAATTTGGTTGTGTGTTTGTCTTGAATATACAGCAATTGGATGGTGTGTTTTTCTTGAACATGTAGCAGCTGAATGATGTTAATATGAGAATTATCCATTGGAAGAGGGTCTCAGTGTGTTTGCTAAGTTGTCATCAGACGTGGTTTACTCAAAGTCCCAAGAAGTACTTCCTTGACAATAAATTTCCTTCTCCTCCCCTTTTTATTGAAGCAAAATTTGTTCGCTCCAGAATCTTCTTTTGTGATATTGACGCTGGGAAAAAAACAACGGTGAGCCTTATAATCCCTGTCCCTTTTATCTCCTTTAGAGTGACTCTGGTCTGTTTTTATCAGTGCTGTCCTGTTTTTAAATTACATGACATTTGTAACTTGCCCCAAACCTGCTTTGGAAGTACATGAAGTATAAATCCCAAAGACTGAGTTACCGTCCATCTGCCTGTATAAAATGGGTTGGTAGGGGAAGGTGATTGGCCAAAGCAGGACAATCTGGAGCAGCCACATTGATGAGAGGAAGGGATAGAGGAAGGGATTTTGTTGTTGCCTTTGCCTCATCATTTTTTAAAGGCTGAAGTTTTGTGGGGTTTTGGTTTGTTTTTTTAAGTGGTGGAACAGCATATGTAGAAAAGGGCAGAAATACATGCATTTCAAAAATTTACAAGGGGATAAGGATTAACATTTTTTTAAGATGTGATAAATGCATGAGACTATTTGATGATTATAAAGCAGGTACAATAATAGTGCTAAGGACAATAGGATCCATGGAAATTGGTCTAGATATTATCACAATGCCTTATATGAAAGCAACATTCACCATGGTTTCATTTTAATGCTGAGCAGTCTTTGAATGACATAGTATTTAATTTAGCAAATCTTTCAAAATGAAGAAAAAAGCAGAAATATTGTCTTCACAGAAATGTAGTTCAGTTTTGACTTTAGAAAGAACAGAAAGCAGAGATCAAAAGTCTTTTTACAAAAACCAAAACCCAAAATACAGAGTAAAAAACTATCATACTATGTAAGCAAATCACCAAATACAACTGTTTTCAGAATTAAACTTTCAAGATTTTTTTTGTTTCATTATCGAACAACAAAAATAAGTAGCTGGTAGCAACATTTATAAAATAATGTTCTCAAATTGAAACAAATAATTTTGATAGATGTGAAATCTAAATCAACCAAGATTATATTATAGTTAAAAATGGCTTGTCAAATGGCTGAGTCAAGATATCTATTTCAAGGGACTTCCCTGATCCCTACTCTCCCAATGCTGGGGGCCTGGGTTCAATCCCCGGTCGGGAACTAGATCCCGAAAGCATGCCGCAACTGAGAGTCCGCATGCCGCAACTAAAGATCCCGCAGGCCACAATGAAGATCCTGCGTGCCGCAACTAAGAGCCGGTGCAGCCTAAATAAATTTAAAAAAGAAAAAAAGATATCTATTTTAAAATAGGTACCTTAAATTGTCATGTATTTGCTGGTGGCAGACAGGGCTGGTCATGACCAGAGTTAGAGAATTGGATCATGTCCATGGACCTCAAATATAACTCTTAATGGACTTGCTACTTCTTTAGTGCTAATAATTATATGCATTTTAAGCAAAGAAAGATATTGTCTTACCCAAGAGGAGGGAGTAATACACATTAGGAGAAATAATTTTAATATGAAAAAAAAATCAATGATCTTTAACCTATGATATTGAAAAAATGATAGTCTTCAAACTACTTTGAAAACTTCAAAAAGCCTAATAGATATTATACATTTATCCATGATATGGTTTCAGAGACTGACATTTTTTTACTGCTTTCTGTCTGAAGTTCTATCAAGCCCATGAGGTAACTAACATCTCTTTATCTCATATTGGTCAGGGAGCTCTGAGAAGCAGTTGTATTTGTCATTGAATAAATGGAAAAATGGAAAAATAATTTCTAAATAAATTTAATTTTTCCAACAGGCACAGTCTTTCAGAACATGGGGTTTATGGTGGGAAAGGACTGGCTATAGTGAGATAGCTAACAGAAGAGGTTTCTTGGTGAAGACAGGGTTGAGGAACCATTGAATTAATCTACAGAATAGGGCCTTATCGTCTACTGAGTAGGACCTGAGGAAATGTAATATAGAATATGCAGGTTTTGATCAAGTGGGGGAGGGGATGAGCCTGAAACTTCCCTGCCAGTGAGCATTTTTAGCAATATCAGATCAAGTCATGAAGATTCCAAACTTTATCTGCTTCACATTTTGGCCCTCAAATGGCCTTGGTGTAGACTGGAGGCAGCTCGAAATTCGAAACTTGTCTATACTGCAAATATGGTAAAATACCCCTTCCCCTCATTCTTAGCACTAGGCCAGGGCAGGCAAAACTCCAAAATCCCAAACTACTTATTAATCTAGGATCAACTTCAGGACTTCAGCACAGTGCTAGATGAGAGTGAAACCAAACAGAAAGATACTTGTGTGATGACCACACTGGAAATTCTTTCCTGTGTGCTGCAGGGGCTGACATTCTGATAAAGTTCAGATGCCTGGTGAAGCTGCAAAGACAGGGCCCGGTCTCTGGACCACATGCTTCTTGTCTACATCATAAACATGCATTTCTGAATTGTTCCTGTTGACATTTTCATCTCTGTTCGGAGACCATAAACCTTAATTATATAATGGGACCCAAATTATGACAAAATAGAAAATTTAAATGTTTCCCTTATGTTCAGTTGCCTGAAACCTTCCTTTCCCAACTTTTCAAGGCTGACCTGGTCATTATTTTAGCAAATCACAATAATTTACTTTGCGAGGTAGGGATTCCATCCATTTTGCTACAGATATTCACCAGTGATCAAAGTCACATCTTGTTCAATCTGCCTCCTTGATAGCAAGTTACTGTGAATGAAAACCCTTGGCAAATATATGTTAGTGTATAAAAGAAAGTTAACTCATTCAAGACAACAATTCTTTTACTACCCTAAAGCTGTATTAACAGTTAAAAATGTATCAAATTTGCTTTCATTTTCTAAAAGGAATCCAAAGCAGAGAAAAGTCTACTTAGAAAAGACAGTTCTTCAGATTAGGATAATGAATCTTCATTTCAGTTATGTACATCTTCGTATATAGTTTGATAATTAGGAGCTTAGAGTTGTAATATTGCTCTACTGTTAACTTGAAGCTTATAAATTTCAGGTGTATCACTTTCTTCTTCAGTAAAGTAAGGATAAATACTGACTTCATAAAATTCATAGACAATAGTAATATTAACTACTCTCCACAGTTGATGGAAGCTGTATAATTATCTGCATTGCTGACGACATACTTAGTTTTGTATACTCTTGGATTAGGAAGTTTTCCTATATTATATGTAATTGCAAATCCCCTTAAAAGTATTATTAGTAGCCACAATAGTAATAAAGAAAATGAACAACAGAAAAGGTTGATTACCATACAAAATTATTATTAAAAAAAGAGAGATGAAGGAGCAGAAAACAAAACAAAGGAACAAATATAACAAAACAGAAACAGATACAGAGAACAAGCTAGTGGTTGCCAGAGGAGAGAGTGGGGGTGGGGATGGGCAAAATTGGTGAAGGGGATTAGGAGGTACAAACTACCAGTTATAAAATAAATAAGTCACAGGAGTATAATGTATAGCACAGGGAATATAGTCAATAATATAATAATAACTTTGTATGGTGAGCAATCTGTAGAAATATTGAATCATTATGTTGTACATCTGAAACAAATATAATATTGTAAGTCAACTATACTTCAATTAAAAAAAAAAAAAGAGAGGAGAATAAGGAGCAGAATAACATCTTTGCTGACAGTGAAAGCATGCCAGAAAGATATGCCCACAAAACATGAAAATGATACCTAATATTTCCAACTGAGCCAAAAGCAATTAAGAAAATGATAGAAGCTATGAAATAAAAACATGAATCAGAATTACAAAACTCAGAAGTATGACAATTGAAGAGAAGGAAGATTTTAACAGAGGTAAAAAACTCAGGAAAGAATTAGAAATAAAGGAAAAATAATTTCAGGAATAAAGACTTTAAAGAAGGAACACAAGGGCAAATAAACACAACAGCTAATACCTTAAGAAATATGGAATATGGAAAGGGGGAAAGACATTCCTAATAGCCCCCAAATGGAAATAGCCCAAATACCCATTAACTGGTGAATAGATAAAGAAATTTTCATTTATCCATAAAGAAATAGTACTTACCAATAAAAAAATGAACTAATTGTACATGTATCAACATGAGTAAATCTCAAAAGTATTATGCTACATGAAATAAGTCAGACACAAAAAAGACTACATGCTGTGCAATTCCATTTAAATGACATTCTAGAAAAGGCAAAATATAGGGAGAGAAAACAGATCAGTGGTTTGGGAGTTTATGTATGTGGGGAAGGGGGAAGTGATTGACTGCAAAGAGGCATGAGAAAACTTTTGGGGAGATGGGAATGTTCTATATGTTGGAAACGCTCCTAGTTACATTTGCCAAAGCTTGCCAAACTGTATATATAGCTGGCCTTGAACAACATGGGTTTGAACTGAGCAGGTCCACTTATATGCAGATATTTTTCACTAGTAAATGCTCCAGTACTACAGCAACCATGGTTGGTTGAATCCGAGGATGCAGAGGAACTGCGGATATGGAGGGCTGACTGTAAGTTTTAACCCCCTTGTAGTTCAAGGGTCAACTGTCCTTAAAAAAGATTAATGCAATTGTATGTAAATTACACCTCAGTAAAAATAAAGAAATAAAGAGTTAAAAAGGATTTGAGAAAGAGTAATAGATACAGGTAGATTACCAAGCAAATTAAACATGCACAATAAGAATCTCCAAGGAAGAAAATTAAAACATTAGAATAGAATGAATATTAACATCTCTATTTCATGAAAACTTTCTTGAAATAAATTTTAAAATGATTTAAAATTATGTATTGGAAAGGAACTACACATATGAGGGGAAAAACTCTACCCAGAAAATGAAAAACCATTGGACTATAAGAAGGAGGAAAAAAATCCTATGGTCATCCAGGCTAAACAACCAAGTCATTAATAAGGGAAAGAATGTGATTGTCACTAGATTTTTGTCAGCTGATTTAAAAATTTTTTTTTTTGCCAGAAGACAGTGGAGTAACATGTCTAGGATACGTGGGGAAAGAAGGATTCAGCCAAACAGAACTTCAAGTATAAAGACCACAGATAAATTTGCAAGAAATCAGGGTATGTTGTTTCCTGAGTAGTTACTAAGGAATCTACTAGAGAATATGCGTTAGGTAATCAGAATGACTGGACAAGGGTCCATATAAGAACTGCTGGCAGTGATTTTCACTGTCTGATAAAAATCACAAAAAGAAAGACAACCATATGTAACTCTTTACAAAACTGTACAATACCATCCATAAATTAGTCTTGCCAAAAGAAGAAAAAAAAAAGAAAGAAAAAGAAACCTGAATATGATCAAGACTTTAGATCTGACTGTCAATTTCCAGGAAACATGGGGGAGAGGGGGATGTGTTAAATAATACCATGGGGTTGCAATCAGCAAAACCCAGACTATGTGAAATGTGAAGCTCTACAGGACAGACAACCCTACTTCTTCAACAGAATTTCCAAGAAAGGGAGGGAGATGGAGAGAGAAAACCTATAGATTAATAGAGGTGTTAGAGCCATATTAACCAGTGTTGGAACTGGCTTGGATCCTGATTCAAAATGCAAGGTATACAAACAAGATATATATAGGACAATTGAGGAAATATGGACACTGATTGGATACTTTATAATATTAAGAAATTAATTTTTAGGGGTAAAATAATGGTGTGGCAGTTAGGTTTAAAAAGAGGGGTCCTTGTCTTTTAGCAATAAAAGGCAGTCCTCATGAGATAAGAACCCAAACAATAGCATTTAGAATCTAGGAAGACATGATTTTTCTATTCAGCCACTAATATGAGAGGAACCCTGGCGCCTTGAACAAAGTAGGCACCCCATTAATATTTACAGATGATGTCAATGAAGAGGAAATGAAATGACATACTCAGAAGAGTTAGTTTCATGACAAAAATATTTCTTACTCTGTGCCTTTTGAGGGGCTGGACTCAGTTTTCATCCCTATCTGCCGTGCTTTCCATATCTAGGAAACGAATACATCAGAGCCTTGTCAGACAATGCCTTGCCCTTTCGTGGACTGAAGGTCAGCCTACCCCATCAGTGTAGCACAGAAACAGTAGATTGGGCATTCCTCGAGGGCAGGGACTTTGTTGATTAAAGTTTACATCTCTGTGCTTAGACACCCTGTAATTATGGGGTGTTGCAGGATGTCATCTCTCTTGTTCGAATCAAGGTCTCTGCTAGGTCACACACCTGTGCTACCATGACTTAAGGCAAAACTGCAGAACAGGACTTTTGTTTATGGTATGTTTTGTTGTCCTCCCATCTCCCATCTTTGTTGCTCCATTCTGTCTTCATGGTACTCCACACCCTCATGTTGTTTTCCCCTGATCAAAGCCCTCCCATCATCACAACAACCTCCAGAGACTTGCCAATCCCCAAGTGCCCCGCATTCTGATTGGACTTGCCCTCTGCTCTAACAATCCTAAACCACCTTCATCAACATCATTATTTCTAGGATACTGATCTGAGATTTGTTTAAAGTGACTTGTAATGAGATGTGAATAATAGGCAGGTTTAGTACAAATTAATCTCTGTTTAGTGGAATGTGTAAAACAGATTGTCCTAAACTCTATAGTGCTGCTGCTGGAAGAGGTATTAGTTAAGCATTCTACTAGAAAATTTGCTGATCCCTCCTCTGCTTTGTCACTCCTTCCTGACTCATGGGGTTTACCGTGAGAACTGATGCAGCTTTGGGGAAGTACTTTCCTGTTCTGCCATGAGACCTAGTGCCAGGAAATCATTTTTAGCCATTGTCTGGTAAAGTTCATCAACTTTCTTTGAAGCAGGCCTATGAAACTAATCCAGGAAATCAATAGAGGGTTTTGTGTTGCGCTTAAAAATCTCTAAGGGAAGAGATTTTCACAACTTCCTTTGTATGCCAATGTATCACAAACTTTGTGACCACCAAGATTCTCTCATGTAATTTAAGAACAATTAAAAACCATATGCATACAAATGTTCATAAATAAGTGTTATGTGACATATTAAAATAAACTATCAGTAGATTCCTATAGTGTTTCCTAGATGTAGAAAACTTTTGAAACACGTCCACTAATCTGTATAATAAACTCAAGATCAATTTTGAACTCGATCTGTAAGAAAGTAAGTAAGATTTAATGATAAATCATTAAGAATTGAATCCTGGCAGGGGAAAGTATTTGCTGTACATTTACAGTTTACTTGTATTGTAGCACCACCTAGTGTCAATAGAGAAACCAGTTCTCTGCAGCTTTTCGAGCTTTCCTTGCCTTGCTATTTAGCAGAAACAGATGCCTAAAGCATACTTTTGGTCTGTCAGCCAAAGAAATGCTGCTCAAAGTTGTCTCTGAGTTATGCAATACAGATTGCATTGTATGTTTCTGAAATGAAGGATTATGCCTTCAGTTACCTAATGATCAGAATGGACATATTTACTGACATGCATATATGACATTTTAACTCTTTTAAGCCTAATGTCTATCTTTTTATTTCCTAAGAAAATAGCCTATAGATGTTGGGAAATTATTGATTTGCTTTAACTTCAGTTGCTCTTTCAACAAACACATCTTTAAATAGTGCAACGTCAATTCCTGCAAATATATTAATACCATATTAGGTCCAGGGTTAGTACTTTGCACCGCCACTCCCTTCCTGCCACTCCTGACAGAATCTTCACCGCTAAAAAGGCTACAGAACATCAGCTGGAGGACTGACGTTTAGAGCTTTGCTTCCCAAAACGTGGTCTGTGGACTGGAAGCTTGAAGTCAGTGCCTGGGAACCTGCTAGACGTGCAGAGTCCCTCCTCCTGCCCCAGACCTACTGAATCAGAGCCTGCAGCTTGGCAAGATCCCCAAGTGACCCGTACGCCCTTTAAAAATTGAGCAGCACTGTTTTAGAGACTTAACTCCCGCCTCCCCCCCCCGCCCCCCCGCCGTAAGAGATTGTGAATCAAACCAAGACTAAGGACTTTCACTATAGTTTTGGATTTACAATATTCTGTTTTTGGAAAAAGTTACATGATTTTCTTATCTGACTCATGATTTATTCCACAGAAATTGTATCATTGCTGTTGTTGGGACTCACATCAGCAACTGAACAAAGAAGGCATAGTTCTTTCCTACCAAATTCATCAGCTTCATCTCTTGGGAAACATAATTAGGGAGCCATTTAAAGCAGCTGAGAGGAAAATTGCCAACTCTGAAATTGGAGGGCATGTAAACGCTAACCGAATATTTAAGTTTGCTGTGATAGAGAGATTCATAGTTTGAACAGACAGTAGGAGGTGAGGCTTAAATAATTGCTGACAATTGAGGTAGAAAGGAACACTTAGAAATTGCATTATTAAAGTTGAAAATTTTAAAGCTTGATTTTTCTTAAGCGTTTAAATAGTGCAACATCAATTCCTGTATCAATTCCAACTATCAAGTAATTTGATACTGGAAACTTATCTAGTAAGTTTAGTATAAAAATAAGATAACTTTTTGGTTGATGTTCAATTAGCTCTTAAGTTGAACAAATTATATCATTCACAAATTCAGTTAAATTTCCTAAAACATTTTAACCTATCAATCTGACACCTTAAATGAATAATAGCATAGACTTAGAAGCTTAACTAAGCCAATCTTTCTATGCACTTAGACAAATTAGAAAATATAATAAACCAAACATAACCATAATAAACTAGATCCTTTTATATTAAAACTTAATCAAATTTTAAATTTTATTAAAATCACAGCAAGTATGAAACATTTCAAATTAAAACCTTAAGGCAATATTATATTTCAGATTCTTTAAAAGATTTCAAAAACTTTAAATAATAAACACAGATATTATTTCGATAATTACAAAACTTAGTACTAAATCTAGCACAAAGTACCATGACTTATGTTATCCTCTCTATACTCATTTCTACATTTTCCTAGTGTTTCGTAGTCACACACATAAAGGAAGCAGAAGTTATTTGATCCATGACCAGTTCTTCAATCCAGTTATGGACATGTATAGTATAGTAACACACTGGGCCAGAATGCAAACCCTGGGGGCTACTTTGGAAACCGTAGATTAGCATGCTGAACCTTCTCATACATAGTTTAAATCTTCCCTGCCAGTGGGGCAATCCAAGTCCATGGCCATCAGCTGGGATTTAGTTTCACAACCTAGTGCATCACTTGTCCCTGAGGTATATTCTATCTTTATTCAATTTTTATTGTAAACTCTTTCAACATTCTCTCACCCAGTTGGGGTAGATAGAATTGTGTACCCCCTACCAGGGCTGCAGCTAACATCCTCATTGCACAATTAACGTTAATTGAAACCTGCACCCCCATCCAGGGTATAAACTGTCTTTATAGTTTATCTGTCTCATCTGCCTCCATTTTACCGTCGTTCTATTGATGTTGCTGACTGGAGTTTGGCCAAGAATGAAACACTGGACATTGCCTTGCTGGACTCCACTGAGTAACCACGTGTGTCATGCATTCTGGGTTATGACTAGTGTGCTGGCACAATTATTGTGAATAAACCAAGAAAAATAGTCCTAATGAGATTTCTTTCAGACTTCAATATGTGGAGGCTAAGTGGGTTGTTCCTTAAAAGAAACCAGAGGTTTGAGAATGTACTTGTCCTGTAGGTTGGGTTCCTAGGAAGCAGATTCTGAGGCTCTGAGGTTTGCATGTTGGAGACTTATTGGAATGAACCATTGGGAAAACACCTGAGAGAGGTGAGAGATGTCAAATCAAGCAGAGGGAGGAGCTGAACCTCAGTGCAGCTGCAATAGAGGCCTTAGTCATTTCTGTGGGGAACTCCATAGAATTGTACTCACTCCTTCCCTGCCAGGCTTTATACCTCCTCCCAGGGAGCAGACATTGGATGTGGAAAGCTCCCAGGGAAGGGTGTGACCTTGGGTGAGGCAGCTGAGGGCAATTCCCAGAGAGGGTCTCAGCTGAAAGCAATAAGCAGCCAACGCTCCTTGCAGCTGGGGGCGTAAGTGCCTTAATCAGAAGTGGTGGGGGAGTATAAATGCTTCCCACAGCTTTTCTCTGTTGTTGTTGTTGTTGTTATTATTAAAGGGTTTGGCCCAGAAAAGATCATGGTCTTTAGCCATGGAACTTAATTCTAGGAGAGGCAATGTAACAGCAGACTGATCTCCACAATGCAAATGAAAATGCCTTCCTTTGCTGAGAGGCACTGTGGAGAACTCATGAAAACATGGCAGTGATGTTGGCAGGGAGATGGCAACGAAGTTCTCTGAACCAACTGTCTCCTGCAGCTGTGAAAAGACACACAGCCTGGCTGCCAACTGTTGGGCTCATTGTGCTTTGGCTGAATTTAGTTCCCTCTTATGTCAACTTGCAATTCTGTGTTGAAGAAAATTGGTCTGGTCTGCCACCTTCTTCATCTCTTAGCAACTGAGAGAGGTTGAAACAACAGCTGGGTAATTTGATACTGGAAACTTAAGGGTTGTGAAATGGAATATAATGGCTGTTGTATTAAAGGGAAAAAAAGAGAGAAAATGATGTAACCCTAATGCATAGAAATGTTGGGAATGCCACATGGGCTACAAAGAGTGAATATCTAGTTTAAACTGGTTGGACTATTCCTCTCTCAGAATGATTAAAGTTGAGTCCAGAAGCACTCCCAAACACCTATATTTGCCTAAATATAAATTCCTGTGGAATGTTGGAACTGCAATGTGAAAAACAGTTTCTATGTTCTGCATCTATTTTCTCTAAGATTGACCTACTGCTTTTTTTACCACAAGTTTTGAAACAATATTTCCAATATAACATAGATGACAGTTTAGAATTATATTTTGCTTTTGGTGGGCCATGGGATGAGGACCAGGTGGAGATGGCAGATGATGAGGGGTGGTGCTCAGAGGCAGTGATGTGCTGGCAGCCTGCTTTATAGGCTGTTCACACTGTCTCCAGGGCGCACACGTAACAGGTAATAATGGAATTATGAGTTTGAAAACTAGAAAATGAAAAGCCAAGCGCAATTGTTGATAACAAGTTGTTTTCCCTCTTCCCTGGGGCCAGTAAAGAGACCATCTGATTTTCAAATTAGTAAAGCCAGAATATACAGTGTTTGCTCTCAGAATAAGTCCAATATCATACTTAATGAAAATTCCGAAGCAGAAAGAGAGAAAGCAAGGGGATGGGGGAAGAAGAGATTGAAATGCCTAATTAATGGGGCAATCTGCTTTCTGCTTATGTTCCCATAGGTTCATAATTCAAGCATTTTGCCATTGCTTAGTAAACCTGCCTGGATAAGGTTCATTGAAGGGGTGTGTATTATAGGTGAGGGGACTGAAAATCTAGCGCTCTACGTAGGTAACTGACTGGTCTTGTTTCTCAGAATAACTTGTTCATCCACTGCATGTGCAGCTTTCATCCCAGCGCAGGGGGCAGAAAGTCATTGTTTTCTTTGCCTGGTTAATGGTTTACTTCTTTGTTACCTTCTCGTACGGTTGGGTCATGGGTCTACTGCTGCTGGCAACGTGAGCAGCCTTGTCTTTTTCCATCACCACTAAAAGAATTTAATTCCACGTGAAGTGGTTCCAGTTCCTCAACAAGTGTTTGGTTTTGTGATACGACAACTTTGAAAAGGTGAAGTAAAAATTCGTTGAGAAATACATCCCTTCTTCTTATCCATCCATTTCCTTACCTCCCAGCTCCCCCAAGACCACATCCATCCAGTTTACAACAAATGAAGCGGAACCATATGAAATTGCTTTTTTTGTAGGTCAAAGGCAGTTAAATATAGGTAATTTCACATGGCTCAACTTCTGCATATACAAACAAGTTCTCTGGTTAAAAATGTACTGACTGTGAATATCCTCCTTAGAATTCTCTGAGGAGAGAAAAAAGGCTTCAAGGAAAACAAACTGACAGACAAACTTATTTGTAACCAACTAAATTCCAGATGGGGCTGGCTTCTAGTTCACAAACAGAAAAGAAATAGGGATTGCATCTTTCAGGAAACTAGTGCTTCTCCCTGAGGGAGATGAGGATTGAAGTTCTCTATGAGGGATATGTTTCCAGTTTACTTGTTCTTGCATTTAGCTTAAAAATTCTGCGTGGTATTTGCATGTCACTCATTTTCCAAAATTTGTTCTGATTCCAGATCTCTGTTACATTTCTATAAATTTGTTTATATGTTCTTTGATTTGGAAGATAGGAAGTATATTGGTTCTTTTAGATGAAAACTAACTTTACATTCATTTGGGAAAGAATTGTGCATTTGTTCACTTCCACAGCTCTGGAACATGCATTCTCAACTTTGTATTTTTATTCGAGACATAGGAAGTATATTTGTTTAAATTTTCTCTCGGAAAATGAAGCCAGAGCTACAGCCTGTTGAACATTATACAAAGGAATAGAAATCTCAATGTAGTATTCTTTTATACTTTACTTTTAATGGTCCATGAATGTATAATTAATCATAGTGAACTTTTATTCAGCACTTACTATATGTCAGATACTATGCATGTACTATCACATTTAATCCTCATCCTATGACATGGGTCCTAGTCCTAACTTAACAAATGAGGGAATTGAGGCACCAAGGTTAAGTTTCTCTCCCAAGGAATCGAAATTGTTAATAGCAATGCTAAGACTGACTTTCAGGCTATCTCCAGACCTACTCTCTTAATTTACTATACCATTCTGCCCTCACACTGACTGCACTGATTCAGACGTCCCCCCAGTTCATCATTTTTAGTGAATATTTTTGATGTTGGTTCATATTTTGAAGGTGACATTTGGGCAAGGACTTGAAGGACTGATGGCAGGTGCATATTGACTATTCCTTGAGGAGCAAAGCTTCAAAAGAAGCATCTTGATGAATTTCCTCAGTGGGAGACTCAAGGAAAACCAGCTTCTGTTTGCAGCACTAGTTTACAACCACTTGCTCACCTGAATCCTTACAGCATAATCTGTGAGCCGAGTCTGCAGCCAGAAATCATTTTTAGCTCTTTCAGCTAGCCATAAAAATGTTTTCAGCCCACTTTTAACTGCACAGTATTGTAATTATTATCTACTTTGTGCCTTTAGATTGTACTATTTCTATGCTGAAACAAAAGTTCAATATATTGTTCTTAAACATATTTATATGCTATATTTCCTGGTATCTTATATGATATTTATCAATTCAACAAATACTGTGAGCCTACCATATGTCAGACATTTTTCTTGGCATAGCAATGAACAAAACTTGACAAAAATTCTGACCTCGAACACTTAACATTCTTGCAGTGATTAGTTTATTTATTTATTTATTTATTTTTAAATTTTTTTTTAAATTTTTAATTTTTTTAAACATCTTTATTGGAGTACAATTGCTCCACAATGGTGTGTTAGCTTCCGCTTCACAACAAAGTGAATCAGCTACACATATACACACGTTCCCACATCTCTTCCCTCTTGCATCTCCCTCCCTCCCACCCTCCCCATCCCACCCCTCCAGGTGGTCACAAAGCAACGAGCTGATTTCCCTGTGCCATGCGGCTGCCTCCCACCAGCCATCTACCCCACATTTGGCAGTGCATACATGTCCATGCCACTCTCTCACCCTGTCCCATCTCACCCCTCCCCCTCCCCATATCCTCAAGTCCATTCTCTAGTAGGTCTGCGTCTTTATTCCCGTCCCGCCACCAGGCCCTTCATGACCCTTTTTTTTTCCCTTAGATTCCATATATATGTGTTAGCATACTGTATTTGTTTTTCTCTTTCTGACTTACTTCACTCTGTATGACAGACTCTAACTCCATCCACCTCACTACAAATACCTCCATTTCATTTCTTTTTATGGCTGAGTAATATTCCATTGTATATATGTGCCACATCTTCTTTATCCATTCATCCGATGATGGACACTTAGGTTGCTTCCATGTCCTGGCTATTGTAAATAGAGCTGCAATGAACATTTTGGTACATGACTCTTTTTGAATTATGGTTTTCTCAGGGTATATGCCCAGTAGTGGGATTGCTGGGTCGTATGGTAGTTCTATTTTTAGTTTTTTAAGGAACCTCCATACTGTTCTCCATAGTGGCTGTATCAATTTACATTCCCACCAACAGTGCAAGAGTGTTCCCTTTTCTCCACACCCTCTCCAGCATTTATTGTTTCTAGATTTTTTGATGATGGCCATTCTGACCAGTGTGAGATGATATCTCATTGTAGTTTTGATTTGCATTTCTCTAATGATTAATGATGTTGAGCATTCTTTCATGTGTCTGTTGGCAATCTGTATATCTTCTTTGGAGAAATGTCTGTTTAGGTCTTCTGCCCATTTTTGGATTGGGTTGTTTGTTTTTTTGTTATTGAGCTGCATGAGCTGCTTGTAAATCTTGGAGATTAATCCTTTGTCAGTTGCTTCATTTGCAAGGGTTATCAACAGAAGGCGAGGGAAGGAGGGTGGATCTATAGAATCAACTCCTTAGATAGGGTTGAGAGGTCTGGGGAAAAATGCATGGCGCCTCCTTATTCAGGAGCCCCTAAAACCAGCTCAGATTCTACTCAGACAAGAACAAACAGCAAAATGGGGGCTGGAAGAGGTTTCAGTTGAGCTTCCCTTGTGTAAATTACCTCAAAGATGCATTGTATTAAGATACTTGCATAGCAGTCTAAGTCTCCTACTGGATTTTAGCCTTATTTCCCATACATAGAATTTAATCTAGCGATATCTTAATTGTGCAGATAAAGATTAAAACCCTTAGATGTTGGACCCCAAGTTGAGGATCATTCTGAATCACAGAGTTAAAAATAATAAAGAGATAGAGAAAATATTCCATAAGTAGAAGCAGCTGAAAAAGGAAGTTGAGGGTGGGGTTCACAGTTCTCCCGAGGAGTGGCTGAGGCTGGCTGGTTGAAGCTCAGCTCCAAGGCAACTTGGCTTCCATATGTGTGTGAGTGTCTGTCCTGACAAACTAATTTAGTGCCACAATTCAAGACAAGTGTGTATCACAGACTTGCAAGAATGCCTTGTGGCATATTTACTACTTTGGTTCCCAAACTCAGAATTTAGCCAGATCTTTTCAGTAATGAAGCATTTTTATTTATAGAGCTCTTGCTACGTATGAAAGGCCATTTAGAGTGGTGGTTAAGGGAGTTGATTCTTGGAGCCCAACTGTCTGGGTTCAAATTCCAGCCCCACCTCTTACACAGCTACAAAAGGCAGTTCACTGTGCCTCATTTTTCTTTTCTGATGGTCATAATAATAGCATCTACCTCATAAGACTGTAATGAACATAAATTAAATAGTATCTGTGAAATGCTTAGAATGATTCCTGGCCATTATAAGCACCATATAAATGTAGCTGTATGATGAGAGTCTTAGATTTTTCAGTCAATAGGCATGCCTGGCTGGGGTTTAGCATCCACAGTGAATCTTTCACATAGCTGGACATGACAGATCTAGTGGGCGTCAGCCCTAAATGCCAGAAGCAAACACTGAGACTCAGAGCAAAGACATTTACTGAGCATTGCCATGTATGGAGTTTTGAGTTTTCATATTTAATGATTAAGAGCCAACATGAGTGAATGTTGTTGCCAAGAAGCATCACACACACACACACACACACACACACACACACACAAGCACACGCACACACACACCCATGTGCCTGCAAGCCAAGTTCCTATGTGATTGCTATCAAATGTGCCAAGAAGACATCACACTCAGATCTGTGAAACCAAGGGATAGATGTCAGGAAGATGAAGGTCCTTCTGCTAAACAGATGGCTGAACGGTGAAGTAAGTGAATTGTGAGGAGGAAAATTCCAGCCCCCACATGGAGTCAAGACGTGAAGCAGCAGCAGCTAAGCTAATAGACCATGGCGACAAGGATTAAAGATGAACTGAATGTCCTCAGAGGGAAAGCCAAGTGAGATAGAAGACACATCAGAGGAGACCTCTGCCATCAGAAAACACAAAAATGTAATTTGATGCCAGAAAGAGATAATTAGCATGTGGAAAACCAGATTTAGCCTGAAGTATATGTCTGCTCAAGGTGCAGGTCAGGGAAAGAAAATGAACATCTCAGGGTAGGTTTTATGGGGAGCTCCCAGGACACACAAACTCCATTGTGATGACTGTGTATGAAGAAAGATGATTATGGCTCTTTTAGAGAGAGAATAGTTGGATTAAGATAGAGAATGAGATAGCAGCGTGAACAAGTCTCCTTGGTACTAATGGAATTCACCGTTCACCGTAAGAATTCCTGATTTCTACTATGTTGTCTTTGGTTCAGCATAAAATTAGTATACAGGAAGAAGGAACTAGTCTCAAGTTAGAGAGCGTTGAGGAAAATATATTGGGAGGAGAGGAGAGGATGGGGCTGCCCACTCCTATTTCCATGAGAATTTGACATGTAAAAGGACGCCCCAAGGACATGGGGAAAATGCCTTCTGAGAAAGAATTCCATTGGGTTTAGATTTAGGAACATGTAGCTTATATCAGGCAAACATCCACTTCCCACTTTGATTGATTTTTAGCATCGCATACAATTGCTTTTAAAAATCACTTCTATTATTTTCCCCTGATTATATGAATAATACATATTCTTATAAAAATGAGAAGAAAATAAAAATCATCTGTGGCCCACTAGAGATACCCACTATAATTTTGATGTATTTCCCTTTCCCAGTTTTTATTTACATGTGTTCAAAAATTGGACTCAGAGTCCATCACAATTTTATACATTGTTTAACTTAATATTATATCCTGAACATTTTCTGTATCATATAGATGGGCCCACATGTTTATCTTTTCTCACAACTCTTGTGCTAAGGGGTTTCTAGAGTTCTTTACCTTCCTCATGCTGGCACTGTGGCCGTTTAGGCCTTGTGAGGCCAATTTGGGATTTGCAGGGTGTCTTGAGCTGTGAGAGGAAAAAACAATAGATACACTAGATACACTAAGCATACTTAGCACTCCTAAACCTTTGCACTTGCTCTTCTGACTTCTTGGGATGCACTTCCCCCAGATGCCCTCCTGTCTCAACCCTCATTTCCTTGATGTCTCTGTTCAAATATCACTTTACCAGAAATTCTTTCCTGACCACTCTATGTAAAGCAGTGTCCCCACTACCACCTAAGTGCTCTCTATTCCCCCTATTTTGTTTTTCTCTTCCTTCAAAGCACTTACTACTAACACATATACACTATATAGTTTTTCTTATTGTCTGTCTTTTTCTGGTTTGTCCTCTGATATTTTCCAAGGGCCTAGAAAAGTGCTTGGCACAGAAAATATGTTCAAGTAATATTTATGGATGAATGAATTATTCATTTTCTTTTTCATGCAAATGTTGCAACCTTTACAAAAGTGTTTTGCACATATGAGAACAATACATATCTTGGAGAACATTCCAAATCAGAATAATGCCTGCATAGTTTTGCACTATATGTATAAACAATTTATTTAATCAGTCCTCTATTAATGGACATTTATGTTATTTGCAGTACTGAAATGAATATCTTCATAATGTCATCTTCTATTATGTGAGTATATCTGCAGGAAAAGAATCTCTAGAATTATAATTTGCTGGTCAAAGGGCATAAAATTTATGTTGGTAATTTTGATAGATAGTGCCAAATCATTTTCTATAAATCTTATACAAATTTATATTCTCACCAGCAAGATATGAGCATGCCTCTTTCAACACATACTAATTCTTTGATATTGCTAATCTGATAAATGAAAATGGTATTTCACTGTAGCTTTAATTTTCAATTCCCTTATAATGAGTGAGGTTGAATATCTTTTTATATATTTAAAAGACAATTGTATTTCTTTTCGTATAATCTTCCTACTAATACCTTTTCTATAAACTTTGTTGGGTTGTTGATCTTTTATTTGTTGATTTATAGATAATGTGAATATTTGTGAATGCTCTTCTTGGTTTTCCATTTATCTTTTTTTTTAATATTTATTTATTTATTTGGCTGCGTCAGGTCTTAGTTGTGGCACGTGGGATCTTCGTTGAGGCATACAGGATCTTTCATTGCGGCGCGTGAGCTTCTCTCTAGTTGTGGCATGCGGGTTTTCTCTCTCTAGTTGTGGTGCATGGACTCCAGAGCCCGTGGGCTATGTAGTTTGCAGCACGCGGGCTCTCTCCTTGAGGTGCGTGATCTCAGTAGTTGTGGCACACGGGCTTAATTGCCCCCCATCACGTGGGATTTTAGTTCCCCAAGCAGGGATCAAACCTGCATCCCCTGCATTGGAATTTACCACTGGACCACCAGGGATGTCCCTTCCATTTATCTTTTAACTTTGTTTACAGTGTTCTATTTTCATATAGAAGTATAATTTCTTTTTATAGTGGAATATATCAAATTTTTTCTCTTATAGGTTTTGTGTCATATTTAGTCTTCCTCACTTTGAGACTGTAAATAATTTTTCCATGTATTTTCCTCCAATACTTTTAAATTTTGATTTTTTAAATCTTTATTCTTTGAGAATTTATATTGATGTACAACTTAAAAACAGGGGCATAAAAGTTTTTTTAACCAAAGATCAAAGGTTACCTTGGGGCACTAAGGTAACCTTTGATTATTTGTTGAATAAATGATCTTTTCCCCACTTACACCATCTTCATCACATTTCTGGTTCTAGCTTTATATTTCCATTCATCTATTTATTCATGTATAAGTACTACATTGCTTTATATAGTATAGTTTTATGTTTCATTAGTTATCTGGTTGTTTTTGTCTCTACCTCCAACTAAAAGAAAAGTTCTGAAAAGAATGATATTTTAAAAAATTTGCTGCCTTTCTAGCTTATTTTTCCACTTAAAATTTATAATCAACTTGTCTGGTACCAAATAAATTTCTGGTTTTTTTTAATTAGGCTTATGTTACCTTAGAGATGAATTTAGGAAGAATTGACATCTTCATAATCTTGAGTCTTCTTATCCAATAACATAGTATCTTCTCATAGTTACTTTATCCATTCAAGTCTTCCTATATTCCTATCAGTATATATTTCCTTTTTAAAATTGCTGTATATATATATATATATATATATATATATATATATATATATATGTTTTTGATTTGAAAAGCTTTAAAGCAAACATTTGACTTATTACTACCTAGCTTAAACAACAAAAGTAGAACTTTGCCAGGAACATAGAAACATCCCAGATACTCCCTCTGATCTCAGCCCCTTCATCCCTTCAGAAGTAACCAACATTCTGACTTTATGATAGTCATTTCATTGCTTTATAGTTTTGCTGCCATGTAAGCATCTCTAAATAATGTAGAGTTTAGTTTTGCCTGCTTTCGAGCTTAAAATAAATATAATCATGCTAGATATATTCTTTTGTATCTAACTTCCTTTGCTCAAAATATGTCTATGAGATTTATCCATGAATGTTGCCTTTTTAGTGAATTTTTTTTTTCCTGAATTGAGATCTTTATGTGATTTTTTAAAATTTATTTTTCAAACATTAAAGCAACATTGCTTTCCTGGAATGAATCAAACTTGGTCATGATATATTATTCTTTTTTATGTATTGCTGGATTCATTGGTGAGGACTGGACTATTTCTGATTTACTGTACTCCTCTGGAGTGGTCCTTTAGAGGTTCCCCCTGAAAGCCTGATTTTTGTGTGTTTGTTTTGGTTTGTTTGTTTTTTTAACCAGGGCTCCTCCTCCTTGCTGCGTTCTGAGCTCCAGTTTTTGTCCCTCCAGCACTGAAAACTGCTAGAAGTTCAGCCCACCTTCTTAACCTCTTAGCTCTGCTTACAACTCTGCAAAGGGCTTTAAGGGGAAAATGGTGCCAGATATCTTCTCTCTCTGAATTTCCATTCTCTGTGGGATCTTAGTTTCTCAAATCCCTGCTGCCTTGGTAATTCTCTTATGCCTTCAGACTGATACTTTTTTGTTCAGCATATCTAGTTATTCTCAGTGAGATGGTTGGTCTACATAAGCTAGTCTGCCATAACTAGAAGTAGAAATCAAGAAATGATTAAAATGGAAGTTTAAGATACAAAGTATAATGGTAATATCAGGGAATGGTAATTATGATTTATGTCCATGCCTCTGGGAGCCACAAAGGTAGTATGAACTAGCTCAAATACCAAGAATATCATTTAGTGTCCCATGGGATGTGAAGGTGATCTGGCTGTGACATCTGTCACTCCACTGATCTCAGGCTCATTCTGCTCATCTCAAGGCCAGGTGACATCTCCTTTCTGCATAAATACTTCATGTGCATCCCATTAGATACCTCCTCCTGGTTTACTCAGTTACCAATGCCAGGAAACAAGGAGTTACCCATGCTCAACATCTCTGCTTCTTGACCCACAATGTCCAACTGGTTACCAAATAATGTCTATTATATCTCTCTATTGTTTCTACAATATGTTCACTCTTTTCCATCCCCACTGCCTTTGCTTAAGGTCCAACTATCAAAATTCTTTGTCTGAGTTATTGAAAAGACCTCTATTCTCACTCCCCTTTCGAAATAAGGGGTGATGCTTCTAAGATACAAGTCTCACCCAAGCTTTTGCTGCTATGTTTAAAATCCAACAATAGGGCTTCCCTGGTGGCGCAGTGGTTGAGAATCTGCCTGCCGATGCAGGGGACACGGGTTCGAGCCCTGGTCTGGGAATATCCCACATGCCGCGGAGCAACTAAGCCCGTGTGCCATGACTACTGAGCCTGCGCGTCTGGACCCTGTGCTCCGCAATAAGAGAGGCCGCGATAGTGAGAGGCCCGCGCACCGCGATGAAGAGTGGCCCCCGCTTGCCGCAACTGGAGAAAGCCCTCGCACAGAAATGAAGACCCAACACAGCCAAAAATAAATAAATAAATAAATAATTAAAAATGAATATCTGCTAAAAAAAAAAAAAAATCCAACAATAGCTCTCTGTAACCCGTAAGATAAAATTATATGTATTATACTTATCCTCCCCCGCCTCCCCACTACAGCAAGTACTGAAGGCAGGGACTGTGTGCTGTAGGATACTCATAGATCTCCGTCCTTATACAGAGGCTGCCCCTTTCTAGCATATGACTGGAACAAGTGACAATCTCTCTGGACCATGGTTTCCTCCTCTACAATAAGAGGAAATTGAACCAGAAGATTTCCAACCCCGATGATTTTGTGATTCTGAATCATTGCTTTAAAATGTATTATGTGTGCTTTTAAAAATGAAGCTTGTGTTTATAGCTACATCCATATCTAGGTTGTAAATACTATATAAAGAGTAAGATCAAACATCAATCATGCAATTTTTATGTAACAACAATTGATTTTATCTACATGGATTCATGACTCAAATGGGAAACTAAATCATGACTTAATTGAATTGTTTTAATTGAAGTCCTCCACCACAAAAGGCCCGCAGAAGCCCCTCAGGATTAAGGTGCACTGCAAGCCATTATCCTAGACATCCCTTCCTCTGGGCTGGCCTGCAGTGTGACAAATTATCTTATCCTCTGGTTCCATCTCTTGCCTCTCTGCTCACTCCCACCCTCGCATGCTGGGCTCTTCTCATACTGACATGTTTTCAGCTCCCTCAACAAAAGTACCTCATACTCTGCTGCTTCCAGGTCTTCTCATAGGATGCTTTCTTTCCTTCAATGCTTCCCCACAAAATCCATGTCTGACTCTCTCTTACTTGTTCTTTGGGAAAAAGCTTTACCTCACCTCTTTGGTTTTTTTTTAAAAGATTTATTTATTATTTATTTTATTTATTTTTGGCTGGGTCGGGTCTTAGTTGCGGCATGTGGGATCTTTCATTGCGGCACACGGGCTCTTTGTTGTGGTGCGCGGGCTTCTCTCTAGCTGTGGCATGCGGGTTTTCTCTCTCTAGTTGTGGTGTGCGGGTTCCAGAGTGTGTGGTCTCTGTAGTTTGCGGCACGCTGGCTCTAGTTGAGGCGTGTGAGCTCGGTAGTTGTGGTGCGTGGGCTTAGCTGCCCCATAGCATGTGGGATCTTAGTTCCCTGACCAGGGATCGAACCCGCGTCCCCTGAATTGGAAAGTGGATTCTTTACCACTGGACCACAAGGGAAGTCCCCTTGCCTCTTTTTTTTTTTTTTGAAGGTACAATATTTTATTTTATTCATTTATTTAAATTTTTTTTTCCATTTTTTAAAAAAATTATTTTATATTAGAGTATAGCTGATTAACAATGTTGTGTTAGTTTCAGGTGTACAGCAGAGTGATTCAGTTATACATATACATGTATGTATTCATTTTCAAATTCTTTTCCCATTTAGGTTATTACAGGGTATTGAGCAGAGTTCCCTGTGCTATACAGTAGGTCCTTGTTGGTTATCTGTTTTAAATATAGAGGTATGTAGATGTCAGTCCCAAACTTCCAATCAATCCCTCCCCCGCCCCCCATAACCATAAGTTTGTTCACTAAGTCTGTGAGTCTGTTTCTGTTTTGTAAATAAGTTCATTTGTATCATTTTTTTTTTTAGATTCTGCACGTAAGTGATCTCATATGATATTTGTCTTTCTCTCTGTGACTTACTTCACTTAGTATGATAACCTCCAGGTCCATCCATTTTGCTGCAAATGGCATTATTTTATTATTTTTTATGGCTGAATAGTATGCTATTGTATATATATACCACATCTTCTCTATCCATTCATCCGTCGATGGACATTTAGGTTGCTTCCATGTCTTGGCTATTGTAAACACTGCTTCAGTGAACAATGGGGTGCATGTATCTTTCCGAATTATGGTTTTCTCCAGATATATGCCCAGGAGTGGGATTGCTGGATCTTATGGTAGGTATACTGTTAGTTTTTTAAGGAACCCCCATACTGTTTTCCATAGTGACTGTACCAATTTACATTCCAACCAACACTGTAGAAGGGTTCCCTTTTCTCCACACTTTCTTCAGCATTTATTGTTTGTAGACTTTTTGATGATGGCCATTCTGACTGCTGTGAGATGATATCTCATTGTAGTTTTGATTTGCATTATTTGCATTTCTCTAATAATTAGCAATGTTGAGCATCTTTTCATGTGCCTCTTGGCCATCTGTATGTCTTCTTTGGAGAAATGTCTATTTAGGTCTTCTGCCCATTTTTTGATTAGGTTGTTTGTGTTTTTGATATTGAGCTGCATGACCTGTTTGTAAATTTTGGAGATTAATCCCTTGTCAGTTGCATCGTTTGCAAATATTTTCTCCCATTCTGTGGGTTGTCTTTTCATTTTGTTTATGGTTTCCTTTGCTGTGCAAAAACTTTTGAGTTTAATTAGGTCCCACTTGTTTATTTTGGTTTTTGTTTCCATTACTCTAGGAGACGGATCCAAAAAATATGGCTGCAATTTATGTCAAAGATCATCCTGCCTATATTTTCCTCTATGGGTTTTATAGTATCTGGTCTTACATTTAGGTCTTTAATCCATTTTGAGTTTATTTTTCTGTATGGTGTTAAAGAATGTTCTAATTTCATTTTTTTACACATAGCTGTCCAGTTTTCCCAGCACCATTTATTGAAGAAACTATCTTTTCTCCATTGTATATTATTGCCTCCTTTGTCATAGATTAATTGACCATAGGTGTGTGGGTTTATTTCTGGGTTTTCTATCCTGTTCCATTGATCTTTATTTCTGTTTTTGTGCCAGTGCCATACTGTTTTGATTACTGTAGCTTTGTAGTATACTCTGAAGTCAGGGAGCCTGATTCCTCCAGCTCTGCTTTTCTTTCTCAAGATTGCTTTGGCTATTTTGGGTCTTTTGTGTCTCCATACAAATTTTAAGATATTTTTGTTCTAATTCTGTGAAAAATGCCATTGGTAATTTGATAAGGGTTACATTGAATCTGTAGATTGCCTCGGGTAGTATAGTCATTTTGACAATATTGATTCTTCTGGTCCAAGAACATGGTATCCCTTTCCATCTGTTTGTGTCATCTTCAATTTCTTTCACCAGCGTCTTATACTTTTCTGAGTACAGGCCTTTTGCCCTCTTAGGGAGGTTTATTCCTAGGTATTTTATTCTTTTTGATGTGATGATAAATGGAATTGTTACTTTAATTTCTCTTTCTGATCTTTTGTTGTTAGTGTATAGAAATGCAACAGATTTCTTTGTATTTATTTTGTATCCTGCAACTTTAAAGGTACAATATTTTAAATTACTTCATGAGATATATTTTTAAAATACTCTGTCTTTATTTTGGTTTTCTAATCAGTAACTAAAAAGTAGTCTGTTAAAGTCTTCACTACTATACTGTTTCTGCCCATCTTTTCTTCTTATATTTCCAATTGTCACTTTATATAATTTGATGTAGTATTTCATTTCCTTAAGTGCTTTTTCTTCTTTTTTTGTTAATTTATTTATTTATCTTAATTTTTGAATTTTATTTTATTTTATTTTTATACAGCAGGTTCTTATTAGTCATCAATTTTATACACATCAGTGTATACATGTCAATCCCAATCACCCAATTCATCACACCACCACCCTCAACCCCCACCGCTTTCCCCCCTTGGTGTCCGTACATTTCTTCTCTACTTCTGTGCCTCAATTTCTGCCCTGCAAACTGGTTCATCTGTACCATTTTTCTAGGTTCCACATATATGCGTTAATATACGATATTTGTTTTTCTCTTTCTGACATACTTCACTCCGTATGACAGTCTCTAGATCCATCCACGTCTCAACAAATGACTCAATTTCGTTCCTTTTTATGGCTGAGTAATATTCCGTTGTATATATGTACCACTTCTTCTTTATCCATTCGTCTGTTGATGGGCATTTAGGTTGCTTCCGTGTCCTGGCTATTGTAAATAGTGCTGCAATGAACATTGGGATGCATGTGTCTTTTTGAATTATGGTTTTCTCTGGGTATATGCCCAGTAGTGGGATTGCTGGGTCATATGTTAATTCTATTTTTAGTTTTTTAAGGAACCTCCATACTGTTCTCCATAGTGGCTGTATCAATTTACATTCCCACCAACAGTGCAAGAGGGTTCCCTTTTCTCCACACCCTCTCCAGCATTTGTTGTTTGTAGATTTTCTGATGATGCCCATTCTAACTGGTGTGAGGTGATACCTCATTTTAATTTTGATTTGCATTTCTCTAATAATTAGTGATGTTGAGCAGCTTTTCATGTGCTTCTTGCCCATCTGTATGTCTTCTTTGGAGAAATGTCTATTTAGGTCTTTGCCCATTTTTGGATTGGGTTGTTTGTTTCTTTAATATTCAGCTGCAAGAGCTGTTTATAAATTTTGGAGATTAATCCTTTGTCTGTTGATTCGTTTGCAAATATTTTCTCCCATTCTGAGGGTTGTCTTTTCGTCTTGTTTATGGTTTCCTTTGCTGTGCAAAAGCTTTGAAGTTTCATTAGGTCCCATTTGTTTACTTTTGTTTTTGTTTCTATTACTCTAGGAGGTGGATCAAAAAAGATCTTGCTGTGATTTATGTCAAAGAGTGTTCTTCCTATGTTTTTCTCTAAGAGTTTTATAGTGTCCAGTCTTACATTTAGGTCTCTAATCTATTTTGAGTTTACTTTCTGTGTGGTGTTAGGGAGTGTTCTAATTTCATTCTTTTACATGTAGCTGTGCAGTTTTCCCAGCACCACTTATTGAAGAGACTGTCTTTTCTCCCTTGTATATCTTTGCCTCCTTTGTCATAGATTAGTTGACCATAGGTGCGTGGGTTTATCTCTGGGCTTTCTATCTTGTTCCATTGATCTATGATTATGTTTTTGTGCCAGTACCATATTGTCTTGATTACTGTAGCTTTGTAGTATAGTCTGAAGTCAGGGGGTCTGATTCCTCCAGCTCCGTTTTTTTCTCTCAAGATGCTTTGGCTATTCGGGGTCTTTTGTGTCTCCATACAAATTTTAAGATTTTTTGTTCTAGTTCCATAAAAAATACCATTGGTAATTTCGTAGGGATTGCATTGAATCTGTCGATTGCTATGGGTAATATAGACATTTTCACAATGTTGATTCTTCCAATCCAAGAACATGGTATATCTCTCCATCTGTTGGTATCATCTTTAATTTCTTTCATCAGTGTCTTATAGTTTTCTGCATACAGGTCTTTTGTCTCCCTAGGTAGGTTTATTCGTAGGTATTTTATTCTTTTTGTTGCAATGGTAAATGGGAGTGTTTCCTTAATTTCTCTTTCAGATTTTGCATCATTAGTGTATAGGAATGCAAGAGATTTCTGTGTGTTGATTTTGTGTCCTGCAACTTTACCAAATTCATTGATTAGCTCTAGTAGTTTTCTGGTGGCATCTTTTGGATTCTCTATGTATAGTATCATGTCATCTGCAAACAGTGACAGTTTTACTTCTTCTTTTCCAATTTGTATACATTTTATTTCTTTTTCTTCTCTGATTGCTGTGGCTAGGACTTCCAAAACTATGTTGAATAATAGTGGTGAGAATGGACATCCTTGTCTTGTTCCTGATCTTAGAGGAAATGCTTTCAGTTTTTCACCAGTGAGAATGATGTTTGCTGTGGGTTTGTCATATATGGCCTTTATTATGTTGAGGTAGTTTCCCTCTATGCCCACATTCTGGAGACTTTTTATCATAAATGGTTGTTGAATTTTGTCAAAAGCTTTTTCTGCATCTATGAGATGATCATATGGTTTTTAATCTTCAATTTGTTAATATGGTGTATTACATTGATTGATTTGCATATATTGAAGAATCCTTGCATCCCTGGGATAAATCTCACTTGATCATGGTGTATGATCCTTTTAATGTGTTGTTGGATTCTGTTTGCTAGTTTGTTGAGGATATTTGCATCTATATTCATCAGTGATATTGGTCTGTAATTTTCTTTTTTTGTAGTATCGTTGTCTGGTTTTGGTATCAGGGTGATGGTGGCCTCATAGAATGAGTTTGGGAGTGTTCTTTCCTCTGCAATTTTTTGGAAGAGTTTGAGAAGGATGGGTGTTAGCTCTTCTCTAAATGTTTGATAGAATTCAGCTGTGAAGCCATCTGGTCCTGGACTTTTGTTTGTTGGAAGATTTTTAATCACAGTTTCAATTTCATTACTTGTGATTGGTCTGTTCATATTTTCTATTTCTTCCTGGTTCAGTCTTGGAAGGTTACCACTTTCTAAGAATTTGTCCATTTCTTCCAGGTTGTCCATTTTATTGGCATAGAGTTTCTTGTAGTAGTGTCTTAGGATGCTTTGTATATCTGGCGTGTCTGTTGTAACGTCTCCTTTTTCATTTCTAATTTTATTGATTTGAGTCCTCGCCCTCTTTTTCTTGATGAGTCTGGCTAATGGTTTATCAATTTTGTTTATCTTCTCAAAGAACCAGCCTTTAGTTTTATTGATCTTTGCTATTGTGTTCTTTGTTTCTATTTCATTTATTTCTGCTCTGATCTTTATGATTTCTTTCCTTCTGCTAACTTTGGGTTTTGTTTGTTCTTCTTTCTCTAGTTCCTTTAAGTGTAAGGTTAGATTGTTTATTTGAGATTTTTCTTGTTTCTTGAGGTAGGCTTGTATAGCTATAAACTTCCCTCTTAGAACTGCTTTTGCTGCATCCCATAGGTTTTGGATCATTGTGTTTTCATTGTCATTTGTCTCTAGGTATTTTTTGATTTCCTCTTTGATTTCTTCAGTGATCTCTTGGTTATGTAGTAACATATTGTTTAGCCTCCATGTGTTTGGGTTTTTTACATGTTTTTCCCTGTAATTCATCTAATCTCGTAACGTTGTGTTCAGAAAAGATGCTTGATATGATTTCAATTTTCTTAAATTTAGTGAGGCTTGATTTGTGACCCAAGATGTGATCTATCCTGGCGAATGTTCCATGTGCACTTGAGAAGAAAGTATAATCTGCTGTTTTTGGATGGAATGTCCTATAAATATCAATTAATTCTGTCTGGTCTATTGTGTCATTTAAAGCTTCTGTTTCCTTATTTATTTTCATTTTGGATGATCTGTCATTGGTGTAAGTGAGGTGTTAAAGTCCCCCACTATTATTGTGTTACTGTCGATTTCCTGTTTTATAGCTGTTAGCAGTTGCCTTATGTATTGAGGTGCTCCTATTTTGGGTGCATATATATTTATAATTGTTATATGTTCTTCTTGGATTGATCCCTTGATCATTATGTAGTGTCCTTGTCTCTTGTAACATTCTTTATTTTAAAGTCTATTTTATCTGATATGAGTATTGCTACTCCAGCTTTCTTTTCATTTCCATTTGCATGGAATATCTTTTTCCATCCCCTCACTTTCAGTCTGTATGTGTCTCTAGGTCTGAAGTGGGTCTCTTGTAGACAGCATATATATGGGTCTTGTTTTTGTATCCATTCAGCAAGCCTGTGTCTTTTGGTTGGAGCATTTAATCCATTCACGTTTAAGGTAATTATCGATATGTATGTTCCTGTGACCATTTTCTTAATTGTTTTGGGTTTGTCTTTGTAGGTCCTTTTCTTCCCTTCTGTTTCCCACTTAGAGAAGTTCCTTTAGCATTTGTTGTAGAGCTGATTTGGTGATGCTGAATTCTCTTAACTTTTGCTTGTCTGTAAAGCATTTGATTTTTCCATCGAATCTGAATGAGATCCTTGCTGGGTAGAGTAATCTTGGTTGTAGGTTCTTCCCTTTCATCACTTTAAGTATACCATGCCACTCCCTTCTGGCTTGTAGAGTTTCTGCTGAGAAATCAGCTGTTAACCTTATGGGAGTTCCCTTGTATGTTATTTGTCATTTTTCCCTTGCTGCTTTCAATAATTTTTCTTTGTCTTTAATTTTTGCCAATTTGATTACTATGTGTCTTGGCATGTTTCTCCTTGGGTTTATCCTTTATGGGGCTCTCTGCGCTTCCTGGACTTGGGTGGCTATTTCCTTTCCCATGTTAGGGAAGTTTTCATTTATAATCTCTTCAAATATTTTCTGTGGTCCTTTCTCTCTCTCGTCCCCTTCTGGGACCCCCTATAATGCGAATGTTGTTGTGTTTAATGTTGTCCCAGACGTCTCTTAGGCTGTCTTCATTTCTTTTCATTCTTTTTTCTTTATTCTTTTCTGCGGCAGTGAATTCCACCATTCTGTCTTCCAGGTCACTTATCCGGTCTTGTGCCTCAGTTATTCTGCTGTTGGTTCCTTCTAGTATAGTTTTCATTTCAGTTATTGTATTGTTCATCTCTGTTTGTTTGTTCTTTAATTCTTCTAGGTCTTTGTTAAACATTTCTTGCATCTTCTCGATCTTTGCCTCCATTCTTTTTCTGTGGTCCTGGATCATGTTCACTATCATTATTCTGAAATCTTTTTCTGGCAGGTTGCCTATCTCCACTTCAGTTAGTTGTTTTTCTGGGGTTTTATCTTGTTCCTTCATCTGGTACAAAGCCCTCTGACTTTTCATCTTGTCTATCTTTCTGTGAATGTGGTTTTTGTTGCACAGGCTGCAGGATTGTAGTTCTTCTTGCTTCTGCTGTCTGCCCTCAGGTGGATGAGGCTATCTAAGGGGCTTGTGCAAGTTTCCTGATGGGAGGGACTGGTGGTGGGTAGAGCTGACTGTTGCTCTGGTGGGCAGAGCTCAGTAAAACTTTAATCTGTTTGACTGCTGATGGATGGGGTTGGGTTCCCTCCCTGTTGTTTGGCCTGAGGCAACCCAACACTGGAGCCTACCTGGGCTCTTTGGTGGGGCTAATGGCAGACTCTGGGAGGGCTCATGCCAAGGAGTACTTCCGGGAACTTCTGCTGCCATTGTCCTTGTCCCCACGGTGAGCCACAGCCACCCCCTGCCTCTGCAGGAGACCCTCCAACACTAGCAGGCAGGTCTGGTTCAGTCTCCCCTCGGGTCACTGCTCCTTCCCCTGGGTCCAATGCACATACTACTTTGTGTGTGCCCTCCAAGAGTGGAGTCTCTGTTTCCCCCAGTCCTGTCAAAATCATGCAATCAAATCCCACTAGCCTTCAAAGTCTGATTCTCTAGGAATTCCTCCTCCCGTTGCCGAAACCCCAGGTTGGGAAGCCTGATGTGGGGCTCAGAACCTTCACTCCCGTGGGTGGACTTCTGTGGTATAAGTGTTTTCCAGTCTGTGAGTCACGCACCCAGCAGTTATGGGATTTGATTTTACTGTGATTGTGCCCCTCGTACCGTCTCATTGTGGCTTCTCCTTTGTCTTTGGATGTGGAGTATCTTTTTTGGTGAGTTCCAGTGTCTTCCTGTCGATGATTGTCCAGCAGCTAGTTGTGATTCTGGTGTTCTCGCAAGAGGGAGTGAGAGCACGTCCTTCTACTTCGCCATCTTGGTTCAACCCCTCACCTCTTTTAACTGGCTTCTCTTATTCTGACTATGGTGCCCCTCCTCACCTTCCTGTTCTCATGACACCCTCTGCAGATACCATCTCTGTGCTTCTCAAACAACATTGTGATTATTTACATATGTATTTCTCTAAATTCTAAGTTCAATGAGGGTAGAGGCTATGTTCTTTTCGTTTTTAAATTTCTGAGAGCTGAGCACAGAACTTAATATATAATGTATATTGAACAAACTAATTTATATTTAAATGAATGAATATATTTCTCAATGAGAGCCATTAAAGAAATACATTTCCCTTATCTCATTTTAGAAGAACCTCTTTTTTTATAGCTTTGTTGAATGTCTCTATTGGATGATCTATCTTTCTATCTGTCTGTCTATCTATCTATAACTTGTGGTGTGTGCTAGACTTATGGAAAGTTATGTATGGATGCTTCTTAAACTCGCTGATAAGTATGTAAATTCTCAGATAAGTATAGATTTTCAGACCAATATTAATACTTGGTTCTGGTCAGAAAATCTTGTCTTGATTTTGTCATCTTTCTTCTTTTGTGCGGGCAAGAGCTGACAGCTATTTAAATGAGAATTAAAAATAGGACCCTGTGAAGTACATGTTCTTTTTTTGCTGCCAGGATATAACTGACCACAGAACTGGGGTTATGTCTCTCTCTCTTAAAAAAAAATGCCACAGGCTATGCTATCAAGTTCTAGATAAAAATCAGCAATGAGAAAATAACTCCTAAGAGATATTCCAGTGGTACAAATAGTTTTCATTACTCCTAATAGAAAATATGTTTTTTTCCTTATTCTTGAAAGATATTCAAAGAATTTGAAGATTAAAGTGCCACCAGTTTTTAGCCATTATAGTCAGTGATTCATCCACGTTGTGAGTTGGCTTTGATTGCTGGATGTGTCTTCCCTTTCTGTATCATCATCACAAATGGAAAAACTTCAGATTGTGGGAAGTTTTGAGCTGGGGTGTTAGAGAAAAAAGGGCAATTTCATGTCAGAGAGGGAACTGTGTGAAAGCCTTTTGGCTTTGGGAAGGTGGATTCTTATTTATCATTGGCACTAACTGACTAGAGCAGGCCTGGCTTAAGACTGGAACTGGGAACGGGCTCTAAGAACACTTTTACTAAAGATGTGACATGTGGTTATTCATTTGTTTGCTCCTTCATCAGATAGTCATCCGGTTTTATAGCGAAGTCTATTAGACATCTATTGTGCCACCTCAGAGCTGCTGGTCACCCTGAACTAACAATATCTCAGGAGAGTGGGAATACAGTGGGAATGGCCTGTTGAACCCAGAAGCAGGCCATGTGTGCTCCAGTGATTCTAGAACATCCCCCAGTTTGTTCATTCAGCAGACATTCATTGACATCTGCTAAGGGCCCAGTGCTGATTTAAGCCTGCTCTGCAAAGATGAACGTGACGCATCGACTGCCAAGTAGAGTTTCCTGTTTGGGATGCTAGGAAGAGGTAACAAGACCATTAAAAAAAGCACTGAGGAGGGGGCATTAAGCTAGCTAAGGGGAGTCATCATGTAGCTTCCAGAGGAGGTGACCACTGAGCTGACTATCAAGAAGTTTGAGAGAGCAGTAACCAAGGAAAGAGATGAGACCTTTAGACTTTACCCATTTTGTTGCTCTCTCTTTAGGGAGGCCATGGCTAACCATTCCTAACAGATTTATCAACCCTTTTATTTAAACTTCTCTTAGAATGAGGTTTGACTCATTCTTTCTACAAGTAGTTCTCAGCAAATCTCCAACTCAGGAAATTCTTCCTTATGTCTAATTTATATCCATCCCTTCCTGGGAGTTCAAGTTCTCTCTTTGAGTTCTGACTTTTGTGGAAACCATGAGAAGGGTGTTGATGAGGAAGTTGAAAGGTTTGTGAATTTATCCCAGGTTCCCCTGGGAGTCAGAATGTTCAGTGCTGCATGGAGGAACTCACTGGTAAGGTGCACAGTGCAGTTTCCTGCTACTGTTTTCTTCTTTTGGTTGTTTCTCCCATGAGACAGTGTCTGCAAAACAGTCATATTAGCCAGTAGGTGGAGTACTTTATTAGAAATAGTAGGACCTAGTAGATATGTATTAGTTTGTAGAGGGGAACTAACTTTAATAATTATGAAAAATGTTTATAGAGTATTTTGTATTTCTAGCTTTCTCTGTGAGAGCCTGGAAGGGAATCAATAATCTTGATTAGATTCTGGGTAGTTTACTTTTACTGGGACTTCCTGTGGAACAACACACCATGTGACTAAATACTGCCGGTCAGAACTTAAAACTGTTTCATAAAACAGCTGTCCAAGTCGCTTGCATGCCTCTGTTGAATAATTATTATTCATGATGGGTCTAAGCTCTCTGTGGGTATTAAAAGATAGGTGTATAATTTCGGTGTTTCTCCTCAGCTAAAGTCAAAATACATGTAGTGGAGTGTCGAGGAAGCGCTGCACACAGATTGTGAGCTTCTCGAATGAGCTTTCTATTGTAACCAAGCAGCTTGACACATTAGACTCCCCTTCGCCATCAGCTTACATTCTCTGAGAACTTAGGTCAGTGCCTAAAATAACCCTGCTAATTGTGAGGGGCACATGTGGACTGAAATTCCAGTTAGCAGTCTGGGAGCTGGGGACTGAGGATTTGAAAGCTTACTATAGTTAACAGTTCAAAACACGCCTCTAGGCAGTTAGGCCCAAAGCATGTAAGTGTTCAGGTATGGAAAGAAAGTTATATGATGTGTTTTATACTCTCAGTTTGTAAAGCTGGTTGCCAGTGACAGCTGGTTAAAGACCAAGTCTAGAGTTATAAGATCTGGGCTTTCAGTGCCCTGCTTTCAATCTGTTGGTCGGTGGTGGAGTAACTGACAGAAGCGGATGCCTTGGCTGAGGGACATGAAACTTCTGCAGCCTGTGTAGGACCCCACGGTGCTTTGGATCTCTTCCTGCAGTGCAGTTCAGGTAGGCTGTTGTTTACGTGGAATTTTTTTATCAGTTGGACAGAGGTCATAAAACTGTTCAGTTCCAGAGTTGGACATGGGATCTCAAATGCTTCTTCTGCACACGGTGTGTCTGTATTGGTGGGTACTTTATTTCACTCCCTTCCTTGACATTTTGCAAATGAAAGTCTTTATTTTCTTACTCAGGTGCATGAAAATTCTAGGACATAAGGGAGACTGATGGAGTTCAGACAAAGTACAAAAACTGTCCTTTCATTATCAAGGAACATATAGGTGTATATATATGATCACATGAAGCCTTTTGGGTATCCCTAGAAGGATGGCTGTGGGGTTGGATTTGGGGGTGGCCTATTGGATATATTGGATATTAAATTGTAACCTTGGTGGGTAAAGATTTTCTAGAGACAAGGGTCATGGTCTGAGACTTAAGAAATTAAAAATATAATAGCTGAAAAGAGTATTATCCTGCTTTTTATGCATTATGTCTATTCATAACCTTGAGAAGCTGTAGTATTATTGGTTTTCTAACATTTATATCTATTGTAGTCTCAGGAATTATTAGCTTGAACAATATGCAATTGCCAATATTTGATAATTTTGGACCTGTAAAAATGGCACTTTTGTGTGGCTTATTCTAAGTGATTTATGAACATTAGCTCATTTTAATGAAAGTTTAGCCTTAAATCCCCAGCAATAGTAGCAAGAGTGAAATATTGTCCTAAAGTATGAGAGCTATCTCGTTAAAAACATGCTCACCAAGGTTACTTCCTGTGAATACATCCAGTATGTCTGTGTTATATCCTTCTTTCAATTCTTAACTTCTTTGTTTGGTCTTCTAAAAAGAACTTACTGTTTCTGCTAAGTGCTGCCTACAGTGTTTGTCAAACCTGGTGACTGTGGGCATACATCCTCAGTGGCTGAGAGTTGATATTTAGCAGGGATATCTTTGAGAAGGTTCATCCTTGGTAGCTTATCAATGACCAAATGTATATTATAGTTTTAGGGTTTCTCTACATATACTATCTCAGTGCTCTTCTTTTTCTGACTTCCTATGGTGGAATCTGAGGTCATTGATTTGAGTCTTTTCTTCAGTTTTTATATAGGTGTTCAGTGCTATAAATTTTCTCCTAAGTACTACTTTAGCAGCAGCATAAGAATTTTTATAGGTTGTATATTTATTTTTATCCATTTAAAAATGCTTTCTAATTTACTTTTTGATTTCTTCTTTGACTCATGAATTATTTAGAAGTGTATTATTTATTTCCCAAATATATGGGGATTTTCCAGAGGTCTTTTTGTTATTGTTTTTAGTATTCTAATTTAATTTCATTGTAGCCAAAGAGCATAATTTTTATGGCTTGAATCTTTTAAAACTTATTGAGACTTGTTTTATAATTATGATCTATCTTGGTAAACATTCTATGGGCACTTGAAAAGAATGTGTATCCTGCTCTTGTTTGAGAAAGATTTGTAAAATGTCAATTCTGTCAAGTTCGTTGCTAGTGTTGTTCAAATCTTCTCTATGTATGTATCCTTACTGATTTTATGTCTACTGGTTCTATCAATTATTGAGAGAGGGGTATTGAAATATCCAGTTATAATTGTGATCTATTGCTCTTCGCAGTTTTGTCAATTTTTGCTTTATGTATTTTGAGGTACTCTCATTAGATGCATTGACATTTAGGATTGTTATGTCCCCTTGATGAACTTATCCCTTTATCATTATGACTCTTTATCTCTGGTAATATTCTTTGCTCTGAAATTTACTTTTTCTGATATTAATATAGTGACTCCAGCTTTGTTTTAAAGGCTTTTCTCTTTTAGGGACTTTCTATCTAAGGTATTTATGCAAAAATAAACAGTATAACTATTTTATTTATTAATATATTTATTTTATTAATTAAGGTATAAGTAGAATTCACTAACAGCTTTCAGATGTCCTTCTACAATTCCGTTTTCACAGTAGCAGGGTTTCTATAGCCATCCCTCCTCCACTGTTATGTGACTGTCATTTTATAGTAAGTAGCCTTCTTTCTATATAATGCATGATATTCATATGTTTAACATGTACCATAAAATGAGCACTGGCCAATCATAACTGATGTCAGCTATAAGCTATTAGCAAACTAAGGTGTGGCCTTAGTGCTGGATGCTGCCTGAATATCAGTCCTGAATATATAACAACTGATGACCCTTGAATTCGGTGCTGGAATCATTTTTCCAGTCATGCCTATAATATTCTACCTTCTTTTTTTTTTTTTTAAACATCTTTATTGGAGTATAATTGCTTTACAATGATGTGTTAGTTTCTGCTTTATAGCAAAGTGAATCAGCTATACATATACATATATCCCCATATCTCTTCCCTCTTGCGTCTCCCTCCCTCCCACCCTCCCTATACCACCCCTCTAGGTGATCACAAAGCACCGAGCTGATCTCCCTGTGCTATGCGGCTGCTTCCCACTAGCTATCGGTTTTACACTTGGTAGTGTATATATGTACATGCCACTCTCTCACTTTGTCCCAGCTTACCCTTCCCCCTCCCCCTCCCCATGTCCTCAAGTCCATTCTCCTGTAGGTCTGCGTCTTTATTGCCATCCTGCCCCTAGGTTCTTCATGACCTTTTTCTTTTTTTTTTAGATTCCATATATATGTGTTAGCATACGGTATTTGTTTTTCTCTTTCTGACTTACTTCACTCTGTATGACAGCCTCTAGGTCCATCCACCTCACTACGAATAACTCAATTTCGTATCTTTTTATGGCTGAGTAATATTCCATTGTATATATGTGCCACATCTTCTTTATCCATTCATCTGTCAATAGACAACTTAGGTGCTTCCATGTCCTGGCTATTGTAAATAGAGCTGAGACAAAGATGTCACAAAGAAGGAAAACTACAGGCCAATATCACTGATGAACATAGATGCAAAAATCCTCAACAAAATACTAGCAAACAGAATCCAATAGCACATTAAAAGGATCATACACCGTGATCAAGTGGGGTTTATCCCAGGAATTCAAGGATTCTTCAATATACGCAAATCAATCAATGTGATACACCATATTAACAAATTGAAGAACAAAAACCATATGATCATCTCAATAGATGCAGAAAAAGCTGTTGACAAAATTCAACACTCATGATAAAAACCCTCCAGAAAGTAGGCATAGAGGAAACTTACCTCAACATAATAAAGGCCATATATGACAAACCCACAGCAAACATCGTCCTCAATGGTGAAAAACTGAAACCATTTCCACTAAGATCAGGAACAAGACAAGGTTGCCCACTCTCGCCACTATTATTCAACATTGTTTTGGAAGTTTTAGCCACAGCAATCAGAGAAGAAAAAGAAATAAAAGGAATCCAAATCAGAAAAGTAGAAGTAAAGCTGTCACTGTTTGCAGATGACATGATACTATACATAGAGAATCCTAAAGATGCTACCGGAAAACTACTAGAGCTAATCAATGAATTTGGTAAAGTAGCAGGATACAACATTAATGCACAGAAATCTCTTGCATTCCTGTACACTAATGATGAAAAATCTGAAAGTGAAATGAAGGAAACACTCCCATTTACCATTGCAACAGAAAGAATAAAATACCTAGGAATAAACCTACCTAAAGAGACAAAAGACCTGTATGCAGAAAACTGTAAGACACTGATGAAAGAAATTAAAGATGATACAAATAGATGGAGAGACATACCATGTTCTTGGATTGGAAGAATCAACATTGTGAAAATAACTATACTACCCAAAGCAATCTACAGATTCAATGCAATCCCTATCAAACTACCACTGGCATTTTTCACAGAACTAGAACAAAACATTTCACAATTTGGATGGAAACACAAAAGACCCCGAATAGCCAAAGCAATCTTGAGGAAGAAAAATGGAGCTGGAGGTATCAGGCTCCCTGACTTCAGACTGTAGTACAAAGCTACAATAATCAAGACAGTATGGTACTGGCACAAAAACAGAAATATAGATCAATGGAACAGGATAGAAAGACCAGAGATAACCCCATGCACGTATGGTCACCTTACTTTTGATAAAGGAGGCAAGGATATACAATGGAGAAAAGACAGCCTCTTCAATAAGTGGTGCTGGAAAAACTGGACAGCTACATGTAAAAGAATGAAATTAGAACACTCCCTAACACCATACACAAAAATAAACTCAAAATGGTGTAAAGACCTAAATGTAAGGCCAGACACTATAAAAGTCTTAGAGGAAAACATAGGCAGAACACTCTATGACATAAATCACAGCAAGATCCTTTTTGACCCACCTCCTAGAGAAATAGAAATATTCTACCTTCTGTAGGTTTTTGTTTGTTTTGGTTTTGTTTTTTTGAGCTTGCTGCGCGGCTTGTAGGATCTTAGTTCCCCAAACAGGGATTGAACCCGTGCTCTTGGCAGTGAAAACGCGGAGTCCTAACCACTGGACTGCCAGGGAATTCCCTGTAGATCCTTTTTATTAAAAAATAATCTTTTTCTGTTTAGAATCCTTAGAGCTATTCAGTAATCAAGTTAACATGTATATCAACATATTAAGGCATAACTTCTTTATATAAGGGAAAATTCCGTAAGGGAACTTTTTTTTAACTTTTATTTTAGATTTTAGCTTAAGTTTCAGGTAGCAGATACTTGTTCATTAATTTACTACTTATTTATTGAGGCCCTCCCATATGTCAGCCAATGGGAATTGGAGGATGAATGACACTACGTGGTTCCTGCCCTTAAGAAGCTAGTGCAGTCAGGAAGAGAGGCCTATTGCACGTTCTAGCACACCTAAGCTCTGGTGCAGCAGCGTGTGGCCAGTGGAGTGTAAGAGGTCACCCTCTGGCCTCATAAGATCTCTTAGGATAGACGAGCCCAAAATAAATTAATTCACCTATTTCCAAAGAGGTAGCAACTATTTTATAATATATATCCTACTTCCTTCTTCCAGAGATTTTTACCATTTACCTTGTAATCAGTGTATCTTCAATGATACATTTTTTTTCCATGTCTGGGTTTTTACTAGAGCTCTTACTCTGCTTACTATGCTCTGTGTCGCATATATTACCTTATGGAGTGCCTTACACAGTCTTGGAGCTCAATGACTATTTGTTGAATGAATGAGTATTTACCTCTGTGTATGGAAGATATAGGAAGAAATTGGAGCTTTTGTTCAGCCCTGTCATGAGCTGGGTGTTACCTAAAGGAAGTGATTATCACCAGAAGGCACTCCATGGCAGCACTTGGCGAGGAAGGTGTCTTCAGGGACCAGGAATGAGCTATCATGATATGCCTATGGGACTGAAATCAGAGCAACAAAATGATTTTGTGTGTAGAGCTGTTAGCGTACTGAGGACAGAGTTCAGAGAAAAGCAGCTTACAGCAGCTCAGACCCCAGGTGGGATTTACCTCTGTTCCTTTCCATACAGTATATATAGCATCTGCAATTTGGCCATGGGAATAAATTAGCTTCAGTCACCATCTAGGCCAGGGCAGCTCCAAGGCCCTGGGGTCAGGAGGTCAGCCTGGTTTGGTTGTATTACCGGCAAAAATGTTTAGAGGCTCTGAACTACCAAGTTAATAATAGTTGCTAGTTAAATAGTTCTACATATCTTCCCTCCTTTTCTTTTTTTGTCAAAACATTTTGGAAACTGTTAAGCAAACCCAGTTTATAAATGAGAGAGATTTCTAAAGCTGGGTGATGGGCACATGAGTGTTCATTTTATTATTATTCTTTATACTTTACATATAAATTATATATTCTTCTATTTTTAGAACATTTCTTGTGATAGAAAACACACAGGATAGGAAAAAATCTTTTAAACTTAATGTCATACGAAAAAAGCAAGACGAGAATACACACTGTATGATTACATTTATATAACAATCAGAAACAGGATAAACTAAACTGTTTATTTAGGTGCCCATACTAACTAGGTAAAATGATAAAAAAAGAAGGAAGAAGTGGTTAACATAAAGTAATAGGCTTAATCACCTCTAGACAAAGGGTATATGAGGAGCATCTTGGCTGTTAGCAATGTTCAGTTTCTTCAGCACAGTGATGATTACACATGTATTCACTTTGTGATTATTAGTTAAAATTTAAGTTTATGATTTATAAATTTTATCTCTGCAAGCTGTATTTCACAACACAAAAGTTTAAAACACTTGAGAAAAATAAACTTAGTGCAACAAAAGGAGAGAGAGAGAAGGAATTTTCATTCTTAATCACTCATTTAGGCCTCTCATTCTTTATACAATTAGGAAGCTGCCCCTTGCTCAGCTTTTAGATGATGTTTGATTTTGATCTTACACAGTCAGGTCTGTGTATATTATAATGTGACCTGTTCAGAAGATGAATGTGGTAGATAATGCAGAGCATTGATATTGATGCTTAGAATAGAACTTGGATAACATTTTTTGATACAGTAGTAGTAATATTAAATAAATATCACTATTAATATATTACACGAAGCTTGAGATATTACTATACATTTATTATCATTTTTAATTATTATATTTGATATTATCACATATTTATTATCAAACTAAAAATGACATTGAGTTTTACATATTTCAAATGTTAAAGTTTTTCAAGCATTAATCAAAAAGAGAGACTAGACACAGTCTTTGTTACATGGTTTTTAATCTGAAAAATCTCGCAATTGCAGTTAATTAATCCTCACTCATACCAAATAGCTATTATTAAAAGTAGAACTTATTGAATAAATTTATATGTATGTGATAAAAAATTAAAGCTTTTCAGTAAGAATTTGTATGAACTGAAACAGTGTATCTATATATAGGTATTATTTATAACAGTTTAACTGTAATTGACATGTCCAAGGAGTACCTGAGGCTCTGATTTCGCCCCTTTTCTTTAATACCTTTGTGCTTGGTTCACTTATAAAAGATCTTTATGTTCAAAAAAAAAAGACACAAAAAGAGGGAAGGAAAAAGTCACTAACGTGGCTTATCAGCTTGATCTGTGGAATTATCAACAGGAAATATAAACAGATTATTCTTAGCAATGATCTTGCTTACAAAAGACTTGTGTGGGCTTTGTGAAGAAGTAGTCGCCTACATACATCCCGTGACCTGACCATTTGTCAGATTGCTACAAAGCATTTGCTTGGTAAGATTTTTTGTTGTTATTATGTGAAAATGAATATTGCAATATGTCTGAAGGAAAGAAGGAAAATATCATACTCAACCAGTTGCTGTTTCCTGCACTTGTGACACTGAACATACTTCTCTCAAGCCTCCGGTAGGAAGGAGAGCATGCTCAGCATCCAGGGTGCACAGGTGCCGATGGTTAAAATTGCATTCCTGTAATGGACCTACTCAGGATTGGTATGGTGGTGTCATTGTGGGGTGCCTGTACTAGTTAGAATGGTGAAGCTTTGGATGGGCAAATAGAACTGAGCAGTTCTGTACTTTAGTGCTGATCACCACCTGTGTGGAGAAGTCTCTGTATCCCCCAACTTTTATCCCTTTCTCTACCAGCTTTGCCAGATGTTTTCCAGAGTCTGAATGTATGATGGTCATAACCACATCATCTCATAAGATACTCTTCCCCCCATCCCTTTTACCCTTGGTGTGAACAAATCTCTTTTTCCTTTAGCTCAGCTGGAGCAGGTATGCATACAGGGGACATAGGTTGAACTCCCAAAGGAACAAGGGTTGAGCCCTGCAGTTTCTCCTTGCAAAAGCATTCTGGACTGGTGATGGCACAGCCCTGTAGTGGAGCAGTTCTGGTCTTTGCAGTCATTCAGGGATCAAGGTTCCTAACATCTGGAACAGCGTTGTCCAATAGAAATATAATGTGAGCCACAAATGTGAATCATGTATGTGATTTTAAATTTTCTAGTAGCCACATTTAAAAAATAGGCAAAATAAATTTTAATAATATTATTTTATTTAACCCAGTTTGTCCAAAATATTATTCTAACATGCAATCATTATAAAAATTATTAATAAGCTATTTAAAACTTTTTTATACTAAGTCTTCAAAATCCGGCATGTATTTTATATTTACAGTACATCTCAATTTGGAGTAGCCACATTTCAAGTGCTACCATATTGGACAGTGCAGTTCTTGAGACTCTGCCATTTTTCTATGACCTCAGATTTCTCCACTGGATCTTTTGAATCCAGCCAGAAGACAAGGAAGAGAGAGTTTCTAGAGTATCCCAAAGGAGGTTTTGGGGATTAGGCCTGGCAACAAAGTATCACTTCCACCCACATTCCATTGGCCAGTACTCAGTCATATGACCCCACCTAACTCCCTGGGGCACCTGGGAAATTAGCCCTGTGCCCAAAAGGAAAAGGGAATGGGTTTAGTGAGCATATAGCAGAGTCTCTACCATAGCAAATAGGGTATTATTACCCACATTTTACAAATCAGGAAACTGATGTCCAAGCAGACTAAATGATGGGCTAGTTAATGAGAAAATAAAGTAGAATGCAGGTCCCTAGAGTGATGTCTTCAATCAGACTGCCCAACCTTCGTTTATTTATCCCTCAACCTACCCTTTAATTCTGTCCATGTAGATACAGTTCTTGCAGAAAACCTGATGTCTTCAATATTTTGTCTCATCAGTTCTCCTAGGCTGCTCTATGACTTAATGACAGTATCCTATTACTGCTGTTTTGGAAAATGACAGGCACCCCAGTATATGAAGCAAATATGCCTTATTACTGAATGGTTCAACTAATAGTACTATTCTGAGCACTGCATTATCATTTTGAGTGGGCCTTTTCCTTCAGCATACTGAAGTTCCTCATTCAAAGCAGAGAATTATTAAGGTCCTCATCAAGCTGTTTCAATCAATGTATAAATTGCATTTTATGTTATAATGAGCAGTCTGTTCAATTGAAGTTTTCAGCTTTTTAGAAGTGCTTAGAAGAATAGTGACAGAAGTGCTCTTAATGATGAAACTGTTGAGTTGAAGTGCTTGAATAAGCCGCTTTATTTCTTAGATGGAAGGGGATATTTTAGATGAAAAAAAGAGATAATATTCCTCAAAACAGACTAGTAGTAAAGAGTGATGGCTCTCCATGGGCTACTGATTATAGCACGAGTCCCTTAGGTAAGGTTTTATTGAAGATAATATAATTAGACCACTGATTGCCCTTTAGCTTTAAATTACCTATAGCAAACTAGTTTGGAGTTTTTGGTGTTGTCTTAGATTTTTGAATATGAAATACATTCACAGGCTTCAAAAATTTTTAGATATTAAAATATATATATTGCAAGGTCCCCCTTCCATCCTCCAATGCAGAGGGTTGGCCCTTCTGCCAAGCTTCTTCCTTCCCTACCCCAACCAGGTAGGTACTCATTCTTATCTGTTTCTTACAGATCCTTCCTGAGTTTGTATATGCATTTATAAGCAAATATGAATATATATTCTTTCTTCTGTGTTATTCTATACACACTATTCCAAACCTTGCTTTTTAAACTTAATGGAGATCTTTCTGTGTCAGAATATAGAGATCCTTTTTTTAATCACCATTCTTTTTTTTATAGCTGTGTAGTATTCTACTGGATGAATGTACCATAATTTACTTAACTAGTCACCTATTAATGGACATTTAGTCTGTTTCTGATATTTTGATATTATAAATTGTATTATAATAAATAGGCTTGAACATGAGTCATTTCACAAAAAGTGTAAATATATTAGAGACGTAAATTCTTAGAAGTAGGATTCTAAGTCAATGTGTGTATGCATTTGGAATTTGATAGAAATAGCCAAAGTGCTCTCTACAGTGGTTGCAGTAATTTACCCTCTAACCAGGAATGTATAAGAGTGTCTATTTCCTACACCTTTACTAATAGTTTGTGTTATCAAATTTTTGAATTTTTGCCTTGTAGCTGAGAAATGATATTTTGGTGTAGTTTAAATTTATATTTCTCTTACTCTGAAAAAGGTTGAGCAGCTTTTCATATGTTTAGGACCATTTGTGTTACTTTTTCTATGAACTGTGCTCATTTCCTTTGCTTATTTTTCAGTTGTATTGTTGGTCTTTTCTTTATTGATTTGTAGGAGCTCTGTGTTGATTAGGGGTATAAGCCCTGGGTTATGAGCCACAATATTTTTTTTCTAGTTTGTCATTTGTCATTGACTATGCTTAAGGTATACTTTTTCACCATTATGCAGAACCTTTCTTTTTTCATTTTAGACAAGTTTATCTTTCTTTTAATAGCTCTGGATTTTGAATCCAGAAGGGCTTACTCATTCCAAGGTTATAAGTAATTTAACTATTTTTTCCTAGTAATTTCTACATTTTTATTTCTTTACATTTAAATCTTTGATACATTTGGGATTTATTCAGGCATATGGTGGATCCAGCTTAATCTTTTTAGATATTTATTTAGTTGTTACTTTTTTCCTCACTTTTTTGAGATGCCTCATTTATCACATGCTCAAATACCCATGTGTATTTGGGTCTACTCCTGGACTTGTTTTTTCCATTTCTATGTGACAGTATTACACAGTTTTAATTACTGAGAATTTATAACATATTTTGATATTTATTAGACTAGTCTGCCCTCATTGTGTTTTTTTTAGGTTTTCTCTGGTTATTCCTGTTTATCCAGTTTTATGTTAGAATCAGACTGCCTGTTTTCAACCCCAACCTTTAACTCCTCTCCACAATAAAAAGGGCAATCTGTTGTTATTTGTATTGGGACTTGTATCACATTTATAAAATAACTTAGAAAGGGCTGATATTTAGTGATGTAGAATCCAAGGACATATTTTGTTGTTCCACTTGTTTATCTTTTTAAAAAAAAATCTTCATTAGTGTTTTAAAGTTTTCTTCATTTAGGTCTTCTACATTTTTCTTAAGTTCATTACAAAGGCACTTTATCTTCATTGTTGCTATATTGTTAATGAAATCTTCAGTTATAGCTTCCAAGAGCTTACTGTTTGCAAATATGATAGCTATTGACTTCTAGGTATTAGTTTTTTACTCTACTCACTGGTTGAATTTTCGTGTTTGTTGCAACTTTCCAAGTATGTAATCATATCATCTTTGAATAGTAGTAGGCTTACTTTCTCCTTCCCAATAGTCACTTCCCTGGTTCTGTTGGCTTTCTCCAAGTTATTTTGTGGCAAGAAACAACTCTCAGATCTTTTTTTATAAGTATAGTTGATTTACAATATTATATTAGTTTCAGGTGTATGGCATAGTGATTCAGTATTTTTACAGATTATGCTCCATTAAAAGTTATTACAAGATAATTGCTATAATTCCCTATGCTATACAGTATATCCTTGTTGCTTATCTATTTTTACATAGTAGTTGTATCTCTTAATCCCATACCCCTGATTTGCCCCTCCCCACTTCCCTTTCCCTTTTGGTAACCACTAGTTTGTTTTCTATATATGTCAGTCTGTTTCTGTTTTACATATATACTAATTTGTATTACTTATTAGATTCTACATATATGTAATATCATACAGTATTTGTCTTTCTCTGTCTGACTCATTTTACTAAGCATAATATTCTCTAGGTCCATCCATGTTGCTGCAAATGGCAGAATTTCATTCTTTTTTTTATGGTTGAGTAATAAACCACTGTATATATATACCACATCTACTTTATTCATTCATCCATTGATGGGCATTTGGGTTGCTTCCATATCTTGGCTATCGTAAATCAACTCCCAGATCTTCATGGTTTACAACAAGGTGTGAACTCACATTACATGTCCATCATTACATGTCTATCACAGACTGGGCTTCAGCTCTGTTTCATGTCTTTATCATCTGAGACCAGGCTGAAGGAGTGGCTCTTTTGGTGATATTCAGGTCTCCTGAAATCAGAAAGGAAAGAGTGATGAGAGAGTCACTCTATGGTTATTAAAATTCTAACTACTTCATTTTGGCTCACATTTCATTGGCCAAAACAAAAGTCATATGGCCAAACCTGTTATCAATGGGGTGAGGAAGTATAATCCTTTCACAGAGAAGAGCATTAACTATTAGAAATCAGTAATACAATCTACTATAACTTCTCATTTATTTTTCCAGATAAGCAGTGAACTTTGAATAATATAATCATAACTCTTAGAGTCTACTAGCCCCAAATACTTAATCTGTATAGACCTATAATTGTCATTGGTGTATCAGTTAGCTCTTGCTGCATGAGAAGCCACTCCACAATTCAGTGCCATATGGCAGCAAGCATTTATCTAGCTCATGTGTCTGTTGGTTGGCTGGTGGTGGCCACTGTAGGCCTGGCTTAGCATGGGAGGCTCTGTCATCTTCCTCAGCCAGTAGGTTAGCCAAAGCAGAGCTGAGATTAGTGTGAGGCAAGTGAGGGAATTGCCTCAGGCACAAAATTTAAGAGGGTGACAAAGAAACTTAGTAATCAAGATAAATAATATTTTAATGAAATATTTTAAATAACCAAAATCAATATAGACAAATCATGATGAACAGAATATCAAAATTTTAAATAAAGATGTGATCAATAACAATTCTGTGTCAATAACACTGATCCTGTACTTAGGAACAGTTATTGAAAAAGTATATTAATTGAGTATTATGTACAAGGCATTCTGATACATGCATAATATATATGCATATCTTATTTATGAGTTATATGTAAATATGAATTATTCCATTTAGTTGCTCAGTCATAAGGAATTTATATCAAATGTACCCATTTTCACAATCATAGTCCAATAATAGGCACAGTAGTTTGAGAATCCATTTTTTGGAATCTCCTTTAGAGACATCTGCATACTTCTTTGAAAGTCCTTAGTGGTGTCTAATTCTCAAACTTTTTATAGTAAATTTGATTTTTGAAAACAGGCAAAAGTTATTTAGGGCCAAGCGTAGGGTGAGTAAGCCGGGTTATTAAGCTGGGTATTATTGGTCAAAATAAGAAATGAATGTGAAGACGTGACATTCATTTTACTGTGCAGTTTGTGAACTTGTCTTGAAGGCTGTTCTTAAAGTGGAATTCTAGAAATTTCTATTTTAACTGTACTGTTGAAAAAGGCAGATAGCTCCACAGAGTGACGACTTTGAGAGAAAACATTACTTTTGGATGTATAAACTCTAGCATTAATCTTCCTCCATATCAATGACTTGAAGGAATGTCCTAAAGTCCTGACGAATGGAAGGGAATATAATTGTCGGAAACTTAATAGAATTATCCTAAGAACATTGAATCAGCTTTGTAGATAGAGTGTAAAACAAAAGTCATAGTTCTATTTGTTTTGCCATGGTGTAGAAAGTGAAAATAAAAATTGACTGCAAAGATTATGGTAAATGCTCTACTATGAAGATACCAGCTCCTACCACATCCACATAACCTGCACTCCCTCCTCCAACCCCTCCAGAATTTCAGTCATGCCATGGCTGTAAGATCTGGCCTTGATTTTGTGTGCATATGTGGGTATCTAGACATATGTAGATTTGTTGGCCAATAGGTGGAGATGGTCCATTCACGCATCAATAAATCTGTGAATGGATCAATTATCCAGTCCCTGATTCAGAAATACATAAAGAGACATTAGATCCCAAACTTGTGTATCAATATGTCAATAATAAATAACAGTTTTATAGCATATGTAACGGCCATATATGTATATCTCATTTTAATTCTTCAGTCTAAAGGAAGTTCCCTATCTCTTTTCCTGTGTGCATATATCATTATACACACAGCCCCCCACACATACTTCTTAGGAAGACCTTAAGGAAAAGAAAAAAAATGTCTATGCATGGTGCCTAAAAAGCAGTACTTCCCCTGAGTTATGGTATTGGTATAAGAATAGACAGTGGTGACTTGAATAAGGTAAATTAACTGTATTACAGGGTTTTGTTTGTCCTTTGGCATAATAGTAACTATAGTAAAATTTTTTGACCATCTTCTTTCCATCTTGGTCGGTATTGTGTTTATCTATCCAGTAATTGCTCATTACTTGTCAAAAATATTAATCAGTTAGGGAATCATACCATAGCAAATCTCAATTTGGGCATTTGTAGAATTACTTATAGAAAAGTAATCAGATTTGTTCCAAAATTTGTAGTCTAATGCTTTGCACAAGGCACTATTGTGAATACTAAAATAAGTAAGGCACAGTTGTTCCCCTCAAAGGTCTTTCCATCCAGTGCCGCAAAGTATAAAAAATAATCTTGCCTTGAAGGTGGAAGCCTTTTGCAGAAATTAGCAAACCAGAAACACTGGCCTTAAATTAAGTTCCACATTTAAAATAAGGAAGGGTGAAAGGAAGCATCAAGATGTAATGCCTGGGCAGCTGTGCTTATTAAGTGGCCTGCTCCAGCGTCAGAATGTATTTGGCTGGCTCAGCACATTGTGTGGTGTTTTTTCCATCTCCACCATTCTTTTCCTTCTTACACATGCAGCAAGCTACTTCACTCAGCTGTGAAATATTTCCCATTGCAAGGCAATGTATAATTAAGTGCTGGAATGAGTGGGGCAGGCACGTGCTATTCAAGATCAGAGGACTAAGAATTGAGCTTGGAAAAAAAAAAAGAATTGCGTTTGGCCTGGGGAAAGAATTGTGGAGGAGGCAGGGCTTGAACTGGGCCTTGAAAAAGATTAGATCAGGCACAGAAGCCAGACAGGAGGACAGTTTAGGCAATAGTAATGCTCTGAGCAAAAGGCAAGAGCCAGGCGAGTCAGGCTTATTTCGGGACAGTCTGAAAACTGTCTCCTCTGAAGTGAGGATCTGGGTAGGAGATGAAGCTGGCAAGGTAGACTGGGACACAGCTGACGTGGCCTGAAGGAACAAGCTGTGGCCTGCAGGCCAAAGACCTGGGTTCTACCACTGGCCAGCCATGTGTCCTTGGCAAGTCATTGAAACTTGTAAGCTTCAGTTACCTCATATGTGAAATGATGGTTTCAGACTGAAAAATCTCTACGGTAGATTCCCATTTTTAAAGTATTCTGTGATTATTTTATGGCGGTCCTTGATAAACTAGAATAAAGACTTTTGAATTTATCCTTGCATTGCAGAGACTTTAAGGTTGTTCTGAGCAAGGGAATCACATGATGAAAGGGGGAATTCATCACATAATTAAAGGGGCATGTATTGGTATTTAACTCAGTAAGGGAATTAGGGAAGGTGCCTTAGGAAAGGTGGTTAGACATATTAGAAAAAGGAAACCAGCTTGGGGGCTTTGCCAGTGGTTCAGACAGGAGCAGGGCCACTGAAATAGGAATCAAAGGAAGAGGACAGACAAGTGTCATTGCTTATTCATTCTTTATTTATCTTTAGAAACTGTACTAGGTTCTGGAGATCCAGTGATAAGTAAGACAGGAAAGGTTCCTATTCTCATGGAACTTAATATTCTACCAAAAGGAAAAATCAGCAGAATTTAGTGATTGACCAATAGGATATTTGTGCCGTTAAGAGAATGACACTCCAAGGCCAACATCCAGCTACAAAGGATTGATTCAAACAATACTCTGTTTTCATAAAATGCAATACTGTGCAGCCATAAAGAATTATGAAACATATTTATTGACATGAAAGAATATTCATGTTATGCCACTGAGTGAAAAACAGCACAAAAATAGAACACAATCTAGAAAGTTATGCACTACTTTGTATGAAGAGTAGGTTATTGGAGATTTATTTAATTATTCTTCATTCAGTGATTATTTACTTATTGAGAGCCTACTATGTGCCAGGCGTTGTTTTGGGATCTAGGGATAAATGGTAAATGAGACAGACATGGTCCCTGATTAATTTTTTTGTCTTAGCTTTTCTAACTTTTTTGCAGTAAACTTATGTTGAACAATAATTTTTTTTTTAAGTTTTAAAAAATCCTTTAATTGGCCATTTGTGTGGTATATAAGTGTATTTTATGACTCCTCCTTGGCTGTATAAGTGAAGTGCAGGTTGCGCTGTTATAAATGACAGTGTCCTGGCCTGTGTCTCATCGAGGTGCTTACACAAGAGGGGAGGTGGCTCGAGGACACCAGCCTCTTGCTTGGGCTGGATCAGGGCACTGCCTACTCGTTGGTGGCTGGAGTGGTCACAACTCCCAAACTCAGTCTGGCTCCAAGGCAGCTAGAGTCCTGCTGATGAGATGTGCAACTCTGCTGGCTTTTTATAGTCCATCTGAGGGCTGGTCATTCCAGCCTTGGTGTCAGTTTACACTTGCTGTATGTTACTTGACACTCCTTTATTCTCACTGAGGTTGCCTCTCCCGGAAATCTTTGTCATTCCATAAGCCCTAGCAGCTGACCTCCCACAGTTTGAAAAACAAGATGTATTCTGGCTACATTTAAAGGAAGTTTTAGCGTGAGTTCATGGGTCAGGACTTGGCTGTAATATCTTTGTGGGCAGAGTACCTTAAGGGGGATCTGGCACTGGTCATCACCTAGGTTCCGGGGGCCCTTGCACAAAAGGCTTTGTGTTATTTTTTCCCTCCTTCTGCCCAGCTCTTCTCCCATGACTACTGCTAACCATGTCTTTCTGCTGCAATACACTTATTGCCTCCTATTTTTAAAAGACAGGATCTTTGTGTATATGCTGAAGAACAAACAAGCAGGCAAAAAGACCACCAAATGATTATTTTTTGAAAAATATTCCATGTTCCTTATACTAAATTATAATATATAAATAAACATATGGATACATATAAAGAAAAAATTACCTACAATCCTGTTTCCCAGAGATATTTTGATACTTATTTTACATTCTACTCACATAGTTGTCAGCTTTTGTTCTGCCACTTTCATAGCCTATTTATAGATCTTAAGCTGTATCCATGTTGATATTTTCCACCTAAGACTGACCTGTTCTATAGAGAAAGAATGCTATTATAATTAGGTGCTTAGCTGCTTTTTCCAATATCAAGATGGCCTCTTTGCTCTCATCATATGATGACAGAATGTTTGTCAATTTCAGGGAAGCATCTGTTTATTTTCTCATGTCAGCCCCGGATGAAGGAAATCACTGGAGTCAAGCTGACCAGTCAGATCCTCATTCTTTGTTGCTCTGTGATGAAACCCCAGGGGCATTTTGATATAGAGGGCTCCTCAGGGTCACTGGTGATCTTGACCTTTGTACCAACCTGCGGGAGAAAGGAGGAAAAGAGGTTCCTCTGGATCAAATCTTCCTGCACATACCTTCTACCCTCTGCTTGGAGTGTGAGAACCTTCTTGATGTTTGTGTGAGCAAACCTGGAGAACAAATCCTCTATAGAGTGTAAGTAGACAAACACCATGGACAAAGTTTAATTACAGAATCCACTTTTCACTAGTTCCGGAGATAAATTTTCCTTAGGAATTTCCTTGTTGTCAATGTTCTCCCTCTGATTTCAATTCAGCCATTTCCAGTTTAGGTAGGCCTCTTTGCACCTGACTTTCTCATTTGAAACTTTGTTTCTGCTTTCCACTCAAAGTCTGAATTATTGCCAGGAAGATGTCGTGCAATTCCAAAGAAGCAGGATCTTCCATGTTTGGTTGTTCCAGGTCCTTAGTTCACTCCACTCACAGAAACCATCTACTGCCACCCTCTTGTGTTAACTATTGATAATTCCTTTATGTCTCAAATTTCCCACACCAGGTCTTTTTCTTCAGCCATCCACTTCTGGTCACACATTTTCTCCTCCTTCCATAGAGCTGAACTGAGTGCTTGAATGCAGAACTATATCATTTTAAGTGTCTTATTTATCTTTCTCCCTCCTGTCCTTTTTCAAACTTTAACAGTAAACTTTACTATTTGTAAGCCACCTTCCTCTCTCCCCCTTTTTTGGGCAAAGGTAAGATCTAAATCACGGAGAAACAATCTAAGTTACCTTATCCTTGTAAATCTCTCTTATAGTCTTTCCTTACTCTTATTTTCTGATCTCCAAGTCATTTGCCCCTTTTATTTTATTTCTTTAATTTTATTACTCATTATTAATTTACTTGTACACACCAGAATTTTCACTAGACATTCACAAGACAGTTTCTGTCTGCAATTAAATAGGGGTAGAGGGGCTTAAGAGTTAGGATACTATAGGGAGGAGCTTATTAATCATGGATTAAATGTTGAAAGGAGTAACCTGAGGTTTGGTTGGTCTTTGTGCTTGCTCAGAACTCATTTACTGGTCCTGCTTTTCCTTTTGTGTGCTTTCTGCTCCTTGTGAGATATGAATAGGATTCTGTGTGTGTAGTCAGAAAAAAGAAAGTTCTTCCTCACTAAGTTTACAGTCAAACTAAGTAAGCAGTGAGGTTAAAATGATTTTATAGGTAAAATTAATCTGGAAGTTTGGAAAGTGCATTGAAATTGAATTTATTTCTCAGTTGGTTGCTGATTTCAAAAGTAAAGTACAATGTCCTTTGAGGAGCCTGAATCAGTGTTATAAGACTATTTGAATGGATCCTTCATCTTTCATTTTGGTGTGTCATTGGGACATTAATAATGGATGGTTTCTGTACTTGGTGGTCAAATATGTTATTTTGATCCATTTTTATTTCCCAAAGGGGCCTCTGGAAAAGGGCAATGAGGGTAGATTTAAAACCACATTATTGGAATTCAGTAACTTTCATCTTGCTTTGTATGTCTAGTTCTTGCTGAAGAGTAGTTCTGATACAGAGTCAGTCAAGCATGACGGAGCAGGCAAAATACCAAAATGGATTTTCTTAACTAAGGTATAAGCTGAATTCTATGTTTTCATTTAGGCTTTGATGCTCAGCATTAAATTTTTCAGAAAATGTGCTAGATGTATGCTTTTTGCTCTTTGTGGTTCTGTGGATGAAGGGATGGGCATAGGAACAAAACAAATCCACCAGTACAAGTTATTTGCATTTATGGAAGTAAACAAAAGTTTATATAAATCGATCAGCAAAAATTGTGTATTTCAATAATTCCTAAGCAATTGTGAAGAACTGTTACTTTAGTTATGTAAAGTATACCCCCAAGGGAGCGCTGAGTTCTCTTTAGATGTCTTCACTTCTCCGGTAATTACTCAAAGGCTATAGTAGCTTGAAAGTGGAAGATTCTGAATCCTAGGATATTGAGGTCACTCCTGGAGATAAACAAGGTCTTACTTTGTCAAGTAATGGAATCTTTCCCCAGAAACATCCCTCCCTTATGGGTTTATATGAAAATATAGAAGAGGGTTAATGATCTACGCAGTCATGCTCTGGGACAAATCAATCAATCAAATTAGAAGGGAGAGAGGATAAGTAATACATACATTCTCACTCATTTCAGGTGATTAATGTCTTTCCCTCACCTGTATCTTTATATCAATTCTGTTAAACTTTAAAAAAGGCAATCAAAATGAAAACAGAGCTGAAAGTCTTAATAACCACTGATTAATGATATGTTATTTGTCTGTTAGTACTTGGCTAGTAGCACCTGGCCATCTGACATAGAGCCCTAAGAGAATGCTGATAGGATATCTGTGAATGAAGTGACAGGTCTATCCCTACACAAAAAGAATGTCAGGAGTCTGGGATCCTATTGCTCTGACATTGATCTTCTTCAGTAAATGATATTGACTCTATTGATACTGTACTCTACATATTACTTGCTCTGCATAACTGTGCATTCCTTGACATGTTGCCATAGAAACTAACTTCTTCATTGTTGTTTAATTTTTACTTTTTTTTTTCACAAAAGAAATGAATCTCTAGTGGAGAAAAACAATACATTAAAAATCATTTACAATGCTGCCACCTAGAGAATATACTATGAACAGCTTTAACATATTTTTCAGTTCTTTCCCTATGAGTATACATAACTATAATTTTTAATAGAACTCTTACATAACTTAGTTTTTCTCAGTTAACAATATATCTTGAACATCCGACACGCATATTGTAGTATCTGTGTATTTTTTCATTGTATGGAACACCACATCATGTTAAACCAATCTCCTCTCTTTTGATCTTTTTGTTGTTAGATTTTTTTCACAATTAAAAAAACAACTCTGTGATAGCATTTCAGTAGGTAAATGCATTACTGCCTTAGGAGAGTTTCCTGGAAATGAAATTATTGGGTTCATGGGAGGCAGTGCGAGTTTTTCAGAAGGTTAATTGATGACCTGCATTCCCATCTACCTTACATAAAAGGGTAGTATTGGCTTCAGAATATGGATTTGTTGTTATCTCATTCACAGGGTGTTAACCATGGCCCCTAAAATTAGTTCTTCACAGGACTCTAATCCTATGAGGTTTCATTTCCTATTCCGGACTCTCAGATGTGAGATCTAAAAACGTGTGTCTATAATGTTAGCTTCCAACAGGCATGCTGTAGGTGTTTAAATACAAATCAACAGCCAAGCTAGTTGCTGTGGATATATTTATGTGGGGGAGGAAGACATAGAAACACATCCTTAGAAGCTGTGCCATGTTCTTAGTGATCTAAATATATAAAGAGTGCATCTAAGAAAGAGGTTGACCTTTCCAAGGTCACACCATGAGTCAGCAATGAAATCCCAAATAGGACTTTCATCCTCTTAACTTCTTTCTCCCAGTATGAAGAGTATTTATGAATAGGTCAAGAGAAAGCATTTGTAGATGAACTTATAAGACCATTTATAACTTGAAATGCTCCAAAATTTCAAGAGAGTTACTAGAAAATTTCCATCTCAGGTAAATAAACCTAATTGCTAAAAATTTTGATAAATTTTTAGAAAATAAAATCTTAAGTGACTGGAATGAAGAGATAGTAGTGGGTGGTATAGGCAGATAGGAATGAGCCTCAAAGGAATATGCGTACATGCACAGGCGTGTGTGAGTGTGTGTGTGTGTGTGTGTGTGTGTGTATGTGTTTGCAGGAATGGGGGAATAGGAAAGTGGAAGAATAATGGCCTGAGTCTATCATGGTGACTAAGGAAAACACAACCAAAGGGGGTCCTCAGGACATTAACCCTGGGGTGGAAGTGTAGGGGTCTTAGCTCTCATTTTGAATGAATCATAGATCTTTCCTCCTCAGCCTGCTGGTATGGATCAGTGCTGTTATTTCAAATCTTATGGGAGGGTCACCTGCAGAACCCAGAGAGATACTTTTCAATGTCCCCAGGACTGGAACTCAGGTCTCCTGATTCCTAGTCTAGTGCTTGTTCTACTACTAGAAGGAAGTAGCAGTCATGTTACAAGGATTTTCAAAGATGCACAAAAGCTTCCGGGTAATGAAAATTCAGGCTATGTATTATGGGAGGGCTACACAAAATAAAAGAAAGAGAAAACAAAAGAAAATTTTAGAGCTTGATGGTGGTGGATGGAACACCATCCAGCTTGGTGGATGGTATTCCATCTACCACTTTATTGCAGATGAGGAAACTGAGACTCAGTGATCTATTGGGACAAGCATAACCAGGACACAACAAGACCAAGAACTAAGACCTTCTAATATTCATCCTGGTGCAGAGTAATCTAGATACATATTATGATTCATTTATTCTTTCTCATGATCATCTTACAAGCTCCTATTTCATGGTTCGTGAATTAAGTATCACTAACATCAGCATGTATTAAGAATCTATTTGCATGTGGTGCTATACTCTATAAAGCAAAATAGACAAATGCAGTGCTTGCCACACAAGAATTTTCTAAGGCAGACAGACCTCATAGAAATAGACAGAAATGACCTATAGATCACTGAACAAACAAAGCAAATATGTGAAGTGCACAACTTTGGCCATGTGAGATGGTAAATGAAGAGATCCTCACAGTCCATGGCTTCAAGAGGAGATCCATCTTCATCTCTGGATAGCCCTAAACTAATAAGTAATAAGAATCACCCTATGCTCTGTAGGTGTTATACTGGAAAGGAAAAGAAAGAGTGCTTTATCTGGCAAACCCAGCACTCAAGTTCATGTAATGGTGCAGTCTCTTTGGAATATTGTTGATTACTACTTTCATTGATTTTTGTCCTTTTGCATATTCTGTGATGATCTGCAAAGATTAGAAGGGTCTGCTGAGGCAGGAGGTCTCTTAAGGCACGCCTTCTAAAAGCAAAGTCTTTTCCCTCCTTGTAGGAAAACTAATGGTCATGTGGTTATATTTTTATTGAGGCTTTTTTTCCCTTTGAAAAGGACCTTGATTAATGTGGGAACCTACAAAACCCACAAATGTTTAAACTATGTAATATGAACAGTCATGAATGTGAGACTAGGGTATAAGTTCTGTTCTCTCAAAGACCAGTTAAAGACAAACCAAAGGTGAGCCAGCTCTCTTCTGTGGTAACAAAAGCCACCTTGACCAGATCTTTTACATGCCTATCTTAGTCATTTGCTTCAGGGCCAGTATTAATAGTAGTATTAGCATTAGTATTCTGAAACTGTCATATGTATAATGTGAGATAAAACAAATGAGTAATTATGGGATTCTCTAATTCCATCACCCCCTGTGTTCTTGAGAATCAGAATTCTTGGTGTGGAAGAAAGGAGATAGAGACGTCATATAGAAGATATTAGGTTAAAACCCTGTGGTCATGAATTTGAATTGGAAATATCAGTTATGAACTCATAAAGTATTTTTTAAAAAATATACATATCTACTAGCTCTGCTAATTAAAGAAAAAGCCTAGAAACAATCACTAACCCAGAAGTAATGAGCTTCCCTACTGTCCAGATGGTAGTCTGAAAAAACATTTCTCATTAAAGGAAACCAAGGCTTATTAGAAAAATGGCTGATGTCAAGCCTGGAAATATACAAGATGAGCAAGGAAGCTATCACAGTCTACTTAGAATAGCCAACCTGAAGTCAAATTGAAGGGGATACTACTGGCCAAAGATGGACAGTTTGCCCTTCAATAAGGCTGAGAATTGCTATGGATCAAAATCCATCGAATATGTTTAAATCCATGAGTACAACATGATATTAAAAACCAACTGGTTGGTTACCTTCTGAATGTAACAGAGAACCAATTCATTGTCTTGAAAACCAATTCATTATCTTGAAAACTGATAAAGAAAAGGAAAGAATCAAGCATATATCTTCACTTTCCTTTATGAATTATATCACTGTAACCAAATTTTCCATAAAGAGAAGCATCTTCTATTCCAGCTAGTAAATGAAAACAAATGGATAGAATATCATCATTTTACAATCCCCAATACATTAACAGTTTTAGGTACAGAGCATCAACTGTCAAAATAGTTGATAGCATCAACTATCAAAAAAGAGCAAAAACCACAGTTAAATTCCTCTTGATGAAAGAACACAATACTACTGATGGTTTAGTCAAAGACATTGTACCTTAAACTAATCAAGCCTTAGGATCCAGCTGCTAGTTTGTAGGAAGAGGACCAACACACTGACTGTTTTCACATGGCTGCAACCAACAAATCCAAATTATGGGAAACTCTGCAAGTCTAATGCCCTAGGACTTTCAACAGGTGAATTGTATGAAAAAAACCAAAAGGAATAGAGATGGACTCTGTAGATTTAAAAAGACTTACAGACATAGCAAGTGAAAATATGGGCAACAGTAAATTATAGTACCAGGCATGCATACTTGGGTGATAAAACCATAAAGAGATGCAGGAAAGTGATTGCTCTTCAAGTCAGGATAGTGATCACTTTTTTGAGGCTTGGAGGGTCTGTGATGGGGAGGGGGCACTTCTGGGGTGGCTGGCAGAGTTCTAATTTTTGACCTGGATAGTTGTTTGCCTTATCATAATTCACTAAGCTATATATTTTTATGTGTGATATTTTGTATCTGTTTTATTATATTTAAAAAGTGTAAAAAATCAGAAAAAAAAAAAGCATGTTAGAGAAACCTGCAAACCTGATGCTACCCTAGAGATTATCACAACACTGCAAGCAGTAGATAAATAAGGTTGTGGAAAATTGTGTTCTGGAACACAAAGAATGTGAATTCTCTGGTAGAGACATCTGTGTAATGTCAGTGGCAGACTGCCTTTCAAGTCGCTGGGTTTTGTTCTTAGGGTTGTGTAGCAACAGGTTTGCACGTAGCTCCTGTTTCTAGACAGATGACCCATCTCTGGCTCAGTGTTTTTCATTTGTGGTGCTTAGAACACGGGCATAATGACCACTGCATGCTTAAGAAAATGCAGATTTCTTCATCCCATCTCTCTTCAAAAGGAGCAGCCCTGGAATCTGCATGATTAACACACGATTATACTGCACACTTCAGTCTAAAAACCGCCACTGACTTCTCTGTCAATTTCTACCTGAAATCAGTTCTATAAAGATGTCCTGGGGAAAGTACAGACCTTCCGAGCGATTTCCAGATGAGCTATTGAGCGTTGAGGCCATAGCTGTGATTTTCACTAGTGAATGAACTTAGATTTTGAACCTTTATCTAGAACACTGAATATGAATGTGACTAAGCATAGCTCAGTTAGAAAAAATGGTTTTTCCAGTGTGCAATAGCAATTGTCAATTTTCCTCTTGTCTTTTTGCTCAGGATTTTTTCCCTCTCGAATAAGTCAGAGCCTGGGATTAAGAATTTAAAGTGGAATCTTCATCAGTGAACTCTCTGACGCTTTTAAAATAGCAATTTTAAACCAAAAAAATTTCAGTAATGGAAAGCAGAACAATCAACAATCCTGATTTGGATATGTCCAGGTATGGCCAGGCAGAACTTTTGATTGGTCCTTTCTCAGTTTAAGGGAAAGGAGGCTTTCAGAGTGTGGAAGCAGAAGTGTGAAGGCTTCCAAGTCTGTATTGAGCATCTTCATCTTCCTCTTTCTACAGTCTCCTTCACTCTCCCAAATCCATGTGCTTTCTTCATCACCTCTCCTAATCAAAACAGGAGATGATGTCAGTTACTTACATTTGCAGGTTGCATACTGATTAGTGTGGATATACTTGGGAGAGGAAGCTGAACTAGTACTTGCTTTTTAAGGATTTTACATTGATTTGTGAAATACAGTATTTTATCCAATTGAATCCAATTCTACAAGCATCCTTTGGACACTGCCCACATGTATGGCGGTGTCCTAGCAGTGCAGACGAGTAAGATACATTTCCTGCTTCCAGAAAGGTGCAATCTAGTGAGGGAGATGGATGAGTACCAGCTAACGATAACAGAAAAATCACTTCTGCATAAGTAATCTCATTTCAGTCCTCATACTTGCAGAATTTTAGTAATTAAAAGGATAACCACTCTTTATAATCATAAAGTTCTTCAAACTTTGGAGAGAAGTACTATGATGATCATAAAAGTCTCAGCATCCCTCCCACCAGTCTTCATCACAGTCACTCTCAATATGACAAAGAAGAAACTAGGACCATTAGAAAAGTGAAGAGGAATAGGACTTCCCTGGTGGTCCAGTGGTAAAGAGTCTGCCTTCCAATGCAGGGGACGTGGGTTTGATCCCTGGTCGGGGAACTAAGATCCCACATGCCATGGGGCAACTAAGCCCGTGCGCCACAACTACTGAGCCCATGCGCCTCAACTAGAGAGCCCACATATGGCAAACTACAGAGCCCACATGCTCTGGAGCCCGCATGCCACAACTAGAGAGAGAAAACCTGCACGCTGCAACTAGAGAGAAGTCCATGCGCTGCAACGAAGAGCCCACGTGCCACAACAAAAAGATCCCTCATGCTGCAATGAAGATCCCGCATGCCACAATGAAGACCTGTTGCAACCAAAAATAAAAATAAGTAAATAAAATAAATATTTTTAAAATACAGCTATAATTAAAAAAAAAAAAAGAAAAGTGTAGAGGAAGGGAAAAAAGAGGGGGTAGTCTACTTTTGGGGAAATAAAAATACCTTATCATAGGAACATCTATTAATCTGTCTTTTGGAGAAAGACAGATTTGAAAGTCAACTGAAGGTGACATTAATACTCTGCAATATTTTTTATATGAGGTTGCAAGTTTTAGTTCACAGGGTTCACTTGTGAGTTTTTTTAAACAAGTAACTGCTATTCCCTTGATCTGTATTTTAAAATACAAAGTACATGTATTAGGTAAGAATCTCTTTTCAGCTTTTTCTAATGAACACACACATATGGTGAGCATATGGGTAAAAGACACTTTAATCATTCATTTCTACAATTGCTAGTAAACAAAATGAGCAGTCATGATGACATGGCATTTTGCAGTAAGACTAAATTATGTACACAAAATACATCTTATATTTACTTATCTCTTGCTTACTGACTTTAGAACATAAAAACTCTTTATTTTAAATGTAATGGTATCCTCTGGATAAGATGAGGGCTCAAGGTTTTTGAAACTCTGATAGGGAAAAAGATGGAAGTGGGAGTGAGGAGACCTATCCTTTAAAAGTGGACTTTAATTCATGTTTGTTTTAGAAAAACCATCTGAATGTGTCCTGCAGTTATACAAATGTAACTCAAGAGTGTTTTGAGAGAAACAGTGAAATTATTTGGGGGAAGAGAAAGAAACATTATTTGGGTAGTAGAAGAATGCAGAAATGACTGTTGATTACTGTTTGTCCCTGTGGAGAGGCAGGTTGTAGGTACTGGAGGGATTTGCTATGTTTTCTCATTTGGGGATTGCACGTAGGGAAGCAAGAAACAAGAGAGAAGTGGGAGCGGCTGCATTTGTGGGACTTAGTGAAACTGGGGTGCCCAGTGTTGCTTTAGGACCTGGGCGAGAAAGTTGCTAGAAGGGCAGGTTTCCTTCCACACTCTCATGGAGCCCTTGGAGACTGGCAATTTGGGGCACTTTGGCAGAATGTTGATCCACAGATACTTGTAATTTCATGAGGAAACCTTCAAGATGTTTTGAGAATGGTTGGAAATGGGCATGGTGGCCTAATGATGAGGCAGCAAACAGATCCCCTCCCAGGGTCAGTTAGCAGGAGCTGGGGCAGTCATACTTAGAGTTATTAGAGTAAGCAGTCAGAGCACTCACAGGAAGGACACCCTCACTTCTATCGCACTCTGGTGAAAACTGGACATAACTGGTTAAATACATAACAGGTATCTTAAAAGCCCTGGATCTGTCTAGAAGAAATAAGATACAACTGGAAAATACATATACAACAATCTTACCCAAAAAAGACACCTCTCTCACATAAACATACAACAAAATTAAAGGAAAAATACTGACCCAACCAGCTGGAGTTTATTTGTAAACAGTCTCAGGTCCTCAGTGTTTGTATCAGCTACTAGGCAACCATAGAAGAGTCCTGTTTCAGTGACAGGCAGCAGCAGCTGCAATTTTGAGACCACAAGGTGTCATGAAGGTTGAGTGAAGTGGGCAGTTGGCAACATAATGTATTCAATGCATGTTGTGCTGTGAGTAATACTGAATGCCACAGGGGCTACTGTGCTGTATGTGAATTAAACAAGAAAATAACATCACTTTCCCACATTAATGCAGTAATACCTATGGGAAAAATTTTTATGCAACTTTTGCATATACATTGTTTCCACTGTCATTTGCTTTAATTCACTTTGAGATGGGCTCCAGATGAGCCTCATTTTCTTTTATACTTGCCAGAAACTAATGTGGAAGCTACAGAATCAGAGATGATGATAGTAGCGCCATGACCTTAAGGGCTGTGCTATTTGTCATTTCCAAGAATCTGAAGGGAATGTGTGACCCCAAATTAATTTTTACATGCATTTTACTAAGAGACTATAAACTGGCTTCCTTTTGTTTCATTAGTTTTAAAATTATCATACAGCAAAATTGTGGGGCTTTTGGTGTACTGTTCTACAAGTTTTAACCCATGTGTAGATTTCTATTACCTTCTCCATAATCAGAATTCAGAACAGTTCCATCAGCCCAAAAAACTCCCTCATGCTATCAGTCGATAGTCATGCCCTCCCCACCCCCAATCCCTGGCAACCACTGATATATTGTTCATTACTATAGTTTTGTCTTTTGAGAATGTTGTATAAATGTAATTATGCAGTGTATACCCTTTTGAGACGACCTTCTTTCACTTAGCATAATGCTTTTGAGGTTTATCCAAATTGTTGCCTGTATCAATAGTTCTTTTTTTCCCTGATTGCTGTGTATTGTATAGATGTACTGTAGTTTGTTTATCCATTTATCCACTGAAGGACATTTAGGTTTTGGTTTTTATGAATAGAGCATCTTTTCATTTTTGTGTGTACCTGAGTTATCATTTCTCTAGGATAAACACCCAGGAGTGGGATTGCTGGGTCAGATTGTAAGTGTATGTCTAACTTCATAAGAAACTGCTAAACTGTTTTCAAGTATGACTGTACCATTTTGCATTCTCATCATCAGTGTAGGAGAGTTCCAACGGCTCTGGAACTCCTCAGCACTTTGTATTGTCAGTAATTTTTTATTCTAATCATTCTAATAAGTATATACTGGTATCTCACTATGGTTTTAATTTGCATTTCCCTAATGGCTAATGAGGCTGAAGATTGTTTCATGTGTTTATTTACCATCATTATATCCACTTAGGTAAAGTGTTTGCTCAAGTCTTTTGCCTATTTTAGAATTGGGTTGGTGGTTTTCTTACTGTTGAGTTTTGAGAATTCTCTGTATGTTCTGGATATAAATCCTTTGTTGGGTAAGTACTTTGCAAATATTTTTCTCAGTCTGTAGTTTATCTTCTCCTTTTCTTAAAAATATCTTTCACGAGCAAAAGTTTTAAATTTTGATGAAGTCAAAATTTGTTCTCTTATGGACGGTGTGTAATATGCCGTGCGTAAGAAATTGGTGCTAACCCCAGGTCCACAGTTACGGAGACAACACTGACACCTGCTACTTCCTGGAACACTCTTCTCCGTCTCACCCTCCTGGTTGTCTTCTTCAAGACCCAAACTTTACTTCCTTAGAAAAGCGCTTGTGCCCCTTTCCTCTTTGCCCCTGTGGACACAATCATTTCCTCTTCATCTGTGTACCCTTTGTGAACACTTATTTTCCTGACTATAATTTCTCATTATATGCCCCCTCCCACCAGGCAGGGGACCAAACCCTGGCATTATTCACCTTTGTTTCCCCAGCACATGGGTTAGTACATAGTAGGTGCTCAATACATTCACTGAAAAAAACAGAAGTAATTAATTCCTAAAGACATTATCCTTCTATCCTTAATTGTGCTGGGGACGATTTGAGTAGCTTATAAAAAAATGTTATTGCTTTAAGGACATTTAAAGACTATCTTCAGTTTAAAATTAAAGTTTGTTATTCTTTGAGACATCTGTTGATTTAGTCATTTAAATGAGCTTGCTGGAGAACATCTTTCCTCAGAGGAAAAGATATAAGACAATAAATGAAATTCATGTTAGAATTATGGGAGATTTTAAGTAGCTAAAGCAGTTGATACCAATTGATGATATTGAAAAATAAACTAAGCAATTTTATCTACTGAAATTAAGTTTTTGTTCATTATTAGTCTGTTAAAGTAAGATCCATATCATCAAAATTCTTGACTGCCCAATTTAATGGTAGCCACTAATTATACAAAGAGGTCCTGAGGAACCAGTCCTCTACTTGGGGAAAACATTCACATGCTGAAATAAATCCTCTGGGAATGAAGCTACCTTCTGATGATATAAAATCTTCATTAATTATGCAAAACAGCCTCCTGTTGCCAAATAATAATATTCATAGGAAGTTAGATATTTAGCTTTCATTTGTCTATAACAGAACAAGATAATGGGACCAACTCCAGGTGAGCTTCTGAAGGTTAACAGTTTGTCTTGGTATCCTTGGCCCCTCTCTCTGGATCTGCCTTTCCTTCACCTCTACATTCTCAGAGTCCTCCAACTCTCTGTTTGTGGACTTGGTTTACAAGGAGTGGGAGCTGCCTTTAAGGGCGATAGACTGAATCTAGAGTCTTAAGAGTGTGAGAAGTGTGGGCTGGTGGATCTGTCCATGGTTGCATCATTCCAGATGATGCATACTTGGGAATCAGGAGAGGAGTCTAGAAGTCAGAGAAGAAAGGTCTAACACAGACAACATTGGGGAGAGGGGCTGGAACTGATGGAAATAGTGGCCAGAATTAGGTGTGAACAGGAGAAATGGGATAATTTCAGGCTACGACTATGAAAGCAGAGCCTGGAATAAGTTGCTTTATAGAAGATGGACCAGTGGACCTAACCATTTTTCTCATGGATGCTGGAAAGGGTTCCTTGGCTGTCACTCATAGAATCTTTAGCATCCTTATCCCTTTCTTGACCTTAACTCTTCTGTAGACATTCAATTTTCTGCCTACTAGCACCCAAAATAGGAAAGAATCTGAAATCAAACATTAACATTTTTTGGGCAATTACACTTCACTATGAATTTTAGTCACTATATCAGCATAACTAGTCATTGCCATGTTAAGTGTTTTAAACCTCCAACTATGAATGAAAGATTTTATTTCCTGTTAATACTCTTAGTAAACAGATGGGGAGAAATATTTTCACTTATAGGTTCTTCAGATATATATTATGTATCTCCAGTCCCAAAGGAATTGTTTCTTTTCATATTCCTAAAAAACTGTGAATTTCTTCTAAAATTACCACTTTGTTTCCACCAAGTAGCACTGCAGTTCTCAAAAGTTTGTTATACACTGAGCAGTTCAGCCATGTGAGTTGAGTCCAGTTTCCAGTCGCTATCTGCTCAAGTTAAACATCCAGTAGAAGCTGAAACACCAGTGATTCCTTACATGCATCAGTTGGGCTCCAATCCAACTCCACACCCAAGCTTCTACTTCATCTTATTAATCTAGTGCCCACAGGGCCTCCAACAAGTCAGATCTCTCAGTGCCTTTTAATTCCAAACAATCTCTGCTGGGAGGAAGCCATTCAGCAAATCATTTTTTAAAGTTTCTGATACCTGGTTATCTGACTGAATGTCCGTAATCTTCAGCTTGTTTCATATAACATCCAACAAACTGGCAGTAGTTACGGGCCAAAGCACCAGAAGCTTCAGACTGAATATTTTTTAAATATTTGTTTGACATTTATATGGAGGGACAGGGAAAAGCAGATCTTCTATTATTAAAACCTAGATATAGATTCAGAATTAGTTACCTTTCTCGAAACAAACATCTCATCAAGTGTTCAAAGCATAGTCCCCCTTTGGAGGGAGAGGGAGTATATACACTCACACACTCGTATATACAACCTACACATTTATCTGTAGTTCTTGTTCTATAATTTGTGCGTGCATGTAATTTTGTCAAGCCAGGCAACCCATGGCAGAGTAGAGGGCATAAAAGTAATTAAATAAGTTAATAGAGTCCAGAAAATTGCACCATGCTATGCATTATTTAGTTTCAGAATTTCAGCGGATCCTTCGTGTGCATATTGCCAAAATACTCAACAGAGTGAGGTCAGCACTTGTGGGGAGGGTGTTTCTTTCTCCTCAGGGCCCATCTGCTTCTGTGGGAACAGGGCTAATTCACATTTCACAGTTACTAAGGAGGAGGGTATGAAAACCTGAGTTAACTGGCACCATTGATGCTTTAGTGCCCCTTACACATAGTTTCCCCTGGATGGTTGCCTGACATCTTGACCCATGAGCTGGCTCTGACTAGATTCCTGCATCCATTATGAAGGAGCCAAATGTGTGTAAATAGAGTGGATGACATGTGCTTTGGCATGAAGTTTTCATGGTACCAAGGCTATACATATAACTTTCTGTATTGGGGGATGAGCGTGGGATGGTGTAGAAATGAGCCTATTTAGCTCTTCTGAGCAGGTGGCAGAAGGGTTACTCAAACCTTTTTCTCTCCGAGGTATTCATTTTTCTGCATCTCTAGATTGCAGTGGGGCCTGAGAGACAGAGACTCACAAATTCTGAGTCACGGAATCAAGAGTGTGAGGAAGTTGAGCACACTGCCGAGAGAGTGGTTGAAGTAACCACTGTGGAAGCTGTGCTAGGAGACAGGGGGTGTATGAGGAAAGCGGCTGGAGGGGATGGTGGCCTGGAGGGGGTTGAAAAGCACCTGTAGTGGGGGAATGGGAGTAAAAAAGTCTGTCAAAGAGAGGTTGGGGGCACAAGGGACTTTCTGATATTGTTCCCCAGGTGAAGTGACGACAAGGTCCAGAGTGGAGCGATGGCAGAGAGTCATCCCAGCAGAATGGGCGTGAAGGTCTTAGGAGTAGAGAAGTAAAGGAAATCCGAGGCTAGAGCGTTGGCTGGCTCCTCAGTGTGAACGCTGAAATTACCTAAGATAATGGTGTGCTCAGTATGGAGAGGAAAACCGTGAACCAGATGCATTCTTCAGTGCAGAGGAGTGAGAGAGAAGAACGTAGATAACAGCAGTAAGGGAGGATGACAGGAAGGTTTAGCAGACAGGAGGCATCTACGAAGAAAGAAGGCAGGAGAGTAATGATCAGAAAGTGACAAAACATCACTGAGGTCTGCCCTTCCCCCATCAGCTCCCCCTCCTTCCTCCACCCTCCCGCATCTCTCAGCTGAGGCCTGGGAGAATGAGCAGCTTCCTCTGCGAGAGCAGTGGAGGAAGCAGAAGCCTTGGGCAAAGTCAAGTTTGGGTAAGAACAGGAGGTAGAGGTAGCATCCGTGAAGAGGTTAAGGCATGTTTTTACAGTGGATTGGGGATATTAGCCAGGAGAGCACTGAGAATTTGGAAGAGGTCAGCAGTGGGAGGAAGGGCATTTTCCAAGGCAACACAGTACTACACAGAAATGAGCATCCTAATAGGACAAAGCATGCAGGGCATTTGCTTTGGGGTGGTGGTTGAGGTATCAGGAATAAGATGTGTGGGGTAAATGGAGTAGATGTCCAAACAAGCGTCAGCTAAGACCCCAGGCTACATGGAATATCTGATGGTAGTTAGAGGCCTGCTTTTTTCTGCTGAAGGCCAGCAGAGACTAGCTAATCTGGCTGTGACTGGTTCTTATGTACTGGTTAATAGGGTATTATAATTTTTGCCCCAAGTCTCTATTGGACCGCATAAGCCCATGGGCCATATTTTTTTCTAAGAAATTTACCTGCTCAGAACTCCAAAGTCTATTTAGTTTAAACGTTTAATCTGTTTCAAGTTATTATCACCAATTTATTACCAGTTAGGTCTTGGATTTCAAGAACTAATATTGGAGCGTGTATTGGAATTGTACAATAATTTTTGTTCAGAATTCAGCACAACTTTCCATCATTATTCAATAGTTTTTTTGGCTGATTATTACACATTGTCAAATACAGGTTACATTTTAGTTTTTCTTTGAAGACAAGTAATTGAATTGTATGAAATCAGAAGGTTATATTTCCAGCATAGAATGACTGTTTTGATACTCAAGATAGGGCTCAGAACTCAAAGGCTGTCTTAAAATTTTAGCTTTAACGAAAATCATAAATAAAAGCTGCACTTAAAAGAAATCACTGATACATAACTAAAAGTGAGTAACTGAGCACTTTTTGCTGACATCTACATCATTTTGATGCTTAATGGACTCCAATTGCTCAAGTAAGTATTACGAGTGCTGCCGCCCATTTCATGCTGCTGGCCTCTGACAGCACAATGAAAATGTGGGAACTTGTAAGGACAAGGGACACATCAGGTAAAATCTGCCTACCTAATAGTATGCGAGGAAGACATTGAAACTTTGATATAGTAATGGTTTTAGTTTAAATGCCTGAGTCTTAAAAACAAAACCAAACTGTATTTTGTTTTTGTTCAGTCTTGGGGTTTCTCTGGTTTTCCTTCTTAAGAGTGATTTTGTTTGCAAAGCGTGGATATCCATTAAGAATTTAAATATCAAATTGTGTCCCTGTGGGAGAGTGACAATTATCCCTTACCTTGAAGATCCCATGGCTCACTGAGAATGGCTAGGAGTTCCAATGCAGCACACTTTCTAGCCCATTTTTCTTCATGCTACATGTCTGGAGGATGCTTCTTTCCTGAGATATTATGTGTTCGGTGGAGCTCACCAGTAGCAAAGAGAAGAGCTGTTGGCTCCCTTACCTAAATCCCAAACTAATAGTAAATAAAGAGAACAGAGAGCAGATTTGTGAGGTAACCTCTCACCTTGGATGAACTTTCAATGTGAGTATCTGAAAAATAGTAGGATTTTCGTGGCTTAGAAAGAGATCAACCTACCAGTGTGCACTGAAGGCAGGCCCAGTGCCCAGGAATATGGCCTGTGACTCTGTATCTGAACTGAAACAAAGGCCAGCTATCCAACATGTGCTCACCTGACCCGTTGGCCCTGATCATTGGTGTCAGGTGAAGGAGTGACCTTTCTACCATCCCCTTCCCAGGTTAAGGCAAAGGAGTCATCGTATATTTGCTTCTCTTTATTGCAGGACATTTGTGAAGATATTTCTGATCATGTTGAGCAAATCCATGCCCTCCTTGAAACGGAGTTCTCCCTGAAGCTGCTATCCTACTCCGTCAGCGTGATTGTGGACATCCACGCGGTGCAGCTCCTCTGGCACCAGCTCCGCGTCTCAGTGCTGGTTCTGCGGGAGCGCATTCTGCAAGGTCTGCAGGACGCCAATGGCAACTACACCAGACAGACGGACATTCTGCAAGCTTTCTCCGAAGAGACAAAGGAGGTGGGTGTTTTCCTTGAAGCCAAATAGTGCATTGTCAGGTGTGATTATTTGAGAATGTTTTCAGTTCAGAGGTGTGGGATAGGAATTCTTTATAGGTAAATAAGCAGGTCCTAAGCCGGATGTTGAATCTAGGTATAGTGACTAGAGGCTAGGGCACTTCTAATGTGAATGAAGCTAAAAACCAGAGTTCATTCATACCTGGTAGTTTGCACAGATACCACCCGTAGCTGTTGGTGCTAACCTGGCTTCCTGTTCCTCGTTCAATTATTTGATAAATATTCACTGAGTGCTTATATGGGCCAGGCACTAGGTGCTAAGAGTGTAATAGTGATCAAAACATGGCCTTTGCCTTCAAAGAGCTGAGACTAGTGGGGAGTGGAGGCAAGTGGACAGACATTAAGACCAGACTGTGATCTGCGTGATCTACATGCAGATACAATGGTCTACATGATGCCACTGGAGGACAGAGAAGGGGCACCTAATTCAGACAGGGAAGCCTTTACAGGAGAAGTGAGTCTAACCTGAGACCTGAAGGAGAAGCAGGATTAGACTGACGAACAGAGGTAGAAACTGTTCTAGACAGAAGGAATGGCATGATCAAAGATCCAGAGGTAAGAGAGAGGATGACAGCCTCAGAGAGGAAAAAGTTCAAGGGATCAGGAAGCAGGATTTGAACTAATATGTAAGCAGAGGTCAGATCATGAAGATGAAAAGCCGTATTAAAAAGTCATATTAAGAGAAGTGGACTTTATTTTGAGGATAACAGAAGAGTTTGTTCAGAGAATTGATGCGATTCAATTCATGGTTTAGAAAAATCATTCTGGTTGCAGTGAGTCATATGGACTTTAGAATTTTGCACAACCAGTATATTTAGATTTTTTTGTACTCATAGTAAGCATAGTTTAAAGAGTTTGTTGCTGTTAATCTTGAGGCATAGCTTAAGAATGAACACTGTAAAGTTAAATCCAAGTGAACTCTCCTATTCCCAAATAAAACTGACATATATGTCAGAGCGAGAGAGAAAGAGAGAGAGAGGGAGAGGCATTGTGCTAGCTAAGTAGGGGCTATATATACGTGTGTGTGGATGGATGGATGGATAGATAAATAGATGGATGGATAGATGGATGGATGGATAGGCAGGTAGGTAGGTAGATAGATAGATAGATAGATGCCATGTATAGATACATAGAGTGTGTGTGTATGTATATAGTCCCTTGGTTCTTGAAACCCAGTTTAGTGCTCTACTGTTGATTTTGTGGAAAATATGTATTATACAAGTTTAGAAGGCATTTATATAAATGTGGATTAAAAGGCCATATAAAGAGTGTTGCATCTCATTAAGTTATTAATGTTTCAGTGGCTCCAACATTATCAACAACACAAAACAAATCTGGGCTTCTTCTCATAAATGACTTATATTTGTTGATTATTGTTTTTGTAATAATGATGCTCTTATTATTATGTGGCAAATTCCCTGTAGGCCCTGGAAGTTTCTGGGAATGAAAATCTACTGGGCTCACTTCTAACTTTAGGTCACAGTCTTTGTTTTCATTTAGCTTTTCCTAAGATTGTGGCAATGAGGGAGGTGATACAGACTTTGGTAGAGTTCCTTTTAAAATCGTAGAATGAATATGTAGGTGTGTGAGATAGTCCTCAGATGCCATCCATCCCAAGTGGGATCCCTAGAAGGTCCCTGATTGGGACCCTTGTGGTTATGGGAAACTACAAAGAATCCCAAACTAGTCAACTCTGCCCTAAATCTGGTGTTTAGGAGGAGGTGTATGCTAATGAGGTGGGAGATCAGAGATGGGGAAGGTTTGTCTAAACTCTGAAGAGACAGTACTTTAGATATCTACCTGGTATCTCCAATCTGTACATTCTGTTTTTGCTTCTACCCATGTGTTCTCCTGGCTCTGTCCAAAATCCAGTATTGATCAGTCATCAGATCTGCCCACTTTCAACCACTTAGAGGGGGCACTAGAAATCATTGAGTCAAACCAACTCATATTACATATTTATTTATTCATTCAATAAACATTTACTGATCACAACTCTGATTAGAGCTGGGGATATGAAAGTGCTCTAGGGTTTATTGTTATTGCTGTTATTGTTGTTTTGTGGAATATGTTCATCATGTGTTTATTTGAACTTGTATTATTCACAAAGTGGTAGCCCAAGAAAGATGAAAGGCCATTGAGACTAACTAATTGTTACTGGCCACTATTTTCACAGCTATGTTGCGAGTTTATATTAAGTAGTACCCATCATGGGTCTCACAATGTGAGCTCAACAATTACTTACAGATTCGATTGAAAGCAATTTAGTGCATTTTCATGTTTGAAGTCAGTCTTTAGTCCTGTTGTAGAGATGCAAGAATGTGTTGTATGAGGGGTAAAGGAACAGTGGATTCTCAACCACCTGCTTTGTGGACATTTCTCTGTGAATTGAAGCACTGTCTCCATTACCATCTTTCCTGAAGCAATGGATTCCTGATCCTATTTGTTAGTTTTATTTGTTTCTGTCAGCACACTGGAACTGTGGAAAATAAGAAGAGAATTAGGATAAAATTCTCAGCTTTATCAGAATAAATTCAGCTGTGAAAGATTTGTAGAATGAAGAGGGAGATGGCGTAAAACATGCTGATAATCTAGAATAGTAAATGTCCTTCCAGTGAAGATAAATTCATTTTTCTCTTTTTGGAAGTCAATTGAGTTTCATAGCCCATTAAAGAATAGGTTTGAAAGTCAAGAAAGTGGCAAGTTCTCTTTCTGTCCTTACAAAAACAAAGTGAGTTTTATTCCTTTATTTAAATATGGAGCAGACCATATCTTGTAAACAAATTGGCAAATGCCTTACTGAAACAAAACCAGCTGAACAAACAAATAAAAAATACTTTAGGGCAAAGCTCCACATTGTGTAAAAAATGTGTTATACTGAAATTTTCTATATTTCAGATACTGTGATAAGCAATTTATATTTATTGTTTCATTTAGTAAGGAGGGTAATGGGTATTAAAAGTAGTTCCGTTTCAATATTACTCATCCATAAAAAAGAATGAAAGATTGCCATTTGCAGCAACATGGATGGACCTAGAGATTATCATACTAAGTGAAGTAAGTCAGACAGAGAAGGACAAATACTATATGATTATCACTTAAATGTGGAATATAAAAAATAATATAAGTGAATTTATTCACAAAACAAAAACAGACTCAGAGACATAGAAAACAAACTTATGGTTACCAAAGGGGAAAGGGAGGGAGGAGGGATGAATTAGGAGTATGGGATTAACAGATACAAACCACTGTATATAAATTAGATAAAACAAGGATTTACTGTATAGCACAGGGAAGTATATTCAGTATCTTGTAATAATCTATAATGGAAAAGAAACTGAAAAAATATATATGTAACTGAATCACTTTGCTGTACACCTGAAAATAACACAATATTGTAAATCAGCTATACGTCAATTTAAAAAAATAGTTCCATTTTATAGATGGAAAAACTGAATTTAAGAGAGGCTAAGCAAATGCTTAAGGGCATAAACCTAAGAATAATTAAATAAAACAAGCAAAACCAGCTCTTAACTGATCTCTTTGGTAAAAATAATAATAATTATTTCCTTCTTCCCTTCCTTCCTACTTTCCTTTCTACCTCCCCTAAATATTTATTGATTTCTTACTCTTTATAAGGCACTAGGCATTCAAAGATGAATAACACATGTTATTAAATGTTAGGAATCACGTCATAATTTTGTTAGATCCTCAAACAGTTCTGGGAGGTTGGCAGGGCAAGTGCTATTATCCTTATTTTACAGATGATATTATTGTATCCATCTTACAGATAAGAAAACTGAGGCTGAGAGAGGTAGTCACACAGGTAGTGATAACTGTTAATAGTAGTAACACAATAGCGAACATTGATTAAGAACTTACCATATGCCAGATGGTGTGGTAAGCACTTTACCTAAATGGTACTCACCCTCTCAGTGGGAACACATTGGTCCTTCCAGAGCACTCACATCATTGCACTTTGTGTGTTCTTCCACGAGCACTTATCACAGGGCAATTTATATTACGACAAAGTGTGTGCTAGATTTGAACTTCGTGATTGTTGGCACCAGATTATAATCACCTCTGTATCTCCCACAGCACCTAGTTCGTATCGCTGTATATAAAAGTCGATGAGTTGAACTGAAGTAAATAATGCAGATAATAACTGCTTTAAGTGTGGAAGAGGGAGATATCACTGTAGGTTGGTTGACTGGGATTGATCATGGAGATTAGTTATTTGACTCATAATTTCAGCCCGTAGAAAATGGAAATTGTCAAGAATTATTACTATAGTATAAATAAAAATATTGAAAGACTTTGTCTATTTTCCCTTTTCCCATCAGAAACTAAACTTTGCCTTGCTTCGCATTTCCCTATCACTGCTTGTTCCTCTGAGTCCACTGCCGCTCTCTGGAATGCAGTCAGAATCAGAGCACCAGCGTGGGAGAGCTGAAAGGAATCTGAGCAAGGGTCTCGACCCTGTGGTCTGAGGACTCTGGGGGGCTGTAGCCTTCTTGTAAGAGGTCCATGAATTTATATGTTAGTAATTGAAGCACAACAAACACCATGTAGTGAAATTAGGGGAGGAAGGGAAGAGAGAGGCATACAAAATTTTTTGCCGTAACCATAATTAAAAGAGTGAAATTCTGTTTTCAACTCTTCTGAGTAAGGTCACTAAATCAGGGCACAAAGTCAACTCTGAAATGGCAATGGACACTAACATGAACCTTGGGGGCATTGCAGTAGGGAGATCTTCAAATCTCTAAATTATAAGTATCAAATCTCACGTTCAGCTGATGACAGAATTCACTGTTAAACAAAGAAAGATCTAAGAAGGCATTTGGAATTAGAACTTCATTTAACTTATTTATGGGTAAGGAACAAAGCAAAATTTCTTGTTTCAAATTAGGGAGGAAAAAGGGTTTCCTTGATGTCTGAGACAAGATTGAAGCCAGCAGTAAAGTGAATAAATTGCTCATCAATAAAGTGAATAAGTTACCATCTCCATAAAACATAACCTTCATCTGAGAAACTGCTTCATAACATATTAAATGGGGGTCTGTTTGAGTTTGGACATTGCTAGGCTGCCATGACACAGCTAAAAGCACTACAAAATAAAATGTGGTATTTCTAAAATAAAAAGGCCAGTAAAAACAACATGCACTCTTCCCCCACCTCCATATCCACCTGAGACTTTACTACTTACATGCATTAGAAAACTATCTGGGAAGGTGGTCCAGTAGAAAGCAGTGGGACTAAAATATTAGTATTACTAAGCAATATTTTAAGAAATGAAACTCATTATTTATCTGCTCTGAGAAACTTCAGAGAACTTTATTTTTTTAAAATTGCCTCTGCACTGTGAAATGTAGAAAAATACTTTTGAGGAATGCTCTTAAATAATAGCCAACTGTGTTAAAATATATGGGTAGATGCTTGCCACTTGGTCTTTAGGATATGAAATGCATACACTATGTGCTGTTTTTTGTTTTGTTTTTCAGGAAGGGATTTTTTTTTTCACATTAAAAAAATGCAGTATGAATTAAAACTAGTTACCCCTGAATGACAATCAGCCATGCAAGCAGTAGTTGGCCTGATTGGGAACAGGATGGGAGAGGGCTCCCTTTGGAGCATTAAGTGTTTTTGAGTATGGTATTTTCTTTTCCAAACAAAGGACTGGCTAGGGAAGGGATCTTCAGGGGAAGACTTAATTAGGAAAAGGCAGTCATACCCTATTATCTAGATGTCTCATGCCGTATGTTCAGCTAACATCATTTATTGAGTACCTGTTATTTTTGAACAAGACAGTATCCCCTTGTCTTAACGTTCTGTGACCACCAAAATTGGGATCAAATACTTTCCCACGGTTATGGTATTCCTTGCCTGTCCAGAAGCGGGTAGCTGACATTTTCATGGGTCTAATTTTTACCTGAACTCTCACATCTCTTTTTTTCTATTCATCATAGGAACATTTTTCCTTAATGCCTCTTTGACCTCACTTAAGTAGGTGCAGTGCTGTAACTTTGTGAAAAAAATGATTAAAAATAATGTAAATTTCAACTAGTTAATAATTTAAATACTAACTTATGGGATAGCTTTGGAACTTAATCGCTATTTATAGTACTATTTTTGTAAAGGAGTAAGTTCTGAACATTGAACAACCAAATAAAAAAACTTTTAGTAAATACAACCTGCTTTTAAATTGGAATTTCCTCTATTATTCTCTTGAAAATTGCATGAACTGTGACTTCTGTTTGACTGGCTCATTCATTGGTGTTTTGGGCTTCTGACTTTTTTCTTTAAAGATCCTATTCCAGATATGAAGCATAAAAGCCAAACAATTCCAGTTAGACCATTTTTGTTGATATTGGCAGTTAATATTGGTTTCTTACTTTGTGCAGTATAATTTAGCATAGGGATACCTCTCATTTTGATGAAACTTCCCCCCTTGATATATTTGATTAGTAAAAAATATATAATAAGTAATAAGAGTAAGCATTCATTGAGTACCTATCCATGTGCCAGACTTGTGTCTTACATATTCTGTCTTCTTTAAGCCTCACAACAGCCCTATGGCATGGCTTATTGTTTTATTTTTACAGATGAGGGAAATGAGGCTTAGTGATATCAAGCTACTGGTTCCTGATCACATGAATAATTAGTGCTTGAGCTAGAATTTAACTCTGAGGTTTGGGCTTTTAACCACTGGAATCAATGAAAACTACATAATCAGAGGAATAAACTTCATGAAGGCATAGAGATACATTCCAAAATGTCTTCATTCATTCATTCATTCAACAGATGTATCTTTGAATTCTGTGTAGCTCACTATGCTAAGTGTTGCAGGTATCCTGGAAAGTCAGCCATTTTCTATGTGATTTATACTCTTGTGGTGCTTACAAACTAGTGGGCTAAACAGATTAATCAAATAATCACAATAATATGTATTTAAAGCTTGAGATAAATATTTAAAGGAAAAACAACATAGTTTTATGAGCGCTTATAAGAAAAGATTCTGACTTAGGTGGGTGTTTGGAATCTTGCAGAAGTGAAGCTTGATCTGAGGTCTGAGGGGTGAGTAAAAATTAACTAGTTAAGGGTTTTACAGGTGGGAAGCTTTCTTGGCAGAGGAAATAGCATGTGCAAAGGCTCTGGGGCAGGAGGAACACATTCAAAAACTGAAAGGATGATACCGTAGCCAGGTGCAGCCAGGGAGGGGAGAGTGGCTTGAGAGAGGCCTCTTCATATCTGTTCTTAAAGGGTTTGGGTTTTAACCTAGCAGCAGGAAGCTAATAAAGGATTTTAAGCAGAGAAGTAATAGCATCAAGACTTGAAAGTTGTAAAGGTTACCCTGGTGGCAATGTGCAGGACAAACTGGAGGAAGGGGTATGTCCGTTTAAAATAACATCCAGTGAATCAGAGAAAATTATGGCACAGGGGTCAAATTATGGGTCAGACAGCCTTTGTTTAAGGCTTAGCTCAGCCTTAGTCCCGAGGCTGTGTGCTAGTTATGCACCTTCTTTTGGCTCAGGCTCCACTTACGTAAAACAGGGACAATCGAACAGACCCCAGAAGAAAATTGTTTTGAGGATTAAATGAAAAAGTAGTAGTGGTAATCAGCCACCCCCATTTATATGATGAGGACATTGAGGCCTAGGAAGGTAAAATGAGGTTTTTCGTCATTATTATTTATCTGGATGTTGTGGAATAAGAGTGAAGGGAGTAGGAGGTAAAGGCAAGGTAAAGGTCTGAAGGGAGAGAACAAAACAAAACAAACAAATGACCCCCAAAACTTGATGTAAGGTCCTGGAAAGGCCAGATCTTGGGATAACCTGGTTGAAATGATGCAGGGTCCTTCTCACCCCATTCCTCCTCCAGGAGAGCAGAGATCAGTTTTCTTCCTTCATCTCCTAAGGGGCTAGATTAGACCAGCTATTCTTCAGCCTGGTAGGCATGTAGGATTCCAGGGGCCCTTCTGCCCCGAACAAATCATCAAGTAAAAGTCTCCCCATTTGTTGTGTGATATCAGCAACTGCATTAGTAATGAGAAAAGAACCTGAATTATGCAACTAAAGATTAAAAAATTAAAAACACTTACCTATAATACTATTTTTTAGCATAGGGGAATTTCAGATCAGCCTACCTTGAAGGAAGGTGGGCACTTGGTATCTAGCACACACAAATGGAAATGGGGGTGGGGGTGGAGGGTAGGGGAGAGTGCATACAGAGGGCGGGGATGGGGGCTAAGATGATACACTTTTGACTCATTAATTTTCTCCAGGATTTCCTGTGTTTACCTTTAAAAGGTGGGGACAAACAGAAGTTGGCCTTGAACTATTTTTGTTATGTATGCAAATTCAGTAGTTCATCTTCTTGTGATTTGTGAATATATATTTAACACAGCAGACTTATAATTAGTTATTCTACTTTAAAATATTTACTAAGCATCTACTATGAGCTCGCCACTGTGGTAGGTGATGGAGTGTAAGCAAAAGAGACATCCATGGAGATTTTACTCTCATATTATTTTGTTTTCAGAAATGTTATTACTTAAGGCATCACTTAAGAAATGCTTACTAAATGAAAAATACACCATTTTAAAATAGAAAGTTAGGGTAAGAATGGTTATTTTTGGCTTGGCCTTGACCATTTCTATCAAGGCTCTTCTGTTCTCCAGATTAAAGAAAAATCCTTAAATATTTAAGAACAGGATACTATATAAAGCAATATGGTAATTAATGAATATGCCTTTCTGTATCTCAAACCAGAAGCAATTGAGATTGATGCATTTTTGACCTTTTATAGTGGCCTCTGCTGAGATTTCATGTGAGCAGCAGTTGAATATAATGTTGCATATACTGAAACCATTTCCGTTGTCTGTTTCAGGACCGGCTTGATGCTCTAACAGAAGTGGATGACTCAGGACAGTTGACTATCAAATGCTCTCAGAATTATTTGTCTCTGGATTGTGGCATTACTGCTTTCGAACTGTCTGACTACAGTCCAAGTGAGGATTTGCTCAGTGGCCTGGGTGATATGACCTCTAGCCAGGTCAAAACCAAACCCTTTGACTCTTGGAGCTACAGTGAAATGGAAAAGGAGTTCCCTGAGCTTATCCGAAGTGTTGGGTTACTTACGGTGGCTCCTGACGCAGTCCCTTCCAACTGCAGCGAAGCAGTTAGTGAGGAGGCGTCTCAAGTGTCCCTTTCAGCAGATGACAGAGGTGGATGTGAGGAAAACAATGCGGCCACAGTGGAGGAGCAACCGGGCTTAACGCAGGGGCTGTCATCTTCAGGGGAAGCTCTGACAAATGCTGGACAACCCTCTTTGGAGACTGTGAAGCAAGAATCTGATTCCTCTTCCCAACTTGGGGCAAAGAATCAACAGCCTCTTCCTTGTGAAAATGCAACCCCCAAGCGATCCATCAGAGATTGCTTTAATTATAACGAGGACTCTCCCACACAGCCCACGTTGCCAAAAAGAGGACTTTTCCTTAAAGAGGAGACTTTTCCGAATAATCTGAAAGGCACTAGTGGAAAGAAGCAGATGGTTGATCTCAAGCCTGAGTTGAGCAGGAGCTCCCCTTCGCTGGTGGACCCTCGTGACAGATCGAAACTCTGCCTGCTGTTACAGTCTTCTTACCCCAGCACACCTTCTGCTGCCAGCCACTCATATGAGTGTTTGCACAAGGTGGGGGATGGGAATCTTGAAAACACAGTCAAAAGTCACATTAAGGAGATCTCCTCCAGCCTGGGGAGGCTTAATGACGGCCATAAAGAGAAACTTCGACTTGAAAAGCCTCACAAGACCGTAGAAGAGGTGCCTTCATGCCAGACACCTAAACGAGAACCCAGTTCAGGCAAGCAAGCCAAAAACACTAGGAGCTCAGTAGTGCCGCATGGAATTCCTTCTAGTACTTCCAAGGCCATAGAGGGGCCAGAAACAGATTCTGCTTCCACATCCTCACTTGAGCCGTATAACCAGAGTAGTTGGAATGCCAAATTGCCAGTGCAGTCAGAAACATCCAGTTCACCACCTTTTAGTCAAAGCAGTGAGTCCTCTGCTGGCTCAGACAACGTCATGTCTCCGGTACCCCTTCTTTCAGAAAACAAAAGCAAAAAAAGCTACACCTCCTCCCCAAGTCACGTCACCAGGAACGGTCAGGTTGTGGAGGCCTGGTATGGCTCTGATGAGTACCTAGCACTGCCCTCTCACCTTAAGCAGACAGAAGTATTAGCTTTGAAGTTGGAAAACCTAACAAAGCTTCTGCCTCAGAAACCCAGGGGAGAAACCATTCAGAATATTGATGACTGGGAACTGTCTGAAATGAATTCAGATTCTGAGATCTATCCAACATACCACGTCAAGAAGAAGCATACAAGGCTAGGCAGGGTGTCTCCAAGCTCATCCAGTGATATAGCCTCTTCGCTAGGGGAGAGCATTGAATCTGGCCCCCTTAGTGACCTTCCTTCCGACGAGGAGTTGTGCGTGCCTCTCTCTGGCATGAAAAAATACATTGATGAAAAGTCAGAGAGAGCTTCATCCTCTGAGAAAAATGAGAGCCATTCCGCTACAAAGTCTGCTTTAATTCAGAAACTGATGCAAGATATTCAACACCAAGACAACTATGAAGCCATATGGGAAAAAATAGAGGTAAGGGTGGTCTTCTTAATCAGAATGATTTCTTACCTGATTTTTGGAAGTATTGCTGGGAAAAGGTGAACTCTTCCCCACCCCATTATAAAATGTGTTGCTATTTTTGATAAACATAACCGATTCCCTAAAGAAAGAAAAGAAAAAACACACGATGATCACTGAGTTGTAACAGTGGCATCACTAGGAACTGCCCTTGTCTGTGCATTAGCTTGATGTGTCCCTGCTGGTATAGATCTCTCTGTTGATATTGCTGAAGCCTAACATGGCTCCTGATGAGTGGTGGACCCCCTTGAACGGAATACACAATAAGGTAGAACAGTAGCTGTGCACACGCCAGTACCTCAGGAATACATGAATGGAAAGTTCCAGTTACCCTCAGTGCTTTTTTGATTTGTTGGTTCTAACCCCAGAATAGCTCTCACATCTCCAATATTAACTTCTTGTAGAAAAAGACCAGATATTTCTAATTTTTCAGGAATTTTTTTCTTCAGTCTTCCTCCTCTGGCTAATAACCATGCTACCTATGCTCTGTACCATCTATGGGCTCTGAGATTGGGGAGTTCATATTTTGGGTAAATCTGTACTTTTAGAACAAATTGTTATGTGATGAAATCTTTAAGGACAGACATCAAAATTCTCAGAATTCAGCTCCTTAATGTAAGCTGTGATTTAAGATACTGGATAAAAGTATAGTACATATGGACAGAATGACCTGGAGGAAGAAAATGAAGGTACATAAAACAAAGAGGGTAAAGCTAACAGCAATATATAATAATCTTAACATATATTAATAATTGTTTACTAAGTATTTATGTGTCCAATTCTCACAACAACCCTAATATTAACCCCATTTTACGTAGAGGAGACTGAGGCTGAGAGAGACCAGGCAGTCTGCTCTAGAGCCCATACTATCAACTAAATGCTCCCATGCCTCTCCATTAGGAAGAGAGTAGTATGTACTACATGTAAATACTGTAGTATTGTAGAGAAGAAATAATATCAGTCGAGCTAGGATTTGCCTGGGAAGTTCCTGTGAAATGATAAACCTTCATTGGGACTTTGAAGGATGTGCCAGGATTTAGAGAGAAAGAAGGTGGGCATTTCAGGTAGAAGGAGCAAAAACCAAAATGCAGAGGTGGGTATTGGGAATGAGCATGGTATTGGGGTCCACAGCTGTCTTGACTGGAAGGTCAGTGAGCAGAGAGCAATAAAAGTTTCCATACATTTAATAGACCTGGTAGCTGCAAGGCCCTGATGGCCAGACCAAGGCAATTAGGATTTGTTTACCAGGCATCCATGGTAACTTCTCTGAAAGGGACTGAGCATATTTATACAACTAACAATAACTCATGCTCCTTGGGCTCTTATTTTGTGCTGGTTCTGTGCTAAGGGCTTTACATGCCTTATTCTACTTAAGTCCTGGGAGATAAGAACTTTTCAGATGAAGATGCTAAGGCAGATTGTGGTTAGGAAACTTGCTCAAGGCCTCACAGCTAGTGAGTGCAGAGCCAGAATTTGAACCCAGAGCCGGCACACTTAAAGCAGTGTGTGCCATGGCCTCCAATAGCCTTTCTGGAAGGCCTAATTGGCAATAACAGGAAAGGCGGTCATGGCAGCCATGGCGGTGACCAGTGCAGAGATGCCTGTGGCAGCCAATGTTAGGAGCTGCTGTGATGGGGGATGGGCGAATGGGGGGCGCTGTTGAAAAAGTGAACGGGATCCAGGAAACTGGTTCCAGCCCTTGCTCAGTCATTAAAGCCAGGAGTGGCCCACAGCTAATCCTGCTCCATTCTGGGCCTCGTTTCTTTTTTGTAAATAGAGGTGTTTTAAGCAGATGATGGCTATTCTACCAACTTCCAATGGAAGTATCCTTTTATTCCATAGTTCTACAAAGATGAAGCTAAGTTTTCAGTCTCTAGGGACTGGTGTAGTTTTAATAGAAGGAAACATTTGGATGGGTAGCCGGCTGGAGGTGGAGGTGAGGCAGGTAATTTTTTAAAATACACGCACTGATATTGAGGATACGATGAAACTTTTAAGAGGAAATGTAGGCCGTTGGAAATACCGTCTTAGAGTTGGGTATGAAGCGAAACCTAAAAGGGGATTAAGCCCCTTCCTCAGCCCAACTTCCTTTCAATACTTCAGGTAGGGATGACTACAAATCCCCATGCCAGTTGACCTTGGGTATCACATTCTAGCTTTGACCTCCTCCATATAGTGACCCAGAAAACGTATTCAACCAGGAAAATATAACATAATAAGAGAGGGTATTATTTAACATCTTCCTTGTATCAGGCAAATACTTGGCACTTTATCTGAAGTAGTGCTCTCATAAGATTCTCAAAACAACCCTACAAGGTAGGTTTTATTATCTTACATTGACCACTTCTCTTCCTCTCCAGTGCTCCCACTCTGGTCCTAGCCACCATTACCTCCTGCCTGGATTACTGAGGTCGCCTCCTAACTGGTTTCCCTGCTTCCATTCTGCTCCCCTTACAGTCTATTACCAACAAAGCAGCCAGAGTGATCCTTTTAAAACATAAATCAGGGATTTCCCTGGTGGTCCAGTGGTTAAGAATCCACCTTCCAACACAGGGAATGCAGGTTCGATCTCTGTTCGGCTGGGGGGGGTGGCGACTAAGATCCCACATGCCGCGGGGCAGCTAAGCCCGCGTGCCACAACTACTGAGCTTGCGTGCTTCGATTAGAGAGCCTGCGTGCCGCAAACTACAGAGCCCACACATTCTGGAGCCCGTGCGCCACAACTAAGACCCAACACAGCCAAAAAAACCAAAAACATAAATCAGATCACGTCACCCCTCTGCTCAAAACTCTGCAACAGCTCCCATGGCATTCAGAGGTCCTACATGGACTGGTCCCCCGATTTCCTCTCTGACTCATTTCCAACTGCTCTTCCCCATGCTCACTTCACTCCATTCCCACTGGACCCTTTGCCGTTCCTGGAACAAGCTGGGTACACCCCTGCCTTTCAGACCTTTGTCAGCTCCCTCTGGCTGCACATTCTCTGTCAGTTGCATTTTTTTTCTAATTCCTCCACCTCTTCTGAGATTTGCTCAGATAATAACTTCTTAGGGAAGGTTACCCTGACCACCTTTTAAAAGGTGTGACCTGACTTCTTTTTCTTTTCTTCTACAGCTCTCACCATATTCTGTAATTTTATATAATTCTCTTATTTAGCATGTGTACTATTATTAATTTTTGTCTCCCCCTGCTAGACTGGGAGATCTGTGAAGGCAGACATTTTTATCTGTTTAGCTTGCTAGTGAATCTCATGTACCTAGAACATTGCCTGCTACGTAGTAGGTGCTCAGTAAAGGTTGTTGAATGAAAGAATGAATGATTCCCCATTTTAGAGTGGAGGAGAGGAGTTCAGAGAGATAAAATCACCTCTCCTAAGCTGCACAGCTAATAAGTCATAGAGCCATGTTTCAAGCCCTATCTGCTTTGCTCTTCCCACTAGATAAAGTCTTGGGAATAGAAGAATTCCCTGAGAGACTGAGGATAGATGGAGAAGAGAAGAGGAGGACAACTGACTTTCAAGTTTTAGCCCAGTTACGAGGCAGGAGTAAGGAAGAGGCCTAGTTGTGGGGACCAGGAAGGAACAGGATTCTTGGGTATTAAGTAAGTGAGGGGAGAAGAGATGTTTAGTATGATGAACACTAGCTTCATTCTTTGCAAAATGGAGATCAAGAAGAATAAGGATAAAGAAAAAAAAATAACCTTCAACCTTTAGATTTGTTTTAAAGAGTCAATGAGGACCTTAGAACTCGTCCTGGAAGACATGACTCCATTAGGTTGGACTCATTGGTACCAAGTTAATGGATACATGACATGGCTGATTCCTTTTCTCCCCAGAGATGTAAATGTCTTCAAATGCTAGATTATGCTGTCCCAGCTATAGTTCAATGACTCAGCTGTTTGTTAGCATTTTATCTCAGAGACATCTATAACCCAATTTTAAAACTTCTTTGGTGCCAGCTAAGAATGTCCTTGCACATAAATTATTTCAGATTCAGTGCAGCAAATATTTGTCTGAGTGCTTGATCTTTGTAACTAGGCTATGTAAAATTGCAGTCTAGTCTGTGGTAGCAGCACAAAGGCAGTCACCCTTGCTACTGCCTAGAGGTAGAGCTGGGATGTGGTCAGTAATACCAGGTTAATGGGAATATAGAAGAGGTTTGGTCCTGGGATTAACTTGGCACTGATTTCTGCATTTATTTTTCCAAGAGGTAAAATGGTCCAGATAGGATCCATCCTATCTTTCACCCTCATTTCGACCATATGTTGACACATCAATGATACCACACTGATGATGGCAGTCATTAAAGAAATATCATGTTGTCCTGTGTTCTATTTTCCTTCTTCTTCCATTGTGGTAAAAAAACATAACCTAAAATTTGCCTTCCTAACCATTTTTAAGTGTACAGTTCAGTAGTAAGTGAATTCATATTGTTATGAAACAGATCTCCAGAACTTTTTCATCTTGCAAATCTGAAACTCCATACCAATTAAACAACTGCCTTTTTCCCCTCTCCTCCAGCCCCTGGTAGGCACCATTCTACTTTTTGTTTCTATGAATTTGACTACTTTAGATGCCTCATATAATTGGAATCATATAGTATTTGTCTTTTTGTGACTGGTTTGTTTCACTTAGCATAACGTCCTCAAGATTCATCCATGTTGTAACATATGACAGGATTTCCTTCCTTTTTAAGGGTGAATAATTCCGCTGTATGTATATACCACATTTTGTTTACCCATTCATCTGTGGAGGGATATTTGGCTTGCTTCCACTTCTTGGCTATTGTGAATAATGCTGTTATGAACATAGGTGTGCAAATACCTCTTCAAGACCCTGCTTTCAATTCTGTGGGTATATACCCAGAAATTGGATAAGATTGCTGCTGGACCATATGGTAGTTGTACTTCTAATTTTTTGAGAAATCACCATACCATTTTCCGTCATGATTGCTCCATTTTACAATCCCAATGACAGTGCACAAGAGTTTCAGTTTCTCCATATCCTCATCAACAATTGTTAATTTCTGGGGTTTTTTTGTTTGTTTGTTTGTTTTTAAGATAGTAACCATCCTAATGGGTGTGAGGTAATAACTCATTATGATTTTTTTTAACATCTTTATTGGAGTATAATTGCTTTACAATGGTGTGTTAGTTTCTGCTGTATAACAAAGTGAATCAGCTATACGTATACATATATCCCCATATCTCCTCCCTCTTGCGTCTCCCTCCCACCCTCCCTATCCCACCCCTCTAGGGGGTCACAGAGCACGGAGCTGATCTCCTTGTGCTATGCGGCTGCTTCCCACTAGCTATCTATTTTACATTTGGATTTGGTAGTGTACATATGTCAATGCTACTCTCTCACTTCATCCCAGCTTACCCTTTCCCCTCCCCGTGTCCTCAAGTCCATTCTCTACATCTGCGTCTTTATTCTTGTCCTGCCTCTAGGTTCTTCGAACCACTTTTTTTTTAGATTCCATATATATGTGTTAGCGTACGGTATTTGTTTTTCTCTTTCTGACTTACTTCACTCTGTATGACAGTCCCTAGGTCCATCCACCTCACTACAAATAACTCAATTTCGTTTCTTCTTATGGCTGAGTAATATTCCATTGTATATGTGTGCCACATCTTCTTTAACCATTCATCTGTCGATGGACACTTAGGTTGCTTCCATGTCCTGGCTATTGTAAATAGAGCTGCAATGAACATTGTGGTACATCACTCTTTTGAATTATCTCATTATGATTTTGATTTGCGTTTCTTTGATGATTAGTGATGTTGAACATCTTTACATATGCTTGTTGGCCATTTGTATATCCTCTTTGGAAGAATGTCTATTCAAGTATGTTGTCCACTTTTTAAATTGGGTTATTTGATTTTTTTGTTGTTGAGTTGTAGGAGTTCTTTATATTCTGGATCTTAACCTTTTATTATATATTTGATTTGCAAACATTTTCTCCCATTCCTTTTCGCTCTGTTGATTGGGCCCTTTGATGCACAAAATTTTTAAAGGATGATGTGGCCCCATTTGTCTATTTTTGCTTTTGTTGGCTGTGCTTTTGGTGTCATATCCAAGAAACCATTGCCAAGACCCATGTCATGAGGCTTTTATTTTATGTTTTCTTTTAGGAGTTTTATAGTTTAAGTCTTAGGTTTAAGTCTTTGAGTTATTTTTTATTTTATCTCAGTGTGATTACCTCTCATGCTTTAAAAATCTCACCCCTGGCTTTTTTGCTTGGTAGGACACAACTTCAAGAGACAAGATTTGTCTTTAGAAAAACACTTGGGAGTCACTCTTTTTAAAAAGTCCTGTCTGCCATTCTTTACTTGATTTGAAACACAGCTGTATTTTTCTTTATTTGTCCCCAGAGTAACTTATAATCAAGATCTGCTGTAAATTTAATTCTCACCTGCCTTTGAAGTTTCTTTTATACCAACCACATAGCAGTTTTCCTAGAGTTGGTGGAGTGGTGGTCTGCACTTTGGTGTTTATAATGATCTCGTAAGAGCATCCTATCAGATAGGAAGCATTTTAAGGTTACTGGATTCCACTGTTCTTCACTGACATTTCATTTTGTATGTGCCTTTCCCTTATGCTAACCTTTTCCCTCACAGTTGCTAGTCTTCCTCCTATATCTGAATTCTCTCTCTTCCTTGTATCTTCTCTCCTATTCTCTTTCTTTACTATTCCTCTGGAATATATAGTTTTCACTCTCTGGCACCTATTTTCCCTTTTAATTTCCTTCCCCAAGATTATCTTCTACTTTCTTCCTCTGATGTTGTTCTAGAGATTCTCAGATTCCAAATATGAGAGGACTATGAGTTGGCTCTTCATCACCATTCAAGCTTGAACCCTTGATCTTCTCAGTACATTTCTTAGTCTTAGAAATATGTATCCAGAGGGTTGAGGAACTGTTTAGATGCAAGAATAAACAATTCAGTTTAAATATCAAGGAAGAAGCCACATTTTTAAAGAGTTGGGAAAGCTCAGCTTTGTAATTAAAATTGGGAGATTCAGGAGTCCTAAAAGATCACAAATTGAACATGAATTGATAGTACAGATTATTATTCAACAAGTGGTGTTAGTAGCAGAATGCTGTAGGAACTCTGAATATTCTTCTTTATGTTATGCACAATCTAAAATTTTGTTTTAAATTCTGGACTTAGAATTTGAAAGAGACAGGACAACATAATTCTAGGCTCTGTTTATTAAATAAGATAATATTTGATAAGTCTCAAGTGGAGAGTTATACAATGGGAGAGCAGAGGAAGGAAGATAACAAGTGTACCTAGACCAAGCATCACAGAAGGTGGACTACTTGAGCTGGACCTTGAATGATGAGTAGAATTTAGGAGAGATGAGAAGGCAGAATGTTAGTGACAGAAGCTTTGGTATAAGCTAAGGTTGAGGGCAAGAATATTTAAGGTATATTTGGGAAATAGTAAAGGGTGTAGGCTAAACTCCTGTAAACAAAGAGATCCCTAAATACAGTAAGATAGAAGACTTTTTCTCTCTCACATAACAAGAGGTAGGCAGACAATCCAGGGAAGATAGAGGCCATCTAGGGATTCAGGTGCTTTCTCCCTGTTGCTCTTGTACTATGGTGCACCAATGCTGTATCTATGTTCCATCCTACCAGAAGGGGAACGTGGAGAGCACCCAGCTTTCTTCTCACAGACAGGACTTGGAAGTTGTACACATTTCTTCTGTTCACATCCCATTGGTCCAGACTTTGTCATATGGCATCACCTAACTGCAAAGGAGTTTGGGAAATTAGCCTCTAGGCTATGAACTTTAGGAGGGAGATGTTCTCTTAAACCAATTGCTGGTTAGAATAGAGTTAGTTGAAGGGAAGGGGAATATAAAGTTAGAAAGAAAGGACCAAAATATGAACTTTGAATTCCAAGTGTTTACATAGCACAGGCACAAAATAAATACCTGTCTAATGAATGCATGAATAAATGAATAAGTGAGTGAGTGAATGTATCATTCAGATTGAACTTTTTCCTTTAGACCAGGAGTTACAAACTAAAATGACTCTAAGAGGGGCAGACAGGTAATATAAATGAGTCATACAGCTGGGTGGAAGTGGTGAGTGAAAGAGACTGAGTAACGGAAGGTAAGTGCCATGTCTAGAGGGTGGCCAACTGCTCAGTTCCAAGTGATTGTTGCACGGGAGTGTGGGCCCTGTGTGGCAAGATCTTGCAATTTTTAAAAAGAAGTAGCAAATCTGGGTTTTATGTGACATCTCCCAATTTGTTAATGTTTGGTCTGAACAATTTAAAAACGGGCCAAATAAAACACATCCATAGGATAGGTTTAGCCTTCAAGTCACTAATTTACAATCTTTCTGAAGAGGAGACATTACTTAAAATTTTTGGCTCAGATGGTTGGTAGTTTAAGGTTAATCTGGTCATGGTGTGCTGGATACACCTCTAGCGAAGTGGTTCTTGATTGTGGCTGCACATTATAATCACGGGGGTGCTTTGAAAAAAAATTCCAACTTCAGCCTCCACCCAGAGCTATTAAATCAGACTCTTGAGGGATAGGTATTTTTTAAAGCTCCTTCATGCATTTCTGATGTACAGTCAAGGTTGGTAGCTAATGCTCTAAGGCTAATTTTGAAGGTTATTGCTAAAAGGGTCTGAACTGTGGTTTTGGAAGCCAACTAAGGAAAATAAAGAAACAGAGGTGGGAGATGTTATAAAAGACAAATCAATACAATTTTGTGGCTTTTAAAAAATGAGATAGTGGAGGAAGTGGGTCAAAAGAGTTGAGATTTCAAGCTGAGGTTTGGGGGCAGGGAGATGTAAGGACTTTAATAAATGGTTCCAAGGGACATAAGAAATTAAGATACACAGTTGATGAACGGGGCAAAGGTAAATGTTATCTTATATGCAAATGCTGTGGCCAAATCCAAGCTGAGAATTCTCAATTAATAACATTAAAAAATAAAGCTACACAGTTCTTTTTAAGGGTAATATTGTATATATTTGTGTATAATTTATTTGTTGCAATGCCAGGAAAAAAACTGAATTAACATTACTAATGGATTTGTTGGGACAGTATGTCAAGGTCATTGCTCAGGGTTGCTGGAGAAGAACCATAGGGATCCAAAGCAAATACCTTCCTGGTTAACCCAGTAGGAATGTTTCAGTCCTGCGTCAGTTTGGTTTCTGCCGAGCCTTAGCTGGGTCTCGAGCCTTTATCAATGGTGATTTAGCACCACCGTGAGGCTGCATCCAGTCAGTGCGTCTCGTTTTTACCTTCTGAAATGTATACGGAAGGTGCAGTTTTTTGTTTGCAGTTTTAAACATTAAGATGAAAATAGTTCCTTGTTATTTTCTTGGTGTGAAAAAGCTATGATTAAATTACATTTTGTTGTGTCAAGATGATGAAAGTTCCTAACTGCATTTGACAGCAAATATGTCTATGATGATGAAAATCAAAAGAGGAATAAACTCAGTGTTGCATTTTTAAATTCAACTAAAATTATTATTAGGATATTAGTGAATTCTTCTTTATCCTTAAGCCTAAAATAATGACTCTGTATTAGCCGTAGGATGTTTTAGAAAGGTAGCAATTAAAAAAACAAACAAAACCTTGACATTTATTGCCTACTTATAACATGTCAGGCAAGATGCTAAGAGTTTTATTCATTTAACACATTTAATTCTCAAGAAAAAAAAATCCTTCTTTGATGAAGACACTTTTATTATATCCTCATTTTACCAATGAGGACAGAGATATTATACATAGAGAAGTTAGTAATTTACTTAAGGGTACAAGACTTAAAAGCAGGAACTTTGGGCTCAATTCACAGCCCCCTACTGTTTAATTATGAAAACTTGAATAAGTCGCTGAACGTTTACTGTTTAAATCTCCTAGTCTATAAAATGGGATATTAATTATGTTTGTTACGCCATTGCACAGATTATTGTATGAAATTACAAAGAGCAACAGTTCATTGTAAACTCTAAAGGCTACATAAATACTAGTCTTATCATTATTGTGACTCTTCCTATGAATTCAGGGAATAGCATCAACAATAATAGAAAGAACTAGAATAAGAATCTTAATTCTTCCCCTATGTAGCATTGTGACCTTGGAAACTTAGCTCCCAAGCCTCAGTTTCGAAAAATAAACATTAGTAAGAAATTGAATTGGCTGACCTCTTAAGATACCTCTCAGTTCTGAAATTTTATAAGAGACTAAGAAGCATAACTAAGAGATGCAGCCAGTTCTCTGCAAAATATTCACTGGAATATATCACTTCAACATGGAATTTCTTTCTGTTCCATGGAATTCTGGGTGAATCTCCCTTAGAAGACCGTAATGGTAAGTGAGTGTGAGGCTATGGCATTAGTGAGCCTGGAGGTATGCAACTATTCATGCTGCATTCCCAGCAGTGTAATGTGAGAAGAACCAGACATCCTAGAGGAATTTGGGGCCTGGCTAGTGTTTGTTAGATGCCAAGAGACCAGGGACAATGGTGAACAGCAAACAAGTGAGTAACCCAGTAAGAATTAGATATGGATTAGCCCGAATTTATAGCAAGTAAGGTCAGCTAAATGGAGCAGATTGGAAACATTCATCTTGGCAGATTTGCCGTTGTGATGTCTTAAAATTAACTGTCAGCACTGCTGTTTGTGCTCTGTTCTGACAATATGAGGGCAGATCATTCCAAGAGTGTGGGTTCTGTGTCCGGGTCACTCATGATGTCAGATCATGTCTGAGGCTCTTGATCTCATTCTATAAAGATGATTGGCCTGAGATTTGCATGGTGAATAAGCAACTTTACCCAGGAAAGGTGCTGCCTGTATGCTGAGGCCCAGGTGCTTTCCATCTTTCAGGTAGATGAGGTTCTGTGTATTATCACCTATGTTATCTTGAGCAAGTGACTTGACCTTTCTTGCCCCAGTTTCCTCCCTTGCAAAATAGGGTTAAAAGTGTATCTTCCACATAGAGTTTTTTTTTTTTTTTTTTTTTTTTTTGGACCATTAAATGTGTTAAAATGTGTAAAGAGCTCAGAATAGTACCTGGCATGTAGTAAGCATTCAATAAATGTTAGCTCTTGTGGTTGTTATTGTTGTTATTATTACTATTATGGGAGGGGAGGGGTGAGGCCTCAGCAGCTCTTTGTATGTAGATGGCTCTGGCCTTTTGGGATCAAATGCTACCACCCTATTTTCTCCTCCTACCTTCAGGCATCTTGGTCATTATGAAGCTTCAACCTCCTACTCACCCCCCACTCACAATGGTTAAGGCCGCCTGTCCTCCTTCCTGGGACCTGTGATAGTCGCCCTAGACTCCTGCACCCCTCTTCCCTGTGAGACTCTGGGCCTTCTGCCTTGACAGATGATTCTTATGTTGTGTTAGAGATAATTCTCCTCTAACTGGCCCAATAATTTTAGTTAGTGCACTTCTCTGACATCTTAGAAAGTTTATGTACGGGAATTTATGCTATGAATGTGTGTTCAGATAAACACAAACAACCTTCTAGTTTATAATATTGTCACACAACAACTTATAAATAATATGTACTTATCTATGTGTAATTTGTATTTATACATATTTATAATATGTATTCATAATTATGTACTTATAAATAATAGTTCCCACAGCACTCTAACCAGAGGAATCTCATTACAACGTATTATGGGAAGAAAAAGGATGGGACTCCAATAAGTTTACAATTGCCCCTGAGACCCCTGACTGCTAAAGATGGAAAAATTAAGCAAGTGTGTTGGAAAGGTAGCACTAGGCTGGGATCATTTGCTGGGAGAGGAGCATTGAAGCTGGGTCTTGAAGGATAGATATGGTGGGAGGAGTAGAAGACATTGGGAAGGTATGTGGAAGTCACCAAAGATCAGTTTCCTGTGTAACTAAAAGAGAACAGGTAAATCATCTGAACATCTCTGGCTTTGAAGGAGGCTCTATATGCAAGAACCACAGATGGTAACAGTAAGAAAGGCATGAGAAATTGTCCAACTTAATTCCCTCATTTTACAACTAGAACATGCCTCTCCCAGGAGTGCTTCCTATTAGCATGTCCTATTTTCTGGTTATACCAGATTTTGCAAGCTTGTCACAAAGGGGCAGCAAGTACTTTTTTTTTTTTTTTTTTCCCCAAGATCAACATGAATATGTTCCTAGTGCCCCTCAGCTGTTGGCTTTTTATCTTTGTTGCCCTGATGGACTTTGAAGCAGATTTCCCTTCTCTGAATTTGGTGTATGTTTCACAGTTTAATTTAGGGACACAGCCGGTGTCGAGAACCACTGAGACAGACACAGAATGAGGGACTGGGGTGAATAAAATTGAGTGCCTTGCACTGTGGGGCCTCAATCTGTAGAAGACACAGCGGATATGCCCCTACACACTGTTCCTAGGTTCTCTCCGTGCCCATGGTCTCCAGTACCACCTGTGTGTTGCTTTCTCCAGCCTAGATCTTGCTCCACACCTCAGAAGCCAAACTCATGCTATCTAATACCATGTTTATCATATACCTGCAAATTACTTCTTCCTTCTGAATATCTTATTGCTTCTTTCAGAGAATAGTACCTCCAACGAAAATTGAAAGCTGGCAGTCATCTCAGATTGTAACAAATTTCTCAGATTTTTTAATCCATCATATTCAACTGGTCCTGTCCATTTTAACTTCTGTCTCTCTCTGCAGTCTTGCACGTTCCCTCCGTGTCCACTGCTGCTACTCAGTCTAGCCCTCATCGACTTTTTCATGGAGTAGTGTAGCAGCCTTTTTACTGGCTTTTCTGATCTCAGCCTAACACCTGGCAATCCACTCTCCACACTGCAGTCAGAGCAAGTCTTCTAAGATGCTAATCAGATTCTCTCTCTCTTCTGCTTCAGAACTGCAGTGACCACCCCCATCGTTCTTAGGATAAAGTCCTAACTCCGGGGCGAGGTGTATGTGCCTGGCTCTTGGCCAGACTCTCCAACCTCATTTCTCAGTTTCCCTATTTGCCTCCAGAGCGTTAGCCATCGGCTACTTAGATTTCTCAGAATGAACTGTTCTCTACTGGATTTTGTCTGCCAAGAATGTTCTCTGTTCCTCTCAGTGCCCTCTATTCTTTTTCAGCTGGTCCAATGCCACCCAATCTAGATACTATACCCAATTAGGTAAACCAACAGTACTCTGGAATTTTACGTTATTCTTTAAAACTCTAATTCTGTACTTCTTTTTGAACTCTAGAAATTTTGTTCAAAAGATGTCCATGAAAACTTTAAAGTGAACAATTAGAGTTCTATACTTAAGGACACAGCACCTGAGTTCTTCTGCCTCAACCACCAACTGGCTGCCTGTTACCAATCAAGTAGTTAACCTTTCTGAGCCTCGGTTTCCTCACCTGTAAGATGGGGGCATTGAACTAGATGGGATGTAAGGGCCTTTTGAAGATCAGGTCTGTGCTTCTAATCTGCACGGGAATGCTTCTCCTTTTCAAGCAGATGTATTTAGTAAATGCTGTTTTCTATCTTCTTGGCTCCAATGATAGTGCAGTGGCTGAGTTGTTACCCTTTACTGACTCACCACCCAGAACTTCTCTGGTAGAAAGTTGGTTATTTTCTTGCTCGTTCAATGCGATAAACTCTCCGCATTGAATTCCATTTTTTTCTAAAAGTATAACTTTGTTATTCCTGAAGAACTGTATGTCCCCTAGAGAAAATTTAGAATATTTAGATAAACAAGACTCAACAACCACAAGTAATCTTTTTAATAATTTTAGTATCTACAAACACTTCCATCTTGCTACATGCATTCTTGTTCCAGTTATTAGATTTACAAGGAGGTTTTACTAATCAGGAAAGTATTTATATCTAAACACAAGATTATAACAACATTTCAGCTCTGTACTTCAGTGTCAAGGAGACAGCCCTTTTCATTAAAACTGTATGGACATGTGAGGAAATGTTGTTTATTAAAAGTGATTGATTAGCTCCAACAATCAATTGTTGGGGGAGACTTTGAGCTATAGAAAAAAGAGAGAAGGAATGAGAAGGAAGAGGAGAGGAGAGGAAGGGAGGGGAGTGAAAGAGAGAGGAGTGAAGAACAAGGGAGTGGAGGGGCTAGGAGGAGAGGAAAGAGAAGGAAAAGGCAAAAGAGAACAGCAGTCAAGAAAGAAAGGAGAAAAGGAAGATGGAAAAGAGCGCAGAGTAGGGAGAATTATCTAAAACACAGCGGCTGTGATGGGAACGTTGAAGTCATGTGGCACAGGCTGGGCTTCTCACAGAGGCTTGGGAAGTAAGAATGGACAACAGTGGATGTTTCTGTCCTTTGTTTTTCTCTGTGAACCTCAGGGTGGGTCTGCTTAGAAACACAGTGTGGTGTAGCAGTTCAGAGCTTGAGCCCTGGAACAAAACTACTTAATAGCTATTTAATGGCTTTATGACCTTGAATAAATTATATAACTCTTCTATGCTTCAGCCTCTTCCTGTGTACAGTAGAGAAATTTGTGAAGATTAAAGGACTACAGAAATTATCAGAAGAATAGTTGGTAGATAGTCAGCACCCAAATGTTTAGTACTGTTGTTTATAATACTAGATATAAAATACCTATAAGTAAACTATTAAATGATCATAATCCTAAATTCTAAAGTGTGAGCATCTTAGGTCCTTGTTTGGGATTTAGAGGCAGATAAAGATGATTTGATATGGTCATCCAGTGCCTCTGGAGGATTGGGGGTGCTTGAAACAAGGTCTTACACAGAGCTAGTGAGCAAAGCTGTGTGGGAGAATCCCCAGCTTCACTCCTGACAGCCGTTAAGTATTTGAACTTGTCTGTGCTTCAGTTTTCTCCTCTGTAAAATGGAGAGTGTGGGAATCTTACAGCATAGAGTAGTTGTAAGTATTAAATAAGTGCCTGGCATATAATTGGTACTAAGTTAATATTAGTTCCAGTTTATTCCCAATTCTTTTATTCATTCCTATTTTTGTTAGACTTTGATGATATGCATTCCAAACTTGTCTTTCCCTTAAAATTGTTGATTATTTCTTCTTAGAAATCAATAGGGAGCAACTGAAGTCAAAGCCTCTGGATTTGTTGGAGGAAACCCTTTCCCATTATGAGAGTCAGGGATCTTTCTGGGCTCTTCTTTTCCCAGTTGAAACCACTGTCATTAGTGTTTGAAGAAATTGGGGATTCAGCTCAATTTATCCCTTCCACATGATACTGAGTTCAGAATAGAACTTCCTACCTGGTCAGTTTTAGATAATACCATTCGATGCCCTTTTTATTCTCTCTTTCCAACTGACAGCCTTTATTCTGGAATAATTTTATCAGAAATATTTAAAAATTCTAAAGACATTCCATTCAACCTTTAGAAGAGAAGCTAAATATTTCATAAAACATTTCAGTATTTGAGTATTCTTGTGGCAACAGAGTTACAACTGCCTTAAACCATTTCATTTTCGCTTCAGTCTTTCTTCTAAGAGTACACACCATACCCTCCCTTCTGTCAATTACTTGTACTGCATTGCATTTTATAGGTAAGGATGTGGGTAAATGTGTGAGTTGGTTGAGTCCGAAGTACCACTTTTAACTCACTTTGATTTTATCTTGAGCCTCTGTGTCTTGGTGGCACAATAAGTACATTGATATGTGGTTAGGAAAGGTAAATTACATTTGAGTGCTATTGTGTAAAAAGCTTAATTAGTCATTTCATATAGGAATTAGGTGTATAAGAATTAAGCAAAAATGGAAGATTAAATATATATGTTGGTAGATGTACATATAAAATCTCAATGCATAAGTTTGCTTCTAAGGGGAGTTCTCATTTTACCAGCTGTCAGAGCCTAAATTAAGCTTCCTTGTGGGTAGGGTAAAAGCATTGCGATTACTCATTGGTAACCATTACTAATGTAAAGACTGGCTCCAAAGCATGTGTCCTGTTTTGAAAAATTAAGCCAGATTATTCTTAAACTTGTAGTTGTTTAATAGAGAAATGTGATCCCCTTTGGACTTGCTGGTGGAATAAGGAGGTAGGGAAATCTTTGCTAACCTGCAGGTTCAGATGCTGCCCCTGCCACACCGCCTCATGTGATGATCTGAGACAGAAGTCATGACTCCCTCCTCTGCACCCCCAGAGTGGTTGGTGCCACCTCTCATATTGTGGCTGTGAGAAGACTTTTCTCTCCATCTTCCCTGGACACCTAGCAGAGTGCTGTATGCTTAGTGAATAACCAAAAGTTTTGAGTGAATGACATAAAAGATCAAATTGGAACCTGTTAATTAGGAATGGTTTTTAAAAATTATCAAGCCAGGCTTTAAAATATAATTTCTCTTGAAATCCTCACATAAACCCCAAATGGATATCCCTGTCCCTGTCTTATAGATGAAGAAACTGAAGTTCAGAGACATCAAGTAGCTCATTTAGTTTATACTGTTAGTAAGAGGTGGATGGAGCCTGGAATCAAATTCAGTTTCCTCTGGTTGTAGCAGCTATTCTCTTATCATTATCTACACTGGTTGATGATAAGCATGTTTTTTTCTCTTTTACTATACCCTCTTCTGCTGCCACAATTAATCCTCATTTAAATGTTTTTCAAGTTCTAATTTCTGCCAGGGACTTAGACAAATTGTTAGATCAGCTGGCCCAACTAGATCATTTGAGTCTCATAAAGACCCTGTGAGGTGGGTACTACTGTCACCCCATTTTACAGATGAGAAGACTGAGGCCCTGAGAAGTAGGGAATCATGCCCAATGCCATGTGCCCAATACCTGGCACATAGTGAATGTTGTATGAGGATTACTTATTGTTTCAGCTAGCATTGTTCAGATGAGGTCATTCACTGAATACTTTAATCTTGGAATGGTAAGAAAGGGGTAAATACTTTTTTTGAATGGTTTAAAAAGTTCAACAGCAGAGGCTGCCCTTTTTTATTTTCAGAAATACAGTGAAAATAGTTCACTTCTTGATGATTTTCAGCAGGTCCCTCTCTGAAGGCAGCTGACTTGATCTGGACTAGGTCAGATTTCACACTTGATTTCTCTGTCCACTGAGAAATGTGCATCCTTCTGGGGGTGAACACACACATGTTCACACACACATCCAAACAACAAATACTGAGAGGACATTAGCAGTTGAGCCCACTGGCTAAACTATCTCCTGAGAACCAGGGGCCATCTCATCTGTGATTAAACTGAGTCAAACTCATCTGTAATTAAGGCAGTGTTAGAATGGGCTCGCTTAAGCATGTAACTGCCTTAAAGTTTTGGTTTAAATTTTCTGTAAATTAGAAATGAAATTTACAGTGATTTTTGCTTGCTTAAAAAAAAAGTTTTTTGTTGTGTCTAACCTCATCACAGATTCCCTTTCAGAAAAATTAACAGAAAATAGTGACTGTGAAGGGAGAAGGACTTAGAACGTAGAGAGTTTTATCTCAGCGCTAAGAATGTGGGAGTGGCAAGAAATGTTTCTTCACCCTCATCTGGGTCAGATAATGTGTCTCTAGGAGCGCTGTTTCTAGAGGTCACCGTGGTACCATGAGAGGAATAGACTTTGGAATGAGATATGGGTTCAGATCCCAACCCTGCCAGTGGGCTAGTCACCTTCGTTGACCCTCAGTTTTCTCATCTGTAAAATGACCATAATCAGCACCACTTCACAGAATTGTGTTGACAACACAAGTGTCTACTTCCTGTTGTATACTTCCCCTTTTAGAGAAATAGTTTTCAATTTCAATTTGTTCTAAAAATCATGTAATTCTATAAAAAATTACCCCTGGGCTTTTAACTCCATAAGGCAGGAACCATGTCTTGTTTCCTACCATGTCACTGTTTCCTGGTCCCATGTCTGATACAAGGAAGACCCTCCTTTTTGTCCCAGCTGCACATGACAGCTTTGTCAAAGGGCAACAGTAATCACCCACACAGTTTCTAGTTAACCAGACTAGGTTTGTCATAGAGGAGAAATAGTTAGGAAAATAAAAGAAATAATGAGTATTCTTCTTTAAATTGAAGCATAGTTGATTTACAACATTGTGTTAGTTTCAGGTATACAACAAAGTGATTCAGATACATATATATATATTTTTTCAGATTATTTTCCATTATAGGATATTACAGGATATTGAATATAGTTCCCTGTGCTATACAGTAAATCCTTATTGTTTATTTTATATATGGTAGTGTGCATCTGTTAATCCTGTACTCCTAATTTATCCCTCCCCCCCAATTTATGCCTCCCCCCCTTTCCCCTTTGGTAACTATAAGTTTGTTTCCTATGTCTGTGAATCTGTTTCTGTTTTGTACATAGATTCATTTGTGCTATTTTTTAGATTCCATATATAAGTGATATAATATTTGTCCTTGTCTGATTTACTTCACTTACTATGATTATCTCTAGGTCCACCCATGTTGCTGCAAATGGCAATATTTCATTCTTTTTCATGGCTGAGTAGTATTCCATTGTATATATATATACCACTTCCTTATCCATTCATCTGTCGTTGGACACTTAGGTTGCTTCCATGTCTTCGTAAATAGTGCTGCTATGAACACTGGGGTGCATACATCTTTTCGAATTAGAGTTTTCTTTTGGGTTTTTTTTGGATATATGCCCAGGAGTGGGATTGCTGGATCATATTGGTATTTTTAGCTCTATTTTTAGTTTTTAAAGGAACCTCCCTACTGTTTTCCATAATGGCTGCGCCAGTTTACATTCCCATCGATAGTGCAGGAGGGTTCAATAATGGGTACTTAACCTGTTATGAGAGTGTAGCTGTTTGCAAGACTAACTTTATATTTTCCTTGCAAATATAATCTTCAAATGTATGTTAACCAGCTGAGGGCTCTAGCAAATTATTTTTCACAAACCTGAAAGTGTACCTTTACATACACTTGCACTGTGCTTCTTAGTCTTTAAAGAGATTGATGCTTTAGAAAGTTTAAGAGTAAGATTCTTTAAAAGCACCTCATTAAGGAACTTTCAAAATGCAAATGATTTGATTCCTCCAGCAAATGATTTGGAAGTGGGAAGTGTGCTGTCAACTGATGGTAGTAACAGGCTAACAGCTGTTCCATTTTCTCTCAAGTTGGATGACCAAGGTTTCTTCCGGGGGTTGAATCCTGGCTTGGCTCCAATCATCAGGCTCTCAGAACATGTATCAAATATGAGTATGGCAAGGGGCCCACCGAGGAGGAAACAATTAAGGGGGTAGCCCAAGAGGACTGGGACCTGTGGACTGGTCACCCTCAGTGTGCCCCTGGAGAGCTCGGCAGGGAGTCAGAGAAAGGTAATGGAAGAGGGGCAAAAAGGGACGAGAAGGACACCAGTGGTAGAAAGTGACAGGAGAGAGACTGAACAGATGAGCTACAGGAGTCTGAATGACGAAGGCTAAAATGTGGCCTTTCAAAGGTTTGTAATTCAGCCTGTAGCAGTGAGTCGAATGTGTGTAAAATGTGCTTTTTATGTAGTGCAGCATTGGATTGTGCCGTGAAGAAAATGTGATTTTTATAGTTGTCTTTGACTCTCCAGGTAAGTACGTGTGAACTCAGAATATTAGAGAAACAAACAGGTCAAATACTAAAAATAGAAACAAATTTGGGTATAGACAGAATTCTGATACGGACAGAGTACATTTCACAGGAAAATCCGGGAGCATGTCCCAACTCTTTATTGCTTGTAAAACTTTTTCTAATGATTAAAATTACCTGAATTCAGTAGGCCAGTGCTTAGACATGCTTTATGTTCAGCTGAAATTTTTACTTCAGTGATATTTATCATTTTATTCCCAGTAATGTCCAGCAGTGTGCTTTACACAGAGTAGGTGCTTAATAAATATTTGTTAAAAGAATGAATGAGTGACCAATATATCTCTTGGATAGGATTTGATTTATATTACAAAATAAGTAAAATTTTGTATTTTTTTCTCATTTTCCTATGTTGTTACTTATGTCAGCCTCATTTTCCTTCATTCACACCACAAAGACTCTAGCAGAGCTTCTGAAAATGAGCATCAAATATTCGTTGTCTGCATCCAAATGTGAATTCTCCTGCACATTGCATGGTTCGGTATATAAAGTGGAGACTACTTGGTTTCTCTAAGAATAGCCGTCTCATTATATGGGGATAGTAGTCAGTACACTGTCCACTACACAGAACACTGGTGACAGTACACACAGAAAGGGGCTGGGAGAGGTGGAGAAATAGCAGGTGACAAAGGTATCAAGAATCGGATGGACTACCGTTTCATTTGCTTTCATGATTTCTGTTTATATGTTTGTGCCTACACATGTAAGCAGGAGAGGAGGTGGAAAGCTAAGATTCCCCCTGATAGGGAGGAGTGTTTAGCTTTTTATTACAAGTTAACTCACAAGTTGAGCATTAAAATATTAATCAAAATTAATCGAAAGGTAAATCTGAAAAATGGGTTAAGTTCAGTAGGGAAATAGCTCTCAAGCCATCTCAGTGAGTTCAAATGTAGAAGCCTGTCCTTTCTCCTTTCGAACTCCAGGTGGTGCTGTTTACCCAGCCATGGCAAGCAGGTGCCCAGCCCCGTTTCCTTCCCCTAAGGTTCACAGCTGGGCTTTCATTTTTTCACAATATTTTCAGTTTCCACAGATGTGTTCTTTTAAATGGTCAATAAATTTTTATAACCACTATTTGAAAACTTGCAAGATTATTGTGAATTGTGCTTCTTAGGCAAGAATATTTTTTTTATGTCCAGGACACACCCAGAGTTAGGCATTTACATTTGTTCATTGGTCCTCTACCTTTCCTTGCTTCTTAGAACCCAGATTCAGTCACAGACATTTGGGCTGTTAGTAGAACTCATCATTCATCCAAGTCCCTTTAAACACTTTTGTAACTTAAAAATAGATTTCTAGTTCAGTTAAGGCACCTCAACTCCATGGGCTTCTGAGTAAAGAACACCATCTTTGTAGGAGTACTTTTATCCCCCAAAGCCAATGAGTGTTCCTAGCAGACCTGATCTGATTTTTTGGTGAGGGGGCGCTTGTCAGACACCCAGAAATGTTTTGATGTTTTGAGGTCACCTTTCCAATGACACCCTGCAGTCCAATCCAAATTCCTCAAAAAAAGTGTTCCTAGGAAAAAACTAAGAGGGAGTCATGGACAGTTTCTTTCCATTTTAATAGATTTCAGTGGCAAGAATGGTGGGAATTTTGTTGTACAACGTGGAAATAGGATGGGAGTGCAATGGTATCAATTTTACCATCGACAAGGTTTGGAATTTTTAAGATTGGCTTTAAAAAATAACCAGTTAACATGCTTTTCTTGTCCTTTTTTCCTCTTTTCTGTCACAAGGGGTTTGTAAACAAGCTGGATGAATTTATTCAATGGTTAAACGAAGCCATGGAAACCACTGAGAATTGGACACCTCCCAAAGCAGAGATGGATGGCCTTAAACTGTACCTGGAGACGCACTTGGTAGGCAAGATTGTGCTGCTCTTGCTGTTAGTTAGGGAAGGATTTTAATGTGCTACTTGTTTGTTTATGGAGAATATCAGTTTTACTTATCAGAAGTCATTATAGGCTAATAAACCAAGTTTTAATGGGGTAAACTGCAGAAGCTGAAAATTTACAGGCATTTCAAGTAATACTTGAAATCTAAATCCTCCATATTTCAAGCTATTTTTTCAAAACTTTTTCCAGAAAGGTAAGTAATTATTTAAAAAAATACCTTAGAAAATTTTACTAGACCTTTGCTCTCTAAAGTGACAATTGAAGGTTTTCCTCTTCTTAAAAAAAAAAAATGAAAGAGGTAATCTTGATGACCATTCTAAGTTTTCTAGAATTCTTGTAAAATTAATGAACCTCTCATTATCAAGAGAGTCTACTTTATCTGTTCTACATTGGGTTATTTTAATAAAATATTTAAAACGATGATCTCCATCATTTTGGCTGCTATGTGGGTTTTTCAGCATATAATTAATACAACTGTCATTACACTGGTCCCTGTGCACAGGGAAATCCATGGAGAGGAAGTAGAAAACACTTGGATGAATATGCTTCTGAATATGTTAGAAGCAAGAATTATAGACTGGGGGACATTTGATGAACCCTCATGAGGTTTTTACTGAATGCTTCAAATGGCCGATATCAATTATGAAGGGGTGGAAACCAAGTAGTGGAGTGTGATAAAGCATGAAGAAAAAGCACGTTGTCATAGGAAATGAAAATTCAAGCTTTAAGGATCTCATCTTTATTCCTTTCACTGATAGCATAAAATCGACAAAGGCAATGAACACGAATCCTTGGGTACCCGACTGTGGGGCTGATTTTCTGCCCCTCTTACATACTCAGAATTTGGATTGAGTAAACAATGTGTGGGAGTCCTGCATGTTTGTTAGTTCACAGGGTTCCAGAACTGTTCCCTGTGATATTAAGTGAGAGAAGGAGAGAGAGGGAGAAGAGAGAAGGAGAGAAGAGGGGGAAGAGAGAGAGGATGCTTTAGTTTTTTGCTGTTTGAGTTTTGCAGTGTATTTTATATCATTGCAAGAAAAACAGCCTCGAAATCCTATTGCTGCATGCAAATAGTCTTGTGAAAGATTAAAAAAAAAAAAAATCACAAAACTGGTAGAGGATGCTTCTGTTTTTAGAGACCTGGGTTGTTGGTGTGTAAAAATGCCAGTGACCCTAACCACCTCTCTTGTACGTGGGTTTTTAAATACTGCCCTTAGTATTCAATTTTCTGTTGAGTAGAGCCTTGATTTTTTTTTTAAAGAGGGCATTTCATAATAGCAAGATAAAGATATTCAGTGCTTTATAATGTAAATTGTATTAATTAGAATGTCAACTTTTCACTGGCATTGTTCTGACAGAAATTCTAATCTGTGTTTAAACAGGAGTATATGAACTTTATTTCACATTAAGTGTGCTGTCTTAATTTCTCTTGATTTAATATTTTATGGAAAACACACATTTAGTTTTTGAGGTCCCAGAGGGCATGGGGACACAAAGGGCACTTTAACGCTAGACTATTTATTGAAATGAAAGCCAGGCTAGGAGAATATGAACCAAGGACTCTCCTCTCTTTGGGAGTTGAGTGACACAACCTCTTTGTAACCAACGTGCACTCCTGGTCTCAAATCCGTACTACAGAATTCTTTACTTAGCATCCCTGTGTTGGTCTCTGTCTCATTCTAGCCCAACACTATCCACTAGAACTTTCTGTGATGATGGAATATTCTATATTGCACATCCAATGTGCAATAACTAACCACACCTATCTACTGAGCACTTGAAATATGGCTAGAGCAACTGAGGAAATGAATTTCTAACTCTAATTAACTTACGTTTGCGTTTAAATTGCCACATGTGGCTTGTGACAACTGTATTCTAGTCCTGTAAATTGTGGAACTCTTTACAGACGTAATGAATAGCAAGTATCCAGTAGCTGCCTCATAATGACATTCTCATCCAAAATGTGAAAATCATTATCCCCTTTGCTGTGGATCTCTACCTCAGATCCACAGCAAACAGCCCTTCTTAAAATGTTTATCTCTTAAAGAATAACCTTGTTCCCGCCTAATGGTCAACACTTTCTTGAATGAATTTTCTCCACCATCATGTCTGTATTAGTTGGGCTAGAGATAACATAGGAACATCTTTACCTCTGCTTTGCGAATAGTGAGGGACTGTAATCTCCAGATTTGTTCACTGTTGTTAACTCACAATCTCAGGGGCTGAAATTATGAATAATACTGTTTAACAGTTACTGAAGACCTATTGGGTGTGGACTGCCATTGAATGATACTTAAAGACAATTACTGAGTCACTGTTTTACTGCACACTGTGTCTGCTAATCTAGATACAGCCTGTTGTTTAAACATCTTTCAAACGAACTCTGAGTTACTGTCTATCTGAGCACAGTGTCTATCTACATATCTCCTGAGCAATATTGTCATTTATATTTTTTATTATATTTCCTTACTGTGGTGCTGAGTTAATATTTAGTTATTCTTCTCAAAAGAAGGCAAAAAATATCTACCTTTCCATAAAGAAAGTATACAACTAAGTCTAGAGATTTATATTTCTTAGTTCACACTGTATAAGTCATTACTGCTCCTTAATGAGTGGGCAAGAGGTATTTATTTGCAAGATTATCTAGTATGTAGACTTAGCTACATGAGTTTCATTAAACATCTCTATAGAGTCTATAATTTAAACATTAAACCAACAGATGTACAAGCCTCTGAGTCCGGTGTCTCCCCTGAGTTAATAATGTGTTAGAATAGTTGGCACCCTGCAATATTTATTATAAACAAAAGCAAATAAACAATAACATAAGTTGTACATTTATATTTTGATACTTAATTCAATTCTTTTCCATAACAGTAACCAAGGGTTTTCACCAACACAAATCAATTAAACCTTCACAATACTTTTATGAGAGATATGAAGGAGCTTTATTCTAACTGTAAGAAATACTGTGAAATTGCGATGATACATCAATGATTTTCCATGATAATTAATCATCTGCTTGCAACCTGGCTGCTCCTTCAAAAATAAAATTCCTATCTTTTTAGAAAATGACATTTGCAGGAAAATGTTTGAATTTTGCAAGTATTGAGCATATTGGACATTCCTCTTTGAAAACCACTTTTAAAATAGCATTGTATACATATGTTCTTGAATGGATTCCCTTCTTCACCTCTGTCCACTTTTTTAACAGCTTCATTGAGGTATAATTGGCATACTAAATTGTATATACTTAATGTAAACAATTTTGCAAGTTTTGACAAATTGACAAATGTATACACCCGTGAAACCGTCACCGCAGTCAAGGTGGTGAACATATCCATCACCTCCAAAAGCCTCTTCATGACCCTTTGTAACTGCTCCCTCCCTTCCCTCTCAGCCTTTCCTTCATCCCTAAGTAATCAAGGGTCCACTTTCTGTCACTGTTAGATTGTACTTTCTAGAATTTTGCATAAATGGAATCAAACAACATGTTCTCTTTCTCTCTCTTTTTTTTTCTTTTTTGGTCTGGTTTCTTTCACCCAGCATACTTATTTTGATGTTGTATGTTCCAATTGTTCATTCATTTTTATTGCTGAATAGTATTCCCTTGCACAGTTATAACACAGTTTACCCATTCAACTGATGGTGGACACTAAGGTTATTTCCCTCACCACCATTTTTATTGGCTAAAGAAGCAAAAGTCACCAAAAATTACATGTAAGTAGAAGCATCATAAATGGTTCTTCACGGACTATTTAGATTTTTTTCCTTTGAAAGAATTTATATTATCTTCAGAGTTAGACTGCTGAAGAGTAAAGCAGCAGAGCATGACAGCAACTTCTCCCTCAAGAGATTACAATTCACTTCCGTTTGCTTCCAAAAAGATAACTGTCATCTCCCAAATAGTTTTTATCCATGCCTAATTCACAAAATGGTACCACATCATATGCAATCAATTGCAGGAAAACAAAGCAGAAGTTTTTTTTAATTCTGTAGCCAATCAGAGTATCTAGTAGGAGAAAGCAAAGTCAAACTGACACCAGACATCTGTGCGATAATTAGGAAAAAGAGCCAAGCATAAAGGCCTGGCTTAAACTTGGGAGATAAATTTGCATAGGTAGCACCATGTCATGTTGGGCAAACATTAACCAACCACATAGAAATAGCCTTGGAAAAACAACATTCTTTTTTTTTTTTTTTAATTAATTATTTATTTATTTATTTTTGGCTGTGTTGGGTCTTCATTTCTGTGCGAGGGCTTTCTCTAGTTGTGGTGAGCGGGGGCCACTCTTCATCGCGGTGCGCAGGCCTCTCACTGTCGCGGCCTCTCTTGTTGCGGAGCACAGGCTCCAGACGCGCAGGCTCAGTAGTTGTGGCTCACGGGCCCAGTTGCTCTGCGGCATGTGGGATCCTCCCAGACCAGGGCTCAAACCTGTGTCCCCTGCATGGGCAGGCAGACTCCCAACCACTGCGCCACCAGGAAAGCCCAAAACAACATTCTTAATTCAATTTGATAAATGAGAAAACGTGGGGGAAATGGTGATGATGAGTTCATATATGTTAAGCACCTGCGAGTGCCAGGCAGTTGTTTATGTGTTAGGAATACATGATGAATGAGTTTCGCTTCTTTCTTCTAGGGATTTGCAATCTGAGGGAGATGACCGTAGATTAAATGTAGTCATCTGTGGACCCATAAATGATGAATGTAATATAATTTTGAGCAGTAAACTTCTTGTAGGATAAGCAAAGTACTGTTTGGAGCATAGAGCAAAGTTTTATTGGTTCTTCCTCAGGGTAGGGAAGGCTCAGAGAGGTAATTTGATGTAGACCTCACAGGCCATATATGATTTGTTGGCTAAAGAGGGGAGGAGAGGAGATTGGAGGAAATTTTATGGGCAAGTAAGGGAGGTGGGGTGAGCCTTCTGGTGTGGCTGAGGCTAAGTTGTGTCCTGCAGGTTAGGGCTGGGTGGTAAAAGAGATTGAATGTCCTTTTAATGGATTGAACTTTTCTCTGGGGGCAATGGGGACTCACTGAAGGTTTGATTTTATTTTAAAACAGGAGAGTGACAAGAATCAACTGTAAATTCCATGGGGGAAGGGTCAGCTTGCCATAGATTAACTGGATAAGTCCATGGCTTAAATGAGAGAATAACAATGGGCATAATGGAAAATGGATTTGAGTATAACAATCTGCCCTTGAAGGGTCTGAAATTTTTTCCTCATTCCTTATTGTGTCATTACTCTAAGTACTTATGAAAACAGACTGAATTAAACTAATAATATGACTGGCTAACAAAAGCTCAGTACAGATGTTTTCCTGCCTTTACCATCTATATTTAGGTATTTATATCATTTTTTTAAAGTAACTTTCATTAGTATCATAAGAAAAACAATATACTTCTCACAAAGTTTTTAGTCATACCAGAAAATTTCCCAAAATACATTCAGCTGTGTTTCTTTTGCTTGCCCTTCTGTGTCTACCTGTGTTCCATTTCTCATTGCTTGAAGTGAAGAGATGACAGGCTCTCCGTTTTCCCACTTCCCGGTGCCCACCTCTCCCTGCCTACCCTCCTCTGCTGAGAGGACAGGCAGCTCTGGCCCAAGAAAGCTGAGCTTCACAACACGAGCAGCTACCACATGCCTGTACTCTTCAGTTAACAACAGACACTCGATCACGCTTCAAAAGCCTGAGCTGTCTCAGTTTGGCTGCCACCTCCCCTCAGCCTTGCTGAGTAGGGTGGTGGCCTCATAGGAGCTTTGAAGTTCCATTTGCTTGTCCCCCTTGATTCCTGTCAGTTTAAGGTTAGTAGCTGAGAGTTTAGCAGGGAGAAGCATTACTTCTCTTTGAGGGATTTGAGATACTCGACTCCCAGCCTTGAGTTACTTACTTTGGTAGCTTGTGGATGGAAAGATCTGCTGGAAATTTATAGCACTTAGGCATTTTGAGGTTGACGCCTGGGGACAGGAGGCTCATTTTGGACATGTGAAAGTCCTGGACCACATTCTTTTGCTCATATAACTTATTCTGTGCATCTAGGAGACAAATAGGCTTGTCTTCCCTTTTCAGTTAAAAAGGATCCCTGAATTGTTCCAAGCACCTGGGAATGTACTTTTTGCCTGACTCAATTTAGGGACTCTTGTTCACATTTTAAAAATTGCTGTTGGAGATTGGTTCAAGGTGGCGGAGTAGAAGGATGTGCGCTAACTCCCTCTTGCGAGAGCACTGGAATCACAACTAACAGCTGAACAATCATCAACAGGAAGACACTGGAACTCACCAAAAAAGATACCCCACATCCAAAGACAAAGGAGAAGCCACAGTGAGACAGTAGGAGGGGCGCAATCACAATAAAAGAAAATCCCATAACTGCTGGGTGGGTGACTCACAAACTGGAGAACACTTGTACCACAGAAGTCCACCCACTGGAGTGAAGGTTCTGAGCCCCACGTCAGGCTTCCCAACCTGGGGGTCCGGCAACGAGAGGAGGAATTCCTAGAGAATCAGACTTTGAAGGCTAGTGGTATTTGATTGCAGGACTTCCACAGGACTGGGGGAAACAGAGACTCCACTCTTGGAAGGCACACACCAAGTAGTCTGTGCATCGGGACCCAGGGGAAGGAGCAGTGACCCCATAGGAGACTGAACCAGACCTACCTGCTAGTGTTGGAGGGTCTCCTGCAGAGGTGGGGGGTGGCTGTGGCTCACCATGAGGACAAGGAGACTGGCAACGGAAGTTCTGGGAAGTACTCCTTGGCATGAGCCCTCCCAGAGTCCACCATTAGCCCCACCAAAGACCCGGGTAGGCTCCAGTGTTGGGTCACCTCAGGCCAAACAACCAACAGGGAGGGAACCCAGGCACACCCATCAGCAGACAAGCAGATTAAAGTTTTACTGAGCTCTGCCCACCAGAGCAACACCCAGCTCTACCCACCACCAGTCCCTCCCATCAGGAAACTTGAACAAGCCTCTTAGATAGCCTCATCCACCAGACGGCAGACAGCAGAGGCAAGAAGAACTACAGTTCTACAACCTGTGGAACAAAAACCACATTCACAGAAAGATAAACAAGATGAAAAGTCAGAGGGCTATGTACCAGATGAAGGAACAAGATAAAACCCCAGAAAAACAACTAAATGAAGTGGAGATAGGAAACCTTCCAGAAAAAGAATTCAGAATAATGATAGTGAAAATGATCCAGGACCTCGGAAAAAGAATGGAGGCAAAGATCGAGAAGAGGCAAGAAATGTTTAACACAGACCTAGAAGAATTAAAAAAGAAACACCTAGAAGAATTAAAGAACAAACAAACAGAGATGAACAGTACAGTAACTGAAATTAAAAATACACTAGAAGGAATTAATAGCAGAATAACTGAGGCAGAAGAACGGATAACTGACCTGGAAGACAGAATGGTGGAATTCACTGCCGCAGAACAGAATAAAGAAAAAAGAACGAAAAGAAATGAAGACAGCCTAAGAGACCTCTGGGACAACAATAAATGCAACAACATTCGCATTATAGGGGTCCCAGAAGGAGAAGAGAGAGAGAAAGGACCCAAGAAAATATTTGAAGAGATTATAGTCGAAAACTTCCCAAACAAGGGAAAGGAAATAGCCACCCACGTCCAGGAAGCGCAAAGAGTCCCAGGCAGGATAAATCCAAGGAGAAACATGCCGAGACACATAGTAATCAAATTGACAAAAATTAGAGACAAAGAAAAATTATTGAAAGCAACAAGGGAAAAACGACAAATAACATACAAGGGAACTCCCATAAGGTTAACAGCTGATTTCTCAGCAGAAACTCTACAAGCCAGAAGGGAGTGACATGATATATTTGAAGTGATGAAAGGGAAGAACCTACAACCAAGATTACTCTACCGGCAAGGATCTCATTCAGATTCGACGGAAAAATCAAAAGCTTTACAGACAAGCAAAAGCTAAGAGATTTCGGCACCACCAAACCAGCTCTACAACAAATGCTAAAGAACTTCTCTAAGTGGGAAACACAAGAGAAGAAAAGGACCTACAAAAACAAACCCAAAACAATTAAGAAAATGGTAATAGGAACATACATATCAATAATTAAATGTGAACGGATTTAATGCTCCAACCAAAAGACACAGGCTTGCTGAATGGATACAAAAACAAGACCCATATATATGCTGTCTACAAGGGACCCACTTCAGACCTAGGGACACATACAGACTGAAAATGAGGGGATGGAAAAAGTTATTCCATGCAAATAGAAATGAAAAGAAAGCTGGAGTAGCAATACTCATATCAGATAAAATAGACTTTAAAATAAAGACTGTCACAAGAGACAAGGAAGGACACTACATAATGATCAATGGATCAATCCAAGAAGAAAATATAACAATTATAAATATATATGCACCCAACATAGGAGCGCCTCAATACATAAGGCAACTGCTAACAGCTATAAAAGAGGAAATCGACAGTAACACAATAATAGTGGGGGACTTTAACACCTCACTTACGCCAATGGACAGATCATCCAGACAGAATACTAATAAGGAAACACAAGCTTTAAATGACACAATAGACCAGACAGAATTAATTGATATTTATAGGGCATTCCATCCAAAAACAGCAGATTAATCTTTCTTCTCAAGTGCAAATGGAACATTCTCCAGGATAGATCACATCTTGGGTCACAAATCAAGCCCTAGTAAATTTAAGAAAATTGAAATCATATCAAGCATCTTTTCTGACCACAACACTATGAGATTAGAAATCAATTACAGGGGAAAAAACGTAAAAAACACAAACACATGGAGGCTAAACAATATGTTACTACATAACCAAGAGATCGCTGAAGAAATCTAAGAGGAAATAAAAAAATGTGTAGAGACAAATGACAATGAAAACACGATGATCCAAAACCTATAGGATGCAGCAAAAGCAGTTCTAAGAGGGAAGTTTATAGCAATACAAGCCTACCTAAAGAAACAAGAAAAATCTCAAATAAACAATCTAACCTTACACCTAAAGGAACTAGAGAAAGAAGAACAAACAAAACCCAAAGTTAGTAGAAGGAAAGAAATCAAAGATCAGAGCAGAAATAAATGAAATAGAAACAAAGAAAACAATAGCAAAGATCAATAAAACTAAAAGCTGGTTCTTTGAGAAGATAAACAAAATTGATAAACCATTAGCCAGACTCATCAAGAAAAAGAGGGAGAGGACTCAAATCAATAAAATTAGAAATGAAAAAGGAGACGTTACAACAGACACAGCAGAAATACAAAGCATCCTAAGAGATTACTACAAGCAACTCTATGCCAATAAAATGGACAACCTGGAAGAAATGGACAAATTCTTAGAAAGTGGTAACCTTCCAAGACTGAACCAGGAAGAAATAGAAAATATGAACAGACCAATCACAAGTAATGAAATTGAAACTGTGATTAAAAATGTTCCAACAAACAAAAGTCCAGGACCAGATGGCTTCACAGGTGAATTCTATCAAACATTTAGAGAAGAGCTAACACCCATCCTTCTCAAACTGTTCCAAAAAATTGCAGAGGAAGGAACACTCCCAAACTCATTCTATGAGGCCACCATCACCCTGATACCAAAACCAGACAAAAATACTACAAAAAAAGAAAATTAAAGACCAATATCACTGATGAATGTAGATGCAAAAATCCTCAACAAAATACTAGCAAACAGAATCCAGTAACACATTAAAACGATCATACACCATGATCAAGTGGGATTTATCCCAGGGATGCAAGGATTCTTCAATATACGCAAATCAATTAATGTGGTACACCATATTAACAATTTGATCATCTCAATAGATGCAGAAAGAGCTTTTGACAAAATTCAACACCCATTTATGATTAAAACTCTCCAGAAAGTGGGCATACAGGGAAACTACCTCAACATAATAAAGCCCATATACGACAAACCCACAGCAAACATCATTCTCAATGGTGAAAAACTGAAACCATATCCTCTAAGATCAGGAACAAGACAAGGACGTCCACTCTCACCACTGTTATGCAACATAGTTTTGGAAGTCCTAGCCACGGCAATCAGAGAAGAAAAATAAATAAAAGGTATACAAATTGGAAAAGAAGAAGTAAAACTGTCACTGTTTGCAGATGACATGATACTATACATAGAGAATCCTAAAGATGCCACCAGAAAACTACTAGAGCTAATCAATGAATTCGGTGAACTAGCAGGATACAAAATTAATGCACAGAAATCTCTTGCATTCCTATACACTAATGATGAAAAATCTGAAAGAGAAATTAAGGAAACACTCCCATTTACCGTTGCAACAAAAAGAATAAAATACCTTGGAATAAACCTACCTAAGGAGACAAAAGACCTGTATGCAGAAAACTATAAGACACTGGTGAAATAAATTAAAGATGATACAAACAGATGGAGAGATATACCATGTTCTTGGATTGGAAGAATCAATATTGTGAAAATGACTATACTACCCAAAGCAATCTACAGATTCAGTGCAATCCCTATCAAATTACCAATGGCATTTTTCACAGAACTAGAACAAAAAATCTTAAAATTTGTATGGAGACACAAAAGACCCCGAACAACCAAAGCTTTAGGGAAAAAAACGGAGCTGGAGGAATCAGACTCCCTGACTTCAGACTATACTACAAAGGTACAGTAATCAAGACAAAACGGTACTGGCACAAAAACAGAATCATAGGTCAATGGAACAAGATAGAAAGCCCAGAGATAAACCCACGCACCTATGGTCACCTAATCTATGACAAAGGAGGCAAGGATATACAATGGAGAAAAGATAGTCTCTTCAATATGTGTTGCTGGGAAACCTGGACAGCTACATGTAAAAGAATGAAATTAGAACACTCCCTAACACCATACACAAAAATAAACTCAAAATGGATTCGAGACCTAAATGTAAGACCGGACACTATAAAACACTTAGAGGAAAACACAGTAAGAACACTCTTTGACATAAATCACAGCAAGATATTTTTCAATCCACCTCCTAGAGTAATGGAAATAAAAACAAAAATAAACAAATGGGACCTAATGAAACTTAAAAGCTTTTGCAAAGCAAAGGAAACTACAAACAAGACAAAAAGACAGCCTTCAGAATGGGAGAAAATATTTGCAAACGTATCAACCGACAAAGGTTTAATCTCCAAAATATATAAACAGCTCATGCAGCTCAATATTAAAAAAACAAACAACCCAATGAAAAAATGAGCAGAAGACATAAATAGACATTTCTCCAAAGACGACATACAGGTAGCCAAGAAGCACATGAAGATGTGCTCAACATCACTAATTATTAGAGAAATGCAAATCAAAACTACAGTGAGGTATCACCTCACACCAGTTAGGATGGGCATCATCAGAAAATCTACAAACAACAAATGCTGGAGAGGGTGTGGAGAAAAGGGAACCCTCTTGCACTGTTGGTGGGAATGTAAATTGATACAGCCACCATGGAGAACAGTTTGGAGGTTCCTTAAAAAACTAAAAATAGAATTACTGTATGACCCAGCAATCCCACTCCTGGGCATATACCCTGAGAAAACCATAATTCAAAAAGACACATGCACCCCAATATTCATTGCAGCACTATTTACAATAGCCAGGTCATGGAAGCAACCTAAATGCCCATCGACAGACGAATGGATAAAGATGTGGTACATATATACAATGGAATATTACTTAGCCATAAAGAGGAACGAAATTGGGTCATTTGTAGAGACGTGGATGGATCTAGGAACTGTCATACGGAGTGAAGTAAGTCAGAAAGAGAAAAACAAATATCATATATTAACGCACATATGTGGAACCTAGAAAAATGGTACGGATGAACCAGTTTGCAGGGCAGAAATAGAGACACAGATGTAGAGAACAAACGTATGGACACCAAGGGGGGAAAGTGGCGGGGGGTTGTGGTGGTGGTGTGATGAATTGGGAGATTGGGATTGACATGTATACCCTAATATGCATAAAATGGATAACTAATAAGAACCTGCTGTATAAAAAAATAAATTAAATAATTAAAAAAAAAAAATTGCTGTCACCCAGACATTTTACCGATTTATTACTTTATTCTTTTTCTTTAGAATGTGATGACTGTTTTAAAGTAGAATAACAGAGAAATACTGGATTTATTGAACACTTGCTATTTAGGGTGGTGGTATGCTAAGCACTGAAGAGACAGTTTGCAGACTGCCTTGTACTCTGAGGGTTTATGCACTATCGAAGGACACCATGTATGGACAAGAGCCAGTGCGTGACCTAACTCACTTGAGCCAGGGTGCTGTCACCCACTATCTGTCTCCCTGTGTAGACCCATGTGCACATCTTACTTATCTACTGTGTTACATGGAATTTTAGAATCTTGAAGCAATTCACCTGGCATAAATGATATTAGATAAAGATAAAAAGATAACATTTTAAAGATAAAAGTTTCAGGCCTGAAACAGATCTTTACTCTAGCCAGAAAAATGCCTGTCATATCTACTGAAGGTTGTTGTGAAGATCACATAAACCTGTTGTAAGTGAGGATGCTTTGTTCATTTTGGGGGAGTTGTGCACACCCCTCGGAGACCCTGAGAATAGGTGGTGTGAGAATCTCGGGTGTTCCTAGAGAGGTTGAATATCTTCCCACCTACCCTGCCCTAATGATTCACCTGTGACTGTCACCTCCCTGAGGGACTGCTTGTGTCTTTTTGCTGTCTGCTCTGACACCCTGCCCTGCACATGCATGATAAGTACTAAACAAATCTGTTAAATGAATAAATGAGCACTTGTAAAAGCAATGTTACAATCATTACAGCAGCAAATTATAGCTAATATTATAAATCATCAAACAATAACTGAGAATGTATGCAAGGTAAATTATTTCCTCTACAGTTTCCAAATCAAAATGGACTCTGGTCACAGAGCTTTCTGGGTATTGTCTGGTATATTTGTGACAAGAAAAACACCTATAGAGGGAAAAAATAGGATAGTTTCTTCCGCTTTCAGGATGTAATTCATCTCCTTTGGCAAAAAACACAAGGAAAATAGAATGTTAACTCAGATATTAGAAAGGTTAAGAAAATTCCATAGGTTAACATTACTATTTCAAAAGATGAAGACTGTATGACTACACAGGATGTTAATGACTTGACGTTACGAAATTTATTAAATTTATTTTTAAAGCAATTTGGTTCCCCCTCTCAAATGCATGAAGCATCTGGGAGTTGGAATAGATCTGCCCCAGGCTGCCAAACAAATTTTTAATGGAACTGGAGTCCTTCAGGGATTGTCCTAAATCCACATAATATTCTTAGGTCTTGGTGTTTGCACTGGGACCTGTATATTAACAGATGTACGTGTGAATAATATACTTATATCCATCCATCACCTTGGTGACTCCACATCTGTAGGGGCTGCTGCACATCAATTATTCCACCGCAGGGGGTAGAGAGATATTTGGGCCAGCATTGACCTCTTTTTCAATTAGGGCCTCAGAGCAGTGTGTTCTGGAAGTCACATGGTCCCTTTAGACAGAACCTCTGCAAATCCATTTGGCCTAATGTGGCCATGCTGGGAAGTCAATGTGATTACCTGTGCCAGGTGTGGAGGTAGCATCCAGAAAAGCAAATGAAAATGTGTTCACTAAGAGGCACCATCAACATTCAGGATCTCTCCCATCTATCTAATCCTTGAATAAGATATTAGCAAGTCTATCAAAAAAAGAATGCCAGCCTTAGTAAAATATATTTACCTTCCACAAAAAAATGCAACTGCTTGTTTGAAAGAAATTGTGATTTGGTTGAGGAGCTAAATTCACTTTCGAATGCTTGGAAATGTTTTTATTATCTGCAGTTTCAGGGAAAAAAAGTTTCCTCAGGAAGAACAAGGATTTTTGTCTTTATATCTTAGTGCCTCTTTTAAAAAAAGGAAAACAATGTTTTTATAATGCTTATCTTTTTGTTCATGAACTTGGAACATCTTTCTCAAGAGTACATAGTGCTTTTCATTTTTTAAAGCTTCTGATATTATACGTGGTGGTGTGTTGCATATTGTCGTAACTAATAAATCAATGACAAATGTAGCCACTTCATTTTGTTGGGGAGATATATAATTGTGGTGGTGGCTGACCATTTATTTAATTATGTGGTAAGTACCATATGATGAGAGGGTAAAGTTAAATTGATGATTTGGGCTATCTCAGCCAGGGTACAGTTTACATGGCAATTACACCGGGATCATCTAAGTGTAATTGGCAAGTAATTTTGTAAGCGAAGGAACATGACAGCTCATTTACATGGTGTTCAATGAGTAAAATTTGGGGACATTTATCAACCACTTGCAAGTGAAGAGTGATTGCACCAATATAGCCCAAAATACTATAGGCAGCATTTTGAAAGCTTCGTGGAAGGTTTTTGGTATGAATCTTCATTCATTTGCTCCTTGAACATTTATTAGGTGTGTGCTGTGTGCCAGACACTGTCCTAGGCATTGAAGATACAAGCACAAATGAAAAGTGAAGTTCTACTCTCAACTCATGGGTGGGAAGCAGACCCATCATCAATAGTTATACAACAGTGTAGTAAGTAGAGGTTCGAGCTCTGCAGTTACTGTGGATGCTGAGGAGGGGAAGCCAGGAGGCTGGAAGAGGGTCAGGGAAAACTTGCTAGCAAGGGTGACACCTGAGATGAATTTTAAAGGATAAGCAGGGCTGAGCCAGGGGAGGAGAAAAAGGACTTTCCAGGCAGAGGTGCAAGCAAGAGCAGACTCTTAGATGAGCAAGATGACTAATGTGAGCTGGCACATTTCAAGGCAGACCTGGGACCCAAGAGGCAGACTTGAGTGGGATCCCAGAGGCTCTGTAGGTCATGCTGGAGGCTGGACCTTATCCTGCAACCTGGGGAAGCCATCGGAGGCATTTAATAAGAGTTGTTTTGTGGACAGAACATTCTGTGTAATAAAATGTTTTTATTGAGCTATTACAATATGCCAGGCTCTGTTCTACAGGTATCAAGGCATTTCATCCTCACAGCAACCCCATGAGATAGGCACTAACATATCCCCCTTTTTACCTATGAAGAAACTGAGTACAAAGAGATTGCCCAGAGCTACACAGGGGGTGATGGAGGAGCCAGGATTTGAACCCAGGCTCGTCCAGCTCCAGAGCCCATGCTTGTCCCCAGCACCCACACCATGTCATTAGTCCCCTTGATATAATCAACTGCAACCCCCTGTTTTTAAGATACACATTCCCCACCTCCTGTCCCCGCCGCTAGACTGTGAGCTCTATGAGGCCAGGAACTATATTTGTCTTGCTCACAGCCACATCCCTCAAGCTTAGGATGATGCCTGCACCTTCATAGGCATGCCACAAATAAAGAAAAAAATGTAGTTTTGAGGGGGTCATGACTGGAGGCTGTTGAAGTCAGCCTGGCAAGGGATGATGATGAGGGCCTGAATCTAAGGCAGTGTTGGTCGATACAGAGAGGTGAGGATAGAGAAATAAATTGTCAGGGCTTGGTGATTGACTGGACGTGTGGATTTTGTTGGCATATTCTCACAGTGTTTCTGATCTCCAACTCCTACGCTGGAGAGATGACTTGGCAAAAGAATCCGAAGCTGAGGGAAGCTCGTGCTCCTATTCACAAAGCTCTCAAATTCCTGAGAAGAAACGTTGCGGACTCAGGATGAGAAGTTAGAAGAAACTTCCCTGGAGATAGTTAAAAATAGAATGAACACATCTGCCTGGGATGTGGAGGGACAGAGCTGCCCTAGGGTAGATTAATAGTTAGATGGCCTTTGGGATTCTTCCCGCTTTGAAAATTTTCTGCTTTAGAATAAAAATTCTCCTGAGCCACCTGTCCTTAACTGTGTGGCTTAAAGATAAAATCAAAGCGTCCAAGAAATGGAAAATATGGAGTCCAAATGCCTGGATTGTAGATAAGGAAACAGAAGCCCAGAAGGGTTAGATGACTTGTCCAAGGGCACACAAAAGGAAGACTCAGATCACTGGTCTCTCAGTCCCCTGCTCCCTGGACTCCCAGAGAGCAGCATCTATGTTTGGGTGCCCCCTGTGCTGGGTGGTGGCCCAAAAGCAAAGAGAACCTGGTATCTGTACTTGAGGAGTTCAGAGAGCCTCAACAGTAAGTGCCACTTGTCACCTAAAAATGCCATAAAGTAGCACTTGCTACACAGAACATTTGGAAAACAGAGAAAATGAATTTAAAAGTCTATAATGATTTTTCTTTAGCCCCACTCATTGCCAAGCACTGCTTCAGTGCTTTACAATCATTATCTCTAATTCTTACAACTTGGAAGTTAGATAGTATTACTTGTCATTTTATGTTTCAGAAAGCTAAAGCCCTGAGAACTCATTCCATAAGACCAGACTATGTTAACTCCAAGTCCTACCCTGCACAAATGGTGTTAACATTTTGTTGCATTTCCCTGTAGTCTTCTTCTTCTACACGCTGGGACTATCCATTTACATAGTTACAGTTTAACCATAGATACAATTTGAACTTTCATTTTTTGGCTTGTAATGTGTTCTATCTATTTTTCATGTGATTTCATAGTCTTCATTTTAATGGCTGTATAATGTCTTATCAAGTTTTTCGGAGGTTCTTAAACAAAAATATTTACTCATAAAAATCTTTCAATTTTTGGCACGTATGGCATTTGGAAGGTATATTTTATATTTTGAGGACCATCTGACCATCCGCTATGGATGGCATTGGGAAGAGCAGGAGAGAAGCTGCCAGGCTGTGCACAGAGGATCGTGGCTTTCTTCCCCACCAAGAGCCCCTCTGGGAATGCAGGATGGTGCCGGGCACAGCTCAGATGGAGCCCGGGTGGACATGGCCTAAGACAGATAGCAGGTGACTTTTCAAGCCTCTGCTTCTCTGACTGAACACACATTCCTCCTCCTGCCCTTGTGAAAAAGCAAGTTTTCATTTTCTTAGGGTAGTAAAAATCTTTTGTGTGAAGAAGTGTCATCAAGTGTCTTATTCATCAGCATATATAGCATCTCTTTAAAATGACAGTGGGAGTAAAAGTTCATCAGTTCAATATGTCTTTCACATTTGGAGACTCCTGACTAATAAACCTCTGGTATTTATCATCAGAACAGCCAAAGAACTAAAATCTGGCACATGCTGTTCTCACGCACTGAGAAAAACTTAAAAAGACAGAAGATTTTCTCCATTTTTCCTTCTTCCATTCATTTAGAAGAAAAAACATACCTTTTTTTAATTAAAAAAAAATATGAGCATACAGAAACATCTGGCCTCCATTACCATAGCAGCCTCCTAAATGGCCTCCTTGTCTGCCCTTCTAAAGTCAACTCTGTATAAAAGCCAGAAAGATGTTTCTAGAACACAGAACCGTACCAGTCACCCTCCCATGTTGTTGACCTCTTCTTCCATGACTCTTATGGCTCTTGGAGTTAAATACCATGTGTAGCTGCAGCTCCCACATCCCCTGCTTCCACCTTGTCCCAGCCATACCAAGCTGCTTCTGGCTCCTCTCTTCCTGCTGCAGTAAAGCGTGTCTCCAGCCCCACATGCAAATCAATTCTTTCTTCACAAGCTCCCTGCCAGCCTCTGCAGAACCTGGTTCCCAGCTTGAGCTCCCACAGCACCTATCTAGCACTATCACACTCATACAGAATATAGCCCACAATCTTATTTTTACTTGGCCTGCATTTTAAAAACTTAAATCTCATTGGGCATGCATATCACTGTTCAGTTTAAGGCCCTGCCACTCTCTGTTATACATCAAACCCCAATTACATATTTATTCTGTGCTGGGTCATATAAGGCTACTTGCTTTTGATCTCTTTTACCCAACAGACTATAAGCGGTGTGTGCTGGAATTGGGTATTGTTAATTTTTGTATCTATAGGCCTGGCAGAGACTGCTCAATAAATATCTGTTGTATTAATTTATGCTTTTTTTAAAAGCATAAATTATGTCAGGAAAGATACTGTAACTCTTTTTGGCCTCTCTGTTCACAAACATTATAAAATTCATGGACCTCAATGGACCTGGCAGACACTAACAGTATTCCATGGGGATGGCAGAAAGTCTATGTTCATGATGTGATTCTGCTAAAACCTAGACATTTTGGATCTTTAAGCTTCTGAATGTGATTATGGTCTTTCCCACTATTTCCTGTACCAGGAGATTCATATCAGTTCTTATGATCCCTCATGAGTAACTATCTTCATGTTTGTCATAGTTTTGTGCATCAAGGTGTACATTTCCTTGGTTTCATTTCGTATCCACATGATCTCCATACTTCCATCAAACTGGGATCTTCAGAAATTTGAATGGAATAGGATAAGGTGTAGTTTTTTATCTACTTAGTAAGGTGTGATCATGATTAAAGTACAATCAGTGTGCTTACCTGAATTTGGATCCTGACAAGGAGTAATGCACCCATATCTGTACATGCTGGTGAGGCTAGGAATACCCATTGGTCAACCTGTGAAGTATCATCTTTTTGATAATCTAGTCCTTTGTCTCAGCCACTGTATTTTTCATTTCCTTAGTTATTCTCATCTAGATGTTCAGTTTCATGCTGCTGTAAAGACACTAAAGAAAGATGGGGTATCTCACAGGTCCCAGATTACTCATATTTATGGAATTTCACATAATCATCAGTGATGTAGATCTGTGGTACCTGTCTATGGCCATGTTGTTGCCATAAATTAAATCTCCAGAGAATGCCCTGCATTTTCAGGGAGTGCTATGGATGTTGCAGAGGGACTATATACCATAAGGCATTGCTGAGGAAACATGTTAGTAGCACAAGAATGGAAATGTGTCCAGGTATCAAGTTCAAAAAAAAAGAAAAAAAGAAAAGAAAAGAAAAAACTCTTTCACCTAAGCTTCCTTCCCTAGGGAAGAAGTGGGGGCAGAATGGGGAGAGTTTATTACAGAATCCTTTAGCAGCCAGAAATTTCATTGACAATTTTGTTAATGTGCCTGCTTGCCTGCCTCCTCAGAGGCCCGTTGTGAATTCCTTACTTGATATTATCAATGGTTAATGGATGCATCTGAAAATTAAGCAATATTGTACCATTTGGGTAATAGTTATATTAAATGGTTCTTTCCTATAGCATAAAGCTTATCTTTTTTGTAATAATGAATACTTCATCTTTTCCAATGTCCTAATCAAATGCTTCCACATCATCTTGAGGCAGAACCAGATCCAGGTGCATCTATTCTATGCTATTGGCTTCAATTATGTCAAATTATCCAACCTACCCACAGGTCCTAAGGTTCTCTTTTGCTGAGACATAGGCCTGATGCACGTCTTCAGAAGCTCATGATTACCAACCATTCAGCACTAGTCTGTTGTAAGTAAACAGAGAATCAAAGAGAACACTAGGCTAATTTTACAGTTATGAGGAAATCTCTAGAATAGATTTCTTCCTAAATGTTGGCATTCTCGGGTTGATCTCAAGTATTTTTCTTTTGCATGTCCCTTCTCCCTGAAACACAAACATGTACCTCAATCTGCATGGCACTGCTTCAGAGTTGATGATTTCCACTGCAGTGGCAAAAAATAAATAACAGTCGTGTTTTGGCTATAAATAATAATTATTTAATTTTTAATAGCTATTATATCATTTGGATTGACCAGAAGCATCAGGCTTCTGTTACATTGCCATACTTTATTTTATTCAACCAAATACCTGTAGCTGAAAGAGGGCAATACAAGAAATAGTGAACAACCCTTGGGGAAACCAGTAAGTCTCTTTCTGCCATATTATGCTGAAACTTTACTGTTTCTTATGCTTCTAGTAAGATGAAATGATTCATCATTTTGGAGTCATTTTTTTAAGTCAAAATTCTTATCTTTATACTTCAAGTTCTGATCTGCCTGTCCCTATCTCCTTCATTTTCAGCTTATTTTGACTGTTGTGCTTTTTCTTCTGAGCTTTAAAAGACCCCTTTTTTCCACTAAGAAAAAGACTCACCAATGAACATCCAAGGTGATTGAGGATGCCCTTTGATGTGCAGGGGCCATGCCTTAAACCCCTTAAATTGCTATTACCCTGTCCAGTGTACAGAATAGGCACAATACATGGTTTCCGAATGAATGAATGAGTGAAAGAATGGAAAAATTCGTATCTAATTTCATAATTTATGGTCGTTTAACCTCTTTCATCCAAATTACATTCCAACTGAGACTATCATCTTGAATTTCTGTCAAATATTCTTAATACTAAGTTCAGTGTACAGTACATGCAGCCATTGCTCAGTGAGTGTTTAGTGAGAGCAAAGTATATTGTATACTTTGGAGCCCTATTATGGAGAAGCCAAAATGTGGCACCTAGTCTTTCAAAATCCATACTTTTTCAAATTAGTCAAGTCAAGGAATGGATTTTCACCCTGAAGACTAACCATTGATTCAACAGATTGGACACTATGATTACTCTCCATTGGACCTCCTGTGTTTGGAACACCTTATAACATTCCAGAGATGGAAAAATCTTTGGAAAACCGTCTGTGTTTCTTGAAATATTTAAATGGAAACCTTCCCCTTGAGAGAGTCCTATTGATCCAGTTCAGCAGATATCCACTATTCCTGCAAACATTTATTGAACACCTTGTATGTGACATGAGTTGGAAATAAATGTGAAACTGGCAATTCTTTCAATTGTAGTTCTTTCTTGCTTATAATTTGGTAGGCAAGTATAGGAATAAAGCAGAATTCAGTATGATAAATTCTACAATAGAAGCAGGTATAAGGAGCAGAGGAAGCCGAGAGAGGGGAGTAATTAATTCTGTGTAAGGCATTAGGGAAGGCTTCCTGAAAGAAATGGCTCTGAGTTGGAATTCATCCATAACAGTTTTTGTCTTTTGGATGACTATCATGAGTGAAAAATGCCCCTGATGTACTTGATGTATTCATTTATAACACAATGTCATATTGTAAGGAATAAACTTAAAATTCAAACATTTGAAAAACATTTGACTCCTCACTACAGCACCTGAATCCACCTCAGTATTCTGTGGTTTGTGTGATACTTGAGAAACAGCTGAATCAAACCCCACTATATTAATGGATTTATATATGTGCATATAAGGCTAATATAATTTATGTTGCCAATTTTTTTATGGTTTCATAAATAGTGCTATCAGTAACATTTCTAAAAAGTGACGAAATGAGCTCATATGTGCTGGTAGAAATTCAGTATATTTTATAGAACACTGCTACTCTTGATATAGCCTACGGAATGTGACTTTTCATAAAAACCTAATGAATTTCTAGATTTGTCAGCTGTTTCCAAACAGATGCACTCTGCTAATCTAATGGAAACATTCTGAGCCCAGATCCCAAATATCAATAGCTTTTAGTATTGCAAATTAGTTTGTCTATTGGGTAAATTGGACTGTGTGGCTCTTGATAAAAAGTAGCAAGTAATTTTGTATGGATGTTTTAACTGCCTTGCCAGGCTTTGATGCTCGTATTTTTCCTTGCAGAGTTTTAAGTTGAATGTAGACAGTCATTGTGCTCTCAAGGAAGCTGTGGAGGAGGAAGGACACCAACTTCTTGAGCTTATTGCATCTCACAAAGCAGGTAAATCCTCCTGAAATATTGCAAGTCTTTATGTCTCCAGACTATTAAGAATGAAGAAGCATTGCTGTAAATTACTGCATATATTCACTTCCTTATGTATTATTAATATTTACATTATCAGATTGACCTTCAAGATTTATAAATGTTTCATATACTGCATACAATGCTGTGATACTTGTAAGATGAAATACTGCCTCCAAATGGTCTGTTCATTTGGGGCTTGCTGTTCGCCTGAGTTTCAATTGAAATCACATTCCTGAAAACTTCACTGACATGCTTTTTGATGTAGGTGCTCTGGGAATAACATTAAGATAATGAATGAGAATTGTGCATATAGTTATAATGCATATGCATTCAGGTACTTATAGATATCATTACAGATATAAGGCAGGCAGTCTAGAGATACCTGATTATTTCCCTGCCAATTCACACACATGAACGTTTTGCATATTCTTTGCTGGTCATTGCATTAGCAGAGTTTTGGCCTTAGACCAATTCTTACTCCAGTATTAATGTATTTATGAGGAACAGATTATAAATAAAAAATAGTTTTGTCATTTGGTTATACTTATCCTGGTAGTAAAAGACCATAAGACAGGATGAATTACAGTTTGGCACTTGTTTTGAGCTTACCACAGCTAAATAAGAAAAGAGCAGCATTAATCTGATGTGCTAATACTAAAGACTGCTGTCTTAAATCTGGCCCATTTACTATAGTTCGGGTTGAATTAACTTTACCTATTTCCATACATTTTCTGATCGTTATAAAGTCTCCACACAGATACACACAGGGCCTTTTATTTGGAATGTGAAGCTATAGTGTTAATAATTTTTATGTATTGTGATTTTTTGTTCCATATACATTTTTTTAGTCAATATATTAAATCTAAGTCGATTCCAAACCATGCATCTATGTGGTTATCCCATTTTTGTGTCCTTATGCCTTCTGTCAAGTCAAAAATCCCCGACCTCTGTTCTGAGTGGCAGGTGATGGTAATGGTTGCTTAAAATTATGTTTATTGTTTGAAATATCCATCTATTTTGCTAAATGAAAAACAATAATGGGTAAAAATGCAGTTGAGTTCGTAACTTGTGCTTTCCCCTCCTTTTGGAGAAGGACTAAAGGACATGCTGCGGATGATAGCAAGTCAATGGAAGGAGCTGCAGAGGCAAATCAAACGGCAACACAGCTGGATTCTCAGGGCTCTGGATACCATCAAAGCTGAGATTCTGGCTACTGATGTGTCTGTGGAGGGTGAGGAAGGGACAGGAAGCCCCAAGGTAAGTGGCTTGAAGTTTGTCTTATTTCCTCTTATTTCTGTCTTCTTTTGAACTAGGCACCACTGAAGTTTTCTTTCTACCCCTAAGGCTTTTCGTTTTTACTGGGTAAACTTTATATATCTCTCTCTGTATGGGTATGTATAAACAAAATGAAATGGTTAAGTTTAAAACAATAAAAAAGCCTACAACTTTCAAGTTTTCCAGGAAGGGGTCTTTTTGTGAAAAGTGGCAGAGTAGGAGGGGGAAAGTACTTTAGGGGTAGGAGAAAGGGGGACATAAAACATTTAGTAAACAAAACATAAAGCATCTTTAACATGAATAATCAGAATGGTTTTAAATTGTTTTGTTGCAACTATAAATCACTATAATCAGTGCAATCACTCAGCTCTGACATCCATTAGCCGCTTGGTTACAGCAAATTAACAAAGAAGAGAGAAAGTGATTCATTATCTCATTCCTGTTAATGACTATCAGATGCATTGCCTAATTAGGGGATGGTCATTGTAGTGGGAAGAAGGTCATACGCTTTGCTACAAATCTTTTTGCTCTGAGTGTAAGTTCTCCATAATGGTGCATGCACCGAATACAAGTACTTTAAGAATGAATATTGACATGTTTTGGTTATCTACTTTAGATTTACAAAATAATCCGTAAAGCATATGCAGTTAAATTTTAAATGAGGCACCTTCTGATACAGTGCACCACTGTTCTAAAGGTATCTTTGGACTCATGAAGTAGAAGATAATGGACTCATGAAGTAGAAGATAATTTTATTAATTTGATATTTTCTTGCAATCTCTCTTTTCTTTTGTATTTGTTCTTTTGTGAAAGTTAATGCAGAAAACCAGTCTCATAATAGACTAAGCATGGAAACATACTGTAATATGGGGGGAACAGATTTAAGAGTTCATGGCCTCTATTCCTGGCATGGACAAAGTAATTAAATCATCATCAAGTCACATTTATTCAGTCCCCATGTGGATTGGCATTGGGTTAAATGTATACAGAGCAAGTTAAACAAACCCTTTGCCCTCTGAGCCTCACATTCTCAAGTGCAGACAAGGAGAAACCCAATCTGCCCTGCAGTGGTGAGGCCATGCAGCCAGTGAAAAACTTAGGTGGTTTATAGCTTTGGAATCTCGAACAACAACCTTGAACTTATTTGTTGGAAACAGAGGATGGAACGATGAGCTCAGTTCCCTTTAAAGAAGGTTCCATGGAGGAGGTCACATTTCAGGAAATACTTGAAGGAAGGAAGAGAGGTGGCTTGGCACATGAGCACATATTTTAGGAAGTGACGTGATGAAAGGATCAAAGCTGGAACTAATCATAGGGAATGGAGAGTGTCTTCAGCAGACTTCTCAGGGCAGAAGTGGAGCCCTTTCAAGGAGCAGACTGCAGGAAGAAGTTGATTGGGCTAATACTTTGGCTGGGGTAGGGGGCAGTGGTGATGAGAAAGGACACAACTAAAAACTTTGTTGTGTTTTATTTATCTAACAAAAATAAACTGAGTGCTTACTTTTTAAAAGCTATCCTGTATTGGATGCATTCTACATGCCAGACACTGTTCTACACTATTTCTGTGTATTCTCTCATTTAATTCTCACAACAAACTATATAAACCTTATAAATAAGGCAGTCCTATTCTAATTTCCAATGGGAAAAATGGAGGCACAGAGAAGTTAAGTAACTGGCTTAAGGTCACACAGGTAGTAGGTAGCAGAGCTAGGATTTGAATCTGAGCCCTTTGGCCCCCGAGCCCATTTCCAGCACCACCTAGAGCACTGCCCGTTACTGGCACTGCTCAAGGCGGGGCATGGTGGTGAACAGTCAGCCTCAGTACCTGTCTCATGGAGCTTGTGGTGAAGTGCGGAGACAGACTCAAATCTAACAACCATGCTTTTATAAACCATGATGGGCTGTGAAAGAAAAGAAAAGGAAGCAACCAGAGGTTGGACTGGGAGAAGCGATTTAGATCAGGGCATCAGGGAGAGCTTCTTTGAGGAAGTGGCATTCTGTGAGCAGGCTGTGCAGCTAGAGGGGAGGTGGGGAGTGTGCAAGGGAAGCTGAGTGGCTGTGGGCACAAAGGGGAGGGTTTGGGAGTGAGCAGGGAAACGACATCATTGATTTGCAGCCTATAAACCTGTCCTTGGCTTTGGTGTGGAGCATGGGTAGGTGAGTGGGGTGAGTCTGGGTGAGGGTGGGGAGGCACCAAAGTGGAGCTGCAGAGATGATGCAATCACCTGCGTTAATAAAAGACCTGTGTTGAAAACGAGTGGCTCTATTCACCAGGGCCAATTTGAACTGGACACTTTTAAATGAGCTCATTTTGTCGGGGGATACTGAGATGAAGTAGAGAGGATAACTGAACCAAATGGGGAGAAAGTATTATTAAATGAGAGGCAATGTCAACATTTCTCAAAAAGAGGACCACCTTCCCCAGGCCCCGCCTCAAATGAATCAGAGTCTCCTGGGAAGGGCCCCAGAATCTGCATTCCACAAGCTCCCAGAAAACCACTGTCATAGGCTCTAAGAAGGCCCTTTTCCTACAGTGCTATACGATCCTCACATAACCGGGATCCTCACACAACGTGAAAGAATGTCTGTCTTGTTGTTACTTATAATACCAAACAATTGGTATCAACCAAAATGTTTAAAACAGGGGCTGTTTAATTAAATTATGCTACATCTTATCCTAATGAAAGGTTACATAACCATTAAAAATAATGTTTTAGAAGAGAATTTTTAAACATTGGAAGAGACCTGTAAGATGCAATTATATATTTTAAAATATCTTTGAATTTTCTAAGTCTCTACAATGAGTAAGAATTATTTTAACCAGAAAAATAAAGAATATATGTAAAATGCAAGAATTACAAAGTGATTTAAAAGATAGACTATATGCCATTGATCTGAAGGGACTTGAGATATGAATTTAGATGTTAGGAGGAAAAATAGATACATCTGATTCTTAATGATTTGGGTGTCTCAGTTCTAAACAAAACAAAACAACAACAGCAACAAAAACCCTCTCTATTTGAATCATCTCCAAAGTGAAAATGTCTTTCTTGAGTCACATCAGTTTACAAAGAATAGCATAAGTAGTTTTTCTAGTTAATAGTATTACTATCCAAAGCATTTCATGTCACACTATGCGCACAGTGTGATGCATCTAAAAGCAGCTACGAGGAGAGGCTTCTGTGGGCGTCTACAGATGTAGAACCTGAGGGAGGTGTGAGAGTCGAAGACTTTGACATGGCAGAGCTGGCCACACCCCAGGCCTTCACCTCCCAGCTACTTCTCTCTTCCCCAGTTTGGGTTGAATTTTCTTAGGACAGATGAACTCATCCATAGTCAAGGGTGAAGGTAAAAGCAATTTAAGACAAAGAAAATATATTTCTAAATTTAAGCTTAGGAAACTGAGGAGAAATCAGAATGGTCATTCCTTCTATTTGCTTCATGTTTATGAACTGCCTTCCTTAGTCCCTTGGGCAAGCACGAGGAATAACAGGAGGGGCTCAGACTATGAAGTCAGACTGTCTGAGCTCAACTCCTGACACTTACTAGCAATGACTTAACTTCTCTGTGCCTCAGCTCCCTCATTTGTATGACGGAGGCAATGCTAACATCCACCTCAAGGAACTGTGATGCAGATTAAGGGGTGCCTGGCACATAGTAAGTCCGAGATGAGGGTAAACGTGCAAGACTTCATACTCTAGTGGTGGAGACAACAGACAAATAATTCTGATAGAATCTGACAAATACTCTAGTAGAGGTAGGTACAAAGTTCTATGAGTACAAGGAGAAGGAAATAACTACCCCGAAGTGGGAGTATCAAGGAGAGACTTGCAGGGGAGTTGATGTTTTAAATGGAGGGTGGAGGGAAGGATTTCTGCCTGGGTGAAGTTGATGGGCACAGAGAACAGACCTGGGATCTTCTGGACCATGATTAGGCCAGCTTGCCGCAATCTACCCAAGGCTCATGACGTGACAAAAAATGACCCTTAATGATCAGTGATGTGAGCAGTAATTCCTCATATGTCTCTAACTGACACTGTCCAAGCCGAGTGAGGTCCCTAAACAGAATGTATCTAATCTGTCCTGTTTAAACAGAATTTTTTCTTTCCATATTGCACCAAATAGAGCAAGCTTAAACCCTGGAGTTCGCCAGGATTAAAAGCTGGATTCAACTTTTTATCTATCATGTCGGCCCTCTTTCTGTGATGTGACCTTGCGCAGGTCATGTACAAATTGTGCCATGAAATGCATCTCCTAGCACAACAGTTATGATCATCTATTTCATCTTAGTCCTAAAAGAGGAACTAAAATTAAAACATAATAAAAAAATAACTCCAGAATTCATCTTAGGTTTACTTCAGAAGCTACTGGGAACTTGAGAAGCATAATAGAAAATCTAAGGAATATATCTAGGAGGTATTTTTCTTTTTTACCTTGTTTGAGAGACTGCAGAAAAGGACTTGGTCTTAGAAATCTTGTAAAGAAGGAGGATAGGAGGGAATTCAAAGACTCTGGGAAACTTCTCCCCCAGGACTTGGCAGCATACCTTATTTGTTTTATTTCGTTTTTAAAAAAGTGTTTTCCCAGGACTGTGAGATCTTTTATACATGGAAACAGAAAACAAAATTCACCAATTCTAGACATAGAGCTTCGGCATGCATATCCAAGAATTGAAAGTACGCTTGTAATTACATATTTTATTTTAAGATAGATTGGTGAAAGTTTATCACCTTAAACTAGGCTTTTTCAGTATGTTAAACTTCTGAATGGTGTATATCTGGAGGGATTTCAAAACACAGTGAATATCTAACTCCTAACAAAGGGTGCATTCTTTTTTTGACCTCTCAAGGCAAAAAACAAAAATCCTGAAAGGAAAAAGGCATTCTTAAATTTTGCACATTGCCTCCTTTAAAATGTTCTTATCCTCTGTTTTTACTTTTTACCTATAGAGCTTGCCATCATTACAGATGTCCTAGAATCAAGGCCAGGATTTCCCCACACGACATCTCAAACTTTGCATCATAGAAAGCACACAACAATGGTTCTTTTGTCCTCCTTAAGGAAATATATACATTTCCAAAATAAAGAATATTTGAAGACTTTATTGTAAATTCAGAGAACTTTATAGCTACTAGAAGGGTGACTTAGCCTGGGTTCCAACCAAGATCTTCACTTCCTTAGTGAAAGGAGATAGAGGGTTTAGCTGCTTTGAACTCTAGGGTTGTGCTTATTTTATCTGGCTTCTTTGAGGTTCTTAGATTGAAGTTGTCATCCCTTTGGAAATGGATATCAGACTGTGAAGGTCATCAATGTTATCTGTTCAACAAGAGCACAAGAACAAGCCTAAGGACATCTCTTAAATATGTTTGCTCAGCCCTACGAATGACAGTTTCAGATATTGGCTGAGAAGGGACGTTTGTGGGTACTCTAACTTGGGTATGTCACTGACCACCTAGCCTTTCATTGAATGTCAAGAGTGGGCAAGTCTAATACTAACACATATTTTCTGTTTGTTTACCAGACACCCAAGTCTTAACCTAGTATTTATGCTAATACTAGGTTAACTTTTGCTAATACTAGGGTAACTTTCTTTAACTGAAGGGAGAGAAAGAGGCTGATTTAAGGAGGACTTTATATGATAATTTTCTCTGTATTATATAGTATCTCTTGGGTAATAGTGCAGCTGGATATTATTATCCTGGAACGGAATTTGATCCTGATTCTTCCAAAGCATTGGTGAGACAAAGCATTGTCTCTGCATTCTTTTCTTTTCTGGCTCAAATGCTTTTGTAGTTGCATGTTGTTTAATATAGGATCTTCAGAAACAGCTTTAAGATATTGAATGGGAATTGCATTTATATATGGTTAGTCCCACATACACTTGGCACTGACATATATAAAGAATTACTTAAGATACTTTTCTCTTTTCCTCATGCAAAAAAAGGAGCACAGGTATATGTTGTCAAAGGAACCAGAAATGATATCATAAGGTTAAACTGGGCCTAAAGTAGTAGAAACAAAGACAACAGGCAAAGGCCTGGCCATTATTTATTGAGTGCTGACAGAGAGCTCTGCCCAGTGCCGGGTCAGACATGAGGGAAGACATGCTTTTCTGCTCAGTGGGCTTATCATCTCAGTGTAAGCACACAGTGTAACATCTTGTCTAATGTAGATTGGGCTATCTTAGATCTAGAATAATAGATCACCTAAGATTTAGATCATCTTAATTAGGATGTTGGCAGATTGAAATGGAATGGGGTTCTTGATGCAAGCAAATGAGCAGTAAATGCATTACCAATTCCACCTCTTCCTTGCAGAATTCTTCCTAAAAGCCAGTATCCAGTTCCTTTACTGCTAAACTATATAAACAGTACTGAAATGCAGTACCTAAGGAGAGCTCTTTCTTCTACTGTGGATTCTTCAGTAGTCCTTTTTTTGTTAACAGAAGGGCAACTTTTCTTCAAAAGTGTTTGTGAAAGACAGAAGCAAAAGTGAGTTATTTTTTTGAAGATCAGCTGTGATTACTAAATTTGTGATGGAATCAAATAAAAGATAGTTCTTCTAATCTCCTTGAGGCACTTAAATTTGCATATTATCAGATGTGTGGGTGGGCCCAGGATGAGGAATTTTTTTAGTAGTCTGCCACTGTAACTAGGTGACTGAAAAAATGGTTGAGATGATATAACATATATTAGGTCAAAGGACAGCTAATGGTCAGCCCTATCATGGTCTATATGATGTATAAAACCATAGCTTATCTTGATTTTTCGCACTATGTTTCCATTGCTGGATGATTCTGGGAGTGAAATTCTTTGGTGTCTCTAATCAACACAGGGAAATGTCACTGGCAAGAGTAGGTAGCCTATTTTTTTTTCCCTATTTAGTCAAAGAGTGCCTAATCTCTGAATCCATAACAACTAGAGTTGCAGAGATGCATGGTATTAGATACAAAGTTACATTCTACAGAAAGCAACACTTTTATTGGCAGAACTCACATTTTGTAACTCAGCCTGATCTATTTTGAAGATAATATATAGTTAAACACATTAGAGGTACTTTTTGATATATAGTGGAGGTCAACATTTTTTAAAAAATCTATAAGTATTTAAGCACAAAACAGAAGGCAAGATACAGAATTGCTTCTAAAAACCACTTTAAAATTAATAAATAAATTATTTGAAAGTGTGGAACAATTACCTCAGTGTGTGACTTACACTTTTTCCCCAGAATGTGTTGTTTCTGGCAGGGGAGCGTCTGAGCTGGGAGAGCCCTGCTAAAGGGATTACTTTGCTCTAGCTCTTGTGTTTATTGAGTCACCTAGGACTTCTTATAAAACAGCAGTTTTCAAATGTACACACACCTGCACTCGACACCCTGAATACTCCAGAAGTTTGTTTAACTGTTCTCACACCCAGAGTATCTCTCCCATCCAGTGAGGTCAAAAAGCATTGAGATGTCCACATTCTGGTTTTTCCTTCTGCTCGGAAATTACTTGGAGTATAGCCATTTATGTGGTTCTGACGCTAACAGAGACAGAGGTATTTTTTCAGTGTACTCTAGTGCTCTTTGCCACCAGGCCTCACAGAACATCCCCAGTCTTACCTCCCACTGTGCCAAAATGAAGGGTAACGTTTCTCAGGAAACATTAACTAGATTAGAGGTCCTGCTGGGCCAGAGTCCAGGGATCCATCTCACTGCGGCTTCCAGGCCATTTTGCGTTGGGTGGGAGTGGTGACTTCTCATCTTTGTACTTACCTGGTCTGCAGAGGCCAACACTGGTTTAGCATTGCCCCCTGCAGGGCTAATCAAGGCCATGGATCTTTCTGTGTGAGAAAGGGGAGAGGGGAAAAGGAAGCCTAAAGCAAGAGGCTAAGACAAAGGAAAAGAGAGAGGGAAAGAAAAGAGAGAGAAGGAACAGAAAGAGAAAGATAAAAGAAGGAAGTATGTATCCAGTGAAGCTCATCTGCCTAAGTTGCTTCATGAACATTAATGCTTTCATGTCTCTTGCTCCTTCTATCTTATCCTTTCCTTTCTCTAGCTCTGGAACTCAAAGCCAGAAAAACTGTCTTTATTTTTGACATCTTAGATATTATTGTATAACCATTGTGTGTGTGTGTGTGTGTGTGTGTGTGTGTGTTTAACATACTCTATTAATAGGGTTAGCATAGTTAGCAGGCTTAATATGATCTAGGTTTGTATCAAGCCTTTTACCTGGATCGTCTCATTCATTCTTCCCAACAGTATAGCAGTTGTAGCTTCTGTTGTCATTTTTACCTTACTGATAGAAAACCTAGGCTCCAAACACATATTAGGTACTCAGGCTTATTCAAAGTCTTTTTAAAATCCGTATGTGACAGTGTAAAGGCCAGATTCCTTACCCTGTCATTTGACTCCACCTGCTTAGCCAAGATTCATGTCACTGTTTCATTTCGTTAATGTTCTAGTTAATTCACCATCTTCCAAATGCCTTTTCCCTTTCTTTTCTCTTTGCTTTTGCCCAGGGCTTTTCGCATTCTCTCTACTTACACTGCTCTTATCCATCCTTAAAATTGATAAATATTGAATACGTGACTACATTGTGATGTCATAGCTCTGGACAGGACACTGTTCCTCTCCATGCTCACTGCCCAGCAGTAGAGAAAGACACACACATATATAATTCTAAATTAAGGCAGACTGTGTGATGAATACTATAATAAGAGATAGGAACATAAGAAATAGGGAAATTGGGGGAAGGGACATTATTTCAATCTGATGGTGCCTGGGAAAGCTCTTTGCTCTAAGAGAAGATGGATTTTTGTGGAGGTCTCTAATATTCTGACAAATTGTTAGTAGGAAGATATTAAAGGGAGAGCATTCCAGGTAGAGGAAATAACATGGTAAAAAGCATGGAAAAAGGAAAATATGAGGGACATCTAGAGAATGGTGAACAGCGAATAGTTTGGCTCTTTTGAACATAGAGTGTCCATGTGTTTATGGGAAGGGATGAGGACCTAGTGGAAAATAAAGCCTGAAAAGCTTTGAGCTATGTACTGGAGAGGTCTGAATATCAGCTGAAGAGTTTGTGTTTTGTTAGTATGCCTTTAGCGTTTTTAATCAGCGGTCCCCAACATTTTGGCACCAGGGACCGGTTTCGTGGAAGACAATTTTTCCACAGACAGGGGGAGGGGGAGATGGTTCAGGCAGTAATGCGAGCGAGGGTTCAGGTGGTAATGAGAGTGATGGGGAGTGATGGGGAGTGGCAGATGAAGCTTCTGTGTGGCCCGGCTCCTAACAGGCCACAGACTGGTACCGGTCCGTGGCCCGGGGGTTGGAGACCCCTGTTTTAATGATTGGATTTAACCACAGAAAACAGATGGCAAAAGTAGGATGAGAGAGGAAGGACTGACAATGAATTAGGAAACTAGTATAATAACTAAAGGCAGCTAAAGTCAAGCAGTGGCCATGATAATAGAAAAAAGTAGAAGCGATATTATAGAAGAAGAAATATTAGGATTTGGCATCGAGGGAATGGAGGTCTGAGGGAAGAGTTAATGATGACTCAAAGGAATTGAGCATGAAGAGTTAGGAGAATGGTGTTACCATTAACTGAGGTAGGACAGATGTCTAATTAATAAGACTATCTGGATATATAACCTGGGCAGAGATATTTTTGTAACCTCTGCAGGTGATTCCAAAGTGCAGGCGAGTTTGAGAACAATGATTTAGAGATGGGAGAAGCCGAAAAATTATCTGTGTAGTTATGTGCAACACTCAGTTGAAAATGTAAGCCCAAAGCTTGGAGCAGGGATCAATGTTGAGGTTACAGGTTTGACAGTACACATAGATTTTTAGAAAAATTTTTATTGGAGTATAGCTGATTTACAATGTTGTGTTAGTTTCAGGTGTACAGCAAAGTGAGTCAGTTATACATATACATATATCCACTCTTTTTAAGACTCTATTCCCATGTAGGTCATTACAGAGTATTGAGTAGAGTTCCCTGTGCTGCACAGTAGGTTCTTATTAGTTATCTATTTTATATATAGTAGTGTGAATATGTCAATCCCAATTTCCCAGTTTATCCCTCCCCTGCCTTTACCCCCTTAAGTTTGTTTTCCATATCTGTGACTTAAGTTTGTTTTCCATATCTGTGGAAAACAGATATGGAAACTTAAGTTTGCTTTCCATATCTGTGACTCTATTTCTGTTTTGTAAATAGGTTCACTTGTACCATTTTTTTAGATTCCATCTATAGGCAATATAGATGTCTTTCTTTGTCTGACTTACTTTGTCTTTCTTTGTCTGACTTACTTCACTCAGTATGACAATCTCTAGGTCCATCCATGTTGCTGCAAATGACATTATTTCTTCCTTTTTTATGGCTGAGTAATATTCCATTGTATATATGTACCACATCTTCTTTATCCATTCCTCTATTGATGGACATTTAGGTTGCTTCCATGTCCTGGCTATTGTAAATAGTGCTGCAATGAACATTGGGTTGCATGTATCTTTTCAAATTATGGTTTTCTCCGGGTATATGCCCAGGAGTGGGATTGCTGGGTCATATGGTAGTTCTATTTTTAGTTTTTTAAGGAACCTCTATACTGTTCTCCATAGTGGCTGTACCAATTTCCATTCCCACCAAGAGTGTAAGAAGGGTCCCTTTTCTCCACATCCTCTCCAGCATTTGTTGTTTGTAGATTTTTTGATGATGGCCATTCTGACTGGTGTGAGGTGATACCTCACTGTAGTTTTGATTTGCATTTCTCTAATAATTAGTGATATTGACCACCTTTTCATGTGCTTTTTGGCCATCTATGTCTTCCTTGGAGAAATGTCTATTTAGGTCTTCTGCCCATTTTTTGATTGGGTTTTTTGTTTTTTTGATATTGAGCTGCATAAGCTGTTTGTATATTTTGGAGATTAATCCCTTGTCAGTTGCTTCATTTGCAAATATTTTCCCATTCTGAGGGTTGTCTTTTCATTTTGTTTATGGTTTCCTTTGCTGTGCAAAAGCTTTTAAGTTTCATTAGGTCCCATTTGTTCATTTTTGTTTTTATTTTCATTACTCTAGGAGGTGGATTGAAAAAGATCTTGCTGTGATTTATGTCAAAGAGTGTTCTGCCTATGTTTTCCTCTAAGAGTTTTATAGTATCCAGCCTTACATTTAGGTCTTTAATCCACTTTGTTTATTTTTGTGTATGGTATTAGGGAGTGTTCTAATTTCATTCTTTTACATGTAGCTGTCCAGGTTTCCCAGCACCACTTATTGAAGAGACTGTCTTTTCTCCATTGTATATTCTTGCCACCTTTGTCATAGCTAGGTGACCATAGGTGCGTGGGTATATCTCTGGACTTTCTATCCTCTTCCATTGATCTATGATTCTGTTTTTGTGCCAGTACCATATTGTCTTGATTACTGTAGCTTTGTAGTATAGTCTGAAGTCAGGGAGCCGGATTCCTCCAGCTCTATTTTTCTTTCTCAGTATTGCTTTAGCTATTTGGGGTCTTTTGTGTTTCCATACAAATTGTAAGATTTTTTTGTTCTAATATTCTGTGAAAAATGCCACTGGTAATTTGATAGGGAAGTCCACGTAGACTTAATAGCTGTAGCCTTGGAAGTTGATATTGACAAGAAAAGCCTATTGTGTAAGAATGAAGGAGAAGTATGATAGAACCTTGAGGGATGTCTAGGGTAACTGAGAGCAAGGATGTCATATTACAACTGGGGATTAAGTGAGAATATACATGCTCAATAGTGAAACTCCCAGCTCTTGCCTACCAGAATGCTGTTAACCAGGGGATAGTAGGGATGTAGTTCAAAGGAAATTTTCATGGGGTAGGGGTGACATTAGCATGTTTATAGGTTAGAGAATAAGACTAGTTAAAAAGGGATGGTTGAAGGAGATAGTTGCAAGAAGGATGAGAAAGAAGATGAATTGGCACAATGATTCAGATGATGGAGAGGAAGTGAGTCAGGTGGAGCTGTGAATTTCAGGAAGGGAGGGTATGTCTTATGAGATAGGAAAGAAAGAAAGAATATTGAGTGGTAAGCAATGGTAAAGAGGGAAGGAAGCCAAAGGATTTAGAACAAAGGCAAAGTCAATGTGATTAGTCAGTGAGGCAATTATATGAATAGAGAGAGGGTTGAGAGTGAGGAGGGACTGGAGAACAAGAGTGGGATTCAAATCCCACCTTCTCAATAGAGATTTCCTGCAACTTTCCAGTCCTAGGTGATTGCTATCCCTTCTAAACTATATTGTATTTACTATTTGTACCATACATTTGGTGATTAATCACACACAGCCTTGTGACCCATTTCCATTGTTGTCTTGAGCTCTCATTTATACCTTTTGTAAGTTAACTTTTAAGGTGATTACACTCCATGACTAAAAAGTCCTCAGGGCAGCAACTACATCCTAAACTTCTTTGTGTTGCTCACTTTAAACTTTATTTGAGCTAAAAATATATATTTCAAAAATTTTAATTGGTTGATATAATATTATTGTTAAAGTTAAAGACAGCACTCCACTTTATCTTCTCATCTTTTATGATACTCTTTTTATCTTAGCTGTGTAAATAATGGCACAATCCTATCTTACCATCTGATCTTCCTCTCTACAGTTCTCTCCCATTTCCTTTGCCTCTTGCTTTTTACTGTAAATAAAACAATCTTTAAAAGAGCTGTTTCACCTATTTCTCCCCAAATAACTAGTAATTTATATGATAAAGAAGAAAAAAGTGTGATTTTATTTACTTACTTTTTTTTTTTTTTGTATTTCCTTGAATCACTTAGTTAATTGTTTTAATAGGTTGTTAGTTTTTTGGTTTTTTTTTTTTTTTTTTTTTTGGTTTCTATTTGAACAGACCTGCTGAAAAAATACATTCTGAGTTGCTTTGAAAAAGATTATAAGCATCTAATGTGACTTAGCAGCTGACCAGCACACTGGTTGATGAAATATGTAGTCTTTGCTCGAAAGCTCTCTAACAAGATTAGGTGAGATTGAACCTGAGAAGGTAAAGGTTTCTAAATTGGCATAAACTCAAAGGACAGAACTAAATCATACTACTATTTGAATCTCTAACAAAGTCTAATCTTTGACATATTATATTTGGTACACTGTAATCTGTGTACATACACATCCTTCTAGTAAATGATGAATGAGGTTTAGCTAACATAATGTAGTTTATTATATTCTTTTATACTCTTCTAGACCTTTGTAGGAAATTTAAGGTTGGGGAGGTCTGCTTTGTAAAATGTCCCAGATCACTTCTCTGGAACAGAGTCTCTATAGAACACACATGCATGCGTTTTTCCAAAACAGCTTGGTCAAATGTATTTCCCTACTGTCATTCATTTGATGCCTTGTCTGGCTGCTATTAGATAGATAGGGGGAAATACTGAATTTCACTGGATAGTTCCGTCTGGCTAAAACCGGTAAAACCAGTACTTTCTGATGGGAATTTTTGGTCCAGTTGTGAAACCAGAAAGAAATTAGTAAAGTTTCATCAACATATTTGACCTTCAGTACTTATCTGAACCTTCTCAGATTCATCCATAATTTGAGGGCTATGCTTTTTGAATTATGTAGAATTTTGAAAAACTCTCTCTGTCTCAGATTTTTTCTCCTTTTCCATCCCTCATCCCCAAAGCTTTTATTTCTTTCCTATCTGAAAGTAACTAATAACCACATGATGTAAACTTGTGATTCTAATGCTGAGCAGGCTCAATAGTATCAGTGAAATTGACTCTTGTAGGACGATGCCGACCAGCTTGATGTGTTGGAATTTCTCCCATTACTTAAGACTTCAGAGGTTCCAGAACCTGGCCTGTTGTATACTTAACAAATGCTTTATACTGACCCCCTTTTCTGATCACACACTGTTTCTCCTCTTTGCAAACTCTTCTGAGAATTACATATTTATAAAATAGCAGCTTTCTGGACCCCACTGCCCATTCTCATTAATGAAGTTCTTGTGTCACGAGTTTTTTCTTTCAAGTAAATTAGATTAACATGACAACAAAAACAAAATGTATTTTTTCAAATTATCATTAAATAGTGCTAATAATAATGTTGCATTTTAGAATGAAATTAAATCATCTCATTTCCGAATAATTGAGAATTTTATAACTGTTACTGTAAATCAGTAATAGAAAATTTCCCCCCCCTTTTTTTTTGGTTGAAGGCTAAGAATTATAAACTGTGTAATACAGAACAAAGAGAACAGTGATGTGAACAAAGATATCACTGGATAAAGGTAAACTTGATGTTCTGAGTGGTTTTTCTTCCCTTGTAGTTACTTTTGTATTTTATCCAATTGTGAAGTAGTTTTCAGTTGTATTCCTGCTTCAGACCTTTGACAAATATCAGCTTCTGTTGTTATCTGCAGATTTCTTTTAGTCTCAGTTGTACACAAAAAGCTTAATGACTATTCTCCTTTGGCTAATGCACAAAAAGGAAATCAGGTAAAAGAGTTTGAAGATAGAATTTCTTTGGAAATCTTGCATTTTAAGCAGTCGCTGTCTTACAACAGCTTCTTTCAGTGAATACCTGGAAATTGAAACTCCTGTTGTGTGTACTTTGCCTGGGCAATCAGTAGTTCTCTCTCTTCCTGTAAATGGGAAAATTGGATATTAGGAAGTATAGGCACATTTCTCCTCCTAAAAGGGAAGTGGGTTGGGGATGTTGCACTAATGATACAATCATCATCAGCAGCATCAAACAACGGTTATTAAAGTCATCAAACAATGACTATGTGATGACTTTAGCCACAGTCACTTTATTGAAATTATCCTCATCGGTGTTCACTCATGACTTCTTGGTTATCAAATAAAACAGTCTCTAAGCCTCAGCTCCCTAATTTATAAACAAAACATTTGATCCTGATTAGTGGTTTTAATTGATAAATTATTAGCCAATAATTTTTTTCAAAATAAATGTTATTCATAATCCCAATATAGAAAACAAACCAAAGTGAAATTTCTTGCTTGACTCGGAACCTGGAGGCTTTGTCCCCTCCTTGCTACCACCTGGACCTTCTACAGCCCTCCCTGTCCCCAACCTCTGCAGAGCTCGCAGGTTGCATAGGACGAAGTTCTGAAACTAGCCTCCCAATTTGACCTTCTTGTCTGTGCCTCTTTTCCATTTGCACCGTGACTCTCCTACGCAGGATGCTTCAGTGGTTTTCCATTGCCTGCCTATAAAGTTGCTTCCTTTTGAGCATTGTTCCTTTGAGTCTCTTGTCTTCCTTTGCAACATGGGCCTACTTCTAGCCTCCAGAACTGCTCAACTTGTCCTTTTTTCTATGCTCTTCTCATTCTGCTCCTTATATCTTTACCCATCTCTAACTGTTCAGTCCTCTTCACTCTCACCCAATACCCATCTAAGTCAAATGACTCTCAATTTTCTCAACGTTCCTATAGCATTTGTACCTCAATTATAGCACATATCACATTCTGTCTTTGAATTTTGTATTAAAGATGTCCCTCAGGCTGTTTGCTGTCTGAAGGTAGGGAACTATTTCTTGTTCATCGTTCTATACACTGCAGTGCTCAACATACGTCCCTTAAAGTCTACTTCCAAAAATGCTTGTCAGTGAACAAAACATTTACAACAGAAATCAAAGTCCTTCAATTATGTGGGTATTCTTTAGATTATTTATTTCTGTTAGTCCCTTAAATATTTGTACCAGTTTTGTAAACTGATCTATATTCTCTGAGGTTATGTAGATTAAATTGATTAAATTTAATCGATATGATGGAATCTAGGCCAGTTATATAAAACTAAAGTGAAGTATCTTTTTAATGCAAAATGTTTTATAGCTTTGCATTTCATAATAAAAAGAAAAAGGAAAAACAAAGCAACCTACTATGTTTGTGTTTGGAAATTTGCCTTTTCTTGACATTTTTTTTTCTTGACATTTTAAATAGGGTTATTTATGAGTTAGTTAGCTCACTGACATCCTAGATATACCAGTTATATATTAATAAGTGTGGCATCTGTACTAACACTATAATTTTTAATTTTCATTTAAATAATTGTTATTGAGCTCTCAGGGAGGACAATGAAATGTGTAATTTCAATAAAGTATATCTCTTTTTGTATTTATTTTTCTGTTTCCTGTAAGTTCTATAAGATTATCATTCCTTAATAGAATATGTTTGAGAATTCAATTAAGTTTAATGAAAGTTACAAAAGCTGGTAAAGGAGAGAATGTACAACTGTACAACTATTTAGTTTCTATTACTTCATTTTAGTTACTTAGTGCTTCATAATTTTATTAATAGTTTTGGGATAAGGAAAGGTATGCTGATTTGGTAAAGTTTATATTGATATTTCAAACAAACTGTAATAAGAATGTGTCCTATGATATAGTAGTGATAGTATAGTGATTAATATGCTTTGGAGGGGAAAAGCCCAAATAAATTTAGTAGGTTTTTTTCCCCAAGACTAATATTATCAATTATTTTCGTAACTGGGGAAGAACTGATATTGAGACTAGAAATAATGATGGAGACAAATAGATATATTTCAGAATTAGAAATCTGAGGGCTTGAAATAAGTCCATATATCCATAAACCACAGATAAATGGAGGGTACTTTCCCCAGGGATCATTAAGTCAGAGAATCCCTTCTCTGCACCTGTGTGATCATCTGCAAAGGAGGAGTGATAATGCTACCTCCCTCCCTCACAGGCTTGTTGATGAGATCAGATGATATATATGGAAGTACTGTCAGAGTTGGGTGGTTGACTAATTCATACGTGGTTGCTAAGAAGACCAGAGACATTTTGTACACTTCTAGACTCTTATAGTTGCAGCCAGGGTAGGAGTCTGACTCCCTGTTCTCTTGCAATGGTGGGTGTGTGGGGCTGGGGCCTCACTGGGTTACAGTGAGGAGCTTTGAGTGGGACATGGAATGGAGGAGAGTCACCTCAATCAGGGAGGAGGTGAACAAGTAAACCAAAGACAGTCGGAAGCAAGGACTAAATCCACAAGTGGAGTCAGAAGGAATGGATGTGAAAAGGAAAACAGGAAGTCAAACCTGAAAATAGCCACTTTGAGGCACCAATACTCAGATCCAGATGCTTCACAATAGGGACCCTGGGTGGTACCAGAGGCAGTGGTGGTGGGAGCCGTTAAGGTGCCAGAAAAATCAGTCCTAGCACAGGCCATGCCTTCCACACACCATCCCGTGATTCCTGGAATTTCTCTTCAGTGCAGAAATACCGGCCCTACAGACCCCACAGATTCAGTGTGTGACATCTTCATACTTTTTGAACTCTAGCATAATACCCTTAGGTGACTAAATCCTGAGATTTAGTGATACAGGATCTGAACTCTTGAATTATGATTTTATGTTTGTTATTGGAAATAATTAGTATGATATCTTGTCAAGGGTCTTTGATGTTAAGATTATATTAATATGTATCTAGAGCTCTACAGTAAATTGCTTCTGTGACTTATATTCATTATTTACTCTTGGTAGGTCTAGTATTCACAGGGTAACATTTAAAACATGCCGACTGGCATTGGGCACTAATTTAGCTGCTGACCCCTTTCCGCTTCCCACATCCCCTGACTCTTTGCCCATTAATTCTGTGGGACTCAGTTTAAATCAGGAAAGGAAAAGTGTTGCATAAAATGAGTGTAGTCAGGGAGAGCCTCTGGCTCTTATGGCTTTGCCCTTAGGAGCCTCAGTAAATTCCTTTCTGCAAAGTATTTGATTCTTGCGGCTTAACTACCAGTGATGCCACAGCGGGGTTCGCCCCTGGAGATGAGAGAACTATGACCACAGTTGCAGACAGAGAAGACTCAAAAGAGAATTAGATAAGGAAGTTATTTCCAAGTAGCTTCACCTGTTTCAGCATATGTGGCCTGGTCTTTAAACTCCAGCCCATAAAGCAGTATTTCCTGTCCTAATAATTTTCATATCTTGGTCTCCTAACAAGCATGGAGCAGTAAGTGGGCTTCACTGCCTGTCTGCATCTGACTGCCCCGACTGTGTTAATCATCATCTGCTCGTAGAAGCATGGAAACCCTGGGGGATTAGTGCTTGGCAGAGTCAGTAAATTGGTCGGTTTGTGCAAAATTTTGGGAGAAGAGAGTGGAGTGGCAAAGTGAGTTGACTTTGGAAATATGAGTAGAAGTGGTGCTGAAAGTGCAGAGGGACAGCCTCCTACCTAATTGTATTGTGCTTTTTAAAGAAAAAAATTGAGGTATAGTTGATGTACATAATTGTTTTGTGATTTTGAATAAAAAGATCTTTAAGTACAAGCTATTTTAGTTCTTTTCAGGGCTAGTAGGAAGCTATTTCATCTAGTGTGAATGAAAAGCAAGTCTTTGGGTTTATGAGTCCAGGGCCCCATACAATTGCAGAGAGTATTGGAAGATACTTGTGTTAGGTGGCCATAAATGACGACAAAGCACAGGACTAATGGGACAGATGAAAATACACTGTTCAAGAAAAATAGGCTCCTTTTCACATGACATTCCTGCATCCTGAATCTGCCATAATATAAGGACCCCATTAACAGAAAAGAAATGAAAAATAAGGAGTCAGCATGCTTGTTACCTAAACCCATCATAACATTTTAAAATGCTTAAATTGTCGTTCCTAAAAAGAAATTACAGCCATTGAGTGGCCGTTCTGGCTACTTGGCAAGATCTGTAATTCAAATGGTTCAGGACTTAATTCTTGGGGAATTTTGTTCACTTTTCCTATGTAAAAGGGTCACAGCATTTTATATATTACAGAAAAATATGAGATGAGTAAGGCCAGAAAAAATAGGCAGGGAAAAATAAGAAAACATACCTCTTTCTCTGTTTCATAAAACTGTGGTTGAGTACTAAGTAAGACAAACAACCTTATAATTAGAAAGAAAATTATAAGAAGTTATTTTTATTCTAAAAATCACATTAATGGCTTTATCTGCAGCACAGTTATTACCAATTGCCATTAACTTGTCGGCACAAACAAGCTTAAAATTTATTTCATATTCTGTAGTCCTAATAATTTTTTTGAAAAAGGGTGGCATTCAGATGGTGTAATTAAAACAAGTAGAATAATAAACATATATTTATGAAGGGTTGTATATGTATTTGTTTTAAGTTGAACAGGTAATTTCTAGTGATTTTGTGAGTCATAGAGTGAATAATTAAAATAAATTTAAATTCAAATATTAACATTTCAATTTCCAATTTGGTGAACATAAGCAAATTATTTATAAGTTTGTTTTCAATTCCTGCAAAGCTTATTAAAATTAACTTTTCCTCCATTTAAGTAAACTTCCTTCCTACTGTGAAACAGTTTCATTTATTGCTATTTGTAAACTGCCTAGGATAGATGCAGAGTGGATTGGGCTTGAAACTCCTTGAACAGTTTCTTTTGAAATAACACTACATACGTTAAGCTCAATTACACATCCAAACAGCCACAGCTCACTTTTGGTAATTTATTCATTGATTTAACATAGTACCCAGAAGAGCCATGCCTGCTGTCATTTTTGTAATATATTATGTTTTAAATATACTCATGCTCACCCATGCACACCATTAAGGTGTGCATAAACCTGTGTTTTTCTCTCTTGACAGCTATAAATGTTTGTTATTATTACAGAAAACATATGTTCATGTTGTTTTTGTCTGAATTATTCTATCTGGGGCTATAAAGTTTTAATGTTATTAGTTGCCCTTAGAATTTTAATGTTTCACTGCTGTAACCTTCTTAGGATTTCTGTGCAATTAAATAGAAACTATTCCACTGCAGCCTGGAAGAACAATATATTTTACAAAAAAAACAAAAACAAAAAACCTTCTTGTTCCATTTTCTTTCAGTGTAGTAAAAATGTTTGGTTGACAGTTTTTCTTTTTGGTCTATGGAAGCCTCACCTGTGATCATACCTGAGCCCAGCTGCGTGCAGAACATAGACCATTGCTCGTCCTGCTCCTGGCATCTGCTGGAAAGACATGAGTTAAGCACTGTTTCAACCAAAGGGACAGTATTTCACCAGCCCTTCAGGGGTCATTCCAGGTGTTATTTAGTTGGGCCTGGCTCCACTTGGGCCTGGCTTTGGTCTAATATGTACAGAGACCAATAGGGACGAAATGAGAAGTCTGTTATAATACCAGGTATGTGTCTAACTTGGTTTGTTTCACCAGCTTGGATCAAGGAGCATTTTATTTACTAATCAGTGGAGACACTCACATTCGGTTGAGCCATAGAGATGCTTTTCTGTTATGTCTCATCTCCTTTCTATCCCCAATCACTGTACTTGGTCTAGGCCTCGTTTTCCAGCCAAACTTATCTTGAAATCTAATTTCCCACAGACAGAATCAGTGAATTGCAAGTAATTTGTATTTTACAGATGAGGTTCTAAGGGTATCCTGACCTGTTTGCCTATAATTCTATGGTATTAACTTGGTGGTGCCCAACCCACCCCAAGTCTCCCCACCCAGTGCTGGGGATGAGTAATGTCACTGACTTTTAATTGACTCTGAGCCTCAATTTTATGTCTGTGTACCAGTCATTGTACTTCCGTTGTCATCTTCCTAAAATACATGTTGGATCACATCAAACTTCAGCTCAAAAGCCTTGCCACGTGTAAATCTGAACTCCTTAACAAGGTATTCAGAATTGTCCTTGATCCAGCACCAAATCACTTCTCCAGGCTCATTGGCCCTTAGTTCTGTTGCATAGCCCATACCTCAGCCCTGCTTTTCCAGCACCACACTCAACCATAGGTGCAAGACTGTTTCCTTGGAGTGTTCTTCTTTGCTTTCTGTCCATTCAGACTCTATTTCTCCAAAGTTCAGCTCAAATACTGCTTCATCCATTAGGCTCTTCCTAATTTTCCCCCAGTCAGAATTAATCGCATCTGCTACATTTCTTCAGCATGTTGCTTCTGTGTGATTTCTCATATATTCCATTCTGTCTTATTATTGTTCACTAGATTATAAACTCCTTGAGGGCAGGAACTATACCTCTTTCATCTTTGTTTTCTTACCAATACCTTGCACAGTATATAATAGGTACTGCTTTGTTGGTGAATGGATGAACAATATTTCTTTTTTCTTTTCTTTTATTACCCTGAACTAATTGGAAATCGCTGAACTATTAGGCTGATATTAACTGAAGTTTTATTCAATTTCCCTGCCTTTGTTCAGGCTTTATGGACATGAATATAGACCTAAAGTCTGACAGACTTACAGACAGAGGGATTATATATCTCCTCAGAGCGACACATTACATTAGCAGAAAAATCCTTGTTAATAAATTCTTTTGCTTACATCTGAAAGTACCATCAGATGCTTAGTTCATCTCGTATCTGTCCTCTGAGGAATCAAAGATTACCTGGCCGTCATTCTTTGAATAACCTCCTGCTGCAGTAAAAAACTCAATGCAAAAGTCAGAGAAACACAATAAATGAACTTTGAACGAGGGGGATCATATATATCAGCACTACTTGACTTCAATTTGAGGTCTACTTTGACTTGGAATAAAATTAGTTATTTAGTACTCTGTATTTGGTACTATTTTAGTTTTCTAGTTTGTGAGTTTGAGTTGCCACAAAAATCGGATTTGTTTTCTACCAACTTGATCCGTTCTTAATTAAGGTATAAAGTTTCAGAGCATTATAAGGAGCGTATTATTTTTCCTTAAACAGTGCCCCTAAAATAACTTACATTATGGAATGAGAATTTCTCAATGTTCTCAGGAGCTGAACCTACTAGGACGCTATTTTAACAGAAAATTGGGTTAGTGTCCCTTCTCTTTCTTTTCTGGCACTACCCCCCGGTTAATGGCAGTCTCTGGAAGAAGGAAAACAGGAAATGAAGTTCTTCCAGGATTTGTGGAAGTCTCTCTTGTTAAATCACCCTTTTGGACTTTTCTTCCTTTTCATCTCCCACATTTTCCAGTTTAACACCGTTCGCAAAGCCCAGTTGGAAAGAGACTTAGAAAGCCACATTTAACTGCTTTTTAAGTCTTCATTTTTTTTCTTCTTTAGAGTGGTCTCAAATCGTAGAGATTAAGGTTCTTAACAGGCAGCAATCACTGCTCACGAATAGTAGACCTCCTCTAATTTACACCATTTTAATTACATTTGAAGTTTTTGCCAGTTATATGGTGAACCTCTGCAGGGCAAAGGGAGGTGGACGGTTGGTGTGGAGCCTGAGCAGCTTTCTCTTTTAGAAACAGAAACACCGATAATGGAGAAACACAACATTTGTCAAAGAACGGAGATATGGTAAGTCAAGGTGCTTGGCTACACAATAATCCCCCACAGAGTTCTCATCACTGCTAAGTCATGGACTGTGTTACAAGGAGGTTTCTCAGTGAGGAAAGGATCAGGAGGTCAGTTATCTGGTGGGTATTAAGAGGGTATTAATGCTACTAAGAATAGAACTCGATAACTTTTTATTGAAGTTTTTAGTTAAATGATATTAACTTCAAGTTTTAACTGAGGTGCAACCATCCAAATTTTACAGCCGGGCTCCACGAAGTAATGAACATAAAATTACATGTTCTTCTGATAGGTTGATGGGTCTTTATTAGAATTTCAAGGACCTCCACAGAGCTGTTACTAGACACAAACTGCTCTAAAGTCTTCTACTAGAATTAGGGCTGGCTGATTGATTCCAGGAAATAATTTCAACCTGGACCACTGAAAGGAAAAAAAAGTGGGGGGAGGGAATGGTATAAGGAAAGAAGTGTTTTGTTTGATTTTGCCTTTTTTTTTTTTTTTTTTTTAAATTGAAAGGGTCTATTTATATGGCTAGGTTTGGATGCATTTGCCAAGCCTTTAAAACACAATACACATCTCCCTCCTTTCCTCTCTTTATTTATTCCTTCTGTTTCTCCCTTTATCTCCAACTAAATGGGAATAGAAACTGCCCCCCCAAAGGAGTTTTTTTTTTTCCTTCAAATTTTAAGGAAAGCTCATCTCTCTTGAGAATTCCATACATCTGTGTGTCACTGGTTCTACCAGGGTAGCAGTACCTGTGAGAAGTCAGGATAAAATAAACGCTTTATTAAAATATTTAAGTTGAGCCAAACAAAAGTGAAAATTAATACCAGAACTTTGCCATCCATGATTTATAAATAAGCTGTCTTCTAAATAAAAACTTCAACTACCTGCAGTTCAGATCTCATGGAGAAATGGGAGGGATGTGCAGTTTGAGGAGGAAATCTGCTATTACTCCTTCTCTAGGAACAAAAGAGAGAGATGGCAATTTCAAGGTTCATAATTTTACCTCTCTGAGCCAAGAAGGAAAGAGCTATGGGTAGTGAACAATTTCATAAACAAAATCATCCATACCTAAAACCCTTTGTTTCGTTGTAATCATAAACTTTGTGAAGATTTGGTATTAAGTTGGTTGGCTGCCATTTTACAGCAAAGAAATTTGCTAAAGGAATTGATAATAGCCTTTTCTTCCTTTGGAAAGGATTTAAACTACTTTACATTTTTGGTAGATAGCCAGCGTTTTGTCATTTAGACATGTCACATTACTATGAAAGCATCATGTATCATAACACAGCATAACTATGTGATTTGCTGAAGTGCTAGTTTCTTGAAAAAAGAAAAGAAAAAAGAGAGAAAGAAATGAAAAAAGGCAGGCATATTTATATTTATATAGTTTATATAATATATAAATGTAATATTTTATATTTTATATATATATTTTTTTTTCATTGTGAAAGCCATACAGCATAATTTTTCCCCAGGAGCCAGTAGAAGTAAGCTCTTTTTTAAAAATTTTATTTTAATTTTTTTAATTAATTTATTGAAGTATAGTTGATTTACAATGTTGTGTTAGTTTCTGCTGTACAGCAAAGTGAATCAGTTATACATATACATATATCCCTTCTTTTTTAGATTCTTTTCCCATATAGGTCATTACAGAGTATTGAGTACCAAATATGTAAAGTAATTTAAGTCCTTTCCAAAGGAAGATAAGGCTATTATCAATTCCTTTAGCAAATTTCTTTGCTGTAAAATGGCAGCCAAGCAACTTAATACCAAATCCTTGCCTACCTATACAGTAGGTTCTTATCAGTTATCTATTTTATATATAGTAGTATGTGTATGTCAATCCCAATCTCCCAGTTTATCCCCGCCCCCCACTTGCCCCCTGGTAACCATAAATTTGTTTTCTACATCTGTGGCTCTATTTCTGTTTTGTAAATAAGTTTATTTGTAGGATTTTTTTTTTTAGATTCTACATATAAACAGTATCATGTGATATTTGTCTTTCTCTGTCTGACTTACTAGAAGTAAACTCTGAAACTAGTCCCATGTCTCTGGATGCCCAGGTGTAAGTGGGCTTCTTTTGTAAATATGAGAAGACAATCTTAGGCTTTTTTTCTAATCAGAGAACATTCATGTAAGGTTATGACATGTTCCAGTGTAGCTAGTTGCCTGTGAGCATTCATTTACCAGGAAGCTGGAAGGGCTAGACCCCAGATTTTTAAACACAACCAAACTTCTTCAGTAACTTGAAATTATGTCTTTTAAGAATGGTAATACTCTGCCATATTACACTGAACAACCACAGTACTAGTTTGGAATGACCTCTACGTGAGAGGAAAAGAAAACTGCTTCCCAATAGCTAGGTGATTATGACCATTTCATTGTGATTCCTGGAGATTTATTATTCTAATATGTGGATTTTTCTTCTCCTGTGTGTAAACTGAGGCTATAGGTCTCATCTGCCTCCTTCTGTCTCCATTAAATAAAGCTGTCAAAATATAACAAGTAAATTTTTTACTTGAAGATCTCATCTCATTTTAAACTTGGGTTTTGAGAAGATCTTGTTTCATAGGCCCATTTAATTTACTTCAAACCATCTTTAAACTGAAATTAGAAATAAGATTCCAGATGAGAATATAAGCAAGCAGCTTATGGTATTGTTCAACATTTAGGAAATGAAAGATTTTTTTTTCAACTATAAAAAGAATATAATGGAAATTACCTCATGTTGCTACTATGGAAAAGAAAAGCAATATAATGCATTACTTGTAGAATTTGATGAAAAACCTGTAAATGCAATGGAGTTGGGTATCAGCATTGATTTTATTTTCTAAGACATATTTGTAATAATTTAGTTCAGGGAAAAAGGCTAGATGGTTTTGGACCAGAGAGAAAATATTCCTATCAAAGCGAATGTGTTTCCCGCTAGGACTTAGATGCAAGCAATAACCCCAACAGAAGTGAAATTATAACCTGATAATGTATGCCTCAAATATTCTTTGAAATTTCAAGTAAAAGGTAAGCCCTTCTATGTAGAACGCATAAAGTCTGCTTAACAGTATAACCCTTTCTTGATTCAAAGGGGTTAGTTCTTTAAATGTTCTAGACAATTTATTATTCCTTCTGATATTAATAGTAATAGATGTTCATTGAAGAAAACATGGAAACTACAATAAACAATAAAAAAGATATAAAGTGTTTACTACCTTACCATTGAATTGTAAGGATGGCTAACATTTTTACATATAATATTTCCTTCTAGTCTTTTTTCTATTTCCAAAAATTTTGGTGAATTTTTTAAAATTCACAGATTTTATAGAGGTTTAAATTAGATCAAGAGGGGCTTCCCTGGTGGCCCAGTGGTTAAGAATCCGCCTGCCAAGGCAGGGGACATGGGTTCAAGCCCTGGTCCGGGAAGATCCCACATGCCACGGAGCAACTAAGCCCATGCACCACAACTCCTGAGCCTGCGCTCTAGAGCCCGTGAGCCACAATTACTGAGCCCTCGTGCCACAACTACTGAAGCCTGCGTGCCTAGAGCCCATGCTCCGCAACAAGAGAAGCCACCGCAATGAGAAGGCTGCCCACCACAACGAAGAGTAGCCCCTGCTCACTGCAACTAGAGAAAGCCCGCGTGCAGCAATGAAGACCCAACGCAGCCAAAAATGAATAAATAAAATAAATAAAAATTTTAAAAAATAAAATAAATTAGATCAAGATATTTTATACTTCATATTAAGAAACATGGTTTCCATGACTCATTTTCCACAAATGGCACTTCATTTTGTTTGAGAGGTTTGTTCTTATATCTATTTTACTAAAATCTCACATGTGCGTGAAATACCCCATCTATTGTTTACCATGTTATTTTTAGAAAATTATTCTTTGTGCACCCTATGTTTGTGTGTAAGATTAGGATTAGCACCACTTCCGTGCTTATGCAAATGGACTCATGATGTTTTAATGACAGGTTTTATATTTACCAATTTTCCACTTTTCAGAATGCCTTCTTGGATAGTTTATGATTTCCTGATTGGATTTCATGATTGATTAGTTTATGATTTTTTAAGATTAAGATTGGTTAGATTTTAAATGGTTTTACAAATGTAGCAAAACAGAGTTAGTAAACACTATATATTACAGTTGTGCAGTTGTACAAAACTAGGAGAAATACGTTTATTGATCTCCTGAGAGCAGTAATTGCAGCACGAAGAGATGGGATCCTGTTCATATTCTTCCAGTGCTTCAAAGTTTGTAGCTATGATTGAAGCCAGCCCTCCAGCATTTCACCAATAAGATGCAACTCAAGACTATTTGAGCTACTGTATAGAAAGTAACCTTAGAATAAGCAGTTGAAGTTGCCACATAAATGAGATGTTTCAAATGATTTAAAAATTTACAGCAGCATTTTAATTGTCAATTTAGGTAAAGGTCTTTAGAAAGCAAATATAATATACTCTAGATGTGGTTATGCTGTGAGTTGTCAATGTTCTTTTATAAACATGGTTACATGTAATAGATCATTATAATACAAAAGAAGCCTTCTTAGACCTTGATGACATTTTAATAACATTCTGTAGTATTTAGGAAATGGCATTTTAGACGATGGGGAGTGAGACAACTTTCTCTTCCTAACTTTAGAATTTTCAGCGTTATATTCATTCCTCCCCTCCCCGCAACCTGCGTGCCCAGGACCTAAAAAGGTTTGTTTAAAAAAAGAGGGGGAAGATGGGAAGGGATGTGATGGGACATCTGTTTTGCTATGAACTATGGACTATACTTTTTCCTCCTTGTCCTGGTAAACAACGATAAATAATTATTGAGCACCTTATGCAAAAAATATATTGAATTCTCTTTAAATGCCTTTAAATAAAAGTTTAGGAGCTTTTGCTATATAAGAGAAGCTTAACTGCTATAATGATCAATTTATTTTTCCATTTACAAATATTTATTAAGTACTTAATATCTACTGCACATCCCAATATGTTGTCTTTCCTAGACTTTCAAATTGCATGTTCTGGGAAAACTTGGGCTCCCCTTAAAAGATTTGGTAGGATTTGCAAGAAAGGAGAGAGACAGACCATTTTCTAATGGAATGCCAGGCAAAATTGATCTTTAATGGGAATGTTCTGGTATCAGCAAACTTTATGCTCAGATGAAGTGATGAATTTGCAGAGACATGCATCTCTGTTTAAGAATTCAAACAGGAAAGCTTGATGTGCAGCTAGGAAGGGGAATCAAAGAACCAGGCTTTGGACCAGGTAAACAGTGACCTTTTGGAATGACCTTGGATGCTATAAATGATCAGTGAGGACAAGAGACTTGACTGAGAAAACCAAATAGTGTAAAGCTAAGGTTCAGACTTAAGTTTTATAGGTTTAAAAAATTCCAAAGAAAGGCTTGGAAATGACTCATTCTAAGAATATCATGACATCATTTTTATTTGATTTAATGGTCTGCACATATGGGGTGACTTGTTTAGCACTGTTAAATAAAAATTCAACTGAGTAAATTTAAAGGTCAAATTGGTTTATTAAATGATTCATTTAATAAATTGGGCAGCATCCTATCTAGCAAACAGAAAGGAGCTCCACCAAGATATAGAAAAGAAAAGGTCTTTAAGAGTGGAAAGGGGGCAGAAAAAGAAAATATTAGCAAAGAATGCATTGCTTCAGGGAAGGTTGCCCTCCTAAGGGGTACAGCAAGGCCTATTGGGTGGATTACCTCACTAGTGCTGACCAGATAATTCCTGCCTGACTGGCTAAAGGTTACATTCCTGGGGGGAGTTGAAACCGCAGTTAGGTTAGGTATTAAGTCTTGGTTTGCTGATGTGGGGTTTAGCACAAGTGACTCCATTTTGGGCCCGCTGTCTCCTTTTTAACAGCACCAAAATGTATTTAGGTTAGTTCATTTTTAACTATCACTCATTTGCATCACATATATTTTGTACACAACTGGAATCGTTTATTAGGTCAGCAGCCTCAGAGTCAGTAGGTAGAATCATCTTAATTATAATGCCATCTAGGATAGAGAATCAAGACAGTATAGACACATGTTAACTGGGTCCTTTCTCTGTTTACCTTTCTAATTTAATTTAATTGTAATTGTAATGAGACAGAGTATAAAGGATTCATATCCACCCCATCAATTTATATAAACTGTCTTTGATTCATTTTTCAGTCTTTGACAGATTTTAGGCACAGGATGATAAAATCATACAGCATAAGACTTTTACATCAGCAAATATGGAAATAGAACAGCAGTTGTTCTCCTTAGGACAGAGCCCTCTATCTGGGGAGCACAAGAGGTTTCACCCCCTTCTGTGAAGTTTACTCATTTCTGTCTGTTGCTTTAATTTACAGCGACAGCATCTGTAAAGAGCACAGGCTTCCTCTGGTAGATTGCATTATTATTCCCACGATTCACTCCCCTTTCCTGTAAGAGGATTATATACCCTGCCTTCTACCATGTGACTTGCAGGCCTCCTGTGGAGGAGGATGCACCCCTGCCCCATCGACATTGAGCTTGAGCTTGGCTGTGTGACTTGCCTTTGACAATGGTAGGTGAGCAGATGTTTTAAGAACCATTGCATGTCTTCGTCAGCTCTCTGGCTCTTTTCCTCTGCCACAAGAATAGCATGTCCAAATAGGGGCTGCTCTTTCAGCCTGGATCCAGGAATGAAGAAGACAGATGGGGAAAACTCACAACTCACTCACAGCCATCCTTAGCAGACATGTAACTTAAGCGAGAAGTAAACATTTGTTTTTGTAAGCCCCAAACATTTGGTGGTTGTTACTAAAGCAAAGCTTACCAAATACAATTACCACAGGCCTAACCAAGTGTTTCTCCATCCTCATCAAACCAGTCCGCATGTCTCTGCAACTCTAAGTCTTCCGCCAGCACTGCTGTCTTGCTCACAGACCTTCCATGGCTCCTTATTTCAAATTCAAACTTTTCTATTTCTAAGGCAGCCTACAATCTAATTCATATATCAAACATTTTCTATATTTACTCCACATAGCCTCCATCACTAGTTGGGTCAGTTTCTTCATTGTCCCCCAACCTCCACACATATGTTTAGGGCACTAGAGTTTAGGGCACCCACCATCGACTGACTGGGTGACCTTAAACAAGATACTCAGGCTATCTAAGTTTCAACTTCCTTATCTACAAAGTGGGGACAATCAAAGTACCCAACTCATAGGGCTGTAGAAATAGCAATGTTAAGCTTGTAAAGTGCTCAGTGTGGTCCCTGTCACATAGTAAATGCCCAATAAATGTTAACTGGCTTTATGTAGTTTCCTTCACCTGGAATGCTTTTCTGACTTCTCATTTACCTCAATCACTTCTAACCAAACTTCAGGTTTGAGTTCAAAGCCTACTTTCTCTATGAAGTCTTCCCTGACAGATTTTTTTGGTACTGTCTTTTACTTGCTCACTATTGTTTCTTCCCGGTTTTAAGCTTTTTGAAAATAGCAATGAGTTAAACCTGCTTTGAATCCTTCTATAGGCTGAGGACATCGTGGCTGTCCAACTTAATTGATTGATAGTAATTCCCTTGAGGTTATTCATCTTGACAGCTAGTTATTTGGGGGTGAGGTGGGGGGTAGAGTCAGCATAGCAATGGCCATAGCTTTAGTGCATTACTACTTTCAGACCATTCTGAAAATGGTTGACATCTGGCATACCATCCAGTTCTCTTCCTAAATACACCCAAACTTGAAAGAGTCATGTAGCCATAGCAATAGGTTTGGTGTTGAGATAAAAACATGTCAAGAATTCAGAGCTAAAAGAAGTGAGACCCAGGCACTAGGGTTAGTTTTCAATACAGAGCACAAGAGTGACCTCAACACTACTGAGTTTAATCAGGGGAGTTTTGAAAGGGAAGATCATTTCTAGCTCAATGAAGTGTATGTCTGCCAAGGTTAAGTTGTCTTGTATTATTTGGGACTCACTGCCAAGTGCTTTATTAATTGTTTTCAGGTTGGAAAATCAAGTTACAGCCTTTCCAGGAAACTCTAGGCGTCAATTTATTTTAGTGGGGGAATGGGGGCATGGAAAACTAGCTTGCCAATTCTATACAACTGTGAAGAACAAGCAATTATAGAAAGCTTGCTGTATGAGTCGTGATCAGAGTAAACGTCTTTGCTGTAAGGCTTAAAGTATGTATAAAGTTATATACAAAAATAAGTAACCAGGGCTCTGTGTTTGGATGTTTTATTGTCCACTTTAATTTGTATCATTCACTACAAAAAAAAATCACATAAAGCAAGTACATCCTCAGTCCATCTCTAATTATTAAATTGAAAGTAATTTTAGAAAGTACTACCCTCAACTGTGTTATTAATTTAGCTGTGGCTAAGAAGCTGTCTTGAAGCTGGGAGCTAGTGTTATAGCTAAGCTAGATGAATGAATTAGAACAGAATAGGATTGAAGGACGCCAGTAGAAATAGACAAGGGTTACATTCACAGTATTGATAATTATAGTGGGGGAAAAGAATGTCAAGCGTTTTTATGGGAAAATGATTTTGTTTCACTGGACATATTTTACTAAACACATAAAGAATGTTGAAAGTTAGTGATTAATTACAGTAGTTAATTTTTTTTAAGTATGGATACATATGTGAAGGTTGTAGGAAAATATATGTTAAACCAAATAAAGGTAGAAGAGGAGATTACTTCAAAGAACAGGGTGTTATGAAGCCATGTTTATTAGCTTTTGTGAGAACAATGTGGTACCATTCAATTTATTTGTTGCTTTATGTTAGATAGTTCTCAAGAGATCTGGAATCTACTACTAAGCTTACTGATTTACATGCAAATAGTGGTCTTCTAGCTCAGTTATATATGTATAGACTAGTGTTTGTAAGGACTTTGCACTTACTTTAAAAATTATTTAAAATAAAGGTGTCCCGGTATCTGTTAGACATTTGAACCAAAAAATCTATATACCTTTAAAAATAACAGACTTTGAAATGTAGTAAATGATACATGTGCTGAAATATCTGCACACATATAATTGCTGGCAATCAAATGACTTGCCCATCAAAACAAGCAAATGATACCCGTTTTACTCTAAATTCATGGACGCTGTCTTCATTAGGAGTGTGAATTTATCAAAACATCATTTGTTGCACTTGGAAAATGATAAAAAAAATTTCCTTAGGTGTATGACAGATTTTGAAAAACATTCTTTCGGTGTATGAGTTCAGATCAGGACAGCTAAATTAGAAAGAAGATATTGAGAAGTAAATGTTTGAGTTCCTCTATATTGATAGGCACTGTGAGTGGCACTGGCGGTTCCAAGTTGAGAAAATCACAGTCCTGCTAGCCCTGCAGGAGATCGTAGTTGAGTGTGAGCGTGACACGAAACTGTGCTGTGAGTGCAATACAATAAGTCCCGGTGATGGAGCAGGGCATCTACACCAGGCACCACAAAGACTTTTTGGGTGGACTGTGCTGAGTTTTAAAGAATGAATAAAAATGAATTGGATGAAAGTGGACTTCAGGGAGTGGCCGCAGTGTGACACTGTCAGGGAACAATAAGTGATTCCACGGGTATCGGAGGAGGAGGAATGGCATGAGTAGAGTGCCAGGGAGGCCGGCAAGGGGCAGACTGTGAGCAGACTTGTGTGATAAGTGTGCCCCCTGAGCTTTAGTCTGACAGTTAAGGGGCAGCTGTGGAGGTATTTAAGCAAGGGGGCATCACTGCTATATTTAAAACAGATAACCAACAAGGACCTCCTGTATAGCACAGGGAACTCTGTTCAATACTGTGTAATAACCTAAATGGGAAAAGAATTTGAAAAAGAATAGATACATGTATATTTATAACTGAATCACTTTGCTGTACACAACAAAACACAACATTGTTAATCAACTATACTCCAATATAAAATAAAAATTTTTTTAAAAAGCAAAAAAAGCCAGGGGTGACATGATCAGCTGCGAAATTTAGAGGGGTCTCTAACAGCAGTGGAGAGCATGGATGGAAGACACAAAATGGAGCCAGGGAAAGTACTGAGGAGGGGAGCCTCTTGATGAGCTGGAACAAGGCAGTATCAGTGGGGAAAGAGAGGAAAGGATGGATCCAAGAGATGTTAAGGAGGTGGAAGGATGTTGGCTTAGCCTATCATCTCTAGTTATAGTTTCCATCTCTATAAAATGGGAATAATGGTAGTACTGTGTACTCCATAGCATTCTTGTGAGGAGTAAATGTAAAGCACTTAGCACAGGCCCTGGCACATAGCATAAGTTCAATGAATGTTAGCTTATGACACATCATAATACATCAGCATAATTTGGTAACTGATGGGAGGGAAGGGGGAGCATAAGCAATTGCTGGCTTTTGATGAGGCAATGGGTGAAGAGCAGTGTATTCTGAGATAGATAATTGTGGAAGAGGCACCGATTCTGAAGGACAGAAGCCAGATTACACTGGGTTCAAGAACAAATTCAAGGTGAAGAAATGTAGAGGAGACTACTCTAACAAGATATTTGGGAGGGGAAAGAAAAAACAAGATCATAGCCAAAGGGAGATGTTATATAAAGATTTCTTTTGTTGTTTTATGTTTTGGGGGAGTTATTTGTAACATATATACAAATATGTCCAATTGAGTCAAGAGTCAGGAATAGTGGTAAAGGGATGACTGACATAATGAATCTTGAGATTAGGTTGGAAAAAAAAAACCAGGAAGATGAAAGAGAGCTGATATATGGGCATGGATTAGAATTATTCTAGACATGTCTGGAAAAAGTAAATGCATTAACAGTTGAGGGTGAGAGGGGAGGGGAGAGAGAAAGCACTAGGAGAATTAGAGAGAGTGTGGTCAGAGAGTGGAACATGGGAGTTTACATTCACATCCTAGATATGGCAAGAATATGGTTATGGGAGTGGATTGCAGAATGGTTAGGTTATCAGAATCAAAAAAGCCAAGGAACTGGACTATGGGAAGAGTTACCCTCACAGACATTGGAATTGTCCGAAGCAGCTGGGGATGGTGGGGAAATAAAGATCCTGAGCCTGGTGCCACAATCCTCAACCAAAGGGTGGGAAAAATCCAGGAGTAATGAGCCACCCAGAGAGATTCAGGATGAGTCTCCAGGGACATTTTTAAATTAGGGTAAGGGAGCAGTGATCTGGAAAAGGCTGTGGGGAATAGGAAGACTGTCTTGTGCACATTGAGGTTAGTGGAACGGGGAAGCTGAGCAGCCCCCACTGAGGAAAAGGCTGGTGGGGACATCAAGAGGAAAATGAGTTGGGAGCAGAATTGGGGTAAGAGTAAGTGAAAAGACAGAAAAGGAGTCTCTCCTTTGAGTAAAGAATGGCAAGGATAAGAAGCATGGTAGGATCCACTTGTCCGAAACTTCCATTCTGACACAAGCAGAGGCACTGGAGGGTGGCAGCAGCCTGTGGCCTAATAGACAGTGCGTTCACCTCCGTGTTTTATAGCCTCTGCTTTGTTTCCTTTTCTCTTCTGCATCCAACATTTTGACTATTTCACTGTGTATTAATGTTTTAGTAGCCAGATAATTGAGGGAGAGAGATGGTGAGAAGGAATGAAAATCTAATCATAGATGATGGCATATTGTGATGAAACCTTAACAATTGCTGAGTTTTCTGTGAAATAACTGCTGCAAATAGTTGATATTATCTAATGGCCTGATCCAAGCAAAATGGTATCATCAATAGAAAGACCACCATTTGTATCCATCTCCTTTTTCCCCCTCTGTTTTCCTCTTCTCTCTCTCTTTCTTTAACTTTTTTTCTCCTCCCTCCATTTAAAACATATGTATTGTGTTTTAACTAGCAAAGCACTGTGCTTGGTTGTTGGTTGGATAAAGTGTTGGAGGTGGTATACCATGAACAAAACTTGGTTTCTACTCCTAAGGTCATTATAGGTGAGGAAAGGGACTGACAATATACAAAATTATAACTATAATACCAGCAAAAAACATGGACTAAAATCAGAGAATACATGATACCTTATGGAAGTATAGAGGAAGGAGCAATAAAGAATATGAAATGCTTTATGAATTTATGTGTCTCAGTGGGAATTTTGGTCCTGATACAGCAATTACACTGTCTAAATTTCAAAGTCTAGATGGTTTCATATATATAGGATTTACTTTGGTTCTCTGCCGTCAGCATGGATAACTGACATACATGCAATATATAATAGTATTTAAATGCTATTGCCATTGAACAGTTCAAAATAAATTAATGTTATGATCCACTGAGGCTTACCAATAAGCCCTGAAGATGATTAAAGGGACTGTTGGTGACCCAGAAATATCTAAGTTGTTTTTGCATGTGTATACATGATCTTTTGAATTGTGGCTAATCATTCTTGTGCTCATAGAACAGAGATATTTACTCTTGGAGAAAAGGTTTCAAGTATATATCAAATTTTTACAGAGAGGATGCTGCATCCATCTTCATTTATCTCAAGAGTAGAACTAATAATTAATTGTGTCTATACAACGATAATCATTCCAATAAAAAGTGAAAATCATTCATTCATTCACTTGTCAAATGTTCATTGAGTGTCTTCCATGTGCTAGAAATCACACTAAGTTTTGTGGAAAATGATAGTGAGCAGAACCAGATAGGATTTGTCCCCTCATGAGGCTTGAGGAAGATGGGATGTAGTCAAATATTTGCAGAGATAAAAATAAAATTGCACCTGTGAAAAATATAGCACAAGGGAGAAGTCTAGAGTGTTAGGAGAACTTGCAGTTGTTTTGATCTAGTCAGGGAGGTCGGACACGTGTTCACCAAGGTAGCAAAATGGAATGGAGATCTAAATAATGATTAGATACTAAATAGGTAAAGGTGCGGAGGAGTGAGAAACTGAAAATCTTTTATGGCTGAGAGAGTATTGGTGATTATGCTCCATAGTGGCTGGAGCAGAGAGTGCAAAGAGGGCCATGCTGTGTGTATGTTGGTGAGGGTGGGGGACTGGGGGTGGGAGTTGGGAGGGAAGGAGCAGCCAGACTGCTCAGGGCCTTGTAGTTCTTCTTTGCTGTGAAGGCAAAAGATACAGCAAGTAAATTTAATTTTATTCATACTATTTACCTTAAGGTAGATATATCTCAAGGCAAATGTCTTTTCTAAGAATAAAGTGGAGAAGACATTATTGTCATGAGTGAATATTTTAATAAAATGTAAAGGCAGTAATAGTCTATTTTTTCTTTCCAGTAAAGGCAAGATAGCATACCTTTTCTTCGCTCAAAATTAATGTATAAATAAGAGGAAAAATAAGATCTCTAGCTCCTATCTTGTTTATCCTAATCAGGATTAGCTTTATCCTAATCAACAATCTTATATTCAACCTTAATGATATTTCATTAGCTTCTCAGAACCACCTTTCCTGTCTAGGTCTAATTATATCTAATGTAATGTATCTCAACTCACTATATTAAATCATTTTTAAAAAAACATTTTAAAATCACTCCAGAGCTTTGATTTAGGCCTTAGGGAGGAATGAGCCCTCTTATTTCTTCTTGGGGGTCCATGACCTTCCAGTTTTCTCCTCAACATTTCTTCTTTATTATCCTCATATCTAATCTAGGGAGATGAAAAGAAATAATTTTATTTCTAACAATTCATAAATGTCTACATAAATAAATGCAAACATAAGCATATGTTCTAATCAATCCTTAAAATTAATGAGTTTTTCTATATGTTTCACATTGTGAATAGAGACCAACTATCTCTTACCTATGCTCACATTAGCCCTCACAGATAACCTTTGATTGATTCAGAGTCTTAAACACATCTAGTGGTATATTTTAATATCCTATCATTCCCCAAAGAGATCAGAGTTCTAAAACATGAATGCTAAGCTTCAAAGAATATGATTTAGAAACAACACAGAAATACTACCTCAGAGAATCTATGTAGTAATGGCATGGGACTCTTTGTTACAGAAAAATACAAACAAAAAAACGTACAAACAAAAGTATGCAAACAAAAACGTAGAAACAAACAGAAGTGTACAAACATAAATCCAAAGATGTGAAATAGCAAGGAATCATTAGCTGCTGCCATTTTCCTTTGATGACTTTTTGGTGGCATGTTTCCATAAACTATTGCCACCGGATGTTCTACCCAGAGAATCCTCAGCTTTCTTTTAAGACATGTCGCGGATACCATTTTTAGTGGGGATGCAGGAGAAATAGATTACTACTCTTCTACTCCCTGGGAGGTTCTTTTGAGTTTGTCCTTCACTAAAAATAATATTTTGAGACTAATAAAGAAAAATATGCCCATCTCCTCTCTGTGACGGTAATGAGTAATCAGGTAATATAATTTGATTAAATCTGGCATGCTCTGTGTATAGAAGGGTAGATCTGAGTGCAAAAAAAAGAATACAAATTATATAAATGGAAGAAGTGGAAGATATAATAATATACTCTACAATAAAGAAAATCTGAAAGCTAGGATGTTCAGGCAAAGAGAAAGAGAACTTCTGTCTTCCGGGTGAAAAACTAAAGGACTTATATTAACCAAGCCTGCTTGACTTGAACTTTGGGGTTATTTCTAAGATTAATGGACAAAAACGATGGCCTCCACAGGACAAATCTCAAAGACTCTTGATGGAGATTGGTTAAATTCAGTGTGGTCCCTACATTTCACTCTGTGAGAAATAACGGAGAGCTACAATTAGAACTTGAGTAAAGGGGAATTTATTTGAGGAGACTAAAAATGGTATAATCCATAGGTTCATGCTTGATAAAATTGTAAATAACAGGGTGCAAGGGTTCCATTAAAGAAAGCAGGGAACATTTTGTTTTTAGGGTATTGCATTTTAACCTGGCAAGAGAGAGAGAAAAAAAAAAAGCCAGCGTTCTTATGCTGAAAGTTGTTTTTGAAAATGTTCTTAGTAGCTGGAGATTTGGAAATGGCAAATCAGCAAATGAATGAAGGTATCTTTAAGGAGAAAGACTGTTAACATTGTTTTTCCAGAAATGCAATATCATTTACTGAGAGGAACAGAAATGATTAATATAGTCTTTTTGTTCAGGGAAGCTATTCCACAAGATAAAAGGCTAGTATTCTAATAACTAGCATATCAGTATTATTTTATTTGCTTTTTCCTGTTTGCAAAATAACTTCGGTGCTATCTTGTTATTGCTGTTATACTTGGCTAGTTATACATCTCCGATAAGAGAACATAATTAATGTGAAAAATTATACTGAAATGGCTGTGTTTATTTTGTGTCACTTTAGAAATGCCCCCTTCAGGAGTGCTATTCTTATTTTCCACTTGCATTCAATAATAGGCTTGCAGCCAGTGGCATTGTAGTTACACAGTTTTTGTCAAAACAATTTTATCTCTAATAGATTTTTATCTACGTTGACTGAAAACTTCTGTTTCTGTTTAAAACTTTAATGTAATTTCTTGCATATCTATTTCAGGCAATAGAAAAACTTTTGAACTTATACATACTTGGCAGCTATACATGTTTTCTTTCACAAAGTTGATTTTTTTTTTTAAATAGGGGGAAAATGTCCTTAAAATTAGGCATCTCATTTTTCAATGGGCTTTGAGGAAAGCAACAAATTTGAACATAGTTTATTCTATTCATTCACCACAGAAAGAAGCATTTAAGAATTACTCCAAATGCTGTGACCTTCAAATGATTAGAACTGGTTACAAATATAAATGAATTCCCCACAAACATGAAATGAACCCCCAAGAAACCTTATTTGAGAATATGTAGAGATATATTTTCATTTCAATGCACAAGGATTTACATGTGTGGCTCCCTATTAGCATTACTCAGGTAAATCCCATTAAAAAATTCATATGCCTCTGTGTGTATAAATTTATACATGAAGCACAGTTAAAGTATATCAGTGTTAATACTGTACCATGGGAATACAATATGATGAGGAAATTGGAAATACAATTAAAGTTCACATAGTATTAGAATTTTTTCACTAGGATAAAAAAGTTTTTATGACAATATAAGAGGATAAATCAAGACTTACTAGTACAACTAGAACCAATGTGTACATTTCAGTATAACTCTGAAACACATATAATAAGGAAGATTAATGCTCTGAATCTCTTGAAAGGGACTATCTTATCAATGTGTTACCCTAATGACTGTTTGTAATCTTCTAACCCTGAAAGGAGAAAGTAGGAACCAATGGTGAAACCCACCTACAAGGATGCCTATTATGTAAAGAAAGGTGTGTCCTGTTTGCCTCCCTCCCCTCTTTTGTTTTTCTGTCGTTCTTCATTTTCTTTCTACATTCTCTTTTGATCTCCTGCTTTTCTTCTCCCCCGCCCCCCTTCTTTTTCTCCTCCTGATTTATGAGCATGAGAATGTTTCCTTTTTTTAAAACCTTTTTGCTGTTGAAGAAAGGTTACAGTGTTGCCTTTTGCCAACTATGTGTCATGGGGGGGAAACATAAAGGCAAGAGACATGTCCTTTAAGTAAATGGACATTTGAGCTGTAATGGACTTGGTACTTAGTCTTGATTCTCTGCCCAGACCAAGGCCATCTGAAGTAGAAATGAAAAATGCATGTTTCTTCATCTTCAGTTAGGATTCAATATCTAGGCTTAAATATACTCATAATGCTGACTTTGGTTATTTGCCTCTTTCCTCTATTTCTCATAGATATATTCACCTGACATATTGAAATATTAATGAACCCTACATTAATAGATGCTCATATATGTACACATATATAGAGAGCACACAATTTTGACTTATGAAAGGTACTCGGTTGCAGACCCTTGAGGATGTGACATTTGCTAGAGTAGACCATTTCCAACAGATCATTTGATGTTAAATGGTCTGATTTAGTTTGGTGATCTATTTGCCACAGAAGGATACAGAGGCATTGTAAGCCCAACATCTACATAGATCTTAGTGCAGATGGAGTTGGGATTGCACTTCAGCAATTTGAAGAGGTGGTAGGGATGGGAAGTTGCTACCCTCCAAAGCCTGTCAAATAATGTCCAGAGAAGTGGCTTTCTCTGTGAGGGTCATTTCTTCCTCCTATCAAGTGTTGCCAAGCCAACATCAGAGAGGAAAGCTGTCAGTAATTTGTAACCTGGCTGGGTTTTATCTGGTGACCTTGGAGCGAAGAAACTCTAACGTAGCGCTGGTTTCTGGAGACATTCATTTGATCTCTCTGTAAATACTGCCCAAGGGGTTTTGTTTCCAGGGTGTTCCCAAGAGTTCTACTGGCCTAGGAGCTAAAAAGGGTTTTAAATACTTGAACTATTTTTCTACTTTTCTATAAAGTGACACAAAGTCTATATAACAAAGCCTTGCATTGCTTTTAAGTTCCCTATAGTGTTTTGAGAAGGAAGATTTTTTTAATCCCATAGCTTCTCTCTGCCTCTGTTTCCTTTGCTCCATTCTTTATACTCACCAACTCTCACATACTGAAACATTCGTATTTCTCCACACATATAAATTCTTTTTTAGCCTTCTCACTTAATCTCTCCAATTTCTTCCACAAAGAGTGCAGAAGTTCTTCATATGATTACTCAATAAAATTCCCTTTTGTTTTTTGTCAAGAGAGGGCTACTTTTTTTTAAAGAAAAACTGCCATGTCATGATTCTTCTGGTCTTTGACTAACAGGTGTGTTTACCGTAATCAGTGGATCATTCATGCACAAGAATTACAAACCAGTCACCTCTCAGTTACGGGTTTATTTCTGTGACAAACCTAAATCTTTTGTTATCGTCTTTGCTGTGAAACATGCTTTGGTATATTGCTTAGGATGGTGCTATTATCCAGCTAAAGACAAATAGTATTTATATTTGATAGTGACCTAATCTCAAAAGGTTAGGCTCTACTCAAATTCTGACTCTGTGCATAGAAAAATTGTCATTAAATAAAATCCCACTTATTTATTTGTATGTATAGTATCAGAGAAAACTATTTTATTCTAAAAGGTGCACACTTAAAAGAGCAAGGTAGCACTGAGGAGTTTTTCAACCTTGAATATTTTATTTAAATTCCATTAAGCTATCAGGAATGTTTGCTGCATTTCCTTTCCCATCACTGCAGATTGCTAATATATTCGTGGGTAAGCAGACAATCTTTTTTATAACTGGTCTCCTCCTACCTTGTGTGCTTCTTGATGGCAGTCTAGTGCGAGTGACAAAGAAGCTCACTCCTGTGTTGATGAGCTCCCAAGCCTCAAACAGGGCTGTGCTGAATTCAAGTTAATCTGGCAAGAGATGCAGGATGATGGTAAGGGAAGCAGACACTGTTTATGTACAATTCTTGGGAACCTGGCAGGAGGATCAGAGCATGGCAGGGAAAAGGAGTCTTCAAAAAATATCACACAAGGCTGAATAACACTTTTTAATGGGAAATTCCTGTTTTGGTTCTAATTTTATGCTTAGATGCTTTTAATTTGATCCACATTTAATTTTCCATTCCTTGGAGAAGGCATTGATTATACAAGAAGCTATCTGCTCTATTGCTAACAAAAGAGGATTGGTTTCAGGGGCTACCACGATGGCATTGTATTTTAATTGTGCCCACTTGGAAACGTTGATGCACACATCTTTGGAATCGCTCTATCAACCCTAGGCCCACTCTTCTGGTTATGATGGCCTAAAAGCTTTGTTAAAGTCACAGTTCTAAAGAAAAATGGGTCAAGATGTGTCTCGAAAAAGCAGAAAAAAAGCCAAGATTGGACATTTGAGTTATAAATCATTGTAAAGGATCATAAAGAGCTAAATGGCAGTTGTACATCTGAGAACACATATAATAGATATATTTATATATATTGGGATTTCCCAAAACCCAATCACTTTGACACTGTAATGTGTCAATAATGGCATCCACTGCTGGTATGACAAGTTCCAGAGAAATTCAGATAGAGATTCTGGGTTTAGGCTAAGCAACTGCATGGTAGCATTTATTTTTGTTAGAAATTTGAAGCTGCATACAAAATCTACTATAAGCATTATTTCAGAAAATTCAAGTCTTCTACTTTTTAAAAATTAGGCTTCCGTTATTTCTGAAATTCTAATGGCTGAACTAGCAACAGTAAAGATGTCCAGGTTTCAATGAAATATATTTCATAAATTAGCTTATCATTGCACTGATTTAGCATGCCTAGCAGGTGAGAGACAAAAACATGTGTTATCTTCCCTAGGGAACCTTCAGTGAATGTCATTCTGGCTTCATATGTCTTTCTTCTCTCCCCTTCTTGAACTGATATAAAATTCTAATGTGTGCCCCCTAGTTCCATCTTCACTGAAATCTTGCAAAACCGCTGAAGGTAAGATAGCGGCAATGGTGCATGAAAAGAGGGAAAAGGAATACAGTGATTCATAGCATACTTGAAGAAAGTTGCAATTGTTAACAGCACTACTTTTGTATGTAGACAGGTTAAAATATGTCATATTAATGATACAAATAAAGTTATTCATCTTGGCCAGTTCTTAAAGTTCATGGGAAAGGCACTAAAACTATATTGGCAACTTGAAAATATTTCTGTATGTGTCTGAGGGCATACCAAGTCACCCTCTCCCAAAACAGTAGTCAAAAAAGTAGGTGTACGTGCTAGGATTATCAGTAATCTTGACAAGTGGTTGTTGTTTAAATACCAGAAATGGTAGGTGTTATGAAAAACCCTGCTCCTATTATTATGAAAATGAAACATGACATTTTTCAAGTATAGTAGCTCAGGCCGACATCTCTTATCTCTCTGTCTTTGTTCTTCTATGCAAATTGAACCACTGATACAGTTATCATTTTGCAAGTGGTATTCATTGGTCTTTACATCTGCAGATGCCAGGGCTTGCAGAAAGGCATAATCCTTTTCCTTAGGCATTATTCGCATTTGCTAGAAGAGAAAACTGAGGTATAAGACCAAATATGTTTCCTTTTACTGGTAAGAAAAATAGGCTCTTGGAATCTTGCTTACTTTCACTTTTTCTAGTCCTCTTTTTTAATGAAAATGTATAAACCTTTTTCCTTTTTCCTTATCTTTAGCTTAGGAAGCCTGAGCAGACTTTAAGTATCATCCTTAGTTTTTAAAAATTATTATTATTTTACTGAAGTGTAGTTGCTGTACAATATTATGTTACAGGTGTGCAATAGAGTGATTCACAATTTTTAAAGGTTATACTCTATTTATAGTTATTATAAAATATTGGCTATATTCCCCATGTTATACAATACATACCTGTAGCTTATTTTATATCTAATAGTTTGTACCTCTTACTCCCCTACCCCTATATTGCCCCTCCCCACTTCCCTCTCCCCACTGGTAACCACTAGTTTGTTCTCTATATCTGTGAGTCTGCTTCTTTTTTGTTATATTCACTAGTTCTGTTTTTTAGATTCCACATGTAAATGATATCATACAGTATTTATCTTTCTCTATCTGATTTATTTCACCTCACATAATGCACTCCAAGTCCATCCCTGTTGCTGCAAATGGCAAAACTTCATTCTTTTTTATGGCTGAGTAGTGTTCCATTGTATATATACCACATCTTCTTTATCCATTCATCTGTTGATGGACACTTAGGTGGCTTCCATGTCTTGGCTATTGTAAATAATGCTGCTATGAAAATTGGGGTGCATGTATCTTTTTGAATTAGTGTTTTTGTGTTTTTCAGATAAATAGCCAGTAGTGGAATTGCTAGGCCATATGGTAGTTCTATTTTTAGTTTTTTCAGAAACCTACTACTGTTTTCCACAGTGGCTGCACCAATTTACATTCCTACCAATAGTGTATGAGGGTTCCCTTTTCTCCAAATCCGCGCCAACACTTGTTATTTGTGTTCTTTTTGATGATAGCCATTCGCACAGGTGTGGGGTGATATCTCTTTGTGGTTTTGATTTGCATTTCCCTGATGATTAGCAATGTTGAGCATATTTTCATGTACTTGTTGGCCCTCTGCATTTCCTCTTTGGAAAAATGTCTATTCAGTTCTTCTGCCCATTTTTTAATCGGGTTGTTTGGTTTTTTGATGTTGAGTTGTATGAGCTATTTATATATGTTGGATATTAACCCCTTACCTGTCGTATCATTTGCAAATATTTTCTCCCATTCAGTAAGTTGAATGAAGCTGTCTGGTAAAAGCTTTAGCCAAGATTTTGTTCTGATAATAAGACAGAATGAAGATATATCAATGACTTGTAACAATCTTTGAGAAAATCCACACAGTTTAAATTAGACTGCTAAAATCTAGCTAATAGATGTTGGCACCACTAGTATAATTTAGGTATATGAGTGCTAAAAGTTACTATTCTTTTTAGCAATTGAAGCTCTGAACCTCATGTCAGTGGAGCATTAGCCACCACCATCTACCCTGCCCAGCTCTATGAAATATGCCTTTTTATTCAGAGCACAAACATATTCAAAAGCCCTTCTGGAATTAATTGAAGAATTCAAAGAATTATATTATCAGTATGACTATACTTGCCTTTTTCCATCAAAAGAGAAACTATGCAAGTATGCCCTGAGAAGATATACCTGTAACCTATAAAGTAAATTTTAAAAAAACACCCAAATAGTGATATATGAAAGTGCACCAAAATGGGAATTCGTCTAGAGTCTTTAGATCACTATTTCTCCGTTTACTGTCTTTCCATTTAAAATAATGCAAATGGCTACTTCAGTTCTTGAAGCTTCAGCAGTCATGAACATGAGAATTGCATGTGTTCTCATTTCTGTGACTTCAAGAAGCCAGGACTATGCATTAAGGCCCAAACTTAGCTAGAGGAGAATTTAGGAAGAGTTGTTTAAAAGGCAGACATTTTAGAAAATATGTTGATTTGAGCTGGTTTTGGTTTAAAAGCTACAACAAAATATCTCAGTCTTGAGTAAGATTTGGTTTTCATTAGTTACTTCTTTGATTGTGGTTTTCTTATGAATTACTATTCACCTATGTAGAAATTAGTTTTTTAGCACTGTTTCATAAATAATAATGGTGATCATTTTTAGAATTGCCTTTTTGAGGAACAGATAAGAGTACATTTCCTTTTGGTCAAGTGCCTTAAGCAAGAAGGATTGGGCCTTCCTTTCCTGTTTATTACGCTTCCCACTTTGTCATTATCAGGTCTGATGTTTAGCAAAAACGGTTTCCAGTTGCCTGGATGTGCTTTGACAGAACTGACAGTAGAAACTGTATCTTAACGTACTTGAATCAGTGCTGTAGAAAAGCACCCAAGCATGCTGAAGACAGCTTTTATGAGGTACATTTTGTCAGTGTAAACACTGTGAAATCCAGCACATTTGGAAGAGCATACTCTGTATTTGTTAGAATGAATGAATCACTAATGGATTAAAGAGCACAGCCAAATAAACCTAGACTAGTCATAAGCATATGTGGCCTTATATTCAAATGTAGGAAATCCAATTAAGCTCCAGCTCTCCTTAGTTTTTCATTCGTGGGCAGTATCTCTACCAAAAAAAAGCGAATAACTAAAAAGTTTCTTTTACCAAAAAAAAAAAGGCATTGCATTTTTAAAATATAAGTTTGAAGTTAATCTTCCACAGATAGCCAATTTAATTATGCTAAAAATGACATTTTTAATTAAACACCAAGGTAAGCATAAATGGATTTCAAAATAATTAATCAAACATCAAAAAATTGAAACCTTTTTCTGCTTGAGCAGCAGAAATGAAAGAACCCGTCTTTGGGTCTCATAGAGATTCAGTCTAATTTCATTCTCTGTCTTCTCTAAATAAACATTCCTAAAACCTTTTTTTCATCTGGGGGAATAAGGATGAGAGGGGTAATCAATATTTCTAGCATTTTAATTAAAACCGTTAGTGGAATAAATCCATTTAATTATCAGTTAATGAAATACAAGGTCATTTACCTGACAAGAACTTTGAGGGTGGATTACTAGCTGGAATAAAGCAGAAGAACCCAATGTCACAGCCATTTAACTTCTGCCAAGTTTAAGGTTAAAATCCTTTTAGACTGTTTAACCTATTCTGTACCATTTTTCTATTACATATGCCCATTGGCAGGAGAAATGCATGTTAAAACTTATTTTACATTTAATTGTGCTGAAAAGTTTTCATTAAATTTCTACAAATATCTTTATATTTCTAAGACAGTAACTGAAAGGCGACAATAGATTCCAGTGTACTTTTATTTTTATTTTGTGCTTATCACTTATAAAGTTAAAGAGACATTTGTGTTTTTTCTTACTGCAAGTCAGGCATTACTTCTGCTTTTTTATAAATATGAATTAATTAAATATGTTTTAGCAGTCTGAAAGTTTAGGATGCAATTACAGAACAAATATGCAATAGTAAACAAATCACTTTAAATAATTTATGGTAAATTTTATACAACACCTTTTTAAAGGGAGTTATTTATTTATTTATTTATTTTTGGCTGCATTGGGTCTTTGTTGCTGTGCGCGGGCTTTTCTCTGGTTGCAGTGAGCAGGGGTACTCTTCCTTGCAGTGCGCGGGCTTCTCATTGCAGTGGCTTCTCTTGTTGCGGAGCATGGGCTCTAGGCGCACGGGCTTCAGTAGTTGTGGCTCGCGGGCTCAGTAGTTGTGGCTTGGGGGCTCTAGAGTGCAGGCTCAGTAGTTGTGGCTCACGGGCTTAGTTGCTCCGCGGCCTGTGGGATCTTCCTGGACCAGGGATCAAACCCATGTCCCCTGCATTGGCAGGCGGATTCTTAACCACTGCGCCACCAGGGAAGCCCACAACACCTTTCTGAAGTGACCTGGATTTCATAAGAATGATATAAAAAGGTAAGAGCTGGTTGGTCACTAAGCTAGTTTTGCAGAATGGTTTGGTAAATGATTTTCAGCTGGTTTAACAAATGGAGAGAAGGCAGAAAATGTGTTGTAGAGAAAACTTCCTGGTCTTTGATGGAGACACAGGGTTTCTCTAAGCAGCACACAGTGCTCACATTGTATATAGATCACTTTTAAAAATAGGCCTTAAGAGGGGCTCTTGTTCTCTCTTACTTTAACATAGATGCTGAACTAATTATCTAGGGTTTGGGATTTTATTTTAATTTTGTAGATCTGAGTTTGTCTCATAGCCATAAATTTCAGAGTTAGAGTTTAAAAGGATAACTTATTATTGGTGTCTCATTCTTCTTTTCTCAAATGAAACTCCGTAAATGTTAAAGTCGTGTGCAATGCAAACAAGTATAAGCAGTTTACTCTGCGGTAGTTCATCCTGAGGCAGCTTAGCTGTGTACTGTGCAAGAAGCCCAACATAACTTAGAGTAGTTTGCCTTTTAAGGACATACCGGTGATCTATTCTAACTTCTAAATGCTACATGGTACGTGTTTGGCCTCAATTTAGGTATTCTACCATTGAAAATGTAAGTACCATGTTTGGCCATTTTTTTCCGCTCCTCTTTCTTTTGTTAATCTATAAATATGGCTTGTGTATCAATTTCCTCATCTATGTAATGGGAATGATGATATTTATCTTTAAGAACATAATGAAATTGTTGAGTAGGCAGTAACAGGTGTGTATTTGTTCATCTGCTCTTTCTGGTCTCTGTGTTAGCAAAACAAGAGCAAATGAAAGATTGCCTCCTTTTTTTGTTTATGGTCATGATATGTTCAACAGAAAAATGAAAGAATTGATTTCTATCATTTCAAGTTCATGCAAGTCGAATGAGTGGCAACTTACAGGTTTCTGACCATTAAAAACCTGTGCAGACTCATAGTAACAAATTAGGAGACCCATGTCTTGGGCCATTTGGGTTCTTCTGCCATGTGCACAAGTCTAATTGGAAACCATTGTACCTTAAACTCTTACTGATTGCTCAAACTTAAAGTCATTATTTCAGACCATTATTAAAAATCAGATTTTTCCCTATAAAATGCCCATAAATTTTAGCAGCTATATATCTGCTGTGTAATTTCCTCTTTTAAATAACGTCATGCTCAATTTAATATTGGTATGTCATTTGCAAGTGGCTGGGGGACTTTGCGAGGCCATTACAAACTCTAGTTTCACAAAAGTTGGACTCTGAAGCCTGCACCACTGACATTCTGGGTCTGTTTTCCTGACACTGTCCTACAGCATATTTTTCTTTTTTTTTTTTTTTTTTTTTTTTTAAACATCTTTATTGAAGTATAATTGCTTTACAATGGTGTGCTAGCTTCTGCTTTACAACAAAGTGAATCAGTTACACATATACATATGTTGCCATATCTCTTCCCTCTTGCATCTCCCTCCCTCCCACCCTCCCTATCCCACCCCTCTAGGTGGTCACAAAGCACCGAGCTGATCTCCCTGTGCTATGCGGCTGCTTCCCACTAGTTATCTATTTTACATTTGGTAGTGTATATATGTCCATGACACTATCTCACCCTGTCACATCTCACCCCTCCCCCTCCCCATATCCTCAAGTCCATTCTCTAGTAGGTCTGTGTCTTTATTCCCATCTTGCCACTAGGTTCTTCATGACCTCTTTTTTTTTTTTTTTTTTTTTTTTCCAGCATATTTTTCATACCCTAAGGGCTCCCCTAGGGGATGTTCTATCATGGAATGAAATGGCTTTGACTAAAATGAGAATTTTCTCCTCTATGAGAAAGTGAATTAGGAAGAACCCAATCACAAATGCAACAAACCAATTAAATCAAAACAAAACACACAATTTTGTAGGCTTATTACTTAAGAGTGAGACATATCACACTATAGTATTTTAGGAAGATACCTCGTACACAGTTAGAAATATTATTAAGTAGCTATTTTTATACAATAAAAAAGGATACAAAAGAATCATATTCTAAGGACTTCTATAAATTAACAAAATAACAAATGTAGGACTTGCAGCTTCACTCTTATTTATTACTTAAATTTTGGTTGTAAAATATTTTGATGATGAAAATGCAAACTGAGAGTTGAATTCAGGGCTTCCCTGGTGGCGCAGTGGTTAAGAATCCACCTACCAATGCAGGGGACACAGGTTCGAACCCTGGTCCAGGAAGATCCCACATGCCACGGAGCAACTAAGCCCGTACGCCACAACTACTGAGCCTGCGCTCTAGAGCCCATGAGCCACAACTACTGAAGCCTGCACACGCCTAGAGCCCGTGCTCCGCAACAAGAGAAGCCACCACAATGAGAAGTCTGCGCACTGTAACGAAGAGTAGCCCCGCTCACCGCAGCTAGAGAAAGCCAGTGTGCAGCAACATAGACCCAACTCAGCCAAAATAAATAAATAAATAAATAAATAAATTTATTTTTTAAAAAGAGTTGAATTCAGAAAAATTCATCAACAGAAATACTGTATCAACGGGTAAAATTGAGTATCGAAATAGAAGTAACTATCAGGAAAAGCATGAATATGCAGCAGATTAAGAAACAGTTAACTGTCAGATTTCTATCTCATCAGAAAATGAGTTTTATTGGAATACTTTAATTTGAATTAAGATATAAAGTCCATTTTTGTAATAAAATATTTTATAAATTGGTAAGCATAAAAATCACTGTGGTTTTACCATAAAGCTTAATTTTAATGTTCAATTAAGGACAGAATTCAAGTTTCAATTCATTTTATATATTGTAAAATATTCACCTATGATTCTTCTTGATTTTTAGGAGATCCCTACAAATTCCTTGAAGGGACAGAGTATCCCACTGATTCTGCCATGTTTTGCCACAGAAACACATACTCTTTATCTGAATGATGTTATTCATTCTCTTAGGAGAGAGAAAGGGAGAGAGAGGGAGGAAGGGAGAGAGAGAGAGAGTTAGTGGTTATGAAACCAAGCTACTCAGATTGGGACTTGAACCCACGGTCTTTTGAGATCACACAGCTGGTCTTAGGACTTAATGAAGCTCAGGTTCTTGATGCCTAGGGACAGAAAGAATTCAGTGAGAGACGAAGTGCTGAGTAAGAAGTGGATTTATTTAGAGGGAAACACACTCCACAGACAGAGTGTGGGCCATCTCAGAAGGTGAGAGGCCCCGAAATATGGGATGGTTAGTTTTTACGGACTGGGTAATTTCATAGGCTAATGAGTGGGAGGATTATTCCAACTATTTTGGGGAAGGGGTGGAGATTTCCAGGAATTGGGCCACCACCCACTTTTTGATCTTTGACGGTTGGCCTTGGAACTGTCATGGCGCTGGTGGGTATGTCACTTAGCATGCTAATGTATTACAATGAACGTATAATGAGGCTCAAGGTCCACTGGAAGTCAAATCTTCTGCCGTCTTGGACCTAGGTGGTTCTAACCAGTTTTTGTCATGTCCTATGTCTATGTCATTCTTTTAAAGGTTGTACCCTGCTCCCTTCCCTCCTGTTTCAGTTATAATTGAATGAGATCCTTTATTATCACCCTTTCTTTTCTCATCAGTTACCTTCTACCCTGATGATACTGTTCAATTCAATGGTAATGCCTATTCATTCATATATTTTCATTTTTGAGAGGAAAGGGAAAAGATGGGAGAGAAGAAGAAAGAGAGAGAAAGGAACAGAAAAAAAGAAAAATAGTCAGTAAAACTAAAAATTGTTCCCTAAAGTAATTGTCTATCATTCAGAAATATGTGGGGGATAAATACAAAGTAATATATAGTTTTAGAAGCCAGAGTGATGCTGCTATGTTAATTTATGCCGTGTGGATGGATGGATGTCAGAAGTAATCACACTTTGTATTTTCAGTGTCTTTACTGTTTGTCTTTCACTTATCTCTAGTTTAGACAATATTGATATTTCTGGGTTACTTTTAAGGAATGGTAGATAGAGTTGACACTTTGAGGATTGTATACAACTGTATATCTGTATACCTTCTACTCAGTAAGATACTACAGATTGCAACTGTGGGAGAGCAGAATATGCCACCCCAGTGTGCCACTTTGGCATGTGGATTGTTTTGAGCAGAAGGCCGTTAAGACCCAACAGACTCAGAAAAAACTTCTTCTCCCTTATCTGCCTGAAAGAATTTAGAAGGAGGCCAGTACCAGGAAGCCAGCTATTACCAGAGATAACTTTTTATATCAGAAAGACTTGTCTGCACGGCATGGTAAACATTTGTTTACCAAACATTTGATCTCATCTTCCTGTGAATTGTCTTCCTCCCCTTTGAAGCCCCAAGAACCTACCCCCTTCTTCTTACCTCAGGATGGTATTTAAGCCTCAATGCCTGACTGCCTTTGAGTCTCATGTCTTTGTGGGGCTCCTGTATGTACATAATTAAATTTGTTTTCCTCCTGTTAATCTGTCTTATGTCAATTTAATTATTAGCCCAACCAAAGAACCTAGAAGGAGAAAAGGGAAAAATTTTCCTCCCCAACACAATAAACATATCATTATTATTGTTCAGAGTCAGGGGTAGATAGTAAAGCGCTTTTACACTTTTGTGTAGTTTTCCTCAATAGTAGCTATTATTCTGAAACTATTTTTCAGAAATTGAGTATTATAAAAAAGTTGAAGTCAACTCCAACTGTACCAGCCTATGATGCTGCTAATTTAACTTCTTTCACCTCAGTACTTACCTAGTTACTAACATTCTATTCTTCTTCTTCTACCTTGGTGACATCTGTGACCTATGTGAATCTATATCTGGTTCTCATGTGGATTTTGGGTGAAAAATGTTAACTATAACTCAAACTAAAGGATAAACCCTATACCATATTTGAATAATTTATCATTGTATCTTTTAGTAAATCTTTTTATTATTCATTTATTTGATTTTAAGGTATTCTTTATTTTTCTAGATTTATTCAGATATAATTGACATACAAAATTGTATAAGTTTAAGATGTACAACATAATGTTTTCATATATGTACATATTGCAAAATGATTGCCACAATAATATTAGTTAACATCCATCACCTTACATGGTTACGAAGGTTTTTTTCTTTGTGATAAGATTGTTAAAGATCTACTCCTTTAGCAACTTTCAAATATACAGTACGGTATTGTTAACCGTAGCCATCATGTTGTACATTACATTTCCAGGACTCAATCTTTTAACATGTTGATATCAAGCTTTCAGGTAACTCTGATGTGTGAGGCAAGGTTCTAAATGCTTTGGGAGATTCCTTGACTATAAGAAGATTGTGACTTAATTCGGAAAAGAAGACTTACACACCTGAGCAAATAGATCTTTACCAGTGCAGGGTGGCCAGTGATACATAGTGGAAGAATAGAAGCACAAGATTTGGAATTGGGGAGGTGTTAGTGTTGGCCCTTCGAGGACTTTTTTTTTTTAAGATTTTTTTGATGTGGACCATTTTTAAAGTCTTTATTAAATTTGTTACAATGCTGCTTCTGCTTTATGTTTTGGTTTTCTGGCCACGAGGCATGTGGAATCTTAGCTCCCTGAACAGGGATCAAACCCGCACCCCCTGCATTGGAAGGTGAAGTCTTAACCACTGGACCGCCAGGGAAGTCCCAGAGGACTTTTTGGTTTTATCTAAGTGAGAGAGAAGACTAAAGAAAGTGTTTCATGGAGGAGAAATGTTGCTTGCAAAGGCTCAGGAGTAGAAAGTGTCTAGTTAGGAGCCATGATGAATAGACAAATGGCCTGGGGAGGAAGATTGTGTAGAAGGTAATGGGAGATAAGATTGAAAAAGGAGATTAGGGTCAAAATGGGGAAAACCTTTTCTGCCCTCCTAACCTTTTTGTCTAGGAGGGTGAGTTGAACCTATTTTCCCAGATTTGTGGTGATCATGTCCTACGGAATATAATCAGAAATCTAAAGAGAGTCAATGTATGTTAAATCTATCTCTTTTAAGATTAGTCTGTTTCTCTCAAGATAAACCTCTTTTAATTATTTCCGTGAAAATCATGAGGAGTTGGTTGATATGAAACATGATAAAGATTCAGCCATCTATTGCTGAAGTAAATGTAATAAAAGTAGAGTGGAGCTAACTGATTTTTTTTTTTTTAAGAAATGTATTTGAAAACTCCATGCTTAAAATGTGTTTATGAAGCAATATCTGTATCTACAGCAGAGATGACTATAAAAATATATTCAAAGTGAACATAAATATTTCTATTTTTATGTGACTTTTATTATCTGCCCATCAAATTTTGTAAATTGTCAAAAGTGACTCAATTTTAACAAATCTTGCCCCTAAAAACTTACTTTTTTCTTCCACATTAATCTATATGGAAGTTACGCAACTAGATATGGACTATTTTGCTTATTTTCAGGACCATCTCCTATAATATGATAAGTAGGGGACTGTGGTTTCTCTCTCTCAGAGGTTCTCCAGATTTACTCTGAGTAAGCATTACCTGGATGTGCTGGTTAAAAATGACCCACCCCCAGAAACTAGGATTCATTTCCTCCTAACTGGGCCTCAGAATCTGCATTTTAGTGAACCCACAGGCTGATTTTGAAGCTGGTGGTCTAAGAAACATTACTTCAGAGTGAGGAGGAGAAAGAATCAAGTCAGTGGAGACTGAATTTTCACTGTTAGGCCTTTGTCTTAAATGTTTATATGCAGTTAAACAAATGGCGCAGTGCTGGATGCAATGGGTCCACTCTTGGAACACTGGAGGACTTCTCTAGGAAAGACCTCGGAACTTAAAACCAGGAGGGATGTTTGTGAAGATCTGTCACACATTTCTAAATCAGGGTTCTGTGCTTATGTCTCTCCTGCTTGTACCTTTCCTGCATGAAAGCCCAAGTGAATTTAATGGGAAGAGCATAGGTAATACTGATATATGGCCACCCTATATAAGGAATTTTGTCATGATCTCCAGAACAGAGGAAGAATTTGATAAAGGCTTTTCAAATTCACTTAAACAGAATTGAGAGGTGCCCTTGCACCTGTTTCCAGGCACTGCCCTCAGCACTGATCCAGGGAGGACGCCTGGCTCCTGCATGGTCTCCCGGGAGCCCAGACCCTGATTTGCCATAGGAGAATGGGGCAAGGAATTCACTGTAACAGCTTGGAGAACAGCTTTGCAAACCCAAGAAACATTCACTGCCCAATTTGCCAGCTGAAAAGGAGCTCAGAGAGTGAAGGGTAAAAATACTGACTTCTGCTGACACTGTGTGGTAGGCTGTGGTGAAGTGGCCGATGGTGGGAACAGACCCAACTCTCTCTGAAGTCACTGGGAACAAGCAATTTCAACATTAGTAACTGCTTAAGACAGCAGATGAGCCTACAAATCTAATAGTGGAGGCCGCTGCTTTTTCTCTCATTGCACCAACTTTTACCACAATGGCTGTGATTTCTGGTATTTTCAGTTTCAGATTTGAATGTAAGCTCATGAGGGACACTTTTGTCATGGTCACTTGGGTTTTTCTGTCTAAAATACTGCCTTACACACAGTAGGAGATCAGTGGGGACTTAGTTATTTTAATTTTGTGCAATATTATGAATGTTTTTCTTAATGCTTAATCAGGATATGATTGCTTTTTCTGTAAATGTGGGTTTTAAAAGGCTTGTAATGTTTTTACTATAATTTTAGTATGTCTTGGGACAAAAGAATACAGTGGTGTGTCACGTGGGTACCGTTTATTCCATACAAAGATGAAGCTGTTTTCATTAAAATGATAAAAAAAAATAGGTAATGTAGAATATTAACAAAATATTAATAGTACTTGAAAATTGGCACATCTACTTGATCATAGTAAAGAAATAACATGAAAGTCAATTTTGTGTTTAACAAAAATACGTTCTTAGTAAGTAATTATTGGTGGTTCAGTACATGGTAGGTTGACAATAAAGAACTATTCCAATGCATGTGGCTCTTTAAGATAAAACAAGGCAAGATAGGTTGTTTTAAAAATGAAATTTTTGCTAGTTTGAAACCTTAGGTATTAAATGACATTACACCTGATGCTTTCTTTGGTCCCTGGAAAGGATAAGAAGAGGTTAGGAGGTAGTCACATTGTTAACTCTATTATAGTCATTTGTTTATTTCATATAAGGAAGATAACAGTCTATGGGGATTCTTTTAAGTCAAAGTCTTCTGCCCTCCAAATGATCATTGAAAGATTATAATGTAATTCATGTTTAAAATGTGAATGCTGTTGGCTCTATATTTTCTAAAGAACATTCTTTTTCATTTTGATAGAGTTTTCACTCATATTGTATATATCTCCCTGTTTAATATTTTACATTTGGTGTGTATTTCAAAAGTGATTGCTGTTTTGTGATTTACAGCCTTGGAGAAAAATAACATAGTAGTCATAACTTTGCAGTTTTTTGTGATGCACGAAGATCAGATTTTTTAATGTTGGTTAATGCTTTGCTAATTAAAGTGTGCATGTTAATTAAAGCAGAGGCTAATGTTAATTACCTATATTAATGGAATCTCATGTAGCACCTGCCTGAAGCAGTGGGTTCAGTTTTCAAAATATCTCAATTAAGGCTGAAACTTTTGATTTGCATCTAGTAGGGTTTCAATTAACTGCATTGAAAACTTAAATAACACTCTTAGGGGTGCAAAATATCAGTGATTATATGAAGTACAGTGGAGTTTGGTAAGTTCATTTCTGAAGGCTCTTTTTAGCCTAACTGTATTTATTTCTTGTCTGCTGGTCAAAATTCTGTTCATCCACTAAGACCCAGTGGAAATACCATCTCTTCCACGTATTTCCAATGTACTATTAGCTCCTTTTTGTTGCTCTTTTTTTTTTTTTATGCCATTCTGCCTTGCATTATAATTACCTGTTACAATCTGTGTCCTTTGCTAACTACAAGCTCCTTAAAGGCCTTATCTCCATCCCTTACAAGGCCCAGCACACCTGATAAGATGCTAGGATGTTTTCTAAGTTGAAGATACTCTTTAAGTGTTTGCAAAACAACTAAATACCTTTATTGACTGAAGTGGAAATGAGTGAATTTTTAACTTTCAGCCAGACAGTTGCACTGTTGCTACATTTATGACTGCTTCAGGTAAAGCATGAAGTTGCTGTTTGGGATCTTATTGCTTTGTCAAATAAAAGATCGATGGCTTTGTTAATTTCAGTTAACTATGAGCTGAAATGGGGAAGAGGCTTCTTGTTCAATATAAAATAGTCAGTGTTATGAGATCAGAGGACTTGTGTTTACGCTGGCAGGGATGATGTGAACACGCTCTTTTAGTCCCAGGTTTATAATCTGACCATTTTGCAAGCAGATCTGGCTTGTGACCCCATAAGCACAAATACTGAATACTTTAAATAAACTATAAATTTAAGAGAACCATAGAGGGCTTGTTTTATCTTGGAAGATAACATGTTATCTTCTAGTGGGCCCAAATTTTAAATTAATGAATTAAAAATATAGATAGATGCCTGTAGACAGGTACATTGTAATTAGTATGCATGTCATTTCTCCGAAACTTAGTGTTATGTTTGCTGGAGTCCCAATAACAACCATTCCCATTGGGTCTTGGGAAAGGATTATGAGCTAATGCTGCTAACCTTTTTGACATCTAGTATAATCATGGTTTCAGAAAAATAGTTTCCATTACTCTACATAATTGAAGGGAGCGGTAATCTCCTCAGGAAGTATACACAAATAGATCCCACACTGATTTACAGGCTCTGGAAATAAGCACCAGTTACTGCTGTTCCTTGGCAGACTTTGACTCTAACTGACTGTCGATCTCAGAGGACCAGGATTTGTCTTCATTCAGCTGTGGAGAATATCAAATGAGCATAAGATTTCCATGTGTAAGGTATAACCAGAAAGGTGACAAAAAGGCACGTAACTGCTTACCATCCTGCTGATTTAAAAAAAAAAATTTAAGGAAAAAATAATAGTACTTTTTGGGCAAGAAGATGTCAGGTGTCGTCTTGATGGCAGGACATATGATTGCTGGAATGAGAAGTGAATGTGTCCATTAATGAAGAGTGATACAGGCTTAGAGGTGATAGTGAGTGCTTACATACTTCGTGTCACAATTGGCTCAGTGTTGGTTAGTTAGCAGCTGAGATAAATACAACAGCTATTTGGAGAAATGTGACAACTATGCAGATCAGATTTCTCATGATGAGGCAATGGGCCAGGTCTTTACAAGTCTAAGAGTAAAGTCACCAAAGCATCTAATCTCCATTGTGGCACCATTAAGGTGGCAGATGGCAGAGGATTAGCAGAAAGACATTGGGAACAGCTGGAAAACATCTGGTAGGAAGTGACAACCTGAAGGGTGTACTGGGCTTTTCCTAATTGTGAGGCGATCACTCAAAAAGCCTGGAAAGAAATGTCAGTGTTTTGGTGGTGGGAGAAAGGAGTTGGCTGGAACACTACCTTCCAGCCCAGGGGTTTGAGGGAATTCTGAAAATAAGTGATTTTAGCGCCTGGTAAAAAGCTTACAGGGAAAAAAAAGATTATAGAAAATTAACTTGCTTTTCCTCAAGTGCTAAATAAGAACAAACTTTTTAGAGGTGTCAGTGAGACTTACATGAACCTGGAATCCACTTTAGGAAGATAGTTGATTCATCACCACCTTGTGAATAATATTTAAAACATACGATTTTGAGGGTATATGGAAAGGTTATGTGTTCGCAGAGAATATGGAAACACTAATTAAACTGGAGTGAGGAAGGTGAACTATTTAATGACTCAATTCACCATACATCTTTCTTAATTTACTATCTCATGATTTTTCTAGAACCTACATGAAATATAAAAAGGCTTCTGGGCTATTTCTGTCACTGTATTTCTTCTTCTTCTTTTTTTTTTTTCACTCTAGCCATTTGTCCTTGACTGTCTATGTCTCAATGCTCACTCTCCCACTTTCTCACAGGGCTCACCTAACTTTTCGTAATTGCTAGCTTTCAAGACTCACCATAAAACAATAAATGCTCGAGAGGGTGTGGAGAAAAGGGAACCCTCTTGCACTGTTGGTGGGAATGTAAATTGATACAGCCACTATGGAGAACAGTATGGAGGTTCCTTAAAAAACTAAAAATAGAACTACCATACAACCCAGCAATCCCACTACTGGGCATATACCCAGAGAAAACCATAATTCAAAGAGAGTCATGTACCACAATGTTCATTGCAACTCTATTTACAATAGCCAGGACATGGAAGCAACCTAAGTGTCCATCGACAGATGAATGGATAAAGAAGATGTGGCACATATATGCAATGGAATATTACTCAGCCATAAAAAGAAACAAAATTGAGTTATTTGTAGTGAGGTGGATGGACCTAGAGACTGTCATACAGAGTGAAGTAAGTCAGAAAGAGAAAAACAAATACCGTATGCTAACACATATCTATGGAATCTAAAAAAAAAAAAAGGTTCTGAAGAACCTAGGGGCAGGACAGGAATAAAGATGCAGACGTAGAGAATGGACTTGAGGACACGGGGAGGGGAAGGGTAAGCTGGGACGAAGGGAGAGAGTGGCATGGACATATATACACTACCAAATGTAAAATAGATAGCTAGTGGGAAGCAGCAGCATAGCACGGGGAGATCAGCTCGGTGCTTTGTGACCACCTAGAGGGGTGGAAAAGGGAGGGTGGGAGGGAGGCTCAAGAGAGAGGGGATATGGCGATGTATGTATAAGTATAGCTGATTCACTTTGTTATAAAGCAGAAACTAACACACCATTGTAAAGCAATTATACTCCAATAAAGATGTTAAAAAAAAAAAAAAGACTCACCATAGAGAGACTGACGTTTCATCCGGAGAACTTATTATTTTCTACAGAATAGAACAGTGAGGACAACATGCCCTAGGGGACCGATAACTAGAATTGGGGGAGGCAAAGGCCACTGATGCTACAAGACTAGGACAGATTATCTCATAGGTTACCAGATAAGTCCTTAATTGCTCCATGAAGCCGGTGTTGGTATGTGCAAGCCTCCATGTGTTGGGAAAGAAAGAGAAGTCTGAGTAGGTGCCAGGGGATCCGTGACCAGCAGGGAGCAAGAGGTCAGAAGGGAACAGGGATAATGTCTCCAAAAAGGAATAGCAGGGGGACAAAATGAATGTAGGAAAGTCAAGAGCTCAACATGTGGTGCAACCCTGGCCCTAAATTTCTAAGTTATCACAGGACCCCTCTGAACCCTTCATATCAATACGTCATGATAATGATAACAGGTTGTTACTAGTTGGGGATCAGTCATCAAAATTGGCAAGAAAAATTCCTTGCAGTGAGGCTGCATTGCTCACAATATGCAGGGTGTGTGAAGGGAAGGAGTGACAAGGTGGTTGAGAGGGGAGCTGTACCAGGGCCAGGTAATCAGAGTGTGCGGGCACTGCAGTGGTGCACAGCCACTAAAGTTGCATAATCAGTATAATTTCTGGAGGTAAAGGAGCAGAGAGTTTTGACTGAGTCCAAGAATCACAGGACAAGTTGCATCGAGCCTTGCAGAAATTGACTGATGTGCATACCTTACGCAAGGTACCTTTGTGCCACACCCCAGCTGTTTTAGTTGCCTTAGTCAGAGAGTGGTTAGGGATTGGAAATCATGGTTGCAGGACTGCTGGCTAGAGAGGATACCTGGGATGGTTAGTAGAAGAAACACTAGACTTAGAGCCAGAAACCCCTGGCTCTTCCTCTCGTTAGCCATGTGATTTTGGACAATCTAATTTATTTGATCTCTGGCGTCTGCAGCTCTTAAGTGGGGATAATAATACCTGATCTACCTGAGCACGGCGCGAGATTGTTATAATTGCCAAATGAAGAAATGTATGTGAAATCACATAACCATGAAAGTATAAATGTATTATCAGAGTATCAATATCCTATTAGCAAGTGATTCCTGATTGAGCACAGCATTATTCTCAATGACGGTTTAAGCATTTATCCAGATACCCAGTGAACAGTGAACTGATATAGGTGAGCGGTAGTAAACCCAGGTTTACCACATGTAATAAACCTGTTAATTTGCATACTGGTTCAAGTAACAGGACAAAATCAATATTTGTTTCATAGAAGAATAGATTATTTGGGATGGAACTATGAAAAAATTCTAATTATATAAAATATAAAATCTTATATTTCTTTTTAAATATCCAATAAAATAGTGGAAAGTTTCACTATGTGTATGGGATCCTGACTAAAAGCAAGATGTTTATCATTAGAAAAATACAGTTCTCTCTTAGAGATGGTTCTCAAGCTTCAAAGTAACACATTAAGGACAGCAGCGCATTTAACGCTAATATAAAATGACTTTGCTCCTCACTGTCGTCTTTCATTTCAACATGTTTCTTTCTATTTCAGAACTCCACAAAAATATTTGAAAACCATATATATGATAAAGGGTTAATATCTAAAATATATAAAGAACTTATACAACTCAACAGCAAAAAAGAAAAGAAAGACCAACCACAAATAACCTAATTAAAAACTGGGCAAAGCCCTGACAGACATTTTTCCAAAGATGATATATGAAAGGCCAGCAGGTACATGAAAAGATGGTCAACATCACTAGTCATTTATTAGAGAAATGCAAATTAAAACCACAATGAGATATCATCTTACACCTGTTAGAATTGCCATCAAAAAGACAAGATAACAAATGCTGGCGTGGATGTGGAGAAAACGGAACCCCTGTGCACTGTTGGTGGGATTGTAAATTGGTACAGCCACTATGGAAAACAGTATGGAGGAGCCTCAAAAAGTTAAATAATAGCTATCATATGATCTAGCAATTCCACTTCTGGGAATATATCCAGAGGAAATGAAAACACCAACTTGAAAAGGTACCTGCACGCCCATGTTCATAGCAGCATTATTTACAATAGTCAAGACATGGAAACAACCTAAGTGTCCATCAATGGACGAATGGATAAAGAAGTTCTACAAAATAGAGTATTATTCAGCCATAAAAATGTGGAAATTCTACCATTTGTGACAAAATAGATGGACATTAAAGGCATTATGCTAAGGGAAATAAGTCAGAGAGAAAGACAAATACTGTATTATCTTACTTATATGTGTAATAAAAAAAAAACAACTCATAAAAAAAGAGATCAGACATGTGGTTCCAGAGGCAAAGGGTGGGGGGAGGGGGAATTGGAGGAAGGTGGCCAAAAAGGTACAAATTTTCAGTTATAAGATAAATAAGAACTTGGGATATAATGTACAACATGGTGACTATAGTTAATACGGCTGTATGATATATAGAGAAGTTGTTATGAGAGTGACTTCTGAGAGTTCTCATCACAAGGAAAGGGTTTTTTTCTTTTTTCTTTTCTTCTTTCTTTTATTTTTATTGTATCTATATGAGATGATGGATGTTGGCTGAACCTATTGCAATAATCGTTTCACAGTATGTATGTAAATCAAATCATCATGTTATACTCCTTAAACTTATACTGTGATGGAAGTCAATTATTTCTCAATAAAACTGGAAAAAAACTCCACTCAAATTGAAGTCCCAGAAGCCTTTAAATACCAATTTGAAGGAACAGGTGAATCATTTTGTGAAATGTTTTATGTTCTGGATTTGTCTGATTGCTTCCTCATGGTGTCTTGTAACTTTTCCCCCTAGCCCCTATTTCCTATAACCTGTAAATTTGGTCCAGAGGCTTCCTTGGATTCAGGTTAAATGGTTTTGGCATGTATGCTTCATATGGCATCTCATCAAGTTGTGTTGTCCACTCTCTGTGATGCTGAAGTGGTGACAGCCAAATATCTTCTTCATAGACATCAGATTTTCCTTATAATTAGCAGGTAATCTGTAGGACAGTGTTTTGACATCATGTGAATATTTAGTTCTCCATCAAAGCTTTGCTTAATGGTTTTAGAATCCATTGATGATTCTTGTTGGAATCAATGATTTCTTTGGGGATTGTGAAATGCCAGTTTTCTAATTCTGTTATTTCCTTCCATATTTTTAACTGACATTTCTTTTCTATAGAGCTTCCTCATATCAACCTCAGATGAACTACAGTTTCTCTTTTAAAAAGCAAGTGAAATGCCTTATTTTTTCTTTTTACTTAGCAATTTTGTGGTAATAGTCATCTTAAGTAGTGACACTTTTTTTTCTCTCTTAGTTCAACTAAGTATTTTATCTCAGGGTTAAAGTATCATAAGACCTGCTAAAATTAAGCATCATCACTTTAAATTAAAATGTGTAACATAGAGGCTTCATTGCCCCCACAAGTTTTCTTGTTTGCAATTCTTAGACAATCTCAATCTATTTTAAACTGAAAGAATCTCAGGAGACTTTGGTCAAAGCATCCCTTTTAAGGATATTCATCCTGCCACAGCTCAGGAAGTCTTTAAATGCCACCATTTATATCATCACTCAGATTGGCAACCTGAGGTGTTTGCAGCACTGGCCAAGGATCTCTGCTTTCTACCAGGACATCGCCTCTCCTTTAAGCTTCCTTGAAGGATTGTTCATGAGCCTTCACTCAACAACCCATTCATTTATTCATTCATTCATTCAATCAACACACAATTTTCTGACATTGAGGATACAATTATGAAGAGGAAAGATAAGGTCTCTGCCCTTGTGGAATTTACATTTCACTGGGATATGGATCAGAAAAAGCAAGTGTGTAAATAAGCAAAAAAAAAAAAAACCATTTAGTCCAATAACTATAATTGAAAGATATAATAAATTTAGGAAGAAAATAAATACAACCTGAGAAAGAGAATAATAGGAGATACCTATCTTCAGTGAGATGATCAGGGAAGGAAGTAATATTTAAACAGAACTAAAGGATATGAAGATGATAGCCATATGAAGAAGGAAGGAGGAAAATTCTAGGGAGAGGGGATAGCATGGGAAGGAGCTAGTGTTCATTCAAGGAATTGAAAGAAGCCTAGTATAGCTGGAATGTGTGGGCGAGGATGAGAGCAGCTTGGAAGGAATGACAGACAGCAAAGGCCAGAAACAGCAGGCCCCTGAAGACTCTGATACCCAAGGGAAAATATGTCTGCACCACACTGGTTGAGGCTAGGTCAGATCTTTCCTTTAAATAGATTTTGAGCATAATATCTGATATCTACTATTGTGTTATCGATAAGGGGGAAATACAGAATAATGGAAATATAAAATAATAATGGAGCAGTCTGTTGTAATTTGTCAGCCATGGACAGAGCAATGTTTAGGAATTCTTTTTATAACTAGTCTTTTGGCTTAGGAGCTAGCAATAGTTCATTTTTTTCACTCTGGTCCTAATATAATGATCAGAAAGAGAGTTAAGCAAAAGTGAGGAGAAAGAAGGAGGATATAATTTTGCTTAATTTATCCCTTACTTAGAGCAGCGGTATGCCTGATGGGTAGGAATCAAGCCTTCGAAGAGGAAATAAAAATGTATATTTGTATTTTTTTCTGTCTCTTCCAGATATAATAGCAATAAGCTAGTGAGTATTTTCAGAAACAACTAAGCAACAAGCCCACCTTTATAAGCTGTAAGCAGCAGTGGTGATCAATCTATGTAGTAATGAAGATGATATAAATGCATGGGAGTTACTGTTGCAAAGTTTTGTGCAGGTGTGTGTGTGTGTATGTGTGTGTGTGTGTGTGTGTGCATGTGAGTGTGTGGCTCTGTCACAGATTTACCAGAAAATAGCCCCAGTAGCTCTTTTTAATACTTGGTGAACTTGTAGAAAGGAGGGAAGAATTATTGGATATTGTCTTAGTCTGTTTGGACTTCTGTAAGAGAATGCCATAGACTGGGTGGCTTCTAAACATCAGAAATTTATTTCTCATAGTTTTGGAGGCTGGAAAGTCCAAGATCAAGGCGCTGGCAGATTCAGGGTCTGGTGAGGGCCCGCTTCCTGGTTCACTGTGTGCTCACATGTCAGAAGGGCGAGAGAGCTCTCTGGGGTTTCTTTTATAAGGACACTAATCCAATTCATGAGGACTTCACCCCCATGACTTAATCACCTACCAAAGGCCCCACCTCCTAACACCAGCACATTGAGGGTTAGGTTTCAACATATGAATTTGTGGGGGGGGGGGGCACAAATATTTAGTCTATAACAAATATGTTTTGAGTTTAGTTTGGGTTCTAGAGTTTCATTTTTAAGCATATTACAACTTCAGCCTACGAAAGAATTTTAAGTCAAGATTTTATTTAAGAACATTCCATTTTGGGTTTGTAATAACCATTCTTCACATTCATCATACACACTTGCTTTTTTCCCTTGCTCTTCCACTTGCCTTTATTCTCCTCATACTACTTTCCTCCTGTTGGGTCTCCTTCCCTGTTGACAAGATAAGCTAACTTCTGGGGCTCTGAGGTCTTTTCTGGCTGTGCAAATTGGGGCCCCAAAGGAAACCCAGCTTCACGTGATCTCCTCCTGCCTGATACCCAGACCCTTGGGAGCAGGGCCAGGATGAGTCTTAGGTGGAGATGAGGGAGGTGGACACTCAAGACTTGGGGGTCTGCAGGCTGTCCTCACTGCTGCTGTGAAAACAGATTTCCATCCATTAGCCTTTCTTAAAATTATCTTGTAGATCAATGTATTTCAATCTTTAAGTGAAGAATATTGAAATTCATGAACTTAGAGATGGGTACTCTGTTAATGTTAATGCCTGTGAATATTTGATATGTATTAGTACATCAGATATCTTTCTAATTCAACAGCTAACAAGAGTAGGGATGGGGATCATGGACAAAGGTAGTGAGAGTTTTTTTATGGAGGCTCTTACATACGGCTTTGAGACTTACTCCAATGTTCTTATTCAGCATTTGGGGTCCTTGCCTTACTCATGGTAAGCATCCTCTGCTTTCATTAAAATTTCCTAATTAAACAGTATTATCTGCCTTTACATTTTTATTATGACTTTAGTAAATTAATTAATAACCAATATATTGAAAAGCAAAGCGTTTTCCCTAGAAAATTATTTTTATATTTCCTACAAATATGGTTTTAAATAAAATATCTAAGTTTTTAAATGACTTCTGATTTTCTTTCTTTTCTTCATCTTCAAATATTTCTCATTTATCAGTGAATCACATCTCAGTATAATATCTGGATAAAATGTGTTTTCTCTCCTTTTAAATACTTTTATATTCTCATCTGTTTTTATGGCATGTTACTGCATGTCTCCAGAGGCACACAGCATTTTTATTTTCAAGTAAATTTATATTAGTTACAGTCTCCAGCTGTTTTAGATATAGGATCATTTCCTGTCAGTACTGTTTCCAGGACAATTCTTTTTTTCCCTCACAAAAATGAAAAATGTAATTTAACAAAGACATCCTATAATTGCCTTCATATCTAGCAAGGTATCTAGCAATCTAAATACTTATTTTATTTAAAACATCTGTCTACATAATATCTAGTGATTGTCCAGGGCTAGATCATCCTTGGGAAAAGCAGCTGCTGCCATTTTTATTTAATTTATAAGGCACCACCAAAAATGTCTCCTTAATATTGAATCTTCTGCCACTATGTCATATGTGAGATTTTTTAAAAAATGAGAATAGCTTACCTTTTTGGTGTTTGCAGTTAGTCTTTTTCAAATTAGGAAAGACCATTCTTTTAAAAATCACTATGGAAATATTCTGCAAGAATAGTAAGCTTTTGTTACATATATCAAGGTATCATAATAAAAATGGTGACATGCTACTCTACTCATATAACTAGACTTACATTGGAATCACATTTTATTTATTATTTATTTATTTTTAAGATTTTTTTGATGTGGACCATTTTTAAAGTCTTTATTGAATTTGTTACAGTATTGCTTCTGTTTTATGTTTTGGTTTTTCGGCCACGAGGCATGTGGGATCTTAGCTCCCCAACCAGGGATCGAACCCGCACCCCCTGCTTTGGAAGGTGAAGTCTTAACCACTGGACCGCCACGGAAGTCCCTGGAATCACATTTTAATTGTCAAGTTTTTTTAGACTTATTTGTCTGTAGTGCATTTTCTTTTTATTTATAATGAAAATGTAAAGTCTTTTTTATTGTGAAGTCGGTCTGCTGATTAGAGCGATTAGTCGATGTGTTCTTGTTATTTTTCAGAAAATGCACGAGAAAGATGACAGCTTCTATAAAAGCTCTTTTGTCTTGGGGGTGATACTGAATATTGCTTGTAGAGGAACCAATTGGAAACTCTATTTATTGTGCAAGATCCTTGGAGCCTAAGATAAAGTGTTTAACTTTTAATAGATTGTATCAATTGAGGCTCAACCGAATGCCAAAACCAACAGACACCCAGGCTCACAATAGTGTGTCTAAATGAGAAAGTTTACCTTTTCCAGGGATGTAATCAAAATATTCCTTTTTGGAACACTAAGAGTATGAAAGGGAAATGATTATGGTTCCCTACTGATATACTGTTATGATTGACAGGAAAAACCAACATGCGTGCCACCTGAGACATCTTGTTCAGGAACTTTCTGGAGGGTAGTAAATTGGTGTTGGCACAAACACAAAAAAATAAAATGACTTGATTCAGCACTTTTCAATTCTAAATCCCCAAACACTAAGGAAAGAAGTAAATATTCATCAAATGATCAAAATTTATATTGATTTTTATTCTACATTAGCAGCTCAAAGTCAAGACTCTTGACAGGGTGGATGTCGGTTTGAATGATTCTCTTTGAAATGAGGATACAGGCACTGAGCTGAGTGCTACCGTGCATTCCTGAACCATAGGCCCTGATTATTAGAACCCTAGGAGGCTAAATTTTTAAAAGAACAGTATAAAGGCAGACTTGTTCAGTTCTGTTTTGATAGCTAAATTGTTATTATTAGTATGTAAAGTAATTCTTGTTGTTCCTGCTTCATTCCTTCCTTTCTATCACCATCTAAGGACAACTATTTTATAGAATTTCAAAGGAACTGGAGTGCACATTGTAGTCATAGAGTTAATAGCAGCATTTGCCAACATAATTGTACTTGGGAAGGAACTGCCAGTCCTGCAGGGCAAGAGAAACTAAGATTGTATCTTCACATTATACATCTTTAATTTTTAGTTTCTGCCAGAAAGTACATAAGGATTTGCTGTAGTGGAATTTGGAAGATGGGAATAAGGATACAGCTGAAGAATATAAACACAGACTTGATGCCTGTGTCATCGTGCAGAGATTTGCTAAGGAAACAGTAATGGAGAAACATCGAAATTCTAATCATCCCCTCCAGTCCACACAGTGTAATCACACTCCCTTCCCACCCTAGCTCATGACATAAGATGCTGAATTTTTAATCGCTTTAACTACTTCCATTGCAAAGAGGAGGAGGGTGGTGGTGGATAAGGCTATCCACAAATGCGATTGTGTGATATACTTGTTCTTTATGTTTGTTAGGTGGAGGCGTTATTGTCGTTATTTTTAATAAACATCTCATCTATCATTAACACGGAGGAAGGAAACATTTTTCTTTACACACAAATGCAGAAGAAATAATGAAAATAGCATTCATGTTAATTTTTCTGCTTCGTTTAAATGCTTACCATTTAACAAATATCATTAAGGACATAGCTTTAAAATTGAATTTCTTAACCATACAGTGAATGGTTTTAATGGTTTGCAAATAGCACCAAGTCAATAGAAATAAAGATAACCTTTTAAAGATATAATATTTTTTACTTAAATCAGTTATCTTTTGCAGTTATCCTGACTTAATTATCCATGAATATAAATATAAGTAAACCTTGGGAACCTAAGGCTAGTTTTTCTGGGGCTGCCAATATGGTCAGAGAAGTTTTATATCCTAATGTACAGATTAGTACATACAGTAATCTTTGCTAAGTATAATATTGAAATAGCTTTGAGATTCTTGTTAAATTTTTAATGTATATTTAACTTTAAATGGGAAAATATTTATATATTTAAATACTTTTATAACTTTCTTATCCATTGATAAAAAGAATATTCTAACGAACTTACTGTTTCTTTGACAACATTTTCAAAGTGTAATATTGGTCATATCCTTGAATAAATATTTTAGCTCCTATTATGTAACATAATTTTCTGTAATTCTAGGTTTAGGTTCCCTAAGGACAGGCACCGTGTCTGACCCAGATGTGTATCTTGTACAATGTCTTACATATAAGAGACTCCCAAAATATGTTTGTCAAATGAAGAAATGAAGACCTTTAATCAGCTTTACTCCAAAGAGACACATTGCTCCTTAGTCCTATGACTCCCTGCTCCAACTCTGTAGGAGAAGGAGGCTTTGTTACTCCATTCAGTTGTGCACACAGGGCTGAAGAGAGACACTCTCAGCCTTTATAATGCCAAATATTCTTCGTACTTAGTTAGAATGTAGCTAATCATGGATGTGTGATAAATGTCTTCAGAGAGTTCATTTCTGGCCAAAGGAAATGCACTTTGAATTCAATTCCAAAGATGAGTTATTTCAGGAAACTATGAACCTCCAACAGTGATGGCAAAAGGAAAAATGCACAAAATAACTGGGATCTTGGGGGAAGAAAACACGGTAGAGGTGAGAATGCTAAATCCTGGAGTGAGTATGAGGAATTCTGCCAAACAAAAGCATGGAGATTTCCAAGTGTAGATTCTAATCAACCCTGAAAGTCCTTGTCAGAGCCTGTGGGGGTCTAGAGACTGAAGGTGTTTCCAGAAGAATGAAGCAAGTTGGGCTAGTTGCGTGAGAAGGATACTATCGGGAGGCGAGAGGGGAGGCATAGTAAATATTTGTCTAAGGAATAAGAGAAAAAGGCATGTGATTAGAGACAGTGCATCAAAGGGTTAAAAAAAAAAAAAAAAACTAGTAAAAGTAGGAAGATATTCCCAAATGACAAAATTATTGTCAGAAAAAGTATAGTTCCCCTCCATTGTATTGATGGATCCCCATGGTCTTCCTGAGTTGGTGTGGATTCTTACAAACTGTGACATTGCTAATGTTTCTTCCAAAAGCTCAAATGACTCTTTTTTAATGGGAAATCAGATTTTATTAAACTAAAACAAGTTCTTACCCAGAAGACTTAAAACTTCATTTTGAAATGGATTGTGCAGCCTACTGCATGATGACAATAGCTGACATTTTCATTCTATAAGTGTGAGACCATCGTGGTTAGTTTCTAATATAATATGTGACATATAGGATCACTCTATTAGCTGAATAAAATATTACCAAATGACTCGAAATAAAGAAGCTTTTCTTTTCTTCTTCCTTTTTTTCCTAGATAAAAGTAAACAAGTTGTATATTACAATAATTTTCTGTCAAAGAAAAAAATAGTCTCCTTTCTAAGAGAAAATAAAGCCAACTATTTTAAAAATCAAGCTGAGGCTACAGCCTTCAAACTATCTGTTTTATTTCTTTGTAGACTTTAAACCATTTTAGATTTTCAAACTCAGTAAAATCTATTCAGCTAATTTGTATAGAGTGCCTATCACATACTGTGTGCTGGAGATGCAGCAATGAGTACATAGATAAAAGTGCCTGTCCTCACGTGGCTTCCAGTCTGCTGGGGGAAGATGGACAATACAAAATAAGTTACATATTTTAGCTACACATGGTGAATATGTATAAAGGATGATAAGGATTGCTGGGGGGTGGGGGTCGGTTGAAGTATTAAGTAGAAGATCAAAGAAGACCTGAATAAGAAGATGACATTTTCAGTCAAGACCTGAGGGAGGTTAGGGACCGAGCTAGCATGCAAACAAGACCAAATGCCCCTAGAGCATGCCCACAAGCCGTGCTGGAGCATGTCCGGATAGGTTGAAGACTGAGTACTCAACTAGGGAATTTGGACAACAGCCTAGTTGGAGTATATTCAAGAGAAAATAGGAGAGGGATTGGACATAGTGAGTATAGATAATATATGTAAAAGTGACTTTGCTGTAATGGAGAACAGAGAAATGGAGCTTTAGCCAGAGGATAGATTGGTATCAACTGATGTCTAGAGATTATTTTTCCTTTTTTTTTTTTTTTTTTTTTACCATGGGAGAAACAGCATCTGGGGGTGGGGTGGTAATGTGCTAATGAGAATAATTATAGTAGAGAAGAAAAACTTGATGAAGGGGAGAACGGTGGTTTGCTGCTGGGGTGATAATCTTTGCGTAGATAAGAGGGGGTCTAGTGCCTAAGTAGAGGGGATTGGTCTTGGATAGAAATACGGACTGTTTCCACAGAAACAGGAGAGAAAGCAGAGGATGTGGACCCAGATGCAAGTGGGTGGGTAGATGTGGTGGGAAGCTATGAAGTACAATATGAATGAGCAGGCAGACCTACAATGGCATGAGTTAAGAAAGAGTAAAATTAATTATTTAACATTCTCAGGATACTTAACCCAACAAAGGAGGCTGTGACATGCAGTGATAATGAAATAATTGATATTTCTTAACTAAATCAGTGCTTTTTAGGACAAGGATAAGGCATATGTCTATATGTGATTATAAAAGTAAGTATGTGTTTAATCCTTAAAGACTGTTAGAATAACTGAAACTTACCTCCCCACCACCAAATTTTTCATGGGCTAACTATTTTGTCATTAGACACAATATCAGAGGAAGGTAGATGGTTGAGTAATTATTCAGGCCCTGGAGAAGATTGTTGAATTTGGATCACCACATACCAAGCCAAATTTAAATAAAATATTTTAGAACACTGTCTTGTGTTCTGATTAAATTATTAATTTGTAGTCTAAATTTGAAGGAGTATCTGTAGTGATTTAAGCTATAGGTGCATACAAAATAAAAGGGGAAAACATACTAACAATGATAAGCGGCAAAGCAATTGTATTAAACCTCAGATGAGAAGGCAGTGTTTCTAACTTTATTATGTGCATTAGTCTGCTAGGGTGGCAATAACAAAATACCACAGACTAGGTGGCTTAAACAACAGATTTATTTATTTCTTTCTTACAGTTCTGGAGGCTGGAAGTCCCAGATCAACATGTTGGCAGGTTTGGCAGGTTGGATTTCTGGTGAGGCCTCTCTCCTTGCTTGCAGATGACTGGCTACCTTCTCATTGTGTCCTCACATGGCCTTTTCTCTGTGGGACCGCTCTGCATCTTCTTATAAGGACACCAGTCCTGTTGGATTAGGGCCACACCCTTGTAATCTATTTAACCTTAATTACCTCTTTAAAGACCCTGTCTCCAAATACAGTCACATTGGGGTTTAAGGCTTCAACCTACAAGTTGAAAAGTTATGACATTATGTGTCCTGAGTCCATAACATTATGTTAAACGTTTACTAGAGAGATATGAGTTAATAGAATCTCTTAGGCATTCCCCCTGTTTGGGATGCTGGGCTTCTGGCCTCTTGGAAACTGTTGATTCCCTTCTCAATGCAATGTTCTCAAAGTACACCAGGAGGTAGGAACTTTATGAGCATATTTGGACTAGTCCATCAGACAGCTATGTTCCCATGAAAGAAAAAGGGAGATGGAGGAAGATAAGGCCATCACAGAAACAATGTCATCTTTTGTTGGCAGGTCATTGGATAGGGTTCCGATTCCCTAACCTGACATCCTCCATAGCCTATCCCCTTCTACTTTAGCCTCTTCGTCCAAATGCCCCCAAAACTCCAGCCACCATTCTCTGAACATGCCACATCCTTTCATAACTCTGGGCCTCTGAACAAATGAGGTACTCTGCCTATATTCATCTGCTTCTTTACCTGACAAAGTCATAGCCATACTCCCAGATCTGGCTCAAATGCCACCTCTATCAAGCCTTTACTGCCTACTCCTCACCTTCAGGCAATTAGTTGTTTTATTTCCCATCTTCCCCCACAATCATTTCACTTGGCACACTTGTAGGTATCTGTTGGCATGGCTCTTTCCTCCACTACACTGCAGTCCCTTGAGAAAAGGGGCTATGTTTTGTTCTTCTTTGTACCCACAGTCCCTGCTGCAGTTCCTGACACATGGTAAAGGCTCAGTGAATATATGAGTAATAAATTATTTACTGAGCCCCTATCATGTTCCAGATACTGCCAAGGTGCTGGGAATACAAAATGGCTGAGGAGACAGACAGACAGTTTCCCTGTATGGAGCTTAGAGTCTGGAGACAGAGACAGAAAAAGTGTAAGCCAGCAAATGTAAGAATTTTAAGTTGTGATATGTGCTGTGAAGGAAATTAACACTGTTCCGAAATGGAGAAAGAGTGGATCTACTTTTGATAGGGTGGTCAGGGAAGGCCTCTCTGAGAAGTAACATGTCAACTGAGAGCTAAAGGATGAGAAGATGTTAGCAAGAGAATGTTCCAGAGAAAGGGAACAGTATGTGCAAAGGTCCTGAGACAGGAAAGAGCTGTTTAAAGAACTGGGAGAAGGCAAGCATGACGGTGCATAGTGATCAAGAGGGAGACAAGTAGGAAATGAGGTCTGAGACAGGCAGGAACCAAATCTAATGAGCCGTGGAAGAAGTTTGTGTTTTAGATCTGAATGCAGTATGAAACCAACTCACGTTTTATAGAGACCACTCTGGTACTGTAAGGGAAGAGATTAGAGGGGCAGGAATGGGTGGGGGGAGATACATATAAGAAGATAATTGCTGTACTACAGGGGAGAGATGATGAAGGCTTGGACCAGCCTGGCAGCAATGCAGACTGTGAAGACAGACTGGAGAGACATTTTGAAAGAGGAATCAACAAAATTTAGGGAGTAACTGGCTGTGGAAAATGAAGAAGAGGAGTCATGGAAGACTCTCAAGTTTCTGACCTAAGCAACAGATGGTGCCATTTATTTAACGGGAAAGTCCTAAGAACAAAGTTTCGGGGCACACGATAAGGATGAGAATGGAGAGTGTTTTAAACAGTTATGCCTACAGTAAATTCAATTAGCAATGTCAGGTGATTGATTGGGTAGGTAAGTATGGCACTCAGAGGAGAGAATAGGAGGCCATTACTACATAGATGGCATTGAAAGCCATGGAAGAGAGTATAAATAAAGAAAAGAGATCCAGAATTAAGCCCTGAAATAACAACCACCAGTGATCCTAGATGTGATTCAAAAAGATCAATGAACTATCTATAAAATAGATTTGGGGATGGTGGAGAAAGAGGGAGGGAGAGTGTTTGAGAATCCATCGCATTAGGTCAGCTAAGGTGTAATGCAGGCCTAGATTAGAATAAGTGAGAACTGATTCTTTTTCTCTTCTCATTATATACCATCTCCCATGGCATTCTCATTTCCTCTCCTAATGTCAACCATTGCTTCTGGGTTTATATTTCAGTCTTAATATTTCCACTTGCTTGCTGAACATCTCATTTGGGGAATCACACCAGTACCTCAAACCAAAAGACTCAATTCCAGCTCATTTGTTCCATTCACCTGTACTGCTGTTTTTATATTCCTACTCCCATTGATGCACCTACCAGGAAGTGAGAGGTGGATCTGTCACTGAGTCTATTCCCTCTTGTTCCTTTGTATTTTCCTTAATAAGTTGCTAAATCCCATTGATTACAATCAATCCCATTGATTGATTAGTAGGATCAGTAATATTATTTAATGTCTTAGTTTCCATTTGTAAAATGTAGTCACTTTTAAAAGTATCCACAATTGTCATAGATGCTAAGAAATGAAATTCTTTTAACCAAAGATTCAGTGTTACTATTTTTTTAAGAACTATAGTTTCTTCAAATCTTTTTCTTAAAAATTTACCTTTGGACTAAGATACAGTATGAGAAAAAGTTAAGACCGTTTGCAGAGAGATTTAGACTGGCAAAGTCATTCAACCTTAGCAGAAGAAGCAACTTTGGTTCTATTTTTATCATCACGTTTAGGAATGAATTACTGAAAGCAGAGATAGAAATAGAGATGGATAGAAAAGACCTGGGCCATCTAATTCATCTCCTTGTTAGTACAGGGAAGTTTCCTATGTCAAATGCCTTTGAGATATTGTGCAATAAAAGTCTTAGATTAACAACATTTCAATCACTTTTGTAAGGTGACTAATTATTTTTCAAGTTGCTCTCAGCATTGTTCTCTGAACTCCTTTCCATGTATCCCTGTCATGAGAGGTGTTTCCCTCTGTGCACAGAAATGGCCTAGGATCTCAAAGGGATGAACTTCAATTATTCTTCTATAGTAGTGATGAGTCTATATTAAGTTGGCCTCCCTCTTGATGATGCTTTTTGTGACCAGTGGCACACATTTGTGAAATCTTTACCCAGAACAAGCAGTGGTCCAGTTTGCTACCTTAAGGTGGTTAAAAACTAATGGGAACCTCTAGGGATCAGACATGCCCCTTGGCATCTAATGGTGCAGATTCAGTATTTTAATGGGGTTACCAATAGAATACTTTGTGTGGGATGTCCTCCTCAGTATCCCTATTGCGTTGAGGAGGGGAGGGGTGGGGGGGTAGCATTTGGAAAGATTGTTTTTAAGTTCTTTTTTAAAATTATTATTACTGTTATTTTATTGAAGTAGAGTTGATTTACCATGTTGTGGCAATCTCTGCTGTACAGCAAAGTGACTCGGTTATGCACACACAGACATTCTTTTTTTATATTCTTTTCCATTATGGTTCAGGATATTGAGTATAGTTCCCTGTGCTATACAGTAGGACCTTGTTGTTTATCCATTCTATATATAATAGCTTGCATCTACTAACCCCAAACTCCCAGTGCATCCCTCTCCCTCCCCCGCCCCCCCTTGGCAACCACAAGTCTGTTCTCTATGTCTATGAGTCTGTTTCCGTTTTGTAGATAGGTTCATTGTGCCATATTTTAGTGATATCATATGGTATTTCTCTTTCTCTTTCTGACTTCACTTAGTATGATAATCTCTAGTTGCATTAAGTTCTTTGACTATTGTTCAGTATCTCTCAGTTATCTCATATTTAGTTACTTAAGAATATTGTATGCTCTTTTGAAAGATATATTCTGTTGTTTTTTTCTAATCATTGACTCCCTCTATTCAGTTTCATGTACCTCCCCCCAACTGTTAAAAAATATTCTTAGGTCTGTAGGTATCATTTCTCCAAATTCTATGATATCTGCAAACCTCTGAGTTGGCACTCTTCTGTGTTGCCATTAATATGCCCCATACCTCCTCTTTCACTATCTATTAATAAATATGCCGAATAACACTAAATCTAGTATTTCCTTTGTGCTTTTCCATCAGCCATACCCCTCTTCCCATACTGAATGTACTCCATGTAACATTATCCTTTGTTTATACTGTTTGACGTAATTCTTAATCCAGTTGAGTCTATTCTTATTCAAGCCAATTAGTTTGGGCAAGAAGAGTTTACATGAACCAATACATAGATTGCAGTTCTTAAATGATTTCAGAAACTTCGGTTATATGAGTATAGTAATTTTAGCATTTTTAAAGTTCTTCCTCAGTATCTAGAACATTCATAATTAGCTGCTTGTGGAAAGCAACAAAATACGAACTCTAGAATGGTTTGAGATCTTACATTTCATAAGCTACCCATTTCCTTTACAGAGTCCTGATTTGCCCTTTTAAGCAGCTGCTACTTTGTAACACTCTCTCTTTTTTTCCATGGTTGAGTCTGTAAAACCAGAGACCAGGCAAAAGGCCTTGGTTGGCACTGGACACAAAGAGTAGGAGGTCATGTCTGACTTTGCTTTTACTACATGTTATAGAATTCTGGCAACTACCCAACAGCTGACCCAGACCCAGAATATATAATTAAATTATAAAGAAGTAGAAGTGTTAAGGCTATTGAGAAATGTTAACGGACGTGTTGGATTTAGTGAAGCGCGCCAAAAGAAAATAAGAGCTCCTTTGGTCCACAGTGCACATAACTCATCATTGCCCTTTCCCCTTCACCATAGGCAAGCATGCCACCGAGAAGACTTCATTCCCCGTCTCATCTGGTGTTCTAGGGAACTCTAAAGCCACAGGGATCACAACAGCTGCAATAAATAAAGCATCTATTCAATACATTTCCATGCCAAATATTATTCAGCATTCTTTTGGCCTTGGTTTGATAGAAAACAGCATGGTGAACTTACTACCTCTCCCTGTACTACAGTGAGCCCCAAGTATCTGTGAAAGATTTAACAATTCAAGCCTGCATGTAAGCAAAATCACTGTTCTCTCTATTTTAACATTATTAAGACAAAATACAGAGAACCAAAAAAAATGTAATACAGGAAGTCCGTTGTCACTATTGGAAAGGTATTGAATTAGTACTAGGCTTTTTTATTCTCCTCGGGGAAGATAATGAGAAGCATTCAGAGTATGTGTCCATGCAAATGTATGGGTCGGAGGGGGAATCTTTAAAAAAAATAAATGTTACATATGTGGCAATACGAGGAAGAATATTATTAAGGAATTTCACAGAATTTTTATGTAAAGTCTCATCATACAGTATTATGATCTCAGGGATATTTTGTGATATTTACTGAGTCTTCTGAGAATTCATTTATTCAGGTCATATTTTAAGGAGGAACTTATAAGATTCAGATCTAAAATATAATTCTATAATATGCCCAGCTGATCCCATTAAATCCAACCTGAAAAGGAGCAGTATAATGATGTGAACAATTCCCATTCTTTGAGTTGTTACACCTCACTTGAAATGCATTCCTTCTGGATTAAAACAGCAATTCCTCTTTTTTTTCTCTCTCCAGGCTGAGGTTCAACTATGCTACCTGGAAGCGCAGAGAGATGCTGTTGAGCAGATGTCCCTCAAGCTGTACAGCGAGCAGTACACCAGCAGCAGCAAGAGGAAAGAAGAGTTTGCTGATATGTCAAAAGTTCATTCAGTAGGAGGCGATGGGTAGGGGACTATTCTTTTTGTTGTTTTATTCTCACTAATCTCTACTTTTTCAATGACGTTCCACTGGTAGGTGTTAGGCAGGCATTTCATCCCTAGCTAACAAGAGAAGCGCAATAGGCGAGGCATTTACGTTCTTTTCCATTCATTTCAGAATTGAAGACTGTGGATTTTATCAGTGTGTCATCTCACCCAGAACTTCCTAACTTTGTTATTATTGTTTTCAAAACAGCCTTGTGATTTTATGAGTGTTTCTGTCACTACATTGTGCCTGTAATTTTTTTCAGTGTATTTCCCCCTCTTTAAACTTCACCATTTATTTTAAAGTCTATAGAAGCAACTTTTAAATACCAGAACCTCACTGGAAACTTGGTAGAACATAATTTTTCTGAAAAATATAGATATTTAATAATTGTTTAGGGACTATGGGCTCACCGGTTTGTCACATAAAGTCAACTGGAATAATGGACTAGCGCTTATTGTCTATGGTATGTGAAAAGACCCAGCAACTTCAGTGACCCACCAACAATTTCATTCAGCCTGAGACTAATGGACTAATGGCTGTATTTATATTGTACTAACTACCCATGCTATTGAATAGTTAAGTCATGCATTCAAATATTTCCAAATTACTTTAAAGTTATGCGAACATTGTGTGTGTGTATATATAAACATGTATGTATATATAATACATGTATAGAATTTTTTAAAAAGTATATTTAAAAAATTTTTTTCTGGCTCAATTTGAATATTTAGTAGGTGATTATTAAAGGGTAAAAGAGTGTAATGAAATTTAATTATTTCATAGTTTTAATGACTTGATAATAATTATACTCATAAAAACGGAAACAGTAACCTATTTCGCTTTTATACTTGAACTAGACAACACGGCGGAGAAACTGTTCCCCCAAGTTCTATTAGATGTTAATAGCACAGTATAAATCTATGGGGTGTAACTCTAGCCAAAATATTCCTTGAAAAGGCAGGAGGAAAGAAGTAAGTGCTTATGGTTCTGACGTGACTTAAAATCCAAATTCAAATTTGGGGAATAAATTAAGAACACAGTTTACAAATTCTGTCTTGTGATATAACCCAAGGTCTAAGAATGCAAGAAAAGAATCAGAGTCATAATTCTTTTTTAGGAAATGGGAAAGGACTTTTCAAAATTTAAAATTTACCTATCTATATAATTTGTTGCTCTATTAAGATATTTTTTATACATAGACATGTTATACATATATTTGCCTCATCTTATACGATTCAGAAGACATTTATTCACAAGAGGACAAGCATAGCAGCAAATAAGAAAGAAAAGGTTAAATCTTGGAGCATGAACAATAAGCTGTTTAGAGGCCTTAACGTGCTTTAATTTTTCTAAATGCCTAAATAGTCTCCGGTGTACCCACAACCACAAACTTTAGGTCACATTTTCATGTTTTCTAAAAGCCCTGGGGGTTGAGCGGGCACCATGTGCTTCTGACCTCAGATTCCAAGGGCCCAACCTGAGTACTTACTCTGGGCTCCACAAATCATAAATCTGCCCTGGGAATTGCTTAGTTAACAACAAGCATTGTTCTGTAAAGTGGGAGTATGTGAACTTGCCTGATATCCTTTGTTTATGCTCCTTAGGGTGCTGAAGGCTGTGCATTGTGCAGAAATTTAACAGCATGCTAAAGAAAAGGCAGCTATTTAATACTAAGGACAAAAAGCATATACTCCTTTCTATTTTCTGTTTACATACAGAAAACCATTGTTCGAGAAATGTATGTGGGTGAGGTTATCTGGGGTGTCCTGCCCCTAAGACTCTTTGCTCCCACAGTTGAATCCTTAATTCTGAAGCCTTAAGAACACAGCCTTGTAAAATTATCTGCTCCAATGATACATAAACTTCATTAACCGTTCATTTTGTTACATAGAATGAGCATTGTTTCTGATAAGCAATTGTGGGAATAGTGTGGGCTTTCTAGGGTCTTCATTCCATATGCATAGATATCCAGTCTACTAAAGAGAACATTAAGTTGGTGATACAATTTGTGTATTTTCATTTCATCCCCGTGCCTACATGCATGCGAAGAGGAGTATGTAGTTGAAAAATGTATAAGATTACTCCAGGGAAGACTCAGCTGCTAGACTGAATGGAGATCTTAAATTTCTAAGAATTTTGCATAACCAAAATATTGTTTAGAAATGAGTTTATAACCTTTCTGGCTTGACGAAAAGGTGTGCATCAAGGTGATTTAACACAGCTTATATACAACTATGAAATGTGTGTTTAGCAGTCATGAATATGTGCGGTGGGAAGATTTCCCCAAAAGTATGTGAACCTGTGCGAGCTGTAGTAACAGAGCGTGTCCCTCTGTGGGAGACTCTGGGCACTGGCTCCTGCATCACAAAGTGGGGAAGCCATGGCTTCCTGTAGGGACATACAATGCGTGAATTGGCACTTTTGATTCTGGCTGATTTAAATGAAAGCTTATAGATTGTTTTGTTTCTTTCATCCAGTAAATATCCACTGAAGGCCTACTAAGTGCATGGCATGATGTTCTGAGCAGAGTTTGTCAAGAACACTTATAATTTGTGTATTTTGTAAAGTATAACCATCTCTTTTTCTAACACCTCTTTCTATCAAGGAGTTATCTGATTTCATTTTTTTTAATGAATTTCAAAATCTTGTTTAATTCATTAAGCAGCATCCATGTCAAGACTTAGTGTCGATTAAAAACCATGTCTTTTGTTCAGCTTATAAATGATAGAACTGGGAGGCAGAAAGGCTGGGTGACTGGCTTGTCCAGGACCTCAACTCAGAGTCCTGGGTCATGATGCAGTGGACAACCCATAAAGTCACACTTTGCCCTCTCTCTGAGAATTTCATTCAGACCCTTGATAAACATTTTTCCCCCTAAAACACATGTTATGCATATTCCATACTGTATAAAATTTAAATTATGGTATCTTCCTACTATGGAAAAATGGAAGAGTCTTAAGGCAATTTCATTAAAGCCACAAGGAAGTTTGGGCAAAAACATTGCAAAGCAGGCGGTAAGTGGAAACAAAATTGACTTCATTCATTAATTTGATGAATATTATTAAATACCTCCTATATGAAGTGCAGAGATGAAATGGTCCCTGCCCTTGAGGGACTCACAGTTTGGTAGGGGGAGCCAGATCTGTAAGCAACATGTAATAAAGGATCACAAGTGCTGAGTTAGAAATCTGATTGGAACCAGAATCAGGGCTCGTGGAAGGCGAGGCTCAATGCTGACTGCGGTAGGGGGAGTTGGAGCAGGTCAGGAAAGACAGCAGAAAGAGAGGACTCTGAAGATGATTTTCAAAAGAAGCCTAGGTCAGGGGAAGAGTTTTCCAATTTAATCTGAACAAACATTTATTGAGCACTTACAGAGATAGACCGTAGTCCCTACCTTCATGAAACAGTCTAGCAAGAGAGTGCAGCATTAAGCCAGTATTTGCCGGTGCAATGAGGAAGAAGGGGAAGCAGAGGGTGCCAGGGAAGCTCAGAGCAAACAATGTGGACTCCATGAGGCAGGGTTGTGCCTGTCATGTTCACCACACTCAGCCCTGCACCCTGGAATGTGCTAGGTGCTCGGTGAATGCATTGATGCATAAATGAATAACTAAAACGGATCTGGGGGTCTGAGAGAGGGAGCAAAGGTCTGGAATCATTAGACTACCTGCTGTTCCATATGACTGGAGAGGAGGGTAGAAAGTTGGAGGGGGGTGGTGAAAACTAAGGCTTAGGAAGAAAGTGAAGTCCAGATCCTAGAGTTAATCACTGAGTTCATGGTTCTTAACCAGGATAGTGCATCAGGATTACCTATGCAGCTTTTAAGCCAAAACATGCCTGCCCGTCTCACCTCCCTAAAAATTCTGACTCAGTAGGCAGGAGTGGCCCAAGATGTATTTGATGCCCACTTCCAGTTGAGAACCATTGCCCTAGTGGTTTTCAAAGTGTGGTCTCTGGACCAACATCATTAGTGTCTCTTGGGAATTTGTTAGACATGCAAATTCTGGGTCCCACTCCGCATATACTAAATTGGAAAGTCTGGGGGCGGAGACCAGTAATGGAAAAAGTGGAGTCTGGATTGGAGGCTAAAGCCAGAAAGAGTCGATAAACCTTGGATGAGGGGAATGAGGGAGAAAAAAGAGCCACTCTGATGCTCCAGTTGCTGGCTCAAGGGGGAGAAGGAAACTAGGAGGATTTGGATTCAAATGATTTTCATGTCATTCAACACTTAATAACTCTTGAGCAGCTAGGAAGTGCAGACTCTACTAGGCACTGGGGATGTAGAGACAGTGGGACCCAAAGGGTGGCAGGGGCATGTCAGTCAGGAACGCCTGCTAGGAGAAGTGTCATGGAGGATGGCCTGGGTCAGAAGTGACAGCCAGAGTGTCTCCCACAAAGGAGACAGTGTGTACACACAGCTGGAACCAGCCAAGGATCCCAGCAAGACTAGACTGGCAATTTTCAAACAGTATTCTGTCAGCAGTCGGGAGAATAGGTTGCCATGGGCAATACTAGACAGCGATCGGTTAAGAGGATATTCCAGTCATCCACGTGAGAAATAGTTAGGGCCTGAGCTAATAAGACAGCAGGAATGGAAACTGAAAGAAGGAAGTTGAAGACAGGCCCTGGTCATTGAGTGGATGGGGGGCATTAAGGGAGGTGGAATTTAAGACAGACCTCCGTGTTTCAGGCTTTTACACTCTTGACAGATGGACATGGCATTCACTGAGGTGGGGAATGCAGGGGAGGAGCAGGGGGGCGGGGAAAAGCTGAGCGTTTGGGGCATAGTTCTTTTTATGATCTGCGTAACATCTAAGTAGAAATGCCCAGGAAGCAGGTCTGGAGCTCAGGAATGTCTTGGGCTCCACAACCATCAACAAGGACAGTATGGTAACTATGAGGTGGTAGAGGCTGAGAGAGCTAGGAGCTTACCTTGTGGTAGTCTATCCCATAAAATCTACCGCAGGTAGACATAACAGTATCTCTAAGAATGCTCGTTTTAAAAGGTATGGCTAATAGGAACATTTTTATTTCAGTTAGAGTCTTCCAGGCTCTATTATAGAAGTCTTCTAAAATAAAAACTATACCATTGAAAATTCCATGTGATATCTTGATTAGCAGGAATTGAGGACTACAGTTGACTATTATTTTCTGTCTTAAAGCTGCAGGCAACATGTCCTGATCCTAGATATTAGAATGCATTAGGTCTGCTCTGATTGCTTCCAAATGCACAATAGAATTTATTTTTAGGGATGGTCATACATTCACTCTAGTCTAATTTCTTAAAGGAGGAGAGAGAGCATACATGATTAAAAATTAAAGATTGGAATTCAAGTTGGCACTCTGCTACTTTTTAGCTGTGTGACCTTGATTGGGACACTTAACTTCCTCAGTATGCAATATCTCAGTCTGTAAAATAGTAATATTTTATTATTCCTATTATTATTATTATTATTATTATTCCTATTATTAAGTAGACTGATTATTATCCCAGTCTACTTCCCATGCTTTTTGCAGCACAGAACTACAATAATCAATAAGAAAATGTCTAAAATACCTGGAATGTAATAGATATGTGAAAAATTAGTTAATGAAATATGCATCAGAGCAACTACTGTGTTGCAGGGAGTTGTATGAGGTGCTAGGAATGGAAAAAATACATATGACTTAATCTCTACTGTCTAGTGAGGGAGAAAGACAGAGACACTCAGATACAACCTTATGAAATGATGGTCAAAATTCCAGATAGACAGTATTATGGGGATACTTAGGAGGCTTGCCTAATCCAGCCTGGCTAGAAGGGGTCAGGGAGGTTTATGGGAGGAGGGAACATCTGAGCTGTCTTAAAAGATGCATAGATACTAGCCATTAGGAAAAGGTTGGGTAGAATGAGGGTGAGGATTTCAGGTGTGTATGTAGGGGTGTGTGTGTGTGTGTGTGTGCGCGCGTGTGTGAGCGTGCACACACGCACATATTAAGGGTTACCATAAATAATAATTTGAAGCAGAAGGGCATGAAGATGTTTCCTGGCTCTGCTTCCTGGGATCAGGAGGGAATCCCAAGGGAGCTCTTAGAGTCTTCTGTTCTTGTGGTAAAGTTCTAGAAGATACTTCAGTCTCAGTCATATGCCAGGCTTCCTCTGGTTGTAGGGGAATTTGGGCAATGTCTACAGATGGATATGTAGTTAAGATTTATGCTCTGTGTGTAAGAATACAGGAGTATTCACCCTGTAAGGTTTTAGCGTAAATTTTACTTCCAAATACAAACAGTATATATAGGTTATTTACAAGCACAACAGGCTGAACTCAGTGAACTTTAATTAGACAAAAGGCTAAACGTTCAGCAGGAAAGATGAGTCCATTTTCCTTTAGGAAGAGAAGTATCCCTGGATCAGGGTGAAAACATACACAGATATATATATATACACCATATATAAAAAACACTCCCAAAGAGGAATGATATTGACAGATGAAAACAAATATATCACTATTTAAAACATTGCTTGATTAAAGATCAAATTTGACTCTAAATTAATTAAGCAATAAGATACACTGAATGACTGTAACTACCTGAGAAGCGATATAATCACCCCTGGATTTCACTGCAGCAGGGTGATCTTTCTAGTTTTCTGTTGAGCAAAAGGCCAAAAATATCTCTGTGCAGTTTGATGAACATGTATGCTCACTCATATTCTCTCTCTCTCTCTCTCTCTCTCTCTCACACACACACACACACAAAGACACACACACACACAAAATGACCATTTGGAATTTCTGCTCGATGGGTGTTTTTGGAACATTGCTACATAAAATGTTTTCTTTTTGGTACACACCAGCCATAAAATGAAGTACTATCTCTTCCATGTGCCAATGTTGAGAACACTTTTGCAGATATATCACTAGACAGCCCAAAGAGACCTTACTTCCACCCTGCATTTCTATTTTCTTCCCCTGATTCTTCCCCTGTCTTAAACTAATGAACAGCTGCTCAGTGTTCAGTTCCGGTTCTTTTTGCACCTTCTCTTGTGCTGTCGTGTTATTGAACAGTAAGATCTCAACACAGCCTGTAGTCAAAGGAGCCAAAAGTGCCTGACTACCTTCTGAAAAACTGATATTCTAGGCACTATGTGATTATTAAAATAGGTCTTTCTGGGCTGAAAAAAAAAATCTCACCAGTATAAATGTATTCATTTGGGATCATGATATTATATCCTTCTAATGTGCAAATACATTAAACTAATATTAGACCTAGACAGTCTTCCACTTCAGTAATCTAATGCCATCCATGCCAGGAGCCAACAAAGGGTAAACCAGAGAGGTAGTGGCATAATTTCTGGGGAAGTATTATTTCAAAGTTAACAAAGTTAACGGTAAAGTCAGCAATTATATATATATATATATATATGTATATATATATATATATATATATATATACATATACACACACATATCCTTTCCATCTTAATAATGTTCAAACAATTTCTGTACTGCTTTGGAGAGTTTATGGGGTCTGTTGAAGAAGGAGAGAGGTATGAGGGAACCTAAGACAAATCTAATCTACCTCATTTTAATGTGCAGAGCTTAATTCCTTTCTTTAAAATTTATTCCTTTATGCATTCCCCCATGTCTTTCACAAAGGATTTAGGTCAACTTACAAAAATATTTACAATAAAATAGAATAAATATTTGACTGAAGTAAGTTAAGCAAAAGAATATGTGTAAGAAAACAAACAAATGCATATTCTATGCATGTCCTCAAGAAGGGCAATGATTTGGCTCTAAGCTTTCCACATCCAAAGAAAAGAGTGAAATCTCATCCATCAGAAAATTCATAATGTCCTAAGATTAAAAATAATATATAAAGCTGGGGAAACACAGTTGCTTATGCCATTGAGTCCTGAGAGGAATTTCTCCTGTAGTTCTTCAAGGAGAAGATAGGCATCTGTGATACTACATCCCTATAAGAGAAAACAAATTCCCGAGGCAGTTTTTTGATGTAGGCTGCAAAAGTGATGGCAAAGCACAATTCAGTAAGAGCCGTTTTATGAGTAACCAGAACCTTGTAGTCTGAGCATAGCACTCTGTGGCCAGGGTCAGCCTTGATGGAGGAGATAGACAAAGACATTTTGGGAGAGGTCTCCATATTAAGTCTGCCACCAGGTTTTTGTTAGGGATTGGGTGGCCGAGAGTTATTTCTAGGTTATTTACCTCTTACCCTAACCCTGAGGGTAAATATTCTCTGTTGCTTGTTAAATCTTTGAAAAACAGGGAGGCCTAGGGTGGAGTAGACCTTTTACCAAAGGCTGAGCTGCCCAGCGCTCACCAGTGTGCCAGTAGCAAGTCTGGATCCAGCCCCCTCTAACACACAGACAATGACATAGGAAGTTTTATATCTTTTTTTTTTTTTTTAAACAACATCATCTCTTGCTTTGTCTTCGGACGTATGGCTTCTCCCATTTGTGTTAGAAACACTACTGATTCTAAATTCTTCAGAATGTTTTCAAGCTTTTTGGCTAGAACTTAGTGCAGTGTATTATCTGAAAATTTAGAGAAAGATTTGACTTCCTGACAGCCTAACAGAATCCTCTAAGTACCTCTAGAAATTTACATTAATATTTCTAATTTTATGGCTAATCCTGGAGGTTAGAATTTTTTTGCTTTATGGCTTTTATTTTAATAGCAAGTGTTTATGGACAGACTGTCCATGAGACCATGAGAAAGTGGGGCCAGTCATTAACAAATCTGTAGGGTTGATCTTATTTTTCTCAGACATTTTCATATGTACATGGGTATATATGAGAATTGAGAAAATTACTGCTGGAAAGAACTCCATATTCCTTTTTATTTATTAATGGCAAAGGCAGGCTGCTTTTCTCATGAGGAAGTGGCTCATGAATTTTCATTCAAAATAGTAAATTAGTGTCCACACTTTAATATGTTTAGAGTGGAAAGGGATTCTACATGCAACTGTGCATATCAGATTTCATGTCTGGAAAGCTAAATTTTATTCTTTAATGATATTATGATTGGGCTAGGTGCCACTCTTGTATCTCCCTTTTGTGCTTACATGACACATGGAATAGAGGATGATGGGAAATTCTAATCTATTATTAGTATTTTACTTCAGTAATATTCTTAAACTATTTTTTTTACAAGATTTTGTTACCATTACCTTTAGTGTCATTTTTGAAAACCAGAGGCAAACTTCCTTGAGCAAATAATGTGAACAGTGAGCACTTAGTGAATATTTGGGGAAAGAATCAATATACTAAAGAAGCTAGGAAAATTGGATCATTTAACAGAAGTTCCAACATAGACAAGCTGGTATCTCAGGAACCTATCCTGTGTTTTTGGATGTGTTGGTGTGAAATGAACCATTAAGTTTACAAAAGATGGATTCTTAAATGCTCCAAAATATGTATTACTCAGCCTTAGGTAGAAAAACTTCCAGGGCTTTTTAGTATTATTTTTTCTTCAACTGAGAGTTGCTCTATTTTGATGATTTCTTCATTTGGTTTCTGGTTTAATCAAAATTCCTTAGTGGACCAAGCTGGAACCTCATATATTCACACACACCTCCCATTGATTTCACTTGGGTGAAACTTTATCTTTTAAGCAAAGTTTAAGTTGAAATGTTGAGTTAATGATGCTCACTTTAAATACCAAAGGCTGAATGCATTTATGTATTCAAACACTTAGCTGGTTAAACGTAACTCCCACCAGGGTTTAGAGGAAGGATCATTTCTGAGACTGTGCCAGCCTCACAAATAATATATTGCTATCCAATCTGCAGAAAAATGATACTGAACAGGCTTGTTAGTATTTTATTTCTATGGTGAAAGGCCCTGGAATCTTTCTTTAACCTTAAAAAGACAGAGAAAATGGTGGACAAGATGTTGGGAAATACTTTTGGCAATTACCATAGTAGTTAGCCCAAATTTAGAAATAAACTCTAAAGAAAAAATTACACATTTATTTTTCCATAGCCTTGTCTCTCTATTAGAATTTCAGACCATGAAATAAACACATAATTCTGTATTTATCTAACAAAAGCTGACTTTGATTTAGAAGGCTTTCTCCTCATACCATCATGAAGCTTTTAAAGCTCCGAAACTGGTTATATCATACCTACAATAGGATGTCCAACTCTTTTGTTGTGAACCCTTCAGGTATATGGCAATTTAAAGGAAAAATATCCGAAAGAATAGCATTTTGGTCATGTGTTTGATTTATAACACCTTCTTAGAGTATTATACAAGTCTGCCTCGTAACATTTTCATAGAGAGTATAACATATTCATAGAGTACTGAAAAGGTATGCTTTGAGACCTTTTAACATCTAGGAGATTATATATTTGAGTGAATGAGTTGACATGAACCCAAGCACATTTACAAAGAAAATTTTATAAGGAAAATCCCCCCAAAAGAGTAGTTCCTGTACTCGTAGGCTTTATAAGATTCTGAACTACTTGCCACAATTTGTCACCTCTCTCTCCCTTTTAAAAAGAGGGCATTTGTCACCAGGATTTCAAAAAAAAGTACCTGGTTCTGAATTCAGCTGATTGAATCAGCATATTCTTCAAAGGGATGTAGAACTGTTAACTAGTTCTATGCTACCCCTGATAAATTTACTCGTCTATGATCTTTTTTGTTTTCCTGTATAGTAGCTGGCATTTTCCCTGGAAAACATCTTTTATAAAATCACTAGTATACAGCACACCTTTGCAAGTAATATAAGCATAAGAAAGTAAGCTACTTCCTTTATCCAAGGATTTTCCTAATATAATGAGCACGTTAAATTATAGTCATTTCAGAAGGTTTCAAAAAAACCAACAAAGAAATTCTAGTAATTTATTTCTGATTTGCTACAAAGTTATGTATTTGATTTCACTAAATTTGGAAAACTGTCAGGTTTTTTTCTAAGCTGTGAATTAACACATGGCAAAGAATCTGAAATCAGGTACAAATGCTTAAAAAATGTTTTTGTCTTCAGTATTAGGACCTTATGAGAATTTGTTGTTTAGAAAACACTAGCGCCAGTTCTACACTTAATGAAACAAACTATAGAACCAAAGCATTTACCATATTTAACAAACTCAAGCCTAAATATTCTCAGCTAGGATGAAAACAGACTAGACTGGAGGAAGTGTATCTGTGTTAGGTTCATTCACCACTCGCTGGTCTCCAGTGTAGACCATCCAAGAACGAGCCTGAGGTACATTTAACTAGAAGAAATGGCTTTTGTTCTAAGTCCTTTGATAGGGAGAATAATAGGAGGGAACAGCTCAATGGATATAAAGACATGTTAAAGAGCTAGTAAAAAAATTCCATGATTGTGAACATTTTATCATCCCATATGCAGTTTTCATCTATTTAAAATCTACTCATAAATCTCCTTTAATTTTTAATATAGAAGCAGGATGTGAAGGGAATGGGAAGGCAACTCACATTAATTGAGAATATACTGCAAATAATCATTTCAAATAAGCAAATGTACCATTGTATACTGAAGGCAAAATCTCACCTTCAGAATGAATGAAGAAGTCTGTCTATATTGCACTGGTTTGTATTGGCATTTGGGGATGAGATATTATCTCTATCACATACTGCTCTTCTGAAGTCATTCTGGTCCTACTAAAAGTTTTTGGTTTCATTATCTACATTCATTCATCATCATTTACCAGGTACTATCCTGGGCATTAGGGGTACAAAGATAAATTCATACCTTGCCCTTGAATTGTTTAGTCATAATCAAAGTTTCTTTTTAAATCATACACGTATAGAAAAGAAAGCAGGCTTCCTTATTATCTCTTACTGATTGATAATTTATGAGACTTCCTAAATACATACTTCCCTGGTACAACAAGGGAAAAAAACCTGGTTTTAAGATCAGAGTTCAGGCTCTTACACAAAATGCTTGTATCCTCTCCTAACAAATTAACCTTCTCTTTAGGGAACAACCTCTTGGGATAAATGCTGTTTTTCAGATTTCCTATTCCTCTCCCTTCTCTTGTGCAAGATGACATCTGAGCATATAGCGGGCTTACATGACCTTGTGATTCTGGGGTACAGTGAGGCTCCCTGGCTTAATGTGGCCCCTGGGTGCAAGCTGGCTGGGTTCAGTGAAATGGGTCTTGCCCCTGACATTATGAGGTTGCTCCCGACAGAGGGCTGTGGCCGTGTTGTTATCTCTTGGCTTGGTCAGGAGGTATTTCCTGCTGACTAAACCTCATCTCAGCCTTCACTGGCGCAGCCAACTCCCTGAGGTCTGGCTTCAGAGGCCACCCTGGCTCTCCTTGGTGTGTGTGTGGGGGGGTGGTCATTGTGTCTCTGTTGCCATGGCAACACCTCTGTCAAGTTCACCAGCTGAACTCCAAGAAACATCATGGAAGGATGAGAGAACAGGGTAGCAAAGGGAGTCCTGACCACAGCTCTCTGACTACAACATCCCCACTTCAGGTTATTGTGAGGACATTGTTTAAGGCAATCTCCCAGACTTCCTAGCAGGAAACAGAGCTGACATCCTGGTGCTTTTGGCTTTCCCTTTAGGTCTTAGGCCAAGAGAGAGGCGGACACACATTTGAGCACCTGCTCCTCTTACCTTTATTTTGCTCTTATTCTCCAAATCCACTGAGATGGAAGGGGTGAGCTTTTTCCTTCCTTTACCCTTTGCTTTTATTATTCCCCTAGATATTCTCTCCTGTATGCAAGTATTAGGATCATACTCTCCTAATTCGGGGGATGGCATTCCACCTTTCCCCTGTCTTTATGGTCAAAATGTGGGAGGGTGCAAGGAGAGAAAAACAATGAACATAATTCAGGAGGTATTTCTAAATGACTGTGCCCGTCGTGTGAGCAAATGCTTATTAGTCATTACTTATTAGTCACTCACAGAATGACTAAAGAAAGCCTGATGGTTTATTTATCCCTGCTGCAGTGGTTTTGGCTTGTTTGTTAGTATTTTGAAATGGGATACTATTTCAGATTTCACACGTATACTGTAAGTCCTTGCTACTCCAAGTGAGACCCAGGACCAGCAGCGTTGCTAGTTGCCAACACTCATTAGAAACACAGAATCTCAGCCCCACCCTAGAAGTACTGAGTCAGTATCTGCATTTCAGCAAGCTCTTCAGCTATGCCATATGCACATTAGAGTTTGAAAAGCACTGCTCTAGACCACCTTAGCCTTACTGAAGGTTTTGGCTACATCACCTATACCCATCATTGGCATTCAGTAAACATTTATGAATTAATTCTGTGTGTTAGCCAATGATAATCCTTGTCCTGGGCACTTATGGTTCTAATCAAGAAGCTTTATAATTATGGTAAAGTAATTAAAATAAACTAGACAATTCTAGATCTAGTCTCCTTCATCACCAGACACACCTTAATTTTTTTGACAAATCTGTTAAGATTAAATTGTAAGTTATGAAAAGTGGATGTTCATTTTCTTGGAAAGCAGTCATTTCATGTATAGAGACAGGAACAAAGTGGTAATAAAATGCTCACTTGATAAATTCAGATTCATACCTGAGGCTGCTGCTTCATTAGTACTGTTAGGGTTTTGCTCAGTTAGAGTTTGACAAGACTCTAGGATTTCTTTTAGGGGGATGATTTTGGGGAGAAGGACACAGTCATAGTTTTTCATTCTGCGCTTTCGTTTTCTGATCACAGTGTTTTAGAAGAATCTGAGCTTTACTTATTCACCAAGCTTTCAAGAGAGAATCACATTAATCCTTTTAAGCTCCTTATTCTAATGATTTATTTTGTTGAAAACCATAGTGATCCGCCTTTGAATTTTAATGATTGCTGGCTATTCAGAGATTCATTGTTTTGACTTCCTGTCCTTACCTTTGTTTCCTACATGTCTGTGGGGAACACCTGTCTCATACTGGATCTGCCCCTGGTTCTCACTGGCTTACCAGAGTCACTCAAGCCTATCCCTGAGTGTTAAGCTGAAATGCTGGCTACTCATCCATGACAGTATATGTAGGATATATGTTTGCAGAGATAGGCAGATAGACAGCAGAGGGACAGATAAATGATTGAGTCATTTCCCAGTGAAAATAATATTTTGGATATGATAGTATATTGTGATCATTTTAGAGAAATTAGTTGAATTAGTATTCTTAATCATGAATGTATTGGGATGCAATATCTGTGGAAAATCTAGTCATAGAGAAAGGGGTTTGAATGTTGAGAGTGCTGTTTTCACCCCAAGTTCTTGACTGTGTAAACTTCACAAGGCACTGACCCTCCATTTCTCAGTCTGTTAAATATGGCAATGCTCTTTTTCAAGGACATAGTAGTAATCATTTTGTTCAAATGCTGCAAATCCTCAGAAAGGGTGAACAAATGGAAATAGCCATGATATGTCTCAGGTATGAGCATCAGAATCACATGTTACGTTTTCAAAATCTAAGAAATGGCTATGTCACAAGCTTGAGTTCCTATTTTGCCCACTGTTTAACCACACAGAGAATTTTTCCTTCTCTTTTTACAGGTATCACCTAGGAACATCATAGGTTTTCAGGAATATATTATTCTAATATGAGATTTTAACAACTACACTGTATTTATGCATAATACATTCTGTGCCTTATCTTCAGGCTTCTGGACTTTGATTCAGAATATCAGGAGCTCTGGGATTGGCTGATTGACATGGAGTCCCTCGTGATGGACAGTCACGACCTGATGATGTCAGAGGAACAGCAGCAGCATCTTTACAAGGTTAGAGCTACCCTTCCTGTCTTTACCTTTGCTGCGGAAGATCTGATTAGCCTGACAAGTCTTTCTCTCAGGATATCTTTTGCGTTCATTGTATGTATCATGGTGTCTATTAGAATTCCCTTCCCTGTCCCCAAACTCATTTCCATCCCCTGCGTGCTGACAGGCTGCATGGACATCATAATTGCAAGAAAGTTCCCTTTATCACATTCTATTTGGTGTAATTCTATAGAAGGAAAAAGATTTATCTTCAAGATGAATAGCAATAAATGAAACCGCATTAATAAGTAGACTGAAACAAAATGAAGGATAAATGGATTGGTAACATTTCACAAAATGTGTTTTGATTGGAGCACTCAGGTGGATTCTATCCACCCCCTCAGATCTTTCCAGAGATAAAAGAAATTTGCCTTCTGTTTGGCTTGCTGCTTCCGGGGTACAGGTCTTGTCCAATTTAATGTTTATTGGTGTTACGTAGCGCAGACGTTGTCAAATTAAGTCAATACGTTTGCATGTGATTGAAGAAAACTGGCTTTGTACTCACATATTGATTGTAGGCAATCCATCTAATAACTATCTATATTGTTTTCCATGTCTGTTAATTCACCCCTAGCCTAATGTGTTTTACCAATTCTACTTAAATAGTCTTAGAAGTTCTTACAAAACAACCATGTGATTTTGACTGAAAAAATGGTTGTAAGATTCAGTGTCTGAAAAAGCAGTTGGGGAGGGTAGAGGGACTTTCCACTGAAATATCAGACTGCAGTAAATCTTCCTCATTTAGGCAATTTTTATTGGAGTAATTCTGACAGTTGTCATCCTTGAATTGCTTTGAGCATATGGCATATTTCAAAGAGCAGATTGTGAATCATAAAAAATAAAATTAATAACTAACCACAGAATCAGCAACAGTATAATGACAAGAAACAACTACCCTCTAGCTTTTTAAAATTTCTTGTAGAATAAGAAGTACATTCAAGGTCAAATAAAAGTTGTCTTCTTTCTTCTCCAGTTTTTATCATTTTTAAGTTACCTTTCCTTAATACATTATTTTAAATTTTACCTCCTCTAAAGAGAGATATTTATTTTCAAGGGTCTGGTAGACTTTAATTAGTGTCCCTCGGGGATCATCTTAGTTAAGAGAAGATATAAGCTCCTTAGGGACTCAGCAAATGGTGATATTTTACTCCCTAAAGAATTCTGTCCAACATTAATCAAGTTTGTTGACTACTAGCTGTTTCCTATATGGATAGCTGTCCACATTACCCACAAAGCTACCATCTTCTGGCATCACATATTGTTAGAATAACAATTTCAACCTAATGTAACCAAAGCCAGGTGATTTCTCATTTCATGCCGGGATCAAGAATTATGTGTGAAAAGTGCCTATAAATCTATATTAATTTAATGGTACAAAAATATTTGTTTCATTCCTAAGACTTAAGCATTAGAAGTCCAGCCAAAAAAGAAAAAAAAAATACAAAAGTTATCTAATCATAAGCCATTATCTCAGATTTTATTTCACCCATGATGCCAAATAACATTTCTTTTCTTCTTGATGCATTTTGTATTTTGCACATAAACCACTATTTTTTTTAGCAACAGTGCTATTCTTTGTCAAAATCACATTCATATAATTTACATCACAATTAATAGGAAAACATTGAACAAAAAGTGCAGTCTTCTTTTACTTGTGGTTTCCTTGTAAGGGCTCTGCCTGAGAATTCCCATTCTGGCATATTGAAGGCCATTATTCCACCCACTTAGTACTTCTGGATTATAGTATTTTTCCAAACATTTTTATACTAGGGCTCTTCATTTGTGACTAATGTCCTCTGTTTCTTCTTTCAGATGCTCAGCATATCTAAGCTCACTAGACTAGCACTGATTTTGCATTAGGCTTGTAAACAAATTAAAGATTATGTTAGAAACCAAGGACAGTGCTATAGGTTTGTAGAGTGTCACTCTTTATATAAGATCCCAAATTATTCCAGAGGTTTAGAAACCTCCAAAGCAATCCTGAGGATATTGATGAAGGAGTCATTTAGAGCTTGGGGTGGCTCCTGAATTAGAAAAACTGAGGGAAGAAAATTAATTTCAGGTCTTTGCCAAGAATCCCCAGGGATTCTTAGGTTAGGTCAACATTTTCAGTGTCCCATTTCTCTGTTCTAATCTGCTTTTCTAGGAATCAACAAAACTAATGCCTTGGGGGAGGGAGGTTTGGAGCCGGTTGATCACAGAGACCCCTAAAGGACTAAAGCTTTTCAGTTGGTCCCCGGCCTTTCTAGGCTTTCGATACCATTTGAGTCTACCTTAGTCATCTTTAATCTTAAAATCTGTTGGCCCTAAAAATTACCAATGCTTCATCAGCATTTTTCACCAAGGGCGCCATTGACATTTGGGACAAAACAATTTTTTATTAGTTTGTGCAACCGTTCCTTCCACTACAGGACATTTGTTATTCATGTTTCTCTAGTCATTGTGACAACTCAGTTGGACACCCAACTCATTTCACAGCATTTTCAATCTATCTCAACTTATCTACATCATCTTCATTTCTTAAAACGCTTGTATAACAGCAAGAAAAATGCTTTGCCCTTGTATTCTTTGTTATTAAGCAAAGCACCTTACGTGGTTGATATTGAACTAATAGTCGTTGAGTTAAAACAATTAAGGATGGGATTGAAGCTCATGATCCCTGCTATTAATGTAAAGAATGAGGGTGAAAAACTTTTAAGAGAGACCTTCAACTGAGGGATGGTAAAATTCCAGGAACTGTAGATCAGGACAGAATCATTATTCCTGTTATCATAGAATCTGAAACTTTTGTTCTCCTCTCCCTAGGGTGGGGCTCTCTCTGTTTCATCATTCAGCTGATTTCCTGGCATGGATAGGCATGCCCAGACCCCAATTCTGCATTACTCAGTCCTAGGTTGATGTCTGAAAATCACCTTTGGAAATGTTAGGTTAGAGAAAAGTAGTAAGATGGTCGTCAGTGAGTGTGAAGATTTTTTAGCATTTTCAACGTTAGACACTACCTTTCCTGACTTTACCTGTTTATTTTATATTCTTGTCTCTGCTAGAAAATCATGTGACCTTAACTCCTATATATGGAACTTCTGATAAAGACCCCAGACTATTCATTCAGCAGACCTCCTGAGTGGAGCACCTGTTATGATATCTTGGTTACCCCAAACCAGCCAAATATTCAAGAAACTTTTAAAGGAAGAGAATTAGGTTTAACAGGCAAAGAATACATAGATACAACCTCACATAATTTAGAACCTTAATATTACAATGGGCTGTAAAGTGGATTATCTGTTTAAAACATTTCTTGTTATTTTCAGATTGTTAGAAATTTAAGATCATTTTCTTTCTGATTAGTTTTAAACTGCAGGGCCATTAGAACAACCTGATTCTTATTAAAAAGTAACCACTCCCTTAAATATGTTTTCTTCTTTGTTTGGAGACAGTGAGACATACTGCCAATGTCTTTCCTTCCCCCTTCTCGGTCTGGCTCAGCCTCAGAATGGGGACCTTCTGAAGCTATTTTCTAATAAACATTGGCAGTATCATCAGCTTAGAAAACACAAATGTAGTCTTTTCTCGTTTTTTTCTTCCTCAATCTGAGAGTCAGCTCCAAGGAGAATTTACTCCCACTCTCTCATTTTCTTTCTCTTCATTCCTGCTACCTTCCTAAGTAGGACAATTTAATTTGTCAAAAGTAACACCATGATTTTGAAAGTTCAGCTCCTGTTTGGACTAGCGTTACGAAGCCAGAATTCATAATCACAGGGAGCTGTCTGCATGTGCATTAACTATTAATGGAGAAATATTTAAAACCCACTTGCAAAGGAGAAGCTTCATATTTTCATATCTGCAGATCAAAGGTGGCATTATTCTTGGGTTCAGGGAAGCTCAAGACACCTCCTCCCCCATCCTATATACTTTATAGACTGAGTGACCTGGAAGCATCTCCATGATGGGAGAGCTGGAGGCCAGGCAGCGGCTGTTGCTGCCGCCTCGCCCTCTGCAGCGGGCGCAGCTGGTTCTGGAGTGCCGTGAGGCTGTGCCCTGTCAGGGGCTTCTTTCCTTGCCACAGGGCACTGCTGTTCTCTGCCACCTGCAGAGCACAGGTGACAGAGCCCCTAGCTGTCTGGATTGGTGTGGGGTTTCAAGGGTTAATTTCAAGGGCCAAATTCAGAAGTTGTAGGCTGGTGATTATTGTTATAATTAAACAAGAGCTGTTTTCAGGTAGTGTGAAGCTCACTAAAACACCACATTTATAGATTTGTTCCTCGAGTGAATGGCTTAGCTGCTCCTCATCAATAAAATATTAGATTATATTACTTCTCAGGGGTTAAAAATAACCCTTCCAGCTTAAAAAAAAATAACAATATTAACACTCACTTCAACCAAGACCTGTATACTTTCAGGGAATTTACACTGAAGATGCTATACTTAATTTAGAGGGTTGGTTACTCATGTTTTCTGCTTTTATGGGAAAAATGCAAGTGTCCTCTATCTTTCTCCATTGGCATATCTGTAAAAATATATCCTGTGTGAAAAAGGAAAAGAACCATTCATTCTATATAATACAATGCTCACTAAACATATTAATTGCATTTTTATTTTGTTATTGGTTTGAGGTTGTAAGAACTCATAAGAATTCACAGGGGAATAATAAAAATATTTTTAATATATAAGTACAAATCAGAACTGGGAAAATATATGTAAGCTGGATTCTATTTCTGTGAGAAGAGCTAATATGTAGGCACATAGACTATAAGGTCCTACACAATTACTAAAGATGATCCTAAAAGTTTATTCTGGATTTCCTGGTAGTGAAAGCAAAGAGGGAAATGTGGTCAAATGCTAAATTTACATTTTCCACGAGAAAAAACATTATACTTCCTTTGGAGAAATTGTTTATTTTGATGCTTAGAAATGAAGATATTTTCTTTTAGGATTTTTTTATATAAGGGGTTAGAATGGTATAGTAGAGAAATGCCTAACCACAATATTTCTTACAAGTAGCTTTCTGAACTTAATATTTCTGGCAAATGAGTTAGTTATTTTTTCTCTGACTCTATTGCCGGGTAATGTTTAGAGATTTTGAGCACAGCTCTCGCCCATAGGTGGCTCCTTTCAATGATAGTGTGACCAGATGGAATTAATGAAAGGACATCGTTATTATATATTGGAAAAGAAGAGGTTATTAGTAAAATGAGAAAGAAACATAAACATTGAAGAGATGGAAAAGCAGTTGAAATTAGTTAATTCAAAGTTAACCAAAGGAAAAAAGAATAAAGGAGTAAATTAAAATCATGGGTAGATGAATGAATAAATAAGAAAATGCTAAAAAATCAAATACAAACAAATTTTTAAAACCAAAACATTGAAAGAAGAATTGTTTCAGGAAAAAAAGCCAGATACAAGAAAGGGCTAAATTTTAAAGGAGAAAATGTTACTTTAGAGAATTTGGGTGTGTATTATAAGACAAGCATTATGACTTTTAAAAGAAACGTGTATGGAATGGGATAAGAAATTCTGGGGAATAAGAAATACAGTGTAAAAGAAGAAAAATGGGACATAGTTGACTTGTTATTTTGTAACTATTGATGCCAAAATGATGCCAAATGATGCCATAGCTATGAACCAATCATAGAAAACAGATTAATCATGCTATTCCTATATTTTATAAATTCAACCCTCTACAATAGTTCTCTTTCATTTTGTTCTGGACTACATTGATCTAAATAATTTCAGATGTGGCTTGATACCTTTATGACTGAACTTGAGCTCTTAAAAATGTAATGGTAGGCTGGTTCATAGTCCAGGTCATAGTAGCTAGGATTAAAATAGAAGAAAATCCATGAACTTTTAAAAAAAATTTACAAGAATAGAAGTACATGTCAAAAAATTAAATTCTGTTAATTAAGCCTTATATTGGAATTTCAGTACCAAAATTTTCTACCTTGATTGTTCAAAATGAAGCAAATTACTAGTTATTGAAGCAGTCAAGGTAAAAATGTACCAGATGTATCAGGCACAAGAACCTAATGATAATTTTTTACCTCTTTCCCAGTAGATTATTTGTAGAGCTTAACTGTATGTTAGATTAAAACTGCATTAAGATAAGAAGAATATGCTTAAAATCATTATAATGTTTCAAAAAACATTATCTAATCTTTTTTAAAGTGATCAGAATGGAAAAACCTAGGCCACCTCCACTGCTATCTAGAAGTGAATTTGTTGTTCCATTTTTATTAAAGTTCAAAAAGTCCTTAGATTAACTGTCATATTAATTTGAGCTTTGATTCATCAGTGTTTGCTTTGAATACTTGAATATATGTATATGTTTTTTTTTCTTTCCTTTTTTTTTTTTTTTTGAGAAAGGGCAAAACTTATCCTGAAAATGTTTAGAAGAAAAAGTAGATGGATGTGGTTTCTGAACAATATATGAAACACTATGTATGCTGGAGCTTATAATACCTATTTTCATTGCTTTTTTAAAAGGAAAAAAAAAAAGAAGGATGTTAAGAGAATAGTATGCCAAGAAATAGCTGGCTCTGTGTGCAGAGGGGCAGGGAAGGGAAGCCCCGCCAGCAGTTTTTGTCTCTGGCGGGTGAGCCACTGTCCGGAAGGTGCGTTGGCTCTCTGGGCAGCCTCTGCTGTATCGTGCTGCTCCGTCTCCCTGGCCTGGCCTGCTCTGGCCTAGAGTGGATCAAACAAGCCGTGGGGAAAGTTCCCCTCATTTGCATCACTTCTAGACAGCCCTGTCTTACTCTTTGCTGACAGGAAATCACTGTCTTTGTCACCTTTTCTCAGGGCCCTCCTTTTGGCAGAGATGGGCCATGTGACCACGCTTAATCACAACAACAGGGCTGGCTCAGGACTCAATGACATGTTTTCCTCAGCACTTCAGTAAATGGGGTAGAGGAGTCAGTAGGAAATGACTACATTAATTTTAGAGTGAAAAGATAATTAACCCTTGAAGGACTAATGCTACAACCTATGGAATTATTATTCAAATTGAAGTTAATTCATCAAAAACTTGTGAAAACTATCTTCCCTAATGCAACTGTTTAAAAAAATAAACCTTGAATAGTAAGATTTGGGCATGTTGGAGGGAGAGTGGGAAGAAGGCGGGGGAGAGCGGGGCTTTGGGTGGAGAGTGGAGAGAGAAGTGGGGGATAAAGGGAGAGGGAAATCATAGCAGGCATTAGCTATGTTTGAAAAAGCAACTTAAATGGGCTAAAACTTCAACATTTGGGACTGAAGGCTGGAGCATGTAAAACGCTTACTTAGATGATATGAATAGGACACTGGCAAACAAAAGCAGCAGTGTGCTCCTAGAAAACTGTGCTTAAAGGAGTTTCCTTGGCAACAGAAATGCAGTTCCAAAAGTAGACAGAACTTTCCTCAGAAAACATACTATTAATAACAACCTTCCGGAACAACTTGGAACAATTTGACAACTTGGCAATAATAATGCCAAGTGTTCTGCAAATTAATCTAACACATAACTGTTATGTTTCCCTTGCCCATAATTTTGCTGGACTCTACCTAGAACTCATTGCTTTTCAGTGGCACAAGTGTGAAAATTATTTCTAAATGTTGTCATGGAAAAAAGAAAACCAAAAGAAGTGCTAGTGGCCAACAGTGGCCAGTGATTGTGTTCAGCCTTTTGGAACCTACCAGAGAACTTGGTTTAATGAGATGAGTTTATTCCAATTAAAGCTATTACACTTAATATCTCATTCCAACAAAGATACTTTCACAAACAAAACTTGGTAAAGGGTTAACAGCCTGAGATTTGCTGTGATGTGAAGCACATCTTGAGGCCATTGGTTATATAAATGTAACACTTCACTAGATACATGCTGGGTGTTATTTTTAAAAGCATCATCATTTCTTGTCAGCCCAGAGAATAAACTAATCTCAGATCTACTTGGCCAATGGGAATCATTTGAATTCTCCTGAAGGCTATACATTTGCCAGCCAAGAAAGGAAGAATGTTCCCCTATTCTAACCTTTCTTGAATCCTTGGATCTAAAGGTTAAAAGTAATCAATATCTCATTGTGCTACTTGGTTTCACGGTAATAAGTAATAACCATCATGTTAAAATCCAAATGACTACAGATGGCACTTAAATGAGTTGACCTGTTTGGGAGATTTTATTAATTGCAATCAGGATAATCATTAGAGTTTGCTAATAAAAATTTGGATTAAATTGTGAAAATTCCAGCCTTTAGCTTTTGAAAAATGACTTTTACTTAATTAGATGTGAATGTGCAGTGTTCACCCCCGTGTTAAGCTGAGATATTTGGCTTTAACTCTACATATTTGTAGATTTCTTTCTGGTTTTTATAAAATAAATTAGAGGAACATTTCAGTTCCTTATAAGAAAGGGCGTTTGGTTCACTGCCACCTTTGGCTCCTGAACTGCTCAACACTATATAGATATGTTTCAGATCAGTAACTTAATGGAAATGTCCCTCACCTACTTTTTAACATTTCCTATTTTTAAATTACTTATTTGTAGCGGTTATATTCATATGTAAGCTAATCTGGTTTGAAGCTAGAAAAAAAGTTATATGATGTGTGATTAAACTTTACAGACAACCATGGTAAGAACTGGGGGTTATTTATTTTGTCAAAAATAAGTACCAGAGTTTAAAGATGAAAACCAAGTATTGTCATTGACAAAGGGGTCTTAATATAAAAGGATAAATGTTAGGTTTAATGTTTCATGTAATTACATCAGGAAGGCATTGGTTATCGTAACTGTACCTACAAGGAAGTGTATAAGATATATATGCTATTGAATCCAAATATTTCGTCTTTATTATCATTCTAGTTTTTACAGTTTGTTAGGATTTCATGCATATATTCCTAAAGCAGGGAGGTGGGGCTAGAAGGGTACATAAATAATGTTTTAGTTATTTCAAAGGAAGTCCAGGTACCTGTTCAGAATAGGCTGGTGAGCCCTGGCTGGGGATGGGGCAGGGGGCAGGCAAAGCTCAACCGTAGCGCTTTTACAGATAAACTCACTAACCTCCTTCCTTTCTGTCCTTGTTTTACTACTATGTCTAACTTTAAATCCCATCCTTAATATTCATTTCTTTGTGGTAAAAAAGAGTGTACTCTACTGGATGCAGATAATCTATGGGCAGGGGGAGAATAATATTGAATTAAATGCCAATTTTAACATCTAGTTTAAATGGAAAGACACTGAGAAGGGAAGATAGAGTGGGGAGTGGGTAGAGGGAAGAAATCCAGAAAAGGGACCAAAGATGCAGATGTTACCTACTTCACCATTTGATAAGAAGGGAAGTGTTTGTGTGTGTGTGTGTGTGTGTGTGTGTGTGTGTGTGTGTGTGTGTTATGAGATAGGAGTAGGATACAGGGACAAAAAAACTAACATTGGTCAAATCTTACTATTTGACTATGTCAGTGCCCTATGTACATTATTGTATTTAATGCTCACAATGATCATGGATTATTTTCCCCATTTCATGTACTCTGAGCCTGAAATACAGTTAAGTGGCTAGCCTGAAAGACACAGAACTAGTTTCTCAGTCAGGTTAGGCTAGGGTTTGCTGAGATAACAAACAACTGCCAAATCTCAAAGGTTTAAACCTGCGAAGATTTATTTCTCATGTATTTATACTACATGTCCATCACAAGTTGGCTATGAGCTATCCTTCACATTGCTATTACTCCAGGAATCATACTCATGGACCAGCCACCCTCTTAAATATTCCCTCAATGTGGCAAAGAGAAGTGAGACTTCTGGAGGGTCTCACTCTAGTCACTAAATCTTCTACTTGGAAGAAACACATGTCACTTCCTCTCAATCATTGGCCCACACTAATTGTATGGCTCCACCTTACTCCAAACTGAATGGGGAAATGCATTCCTACTATATGCTGGAAGGCAGAAAACTAGAAATATTTGTTGAGCTGCACCAATAACTACCACAAGAAATAAGTAAATAAGTCAGGGTTTGATCCTTGCCTGCTCACTGTTGCCCCATATCCTCTTCTCTACAACAGGTAAAATTCTTGCAAGAACATTATTTCCGCCCTCTTCATGAACTTTTTGTGCTAAGATAGAAAGAAGAAAGTCCTAAATATTTAGATGGTACATCTGCAGAGAAAACATGATGGGTTTGGGCTGGTTCTTTAGCCACTCATCAGCCTTTCTTAAGCACCTCAGCACCTTGGGGAAGTGTTGCCATAACAGGAGCCTCCTGTTATATTCTGTCAGATTCAGGAAAGCCAAGGCTGAAAATATTTATGTCATTTTGGGAGATGCACTAAAGGCAGCATTGCCCGAGGAAGATTCAGCCTCATGGATTCTGTTATTGCCAAAGGGAGTCATTGAAGAAGTGTCCCCATGGAGAGATGCTCTAGAGGAATATCATTTACAGAAAAACCACCTTCCAGTCCTGTCAAGGAAGCAAATTCATTTCTCAGAAACAAGGGCATTCCAAGCATATTTTTAATAAAGTGGGCATTTGTGAAGCTCATACATTCTTAAAATAGGCACTTCTGTGACACTCTATCCCTAATGAGGCACACTGGGGTAAGCTAAGAGGGAAGAGTGGTCTTCCTGCCGAACCTTGATTCATTTACCTAAGACACAACACACACACATACACACACACACACACACACATTTTCTTTTTCTAAAGCTAAGGAAGAGTCAGCCAGACTAAAATCCTTATTGCTTTTGGGGTTGATTTCAATTTTTCTTCCAAACTTTCTCAGACCACAACTTTCTCCAATAGGATATCTATATACCCCTGAAACTCGTCTGAATTTACTACTTTGGCTGCTTCTTAAGTGGTTGATTCCATATGCTCATAGACATTTGCATAAAGCTTTGTGATTTGTGATATTCCCCTTGTCACCTCATTTTAGCCATTGAAAACTAGGAAGTCTGTGGAAGAGGTAAACACACACATAGTTATGCATACATTTATGTGTGTTTACACATATGCACACATATACAAAGTATTAACATGTTGAATTAAAAGAATCTTTCATCAGCATTGAATCTGGATGAAGTCAGATTCCTTGGACCAGCCATGCTGGCTGTCCCAAGACATTTAAATCATGCATATATAAATAGCTATACAAACTCCTTTCATATCTGCCAAGTTTCAGTCTGGAGCTCATTTCTATGTTATAAATTTTGGCATACTGGATTTTGCTACCTTCATTACAATAGAATTATCCCTTTCAATACTCACAGGTGCCTCCCTGAGAGAACCCTCCTTGAGAATAATTTAGCCATGAGTACTTTGTTATTAATTAAATGCATATTTTTAAATAATATGATAGATTTAAACTTTGTGGACCAAAGAGAATGAATGATTATAATTTTTGTTAGATTTCACATTCCAAGGGCAGGATTCATGTCTGTGTTGTTTATTGATATAGCTCTAGTGCCTAGCACAGTACCTGGACAGAATAGAAACTCAATAAATATATGGTGAGAAACATTTTTCCAATAAGGCTTATTTAATAATCTATTAATTAGATCCTATTACTCAGAGCTATGCTATCAATTCATTACTTTTTCAAGGAAACAATCCTATTTTCATGCTGTGGTAATTGAGTCTAAAACTTCATGGCTTCCTCTTACATTGTATATAAAAAGAAAAACAAAAATTTCTCTCCTTGAAAAACCAATGTGCATTAAGGATAGTTCTTAATACTCAGAGTACTCAGATTTGGCCAGGTTGATATCAGGGGAAAAAACATGGTGATAGGGAAAAAAAGAGGGAGGGAGGAAGGGAAGGACAGTGACATCCATGTCTGAGACAAATGGTACAAAAATGTACAACTAATCACCATAATTCTATGGCTAGTTTCCAACCTTTCAAACCGTAGTATTCACTGATGTATTCTTGATTATGTAGACAATCTCAGTACAATTGTTTATACATGTGAGGATAACATGAACCATGCAAGTGCGAAGCCTAATAATAGAATAATAAGTATAGGTAAACATGAACAGCCATTTGAAATGTGAGGTATATCAGCACAATTTGTTCTTGTACCATAGTTAGCAGGAGATTTTACTGACACTCCTTGTAGAAAATCTGGTTTGACTTCAGATGAGTGTGTGTCTAAAAATTTAATCATGAAGGGGTGAGAAAAATAATAGGAGATTTGGACTTGGGCTGGCTCTTTAATCCAAGTCCATCATGATGAGGGTGAAGAGGGGAGAGAGTCTAAAAGACTGACTCATCTTTCCAAAGCTATAGCAAGCCAATTCAGAATATGAAATTGAAAAAACTCAATTTCACTTCTATAATGTCAAGAAAAAGCCGAAATGTAATTTCGAAACTTACTCCCACTCTTGTATTTAAAAATTTTATACTCTTCATTATTTAAAAAAAATAATCCTCATATATGGTCATTTATACTTTTAGTGATTAATTGTAAGCTTTAATGATTTTAAGCAATAAAGAAAAGGTTAAAAGATGTGCCATTTAAAATTAGAATTTGATAAAGATTTGTGATGAATTCACTTCTTGCCCCTCTTTGTGTCTACTTTGGCATCCTTTTGGGTTTACTGTCTTCCCATTGAACTTTGTCCTTCCTCCTCAGCTTTCCTCAGCTGGGACGTGCTGAGGTTTGAAAATAAGCATGAGGAACACTTCTCTCTGTACGGTTGTTCTCTCCTCTTCTTCACTCTCTTCAGCCTGGTGATGCTAAAGACCCATTCCTTGAATCTCTGGTTTTCTTATAAGCCACGAACAAAAATCCTCACGTTCCTGGAAACTTAAATATAAATGAATCTCTAGAGTTGAGCTAATTGAATTTTTTCTCTACAACAAGGGAGTATAGCACAAGAGCTCAGATTTGGCTAGTATTTTATAACCAGTGTTTTGATGATAGTTTAAGAGGCTCCATCCGTCCAAGTTTGGGTTAGAAAAGGAAATAAAGTATAGAAACACGGTCAGAGCCTTTTCTGTTTACAAAAAGATCCAGGGATACCATGAATAATGCCAGAAATTTCATGTGACAGCCAGCTCTTGCAGGATTTTTGAGCTCACCAAGTTCAGGAAATAGTTACAGAAAGCTGACTGGAGCTCAAAGATTTTTTAAAAAATTAACTGAAGTAAATAATTGTGTTCCCTGTCCATTGTCCACACTGCTGCTCAGACATGTGCCCTCCTGGGGTGGACGTCTCCCCAGAGTTAGGTAATGTTTGACACTCAATAAATACTTTCTGAATTGAATCACCTGCTTAACGAGTATTTTCTCCTGAATCTTCCAAAGTGAATCCCTTTAGAGGTTTTGTACAGTTATTTACCCATGGGAAGTGAGAATTTTACCTGGAGTTTCAGGACTGCAAGTGACCTTAAAACGACCTTCATTTCATTTCCTCTCTTTCAGAGATTGTTTTTTATCCATTCCAGATAGGAGAGAATTTGTCCTCCATTAAAGACCTTTCCAGAGGGAATTCACAACCTTCCATTAAAATGTTTAACAATTCTCACTGCCCTGAAAGTCTTCTTATATCTAGTGTAAATCCCTTCTGTTGTTAGATTTAATTGTCAAATCAGCCAGAATCCATGCTCCATAATTAAATCTCTTCTATTTTCTAATATAGTCACATATCTGAATCTTTTGCAGTTTTCTTTTCAAGTTAAAAAATCTTTTAAAAATCCTTTATTTCAGTTTTGTCTACACTCCATCTAACTGAAACCACTTCAATCCTCTTTTGTAGGAGAAAATATGCTAATATTGAGAGACTGCTGGTAAATCCATGTATTTGAGGGGCTTTAATGAGCTCTGTGGATTTCTGCATCAGGTTTTTCAACTTTCTCTTATTAACAGTTAATAAAATAGTTCATGGTTAGTTTGGAAGGGGAATGTGGTCTGTCTGAGATGGTATGACTTACAGTGTATACCTGGGGAAAAAAAGAGTTTAAAAAGAAAAAGAAAATGAGATAAAAATGGACCAAAAAAATCCTCTTGCCATTTAGGGACAGAGCTGCTGCTTCTCCCAGTGGATGTGTAATATATTATTTATGTAAGAGTGAGCATCATGGTTTTGGCTCACATTCCGTTTGGAACATATATGGTATGACAGTTTCTTTGGCTTATTGTTGTATATGTGGCTATCTATTTTTAATACATTGCTTTTGTCTTTTTTCTGTGCTTGCTTGCATCTGTTGTTATGAAAACTGACATAAAGCTTTTAAACATAAAAGAAGTGATGGAGAAAGAGATGGTAAGAGACAACATTTCAAGGGAACGTGAGGTAGAGAAACAGGAGCAAAGTCACCATGGAGGGAAACCAAAAGCAGCCTCTGCAGGATGAATGAGAGGGAGGGTCAGAACAGGTGTCAGCAATCACAGAGAAAAATGGTCAGCAGGTTACATAAAGCATTTCTAAGTTAGAGGGAGCAGAGTACATTTTACACCAAATTATTTAAACTTTTTAAGCTGCAGTTTTTAAACCTGTGAAATGGGGATAGCACCTACCCTGAAAGGTTGTTAGGACTCAATGAGGTATGTAAGGGGTTCAGCCCTGTGCTTATAGTAAATAGTATGCGCTCAATACATAGTACAGAATCAGGGGTTGACAAACTACAGCCTGAAGGTCAAATCCAGACTATAGCCTGGTTTTTTTCAAATAAAGTTTTATTGGAACACAGCCAGGCACATTCATTATGAATTGTTTGTGGCTGTTTTTACACTAAGATAGCAGAATTGAGTAGTTTCAGCAGTGACTGTATGGCTCACATGCCTGAACTATTTACAGTTGACCCTTGGACAGTGTGGGTTTGAACTGCATGGGTCTACTTATACGTGGATGTTTTTCAGTAAATAAGTACTACAGTACTACATGATCCACAGTTGGTTGAATTGATAGTTGCCGAATCTCAGGTGGAGAGGGTCCACTGTAAAGATATACTTGGAATTTTGACTGTGTGTGGGTCGGTGCCCCTAACCCCCGAGTTGTTCAAGGGTCACCTCTACTATCTGGCTCTTCACAGAAAAAGTTTGCCAGTCCCTGGTATAAATAATAACTATTATGGCAACATTTTAGGAATATACGTTATTCTACAGACTTGAATGATTGTCCAATTCAGTTTTCTCTCTGTTGTATTGCAATAATACATGTTGACTATCATTTTTTTGCCCAAGGTTCTAGTTTTTCTTTTTTAACAACCCAACAAATCTGCCTATTTTGCTTGCTTTTCAATGTAATATTAAATGGTTAATTGGTTCATTTCACCACCAGGTGGCCTCCTATACTCTATTGTGCTTGTGGGACCCAAAGGAAAGCAGAGAGTGGATCTAACACACTTCTTTCAACTTTGGCTGTTATTCTGCTTTTATTAATATTTCTCTGGCGGCTGGACTGCTCTGAAATCATTCTATGAACCCTAAATTTCATGTCTGACCCTGAAACAGAAATTTACACTGACCTTTTTAGAAAATGAATTATCAATCAGACTTAGAAACAGTAAAAACAAAATAAAAATATTTAGCTGCACACTCTCACATACACACGTACAACAAAGTGGAGTTTAAAAAAAAGTTTGACTATTACTCTAAGAGCTTTACCACAACTCAGTCACACTCTCATATGCATACTATCAGGATTAACTGATCTTGAGGCTCCCTCAGGAAAAGGCAAAGGCCACTGTCACTCAGATCTCCACGTATTAAATTCTCTTGAGGATGTGAATGGACTTCATTTCAGTGCCTCAGTTTCTTTATGTTATTTTATAATCTAGATCCTCTTTTGAGTGTTCTTTGATCTTATTTTTAAGCTTCACTAAAGACCAGTGATAGGAAAGAAAGATTGGAAAGCCCTGTGATAAAACACAAGGAGGCCGGATTCTCCCTAGGCACTGACACTCATGCTCTCAGGTTTCATTTTCTTCATCTGTAAAGTGAGGGGGATGGACTAGGTAGCTCCAAGGTCCGTTCCAACTTCTATATTCTCTCTTTGGTGAAAAAACAAAGATTGTTCTAATTAGTAATTGATTTTGCCTATAGGCAATCTGGCAAAAATCAGGATTTTAGGAACAATTTCAAAGCTAAGGAAACAATATATATTTGAATTAATATAATTTTTTTGGAAAACCACCATAACAGTGGTAATTTCTAATTTTTTTTAAGTAAATTTATTTAGTTTATTTATTTTTTTGTGGCTGCGCTGGGTCTTCGTTGCTGTGAGCGGGCTTTCTCTAGTTGCGGTGAGTGGGATTACTCTTCGTTGTGGTGCGCAGGCTTCTCATTGAGGTGGCTTCTCTTGTTGCGGAGCTCGGGCTCTAGGCGCTCGGGCTTCAGTAGTTGTGGCACACGGGCTCAGTAGTTGTGGCTCGCGGGCTCTAGAGCACAGGCTCAGTAGTTGTGGTGCACAGGCCTAGTTGCTCAGCGGCATGTGGGTTCTTCCCGAATCAGGGCTTGAACCCATGTCCCCTGCATTGGCAGGCGGATTCTTAACCACGGCTCCACTAGGGTAGCCCAACAGTGGTAATTTCTAAATGCCATGTTATTTTTAGTTCATCTCAGATAGTAGTCATAAATACATATTTTATGAGCCTTCTTGGACCCTTTCCTTTCCATTTTACTTTTATTCAGTAGTAGATAACTATTCTTTTTTTTCAGATTTATATAAAATTTCATTTGTTTTTAAATGAATTTTTATTGGAGTAGAGTTGATTTACAATGTTGCGTTAGTTTCTGCTTACAGCAAATTGAATCAGTTATACATATACATATATCCACTCTTTTTTTTTTTTTTTTAAAGGAACCATTTTGAGATATGTCAGAGCACACGGTTCTTTTTTTATTTTTTAATTTTTTTTATTTATTTATGGCTGTGTTGGGTCTTCGTTTCTGTGCGAGGGCTTTCTCTAGTTGTGGCAAGCGGGGGCCACTCTTCATCGCGGTGCGCGGCCCTCTCACTATCGCGGCCTCTCTTGTTGCGGAGCACAGGCTCCAGACGCGCAGGCTCAGTAATTGTGGCTCACGGGCCCAGTTGCTCCGCGGCATGTGGGATCTTCCCAGACCAGAGCTCGAACCCGTGTCCCCTGCATTGGCAGGCAGATTCTCAACCACTGCGCCACCAGGGAAGTCCTATCCACTCTTTTTTAGATAACTATTCAGTGAGGTTCTCGACAGTGTCCTTTGCTAAATCTGTCATGGAAGTTCAGCTTTCTCTTTGACATCTTATTTTCCACATATTTTAATTTTCCTACCGTTTTCTTTAGGCAGAGTTACCAAATGCTCCTCAGATTTCTTGACAGCGTAGAATAGATATATTTATTTATATTTCCATTGAAAATGGGTCACTTCACATCATATGAACAACCTGTTCTTACCTTCTGCTTGTGTTACGGTATGTACACCCCTGGTTTGTATTTCATTTGTCACATTGGATGTCATGGCAAATATGGCTAAAGGCATTTAGCTGTCTATGACGAAAAGACCAGAATGGTCTCTAGGGTATTTTGGTAGAGAATAGGCTCACGTTTGAATTCAAAGTCAACCCTGGGAGACCTAGTGACAGACGATCACTCTAATTCCAAATTCCCTACTGGGGCTACTTCTCTGGAGAGCTATTTGGTTAAAGGCAGATTCATATTTACTTGGGGAAAAATTGATTTCAAGTTTTTTCTACTTTCCAAACTGTACTAATTAGTATCAAGCCCCAGTAATAATTTATGAAATTTGCATCACTTTCTGTGTGCCTACGCACAATGATATTTCCTACCTTAATTCTCTTTTCTCACATATATTTTAAAAATTACATATGTCCATATGTTCTAATATATATATTAGGAATTAGTGGTTGAATAATTCCACCCTTACTTTAAAAAGTAAGGAAGAGTAAGGAATGATGCTGTCTGACTATGAAGATGAGGCAATAAGCATTTGTTAGGTATTACTATATCCTATGGAGAACAAACTAAAAGGAAGGTTATCCTTTTCCATAGTAATTTATAATCCATTTAGAAAAATAAAACCAAAAAACATGAAATTACAGCCAAGATAGCACATTTGTGTGGTATAAAAAAAGTGCTGCTCTTAGAACACCTTTGTAGAAGAAATGAAATTTGAACTGGACCTTGCTAGATAGAATTTTAATAAGTCGAATGGAGATAGGTGCATTGCAGAAGAATGCAGTATGGGAAAACCCCTCAGATTTGGGAATTAGTTTGACATGCTCCTAGGCCTTTACCAAAATCAGGAAGACACACTGGGGAAGAGTAACAAACCAATGGCAAATCACAATAGCTTTCAGCCATGTGTTCAGTGGAAGTCAATAAAAGACAAGGTTTTTTTCCTACTGAATTTTGATTCCTAGATTCAGTGTTTTATTTAGTGAAGGGAAGTTTTACCTAAATATACAAACTAGGGGCATAAAAGAGATGAGAAAAGTTATGCCAAAGGTTATATTTTTTTAGCGTACAACATTTAGATCAAGTGTGAACAAACACTTGAATATAGTGCTTATTACGTAATAGGAATTGTCTAGGACATTGCATATATTAGCACATTCAGTCCTCAGAGCAACCTTATGAAAGAAGTATTAATATTATCCCCCGATGCGCAACTAAGGCGTAGAGAATTACACAGCTAGTAAGCAATGCAAGCAGAGTTTAAAAATGGGTAATCTGATTCCAGGCATATATTTTCTTTTTTTTTTGGCCTAACTCTTTGAAACTCATTAGTTCACAAATTAAAATGTTTGGCGTGGGTCCTTTTCTGTTTCCATGTTTATAGAACTCGGTAATTAAATGGTCATGTGTGTATAGATTTTGAGAAGTAGTATTACTGGGTAATATCAACATGTTCCCTCCTCCCTTCATTAAGGGTAGAGAAAAATAGTAATGCTTTGTTGATATATTTTCTGAAAGATCAGGGAAAAAAATATATATATAGTACCTTTTCAATGACTCCCCTCCAATGTGACTTGTTTTACTCTCTAATGCAGACAATAGTTACCTATACCTATATTTTTATGTAGTTGTTGTGGTTTATTCTCTGCAGACTAGTTATTGTTTCCCCTATCTGTTTAAACCTTTGTAATTTTCCCTATTTACTTATTACTTTCTCTCCATCCACCTATGCATTTCCTTCATTTTGTTCTCTAAATCTTCTCTCCATCCTCTTCCTTACTTTTATCACTTGTGTGATTCGATACACATACATACACATACACACAAACACAGTATGTTTCTCTATGATGCTCTGTTTTAGTAAACTTACTTGAATGTTTATGGTAGACTCCCTTACATCACTGGAAAAATGGTTAAAAGCAGTTGTCACAACCACGGTTTGCTCTTTATAGTCTTAGTTTATACTAATAAATTTTTACCTGTACCCCAGAGCTCCTGGATGACAGGTACGACTCACAGTGAGAACTCTCCTATCTGCCCTTTTAGCCTCAGCCTCATGCTGTTGAAGATGTATGGAGGTTTGGAAGATACGCCTACACCAAAGTGAATCTGGCTGTAGAAGCTATAAGGGTGGGGTTCTTAACTGTGTTTTGACTACTCTAAAGTCACTTTGGATGGCATTCTTGACTTTATTTACATTATACTCCCAGGTCCCACCAATTTCCTCAGACTTCTGGACTGATATCTAAAGACGCATTTTCAAGAATAACAGAATGGCCTAGCAAACTAAGCTGAAATTCTTCCGGAAAATTCTGTTTCTGGCTTTTAGCATGGTCTTACGGACCTTGGGCAAGTCACTTAATGTCTGTGTATCAATTTTTAACCCATAAGACAGAAGTGATATTACTAACTTTCCCCATGGGTTTACCACGTAGGAGAACAAAAAAGAGAAAAATCCATTGAAATGACAGTCAAGCTTTTTGAGGCTGAAGCAAGACACAGTACTTAAAGCTTAAAGCCTAAAATCTTTAAAGTTTATTTTCTTAAAAGCTCTCTCTGGTAAATATGGACATGTACCCCAAAGAAACAAAAAAGAGAGGCTAGAACAGAAAGGTTTTTAAGTCTATAGCAGACTCGTGTTGGAACTAGAAATTGGAGCCAGCCTCTTGCATTCTGATCAAATATTATTGCTGTGAGAAAACACTGAACTCATAAAAGGTGTCCTTAAATATTTAAAGAGCTGCTGTCACCTTCCTCTTTTCTTTGATACATTTTATAGAAGCTTTTCTTATATTAACCATTCCTGGCCATGGGAAACAATTCAATTTGTTCACTGTTTCTAAAAATTGAGAATATTTCTATACGGGATGCTTTAACCAAATAAGTTTTACTGAGCATTAAATTCAAAGAGAAATAAGGCAATCACCTGCTACTCATTTCTGTGTACTATATAATTATACCTGGCATATATTTCATCAGCCTGATACAGGCTCACCTGGTCTTTTAGGAGAAATTCAAATGAATAAATATTTTCCAACTACCTTCTATATCTAAGCCATAATGCTTAGAGTTACAGCAGATAGAGGGTCAACAAAACATGGTCCCTGACCTTACATACTCCATTGCAGGAGCTTATATCCTAATTCTGAAACAACATTCATCTTCATCTGATGTGAAGACACCCAGAGTACTCTCAAAAAGTGGCCTAAGAGATCAAATATTTTATTACACATGGACTCAGGCAGTCACCAAGAAAAACCCCATGGCATTATGGATCTATTAAGATTATAGATGTTAAAACCCTTTGAAAGGTTAAAAACACCCTACCAAAGAAAAGTCATGATGTGAATACATAAAGGTATGATGGCATTTCTCTTGTGTTTTCAGAGCAGACAACCCTGGAAATGCTTTGATTGGCTCTGTCTTAACACCTTCATGGTGAGTTCTGGACATGCTTCTCAGTGCTGGAGTCCATGGTCCCTAGGGAATGCCCATTTGCACTAAACTTGAAAAGATTGTTTTTGATGATGACAGTATGGGGGACAGTGCTTTCAGCCTTCATTTAGGCCACTGATTTTCACAGATTTTCAAAGTTACCATGTTCAGCAGTAATATCTTTTTGATACACTACAATGGCTACAGTGTTCTACTTCTCATTTTTCTTGTCATTCTCAAAGAGAAAGCAGAATACTCTCTTTGGAGAAACATTATCAACAGAGTTAACATAAGAAATATATAGTTTCTTCCTTATGAGATTAATTTGGCATTATTTTTGAGGTGAGCAACATCTTGGCAACTGCTTTGGTTTAAAACTCTATGTGATTTGGGAAAAGCACGTTTCAGAATGTTTAATTCAGTGATACAAAAGGCACTAATGAAATATGCATGTATGAATTTTATATCATATTAGTTCCCTCTTTCTTGAAATCTGAATAAAAGCCAAACATCTGGATTACGTTTGAAAAGCCTGAATTTCCAATTTTCAGAGAGATTCAATCTATTTTGACATTGCACACTTAGCCTTAACATTTACAGTGTGTTATTAACATTACTTGCAATTGTAAAAAAAAGAAGTCCAGATTTAAACAAACTTGGTCCCTCCTAATGCTAAAAATATATCTATATTTGAAATGGCTGCTGCTGCACAACTGTACACATCCATGGTTTAGGCTTCATCAGCATTTCTATTATAAATGCATTGAACAGGGCTGTAATTCAGCTATAAAGATATGGGGTAAGCTTTGATATATAAATTCTCCCATGATTGTATATTAAAACAACAAAAAGCAGTTCATGTATCACTTAGTTTGAGAAACTATTCATTGACTCAGTGTTTTCTGAAGGCCTCAAATATTCAGGATACTCCATGGTTGACCAAAAAGGCATGCCCTCATCCTTTGAGAGTTTATTGTTCAAATTTATGACAAATGACAAGATTTCTATTTTTGTAGATATTTGGGTATATTTTGGCAGCTGGACTAAAGGCAAGTGAATACTTCTGGTCATAATTTAGAGAAGTAAATATGGATGCTAATGCTTTATCTCATTTCATTATCATAGTTTTTTTTAAGACAGAGCTGGTCAATTGAGTTTTAGGAGATGAGGCAAGAAATTCTATGTGCACACAAGAGATCAAGGGCAACAGAAGAATGTGATGTTGTATTTGAAGTTTGCATAATAGTAAGCCTCAGTGGGCTTTAATTTATTACACTTAAATTTTTACTGGATTTCTTGTCGCATATATTAGGTGAATCTTATTCTTTTGTGACATACAGAGAACAGCTTACAGTCAAGGACTTCCCTTTTCTTATTTTGCTTTATTTTAAAAATTAGTCCATTAAATTATATAGTAGTATCCAATTAAACAAAAATAAATGTGTTTGAAGGCGTTTGTTTAGGTTGGGAGATGGGAAACAAAAGAAATGGTACTTTTAAATTAGAAACTTTTTTAAAGGAGAAAACTGAGTTTCATTGCATTAACTGCTGCTCCTCGTGTCTTTTTTATTTTATTTTTTTTCCATTCTACACTGCATACTCTAACAGATATTACATAATTGCATAACTATTCTTACTATGTGCTGACATAACATTACAACAGCCCTGATAGGGTATATCATAATGAAACTGTAATTAGAACAGTCATGATGTATTATGGCAATGATCCACATCGTCACTGAAGTGCATTGGAATGAACAGAAAACCCATTGAGATGTGCAGATTTTCGACATAATACAGCAGAACCATGAAGTTTCATAGCATGGAGGAGAAATTGCCATTATTCCCACACTGCTGGCAGCAAGAGTTATGACACATTTCCTAGATATCTGCTAGAGAAAGTTCTGATATATATCAATGGAAGAAAATTTTTGAGAGTGGTATTTGTGAAGTTTGTCTTTAAAATATCTACAGGAAGGACTTGTTGAAATATGGACCTATCTGCATAAATTGTATAGTAGAAGTTTCCTATATCCTAAAAATATTTAGTCAAATAAAGGACCCAAAAGGTTTCCTTAAGTTCGGGAATTCATCAAATATGCCTCTAAAGTAGGACAGATTGAAGATGATTTGAGAATTTTTCAGTCAACCTTGCCTTTTCTTTTTGTTCTCTGTATTTGAGCTTAGATTGTATAGCTTACATTTTATGTGGTTGTGTCTTTGCTCCACTGTTGTTCTCCTGAGTTTCTCTGCATGAGTATCTTATATCTGAGTCTCTTTCCAGCAAGTGACAGCTTCTCCTTAACTTGCTGTTTTTCAGTCTTGGCATTTCTTCTGCACATAATAACGTGATTGTTATGGCTGATCTGGTGAATGTGGGCCCAAAGAAGCTCAACTTCCTAAAATAGAGAGGAATTCTAGACTATCTTCTAGACCAATCCTCATTCAGTGCCTCATTATCCCATAAAATATCCCAACTGGGTAGACTTCCGGTCTCTGCCTGAATAACTCTGGTGAGTGAGAACTCACTATCGCCCAAGCTTTGTTTCTTCTTGTGCTTCAGTCTTTGATCCCAGGCTTGACCTCTGAGGTCAGATGAAACAAATTAATGTTTTCTATTTAGTCCTCTAAATATTCCAAATCTGCTAACATGTTCTTCCCTCTCTTCTGTCATCTTCAACTCTTATTTACCTCTCGGCTGAATATCTATCTCTGGCTTCTTCAACAGCTTGCTCCCTGGAGAAGTGTTGAATCTTCTCCCTTCCTTAAGTGCTCTCCTTTGGATATTTAATACATTGCTTAGGTCCCTCTTGGAACATGGAACCCAATGAGAACCAGGACTACAGGTTTGGGCCTAGTAAACCACAGTCAAGCTGATCTATCTGCTACCTTTCTTTTTTTTTGACCCTGGGTTTGTCTCAGTTCAGCCTGGAATCATATTTCATTTTTTTTTTTTTTAATTCCTTCCACTGTCTGTTGACTCATTGAACCTAAAGACAGTTGAAACCTAGTCACCTCCATTCTTTGTGCAGCTTCTGTATTTCTATTTTTTTGTGAGGGGAAGGGATGGTTATTAACTCTGTCTGGCTTAGTATTTGTCCTATCTCCTTCTTCGGTTTCATCTACTATGCCAGCATGTTGTGTTCTCTTTGGAGTCTAGTATCATCGTCTAAAATAAACATTGCAAAATAGTTGCCTGCAAATTCAGATCTAACTCAGAGACATAGGTTGACGTGTACAGTGTTAAAAAGTTTTAATTCAACATATAAAAATTATAAGATTTCACATAAAAATATACATTCTGTCTTCTCTTCAGATGTGTACCTGGCCATATGGAAGCCATATCGAAACCATATTCCTACACAGGAACAGTTGGCAGAGCTGAGTAGAGAAACTTGTGCTCTCCTATCCTCCGTAATCCACACTACTTCCTCTTATTTCCCCTTGACTGGAATCAAATGTTAGTAATCATCACATTTATGCATTTTCTTTTAGTAGAGAAAAATATCAATAGTTCTCTTTTTCTATGACCCTAGCAATAGTTAGAGTATGAAAGATAGAAGATGACTTATCTATACTCAACTCCTGTACATTAGATGCCAGGTAGTGGGGTGCTGGATCTGGTTAGTTCTAGCTTTTAAGAGCTGATTGTCAAATATTCAGGAATTTTGCCAGCAGTCGCAACCATTGGTAGCTTGGAATCCACCATGATGGGAATATTTAAACCAGGGAAATCACTCCCCCAGGGAGCCAGTTTACTAGTATACCACTACCTGTAGGTGCTTGAGTTTATGATATCTGAGCTAAAATATTTATTCTTCTTTATTGATAAATGAGATTAGTATAATCTGGCAATCTAATCAACATGCCATATACAAATATGTTCACTAATAAAAATACTGAATAAGACTAAACCAAAAAAAAGGGCCCTATGGCATGACATATCTATTAAGCAGTGATCTTTACAAATGGCTGTTCAACAGGTTCTTAGCAAAATTCCTTGTACTTCTGTACTTCTAAATGATTGCATCCTTCTGCTTACTTTATGCTTAAGAAAATCTAATAGAAGCATATATACCTGATCCAGGAATTTACATCCTTGCTGTAGGGATTTAAGTCATTAGATTTGGGATGTATGTTCTTAGCAATTTAATTATGTTTAAAGTCTGGTTAGTAGTGTAGTAAATAACTGGTATTGCTCCAAAATTGCATTGAGAAGGTAATAGGATTGAATTTCTGCACAAGTTGACACTCAATTAAAATTTCCGTATATCCAATGAGTTAGCCAGTCCTTGGCTGGGGAGCTAGAACAAATGCCTTCCTCCTTAAGCCGATCACTTCAAAACACGCAAAATTTACAATAAGGTCAAATCAAGACTCAGTGCATCAACTGAAATTTGAGTTTGGCTTATCAAATATGGATCAAAAGCAAGGAAGAGACTAGAGAGCATTCACGATATTTCTTTCTTAAACTCTTCTATTTTTTATTGACACTGGAGGAAAAATAACACATTAAAACCTCCTTACTGAATTACTGTCCTAAACCAATAGATCCATGGGGCTTGTTCAGCTAAAAGCCACAACAGACTTTGTAATGCAATGATGTAATCTTGGCTTTGTGTCATTTATATTCAACCTAAAAAAACCAATTTTCCTGAATAGACAGGCTGACAACAATATTGTTCGGTGTGGGTTTTTATTTGGATTCTTTCCAAATGGTTCACATGCCTTCACCGTAACACATCATGCCTGCTTACATCTTTTTCTTTTTTTTTTTTTTGCCTGAATGCCAGTTTTCCCCTTTTACTAGCTCTCTATTTTTCTTTTAAGGTCTCAGTTATGTTTGTAAAACTAACCAGCTCCACCACAAAATTAGGATGTATCTTGCAGAGTGCATTCATTTTACTTTTTGCATATTTTTCCCGAGGTCATGTCAAGGTTAGTTTGAATTCCATCCTACATTAAGACTTCTTTCACAGCTATTTAGCTCGGCAGCCTACTCCCCGCTGGGGTCTGCCCCTTGGGCACGTCAAAGCTTCAGACCTGACAAATCACACGCAGATGAAGCTGTACAGTTTTTTAAACAGTTTCATCAGTAACTTTTTTTCCTTTTTCACTATCCTTCTTCATGTTGAGATTTTTTTTCTCTCTGAATTACCATTTCAGGAATGTCGATTTCTATTTGAGACGGTTTGTTTTTACATCAGACTTGCAAACAAGCAATATCAGTTATTTTATAGTAAATCATACCAATAGCCTTCTATTCACCGAGACTGCAGACCGAAAGACCTACAGACCATTCTTGACTAGTATAACTGTAATTCCATTATTAAAATCTATTTGTAGCAGGACGCTTAGTGTTGTGAAAGGTGGCTGTATCAGAGTCTACCGGAATCTGAAAAAAGTGTCAACCACAAAAATGCATCCAGTTTATAACATATTATGGGTTGAGCCTGGAAATGTTTCTCAAATGGTTAGCAATATGCTCTTATCAGTATTTTAGCAAATTGTGACTAATGGTGCAACTCCATTTCCTGTTTAATTGATGAACTTAAAATGCTTGGTTGCTAATGAGTGTATTAGCAAACAATGTTCCCTTCACAGGCTTAAATAGATCAGGATTTTTTTAAAGCAGCTTACTGTCCTTATTTTCATATAAAGAAAAATATTGACTGCCACAAAATTGCTAGATCAAGTGAAGAAGTGGTGTAATTATTGCTGTGTAGTCATTTTGGCAATGTCAAACAACCAGATTATAGTTTTCTAGTTCTCATGCTAGAAAATAGTCATTTTCTTTTGCAAACCATGGACTTTTCATTACACTTTTATTCAGGACAGACAACACCTGAAGATCTTAACTGCAGACCAAGTAGAAAACTTCGAAGTAAGAGGGAAAATATATATATTTGAATGATTCTCCTCTCCTCGGTCCTCTTTTACACTTAGCTCAGTATGAAAGTACCCATCGAAGGGTCTATAAAAGGTGGCTGGTTGAAACTAATTAAAGACAGGTCTAAATAGAAAAAGAAAAGGAAGGGGGATCAAAGGAATTACGTTAGGTGTCAGGACATTGTTTGGAGATATATCATTTAGATTTTTGTAATTATATTCAGGGGAAAAGCTAAATTCTAAAAATATCCATTTTGTGCCATAATTTCATATTTACGTTATTTTTGCAATAAGATACATGTCAACAGGCAAACATCTTGAAATCATTTCGGCATTGGCGCATTAACACATTATGGTGAAAAGAGAGGCTTGTGCTTTTCACGCAGTGCATTTCAGTCTTCAATTAATGTGAAAGCACTACAATGCCTATGCAACTTCTCTTGCCTAGTGGTGTACCATTTATCATTGCAGTTTTACATTGACCTTGACACCCACTTCATTAGAATAAAGATTGTCTACCATTTAGGTTACATTGTTCCTCTGCACAGAGACCCCATGCAAATTTCTGTTCAGATAGAAGAGCTGTGAGGCTGTCAGAGGTCATCTGCATTAAATGATTGCAGCTATTTTCCAACTGCTTCTTTTCATTCTACTCAATTCAGGCTAGGAGGATCAATCAAGTCCTCTGCCTGAAACAGTGGGACTGCTGGGAATATAACTGTTTTTGGTAGTAGTGGATATGCCCTAAACAGTATTAAATATTTAATATAAACTCATTAAAGGCCATGCAAAGACTTCAGAAATACATCAAATTTATAGAAAAATCTAAGGGGCTAGAGGACCTTTTAAGAAATAAATAGAAGAATAATAATCAATTTTATAATTTCAGAGTATGATTACAATAGTTCTTAAACTTAGTAAATCTTTTCTGTAGCAGACTTTTTTCTCACCCTAGACCTGGGCAGATTTGGTGTTCTTATGCAGTATTTTACTTAAAATTGGCATTGAAAAGTTTTCAGTCATGGTTGTTTTTTATTTTTGTTCTATAACAGTGAATTTTGCTCTGGGTATTTATTAAAAAAGCCTTAGGTATTTGTTATGTAAAAGGAATGATTGGAGAAATAAGTTGCCAGGTTTCCTACTTAAGTTTTCCGAGTGATATAATTGGAATTAAATTATTAATGGGGGATACTTTAAAAAAGATTGTTTTATGATCTTCTATTAGGGAATTTGCAATTCATTTTAATATTTGTAGTTTGATTTATATTAAAGATAATGCAATCTATATCCAATTAACAATACATGGCCAATGTAATGTGATTTCCAGATCATGCAAATGAAATAAGCTAGAAGAGGGGGGAAAACTCAATTCTTAACCTCAGATGTAATTTGCTGTGTGAGTTCTGGCAATTTTAAATGACATTGCACTTTTTAATTTTTCCAAAGGCTCAGCAACAGATTTATCCCAATCAAGAAAGCCTATTATTAATTTACAAGGACAATTGTAGGAGTCTTTATAATTTCTCTGTGCAGTTATTCGCCATAAATTGCTAATGGCAAAATACAAGGAGTTTGCAAGAAATAAAGACTTTTGACAAAACAATAAGACAAACTTATTGTTTGTCTTGGGCTTGAACCCTCTTCTTCAATCTTGAACATCTTCCCTAAGTGTTGGTGATATTGGCTCCATGTGAAACATCACATGCATTGTGAGATGCTGGACACTGGTGCTCTGAAAAAGGGGGCAGTGCAAGAACTGCTGCAAAGGGGACACTGGCCTCTAGCAGATTCCTGCACTCAGCATGTACAGCTGAGCTGTGGACCCTGGACTTTCATATAAAAAGACTCTTTGTTCACCACTGAATGGCATTAGGCATGGACTTGCTGAGGGGCCACCATGAAGCCTCGCATGAGGAGGGCAAACACTAGCCCGAAAACACAATACGGGAGTCATAGACGGACACATCCCTGCATTTTTGTGCAAAAATGCATATTTTCACGCATAATTTTACCAGTGGTTTGGTGTTTTGGTGTGTTCCTAGCATAAGCTTTCTTGTTGATAGACTATAATGCATTTTATTTTCTCAGTGTATTTTCTCTACCTGTTGTGTGTTTATGGGAAAGGGGATTATGCTGGATATACAGGTGTTTATGGTATTACTTTGCACTGGGAAAGATAATCAAGCTGTAATTATAATAACTAGATCATTTTCCTTGCTTTTACTCTTCCTCATATAAAATCACATGAAACCTAGTTAAAATACAGTGTAAGATGTAAATACTCAAACCCTGGAGATACAGCATCTGACAGCCCTATTCTAATAATCAAGAAAATTCTTTGGTTTAATTCTTGTGTTTTTCGTAGCCAAAACTTCACTCTCCGCTCAGCAATGTCTGGTCTCTTTTCAGCATAACCGACAGAAGCACCATACAAAAGTCTTACAATGGATGTCTTAATCTCTCTGTGTGCTTTTTAGAGCATTATTTTGAATTCCATCATGCTGCCTTTTTTCTTTCCTCTTCTGAAGTTTTATTACAACAGCAGAATTCCCAGGGAGCTTTGGGGGCAAGGTTCACATAATATAGCCCTGAAGTTTTGCTTAGGTGGAATCCATCCCCCAATCCTGGCCATCTTTTGATGATCTTTGTATTTCAAAAAGATTCACTGGGTAGAGTCTTGTAGCATTAGCTGTATCTAGTTTATTTTTTATTTTTTTATTTACTAGACGGTGAGCATCGACATCCCTTTCATGACGCTTTCTTTCTCTGACCTCACAGTGACAAGGCATCTTGTTCTTTAACATTGAGGGAGGCAGAAAAATGCTTGAGTTGCTCAATGTGTGCCTTCTATACCAGTTTCAAAATGGCTTATTCTTCTGGTTTCCATGGTGACAATTAACACTGTTTCAAGGCATTGTTCCAGTCTCCATTTGGGCAGAATTTTCGGTGTGATTTTTAACAAAAAAAAAGAAAAAAAAAGGTTTTTTGGGGAAAAAAACCCTTTAGCATAACTGTCAAAAAAGTTATCTCAATCAAGTCTTCATGCATTTCTAATTATATTTACTTCAGAAGTCCTGTTTTGGCTGACTTTGTTTTATAATTCAATTTTAGTATTTGTGCTTTTAAAAAGAAAGCACTGAATAAGAATTTTCTAAAAACTTCTTTAATTCTTAGCCTTAAAAATGAGCTAGTGTTTGTGGTTATTTGTAATTCGGTTTTTAAAGGTTTCTTTATATATCTCTATATACACACAGGAGTGGCATTTAAAATAGGAGTGCCCTGTGTCTTTAATTTAGATCATTCACATATCTATTAGGAGGCTTCATTAGTCAAAATTGAATTGGCCAAGCAAATACACTTAATAATGTAAATACGCCCTTTCAACAGAATATATTTTATTTTTGACTAGACAGGCCCACAGCAGGTGCTGTGGGGAAATTAAATACCGGATGCTTATTTACCTTAGCACTCAAGAAAAGCCATCTGACTTTAACTTTGTTAATCTCATTTTTGACTATTGAAGAGTAGTCTATATCATAACATCCCTAGACTACAGGGCACAATGGGGCAACCTCTGCTCACTTACTGCTGTGGACAGAATGAATATGAAGACTAAATTATTTTCTCACCACAGGCTAAAGTAGCCCTACTTGATAGAATGACCGAGAACTAATAGAGCTGGCAGTTGATTGTCCCTCTCTAATGCTTCTGAAAATGTTGGAGAGAGAAAAGCAAAAACATACTAACATCAACAAAAATACAACCCTCTGGCATGATGACATATACAGCTGAGGCCCTAAATTATATCAGATTCAACCTTCAGAGTGCTTCAAAAATTAAAATAAATATTTTCATCTTAAATTACATGACATTCTATTACCTCTCACGCACATACCAATACATCTAACAATTAGCTGGATTCTCTTAGCTTTTATAGTTTGAAGGCATTGTCCATCAATCACATCTTTCATCAGTCTGTTTATACAGTAGGTTACATGGTGACAAAGACAGAGAGCATACATAAAGACAAGTTTTTTAATGTAATAACCTTTTATAATAGCTGTTGCAGTGACTACCGGTACTAGATTTCACAGAGAAAATTATTTTATTATGTCTAAAATTAAACTAGTTGTTTTTTATATTTTTATTATTACAAGACTATGATGTTTATGGGACACATCTAAACTGTTGTCTTTCTTGACTGATCTGCTGTGTAGGAGCTGTTCAAAGTTGGGGTAACGAGAGGGAGTGAGCTTGTTACAAGTGAAAGTGATAACTGGTCGAGGCTGATCCCGGGTGGCACAGCTGGAGGACTCCCTCTGTCAATTAGTGCACATGGCATAAGCAAAAGATTTGAATAGGATTCTTCTGCTTGCTTGAAATGCTAGTTCCCCCAATATTATGTCAAAGAAGTCTTACCAAATTAATTATGTAAATCTTTGTCAGCCATATCATCTTTAGATGGGACTCTGATTACATAAAGCAGATTGCCCTCTTCTCCAATCATTACTCTGATAAATAAAACACTATTTAGGTTTCTAGAATACTTGTTGAGTGTTGAGTCCAGAAAACTCGAGTGGACAGTGTGTTTTATAAGTGTTGGAGTAATGTGGTCTTGGTAATTGCCTGCCATTAGAAAATACAATCAGAATTCCCATGTATCACAGGCCAAATTCTGAAAGAGCTCTAAAGCAACCCTTGATTCTTTTCATTATGCATATTCATGTAATTTTGGATGCTCTGACACCCTGATCAACATTCATTAATACTACGAAATGCTTTAAATCACCTCATTTAAAACATTTTGTTCTGTGATCCACAAATGACTAACATTTGGAGAAGTTTACATAATACAAATGATGTGCATGTTTAGTGTAAATGAAAGATTAAAATATGAAACTAAAAGTATGCAAACATATGCAGGAAAATGCTGAGGGCCTGTTAACCGAAACCGGGATTTTACACCTTCTTTTCCTTTAAGCTGCTTCCAATTGTATTTTAGTTTGGGATCTTACATAGTATCGTGTTTTCAAGGTGAATAAAATCACCCAAGTGCTTGGGCATGTTTTGAACGTGCTGATTTCCTACTTTGCCCAGACAAAAGCATTTCTTATTAGATTTGGTAAGGTGCTCATCTTAGCTTAGTCAGGACAATGGTGTATTATTACCAAGGACCCCAGTAACCTAACTTTTATGCATTGAAGAAAGAAGTTTAGGGATTGCCAGTATACATTTGGAAATGTGCTAAAGTTGTAAAATATGTTTAATACTCTAACCAGAATCTAGTTTTTCTATTCCGAGTTGTTTTTAGGTGCACATTTAAAAAATACATCCATAGTCATATATAGTTGTCCATAATGTAGGACTTTCTAACTATGAAGTTATCCAAATAGAGTTATTTGAAGAGAATCACCCTAGTTAACTGTCACATTAAATAGCACTTATTATCACCAGCAAAACATCCTTTAGGAGACACCCACTTGGCAGTTTGTTAGAATACAATGTGCATTGCGGGAAGAGAGTTCTGTAATCGATTGTGATATTTGGGACATTTTACAGTAATCAATAAGGAAGCGTAGATTTGTAACCATTCTCAAAACACTGTTTTTTTTGTTTTTTCCTCTCTATATGTACCTCTTCTCCAAGCCCACAAAGAATTTTTAAGTAAAAGAAAAATGAAAAAAAAAAAAGTTAACTGAGAATTTAGGGGACTTATAGGATAAGGAGGAAGTTACACAATTTTTAGGGACCATTTTATTTTTACCACTCTGAGACTAGTCCTTTGGGAGGCAGAGATGAGTGATGGGCAGTACTCTGGAGCCAAATGTTGGCCAAAACTAATTTTGATATTAAATCCCTCTAGACCAGGTATGTTCCTATTTGGAGTATTTTAAGATAAAGATCAAATGTGTGTACAAACTTTAGTTTGGAAAGACATAAATCTTAGTCAACTAAATGGAATACCTTGGATGTTTGTGTATATGTGAGAAATTTGTATATTTTTAACTGTTTTCAGCAATTTTTTTCAACTACTCAAGTTTCTTAGTTTAGCCTCCCCATTAATTTTATTGGAAACACAAACTTTTAACACCCATGAGCCTCACTAACTCTGTGCTCAAAGATTTTCTAAGAACACCTCTTTCCCTAATGGTATCTTTTTTTCTCTTCTCGTTTTAGCGATACAGTGTGGAAATGTCCATCAGGGACCTGAAAAAGACGGAGCTGCTTAGTAAGGTTGAAGCTTTGAAGAAAGGTGGCGTTTTACTACCAAATGATCTCCTTGAAAAAGTGGATTCAATTAATGAAAAATGGGAACTGCTTGGGGTATTTGCATTTTTATTACTGTTTGTAGGTTATGTGTACATTTTTTGTGAAGTACCCTGTCTGATTTCTAATTTGAGGCACAAATATCTCTCTCTTTCAATTCACTACCTACATTTCAAACAAGCTATTCATGCTATTATGGGGGAAAAACACTGCTTTTCCTCTTCTGTTGATTTTTTTTTTTTTACTCTGAACTTGTCTTCTCTCAGATTTTTAATAATTTTGGTTCTTTAATACGTAAAAAAGTAAGTAAAATATGCCATGTATTATGGGTATGCACCAAGTCAACTATAATACAGTATATCTGATATACACTGACTGTCATGCTTGAATGAATGTTAATAGAATTTATTCTGAAGGTACATGTTAGAGACATCCACTGTTTAACTATTTACTGTACCCTTCAGATGAAAAGTGGAGTTGTCACTGTAGCTTTCAAGTCACACTAAAGCCGCAAAAACAAAGATGCAAACTTGACCCAAATCTGAATTGCAGAATTAAATCGGCCTCTGTTTTGTGCCTCAATTTCCAGCTCACTTTTAACAAAAGCCAAAAAAAAAAAAAAGTTTCATGTAATTCATTTCACGCAATGATGGGCTGGGTCTCAGCCAAAGACTGAGATGCAAGAATCTGGCAAAAAGGCAATATAGAGATTCTGTTACCCAGAGACCAGGATGGCACTGTGCAGGAGACAGTACTGTCCCTTTGTTGGAAGACAGCTGAGAGAGAGAGGTTAAACTGTATTTTTTCATCAACTTCTCTCCTAAATTGCCTTCACTTCAAATCAAGGGTAAGCTAAATTTGTCAATTACTTAAATGATTAATTATAACAGCTAAGTATGGGTGGTGTCAGTTATGGAGCATGATTTTGCATGTCTTCCCTTTCCTGCCTTTTAATTTTTAAAGAAATAATACTCCAAAAATATTTTGAATAAAAAGCTCTCCATGTACCTTGATGACTTGGAGGAATGCCAGTGTTCAGTTTATGCCATGCTTAATCTAGGTGATTAGAAAACTGCAAGTTTAAATCCTTGCTTTCTCATTTAAATTCACCACACTCTGCAATCGTGCAAAGTAACTTAAAACGTTAAAAGTTTTTACTCTGACCTATTGTTACATTACTTTTCAATAATAATTAATGGCTTTCATTTTATAATATGGTGATTTAAATCAGAACCTACTAAATTCTACAGAATTCATTGATCTCATACAGGAGAAATGTGGTTAGTGTCTGATATTTTAAAAGACTGTTTACTAAATAGATGAGAGCAGCAACTTTATATGCTTGATAGATAAAGCAATAGTCTGCCTATGCTGTATTTTCACATATCTATTTCTAATTTGATAAATAATTAACAATAATCTTTTTGGAAAATTTTTTCATGTATATAGCTCCCTAAACAAAAATTTTAAATCAAGATAACATTAAAAAAAGAAACAATATTTAGCTATCCTTTATGAGCCAGATACCTTAAAAATGATTGTCATTTTAACAAAAATATCATTCGAATGCAGTGTGCAGAGTTTTGTAATGATTTCTGGGGAGAGAAGGGTGCTGGGAAGATTTTAACAAAACCTGTGCTACACTACCACCACCAGGCATACTGCTTTAATTGGCATGATTACATTTTAATTGGCATGAAAAAAATTTAAAGACAAGGATTTTAACTTCTAACAATAGTAAAATAGAGGGATATGGTTTTTAATATTACTTTCATCTAAGGTGAACAGTGTGGAATGGAAATACATTAGAATGAAATGTCAGTGGTGCGTACAGTTTAATCTGTGAAATTTTGTCCCCTGTGCTGCATATTACTCTGTCTCAATTGCATATTAAACAACCCTATCAAGGCAGGCATTGGCATCTGCTGTGCTGACACAAATTGTGAATTAAATGAAATTGATGTCCTCTGTCGTATATTTATGAAGATGGACCATTCTCTGAAGTATTCTGTTTATGAAGAATTTATGATTGCAAACTGTTCCAGAACAAAAAAGTGGCAATAAATTCTTTTTTGTGACCCTACCCTCCAAGGGCATTGATTTCACCTCCTGCTGCTACTTTTGTTACAGCATAAAAACAATAGCTAAATCTGGATTCCACTGAGGGTCTTCAAATTATCAATATTTGCACCGTGAAAATACAAGGGTGTTGCCAAGAAAGGCGATTTTTCTCCTAAAGATACTATTTACGGAACACTACACAGCAGATGAATGTTTGTTGACTTAATTTTATTTGTGTTTTAAAGCCTATTTTTGTAGCTTTAATTCATCATTATAGATTAACTCGTCCTGATTCTCCAAAGAGAGTGTTTTCCACCAAAAAAAAAAAAGCCTTTCCTGACTGTACCTTCATGCCATAGTGGTTCATCTAAGCAGGCTTCTAGCATAGTGGATTGGGGCTTATTTTAACACATATTTTAGAAAGTCTAGCGTCCACAAATGCAAAGTGGGAAGAATTGAAGGGTTGAACAATCTCTAGGTCAGGTAAAATCAACAGCACCAAGGAGGCTACCCCTTCTTAACAGCCCTGTGTCATAAGGTTTAGGGAATTGTACTTCACAAAACAAAAAAAAGCAAAAAAAAAGGAATTTAATTCTCCATGCACAGTCTACTCTTGGCCTCTTTAGTATATTGATTAAACTCAAACTTCTATCTCCTGAAAATTTTATGCAGAGAATTTTTACTGTAAACTCCTGTCATGAGAGTTGAAATGAGTGTTTATCAGTGATCATGGTGAACTTTTGGGTCAAAGCTCCTTTCTGTTAGAGGAAATTAGAAGTGAATGACGTCTTCGTAAGCCTCTAGTGGTAGTCAGAACAACACCCATGGCTCGAGAATCGAATCCTAAATGGAACATTGAGCTAATCTGAACTGAATGTCAGTTGTGAGGTGAGAGGTGCAGCAGACACCTTCCAGGTGGCTCTTGTCACCAGCCAAACTGTGATACGTATTTGGTACCTACGCTAATCAATGTTTTTGTTTTTTGCTGTTGGTGTTTTTGTTTTTGTTTTTGTTTTTAATCTGATGCATTAGAAAACCCTAGGAGAGAAGATCCAGGACACAATGGCAGGGCACAGTGGGTCGGGTGCACGTGACCTGCTCTCTCCTGAAAGCGGAAGCCTGGTAAGGCAGCTGGAGGTCAGGATCAAAGAACTGAAAGGGTGGCTAAGAGATACAGAGCTTTTCATCTTCAATTCCTGTCTGAGACAAGAAAAGGAAGGAACAATGAATGCTGAGAAACAACTGCAATACTTTAAGGTAATAAAAAACAATCAAAGTTTATAAAAAGCTTTCTTTATGGTAGGGATAAAATATTTATCAAGTACATAAAGTATTATACCCATGTATCCATGTATCACTGTGCACTTAAATGTTTCCTTGAATTTATAGGCACCCTCCACATTTCTTATATGCCAGCGTCTGTGTGTGTATAAAGATGAACATTAAGCATATCAAATACACATTGTATAGGGGAAATCTCTGCTGCTTGTGTGTTTTGTGCAACGCCTGTTGAAGAAGGGCTTTGATAAATTAAAAGCAGACCAGCAAACACTAAAGATTACTGAGGACTTTGAAAGGCAGACCTAAATGTTCTATAAATAATGTGGCTAAAAATACTTCCATAAGTTGATATGATAAAAACACATGATTTAATATAAGACCATTAATGCTAACAAAAGGAAACATAATTTTTACATATGAAAGAATCAACTATTTATGGAAGGAAGAAATAAAGTAAAAGTGTTTCCTACATTAGAGGCATTTTCCACTATAGAAAAATGTCAAACTTAGCAACATGGCTGTGTACATGTTCGTTGTATGTCCATGAAGAAGAAGTGTTCCCCTCGTTTGTTCCCATGGTTTACACAATATCTACTCAAAAGCAGTTTAAAATTCAAATCTTTGTTCTCATTGGCCACACTAGCCTGTACTGCTTGAACCCTCCTGTAAAAGCAGTGATTATTTGAACTCTGGCTGGTGTCAGCCTAAGGCTTTGGGGTTGCAAACATGAATTTGCTGGCTTAAAAAGACTGAAAGAGGAGAAAGGGGAAAATCAAGAAGAAAAGAACTTCTTGAGACCAAGCAACTATTTCTTCTCAAAGCCTTCTAGGACCAGGTTTTATTCATCTCACATTCTGCTCTGCAGTCTTCCAGCAATCTACATAACAGAGAATGTAGTCACATGTAGTTCACCTTCCCTCTGCCAGACAGACAGGCCCCCCTTGCTCACCTGCATAACTCAAGAGGAGGCCCCCTCCAAGGTAAGACCACAGTACTTCTCAGTAAACTGTCTGCATTACACATCTACACATTGTTTTACTTGAACTCCTTGTCTGCCACTGAGTTGAAGTTAAAACCAGAAGTTAAAAAGTCTCTTGCCAAGGCAAATGGGTTTCACTATCTAAAATCTAACATCCAGATGATTTGTTACTTGACCTCCGCTTGTTTCACTCTAACCCCCCATTTGCAGGGAGGTGGAGTCTTCAGATATTTCCCTCTGTGTTGTTTGAACTTAACAGGTCATCAGTAGGCTAGATGTTGTGAAATTTATTTTTTCTCTGTAGTATCTATATTGCAGCTTTAGTGAACTGGTTAATGGCCCCAGTCAGTTGTGTGACCTTGGTCATATTTCTTGTATGATCCCTGGTGCCTCAGTTTCTTCATCTATAAAATGGGATGCTGGTAATATTTATCTTATGAGGTTATGAGTTCATATATGTAAATCATTATTTCTACTTTTTGTAATGGTGCATTCCTAAAAGATAGAAATCTCAACATTATAAGCCCAAAGATGTTATGTAATAATTGGGTGCTGCCAAATGACATTAGCTTTATGCTTTAGGCTTATACAGTGTCATCAACATCATCTTCAGCTAGGTCCTCGTAACAAATTTAAAAGAGATTAAGAGACACAGAGAGAGACAGAGAGAAATCTCTAGGCTTCCAAATCATTAAATAATTCCTAAGAGTTCTAGTCATTTGCTAACAAATACTTTGTAGCCACTGGGGAATATTCAGTACCCCTAATTTATTATTTACCATGTGCATCTTAGTGCCTGAAAATAATCATAGAATTTTTCTTTCAAAAGTACTAGAGATTATCACATGCTTTTTGCTCTTTTATTTCTTCAAAGACATTTTTTCCTTAGAGCATGTTTATGTTTTCAGTATCACCATTCATTAAACTCACTACATTTATGCCCGACTCTTATTTATTTAGCTATTTTTAAAATAAGATAATAAATAGAGACTTTCCTACTCCAAACAACAGGCAGGATCTTGATGGTGCTGTATACCTCATCATGTGTTTTTCCCAGCCCTATTCCATCCCCTGCTATCCTTACCTAAGATAATCATGATCCTGAATCCCATGTTCTTTATTTCCTTGCTTTCCTCTAGTAAGAAGGAATATTTTTAATTTTAGTTGTTTTTAACCTTATTAAAAGGTAATCATGCTGTATGTTATCTTTTAGGACTTCTTTTTCATTTAACATTATAATGCCAAGATTCATTCATCTCATTGAGTATGGCTGTAATTCACTTACTTTGACATTGTGTAATATTCCTTTGTGAGTATATACATATAATGCTAACAGCAACTTATGAGATTGGTATTAGGATCCCAATTTTGCAGATATGGAAACAGGCACATGGAGGTTAAGTTTTGTGTGTCCAAGGCCACATATAATGAGTGGTAGAATTAGGTTTTAAATCCAGACCTGTCTGACTCTAAAGCCCATTCTCTGAACTACTATGCAAAATTGGTATTTATTGGTATTTACTGGATGCCCTTACATGCCAGGTGACTCAAAGGGAAGAGCAGGACAGAACTAAATGTCATTGGTTCTTTGTGGAAGGTCACAATCTTCAGCAATTTGGCCAGAATAGCAAATGGCTGTAGCCATTAAAGATCTGGGGAGGTGAAAATATTTGTGTTTTCGTTTTACATTTTTGTACAATATCAGTGTAAATTTCTTTGCCATGTGTCACTTTTTATTTTATTATTTTATTTTTTTAACATCTTTATTGGAGCATAATTGCTTTACAGTGGTGTGTTATGTGTCACTTTTTAAATTGAAACTTTTAAAACTTTTTGAGAATATGGAGCCCTGATGATTTTTCTGTATGACCTGAAACTCTAGTCCCTTCTAAAGTTTTGACCTTGAGGAGTTTGATCGGATAAGCTAAGTGGATCTAGCATGACAGCACTTTTTTTTTTTTTTAAAGAAAGCTATCTGTGTGTTGGAGTAAATGTCTTTCCTAGCCAGAATTATGAATATTTCTGAGCTGTTTACTCTTTAGTGCTCAGTATATGATTAGTTAAGTGTTCTGTATATTACCACATCCATTGGAAGAATGAAACCAAATGTTTGTAACATAATAATATTGTAATATAATGTTTATAACCTGTCAAAAATCATAATTGGTAATAGGCATATGCAGAATAAAAACTTTTTACTTACCACAAATCCAGAAAACAGATAACCTCTGCCTTTCTAAGTGATAAAACCACTCAAATAAGAGAATTATTAAAGAACCTTTATGTGTCAGAAACTCTTTGCCATGTTCTGCCTCTTCTTGTGGGTTCCCAAATGTCTTCTGCTGTCATTAGTCACACAGAACACAGAAGACAGGCTTTATCCACAGGGTTTAGCTTTATGATTCTCCATTCTCTAAAATCTCAGGCTTTTCACAGAATGAATTTCTTTATATGACACCCAGAGTAATGATAGATAAGCCACAGTGCACTACCCAGGAGAACAGGGAGGGAGGGTGCTGCATATAAAAAGGAAAATCCGTCGCTTTATAGACATAACTGTTTCCTTCTCAGAGTTTGGTCTGGGATGAGAGAAAGGATCAGGATCTTCAGTTTTCAGAAAAAGAGAAAAAGTAATTGTGGAGAATATTCTTTTTCTCTAAAACAGTAATGTGATAAATGTGGGATTAGACATGAGGCAAAATTCTACCTAAGAAAGAGTTAAAGCCCAGGATGGGAGAAACACAAAGGTGTGAACCTAAGAGCCCTGGGACAGAAATGCAAAAGTGTCCAAGAGTGAACACACCATGACAACAAAACTCAGAGAGCACATCAGAGATTTAATGAGGCCAGCTGGCAAAGGGCCCCTTAGAACTGTGTACGGGCAGCTTCAATGCCATTGGCTGGAAAGCATTACTTTTTAATGATGACCCTTCAGAGAGAAAAGAAAATAATTACTTAATCATATGTTCCTTGTATCCCATAACAAAATTCATTATTCTGAAGACTCAAATTGGGGAGAAATTATCGGTTACCAGCTAAAGGAGACTGCGGCACTGGACTGGGCCCAGAACCAGCCTGGGAAGGACAAGTTTAGACCAGCCAAGAGGCTCTGTCATAAGAAGAGTGAATGGGATAGATTTGGTAACCTTCACAATGACTAATGTCCCAAATTTGCTACCAATTTAAATTTGACCAAACACTGATTGGTTCAAGATGGCGGAGTAGAAGGGCGTGCACTCACTCCCTCTTGTGAGAGCACTGGAATCACAACTAACTGCTGAACAATCATCGACAGGAAGACACTGGAACTCACCAAAAAAGATACCCCACATCCAAAGACAAAGGAGAAGTCACAGTGAGATGGTAGGAGTGGCAGAATCACGATAAAATCAAATCCCATAACTGCTAGGTGGGTGACTCACAAACTGGAGAACACTTATACCACAGAAGTCCACCCACTGGAGTGAAGCTTCTGAGCCCTATGTCAGCCTTCCCAACCTGGGGGTCTGGCAACAGGAGGGGAAATTCCCAGAGAATCAGACTTTGAAGGCTAGTGGGATTTGATTGCAGGACTTCGACAGGACTGGGGGAAACAGAGACTCCACTCTTGGAGGGCACACACCAAGTAGTGTGTGCATTGGGACCCAGGGGAAGGAGCAGTGACCCCATAGGAGACTGAACCAGACTTACTTGCTAGTGCTGGAGGGTCTCCTGCAGAGGTGGGGGGTGGCTGTGGCTCACCGTGGGGGCAAGGACACTGGCGACGGGAGTTCTGGGAAGTACTCCTTGGTGTGAGCCCTCCTGGAGTCCACCATTAGCCTCACCAAAGAGCCTGTAGCCTCCAGTGCTGGGTCACCTCAGGCCACATAACCAACAGGGAGGGAACCCAGGCACACCCATCAGCAGACAAGCAGATTAAAGTTTTACTGAGCTCTGCCCACCAGAGCAACACCCAGCTCTACCCACCACCAGTCCCTCCCATCAGGAAACTTGAACAAGCCTCTTAGATAGCCTCATCCACCAGACGGCAGACAGCAGAAGCAAGAAGAACTACAGTCCTGCAGCCTGTGTAATGAAAACCACATTCACAGAAAGACAGACAAAATGAAAAGGTAGAGGACTATGTACCAGATGAAAGAACAATACAAAACCCAAGAAAAACAACTAAATGAAGTGGAGATAGGCAACCTTCCAGAAAAAGAATTCAGAATAATGGTAGTGAAGATGATCCAGGACCTCGGAAAAACAATGGAGGCAAAGATCGAGAAGATGCAAGAAATGTTTAACAAAGACCTGGAAGAATTTAAGAACAAACAAACAGAGATGAACAATACAATAACTGAAATGAAAAATGCACTAGAAGGAATCAATAGCAGAATAACTGAGGCAGAAGAACAGATAAGTGACCTGGAAGACAGAATGGTGGAATTCACTGCCATGGAACAGAGTAAAGAAAAAAGCATGAAAAGAAATGAAGACAGCCTAAGAGACCTCTGGAACAACATTAAACACACCAACATTCGCATTATAGGGGTCCCAGAAGGAGAAGAGAGAGCAAAAGGACCCAAGAAAATATTTGAAGAGATTATAATCAACAACTTCCCTAACATGGGAAAGGAAATAGACACCCAAGTCCAGGAAATGCAGAGACTCCCAGGCAGGATAAACCCAAGGACAAACATGCCGAGACACATAGTAATCAAATTGACAAAAAAAAAAAGACAAAGAAAAATTATTAAAAGCAACAAGGGAACTCCCATAAGGTTAACAGCTGATTTCTCAGCAGAAACTCTATAAGCCAGAAGGGAGTGGCATGATATACTTAAAGTGATGCAAAGGAAGAACCTACAACCAAGATTACTCTACCCAGCCAGGATCTTATTCAGATTCGACAGAGAAATCAAAAGCTTTACAGACAAGCAAAAGCTAAGAGAATTCAGCACCACCAAACCAGCTCTACAATAAATGCTAAAGGAACTTCTCTAAGTGGGAAACACAAGAGAAGCAAAGGACCTACAAAAACAAACCCAAAACAATTAAGAAAATGGTAATGGGAACATACATACCAACAATTACCTTAAATGTGAATGGATTAAATGCTCCAACCAAAAGACACAGACTCACTAAATGGATACAAACACAAGACCCATATATATGCTGTCTACAAGGGACCCACTTCAGACCTAAGGACACATACAGATTGAAAGTGAGGGGATGGAAAAAGATATTCCATGCAAATGGAAATGAAAAGAAAGCTGGAGTAGCAATACTCATATCAGATAAAATAGACTTTAAAATAAAGAATGTTACAAGAGACAAGGAAGGACAGTACATAATGATCAAGGGATAAATCCAAGAAGAAGACCTAACAATTATAAATATATATGCACCCAACATAGGAGCACCTCAGTACATAAGGCAACTGCTAACAGCTATAAGAGAGGAAATCAACAGTAACACAATAATAGTGGGGGACTTTAACACCTCACTTACACCAATGGACAGATCATCCAGACAGAAAATTAATAAGGAAACACAAGCTTTAAATGACACGATAGACCAGATAGATTTAATTGATATTTATAGGACATTCCATCCAAAAACAGCAGATTACACTTTCTTCTCATATGCACACAGAACATTCTCCAGGATAGATCAGATCTTGGGTCACAAATCAAGCCTCGGTAAATTTAAGAAAATTGAAATCATATCAAGCATCTTTTCTGACCCCAACGCTATGAGATTAGATATCAATTACAGGGAAAAATACATAAAAAACACAAACGCATGGAGGCTAAACAATACGTTACTAAATAACCAAGAGATCACTGAAGAAAACAAAGAGGAAATCAAAAAATAGCTAGAGACCAATAACAATGAAAAGATGACGTTCCAAAACCTATGGGATGCAGCAAAAGCAGTTCTAAGAGGGAAGTTTATAGCAATACAATCCTACCTCAAGAAACAAGAAAAATCTCAAATAAACAATCTAACCTTACACCTAAAGGAACTAGAGAAAGAAGAACAAACAAAACGCAAAGTTAGTAGAAGGAAAGAAATCATAAAGATCAGAGCAGAAATAAATGAAATAGAAACACAGAAAACAATTGCAAAGATCAATAAAAGTAAAAGTTGGTTCTTTGAGAAGATAAACAAAATTGATAAACCTTTAGCCCAACTCATCAAGAAAAAGAGGGAGAGGACTCAAATCAATAATATTAGAAATGAAAAAGAAGTAACAACAGACACCGCAGAAATACAAAGCATCATAAGAGACTACTACAAGCAACTCCATGCCAATAAAATGGACAACCTGGAAGAAATGGACAAATTCTTAGAAAGGTATAACCTTCCAAGACTGAGCCAGGAAGAAATAGAAAATATGAACAGACCATTCATGAGTAATGAAATGGAAACTGTGATTTAAAATGTTCCAACAAACAGAAGTCCAGGACCAGATGGCTTCACAGGTGAATTCTATCAAACATTTAGAGAAGAGCTTACACCCATCCTTCTCAAACTCTTCCAAAAATTGCAAAGGAAGGAATATTCCCAAACTCATTCTATGAGGCCACCATCACCCTGATACCAAAACCAGACACAGATACTGCAAAATAAGAAAATTACAGACCAATATCACTGATGAATATAGATGCAAAAATCCTCAGCAAAATACTAGCAAACAGAATCCAATAACACATGAAAAGGATCATACACCATGATCAAGTGGGATTTATCCCAGGCATACAAGGATTCTTCAATATAAGCAAATCAACCATTGTGATACACCATATTAACAAATTGAAGAATAAAAACCATGTGATCATCTCAATAGATGCAGAAAAAGCTTTCGACAAAATTCAACACCGATTTATGAGAAAAACTCTCCAGAAAGTGGGCATAGAGGGAACCTACCTCAACATAATAAAGGCCATATACAACACACCCACAGCCAGCATCATTCTCAATGGTGAAAAACTGAAACCATTTCCTCTAAGATCAGGAACAAGACAAGGATGTCCACTGTCACCACTGTTATGCAACATAGTTTTGGAAGTCCTAGCCATGGCAATCAGAGAAGAAAAAGAAATAAAATGTATACAAATTGGAAAAGAAGAAGTGAAACTGTCACTGTTTGCAGACGACATGACACTAAACATAGATAATCCTAATGATGCCACCAGAAAACTACTAGAGCTAATCAATGAATTTGGTAAAGTTGCAGGATACAAAATTAATGCACAGAAATCTCTTGCATACCTATACACTAACAACGAAAGATCAGAAAGAGAAATTAAGGAAACAATCCCATTCACCACTGCAACAAAAAGAATAAAATACCTAGGTATAAACCTACCTAAGGTGGTAAAGGACCTGTACCCAGAAAACTATGAGACACTGATGAAAGGAATCAAAGATGACAGAAACAGATGGAGAGATACACCATGTTCTTGCATTAAAAGAATCAATATTGTGAAAATGACTATACTACCCAAAGTAATTTACAGATTCATTGCAATCCCTATCAAATTACCAATGGCATTTTTTTACAGAACTAGGACAAAAAATCTTAAAATTTGTATGGAGACACAAAAGACCCTAAATAGCGAAAGCAGTCTTGAGGGAAAAAAACAGAGATGGCGGAATCAGACTTCCTGACTTCAGACTGTACTACAAAGCCACAGTAATCAAGACAATATGGTACTGACACAAAAACAGAAATATAGATCAGTGGAACAGGATGGAGAGCCCAGAGATAAACCCATGCACCTATGGTCAACTAATCTATGACAAAGGAGGCAAGGATATACAATGGAGAAAATACAGTTTCTTCAATAAGTGGTGCTGGGAAAACGGGACAGCTACATGTAAAAGAATGAAATCAGAACACTTCCTAACACCATACACACAAATAAACTCAAAATGGATTAAAGACCTAAATGTAAACCGAACACTATAAAACTCTTAGAGGAAAACATAGGAAGAACAAACACTCTTTCACATAAATCACAGCAAGATCTTTTTTGACCCATCTCCTAGAGTAATGGAGATAAAAACAAAAATAAACAAATGGGACCCAATGAAACTAAAAGCTTTTGCACAGCAAAGGAAACCATAAACAAGATGAAAAGACAACCCTCAGAATGGGAGAAAATATTTGCAAATGAATTCAACGGACAAAGGATTCATCTCCAAAATATATAAACAGCACTTGCAGCTCAATATTTAAAAAACAAACAATCCAATCAAAAATTGGGCAGAAGACCTAAATAGACATTTATCCAAAGAAGACATACAGATGGCCAAGAGGCACATGAAAAGCTGCTCAACATCACTAATTAGTAGAGAAATGCAAATCAAAACTCCAATGGGGTATCACCTCACACCGGTCAGAATGGGCATCATCAGAAAATCTACAAACAACAAATACCAGAGAGGGTGTGGAGAAAAGGGAACCCTCCTATACTGTTGGTGGGAATGTAAATTGATACAGCCACTATGGAGAACAGCATGGAGGTTCCTTCAAAAACTAAAAATAGAATTACCATATGACCCAGCAATCCCACTACTGGGCATATACCCAGAGAAAACCATAATTCAAAAAGACACATGCACCCCAATGTTCATTGCAGCAATGTTTACAATAGCCAGGTCATGGAAACAACCTAAATGCCCATCGACAGACGAATGGATAAAGAAGAAGTGGTATATATATACAATGGAATATTACTCAGCCATAAAAAGGAACGATATTGGGTCATTTGTAGACACATGGATGGACCTAGAGACGGTTATACCGAGTGAAGTAAGTCAGAAAAAGTAAAACAAATATCGTATATTAATGCATATATGTGAAATCTAGAAAAATGGTACAGATGAACCAGTTAGCAAGGCAGAAATAGAGCCACAGATATGGCTATGGACAAACTATGGACACCAAGGGGGGAAAGCGTGGGGTGGGGCGTGGGGATGAATTGGGAGATTGGGGTTGACATATATGCACTAATATGTATAAAATAGATAACTAATAAGAACCTGCTGTATTAAAAAAAAATTAAATTAAAAAAAAAAAGAAATTTGACCAAGCACTTTTATGCATGTTATTATATTTAAACCTTACCCTAATTATATAAGTTGAAAATTGTGGTCACCTTCTTATGTGTGTTTTTATTTATTTTCATGAATGAAGAACTTGAGATATGGAAAGTTAATGTGACTTGTTTGAATTCACACAGCAGCCAGCAGCAGAGACAGAGCAAAAGCCATGGTCTTTGGGTTCAAATTTTAGTATTCTCCCATTCTGTCATTTGCTGTCCCTTCGGTAAACATTGAAACCTGTTTTACTCTAAATCAAGGGTTGGCAAACATTTTCTATAAAAAGCAGGTAATACAATCTCTGTCGCAGTTATTTAGCTCTGCTATTATAGTGTAAAAGCAGCCACAGACAATATGTAAATGAATAAATATTGTGTGTTTAATAAAACTAATTTACAAAACTATTTACAAGAGCCAGCAGTGGCTAGCAGACCTTAGTTTTCTGACCCTGCTCTAGATTACAAAAATTATCATAAACATGGGAATGGGTGCCATCTGCATCTCCTTTAAGGAAAGGAGGCCATGCAAGAATTGCATTAGGAGGAAGAAAACATTCTTTTAATAACTGTAATAGTGACAACCAGTACTTTTTGAGTGCTCATTAGATGTGAGTCACAGTTTCTAAGTTTCTCCATTCACTTATTTAATCCTCATCACCATCTTGAGGCAGCTGGTTTATCATCCCCTACTTATGGATGAGAAAACTGAGGCAGGGAAAATTGAAGTTACTGAAGTTCATACAGTTAATAAGTGATAGAGCCAATAGTCAGGTCTAGAAAGTCTTTCAGAATCTGCCGCTACTTTGTAGACTCAGTAGTCCTTGGGTCAAAGATCTATTTTCTGGAAAGAGAAAAAGATGTTAACTCATAACTTACTCTATTGTTCCTCATCCCTTTTCTGATTCCTTGGATAGCCATCTAGAGGATGTTGGGTTGTAACCTCCTCAGGAGCTTCCCAGGTATAACCTGCAACCAACCGCCACAAACAGAGGGCAGGAAGAGACTGAAGAAAGAGGCAGACCACTCCAGATTGGTAGGTGGCAGGTTTAATAGGAAAGGGAACTTAGGAAGCTTGTCATGGGCAGCCACAAGACAAGAAATTTCCCCACCCCTAGAATCTTAAAGGTTTATATAGAGGCCTGAACTGGGTTCGGTCATGTGCACAGTCCAGATAGTCTCATCACCACACTGTTATCTCAAGGCCGTATCCTTGGGGCAGCTTCTGAGGGCAGGAGAGGCAAGCAGAGCACACATTCCAAGGACAGGGGAGGAGAAGAGGAGTCCAGTTGCCTGGGTTCAGCTTGAAGGTCAAACTGATAGTCACGTCTTCTTGATGACCACCACCCCCCCTCAACAGAGGAAGTCAGCAAGTCAATGTTTTAAACCTTGGACATTAAAAATTTTAGAGTAGGGTCTTTAACAGGATTTCAAATTAACTATGAAGTATGCAGCATTACTAAGTAATTACTCTGAAAGGGAATATCACTGATGTACTTTTACAAAATAGATTAAATAAAAGAGCTAAACACAGTTCACATGCTTTAAGAAGTATTTTCCCAAATCTCACTGTGTAATTTCCAGAAATAAAAATAGAACCCATCTAGCCAAGACATTTAGAGGGAATTTCCCATGTCCACTGTAATCAATCTCAAATGGCACCATAAATAATCACATGTCCTATGTCCTTCAAAACCCGCATTTTTAAGGAGATAAGGTTGAAAGACAGAAGAGAATATGTTGGAAGTTTTGAGATATGAGAGAGGAGGCCATGGTTCCTAGAGGTCCAGGATCATCTCTGCTGCTGTGTCCTGGAGCCATACAAACTAGGTAATGATGCTGTTGGCAAAGCTGCAAACAAAGAATTACAGTAATTCAATCTGGCTGTAACAAAAGCGTGTAAAATGCTTTCAAGATCAACAGATATCAGACAGGATTTAATCCTTTGTATGTGTCTTAAATACATTTTTTTAAAAAGCTATTATATTAACCATGTATGTTCATCAAAAAGTAAGTACTGAAATCAGTTTTTATTAGATTATTTTCCCCACTGTATATAAAAAAATCCATTGCCTAACACTTCTTTGGAAGTAATTTTGAGTAATTGGATACAATCTAGAGCTGCCTTGTAAAGAAAAAAAACATTGGCTGGGTTAAGGTTGAAATTCAAAGATAGATTTAAATAAATGTTATTCACACTACCATCTGAGGGTAGTGGGAAGACCCACAGGAAATTTTTATAGGCAGTCCCATTGTAAGCCTTCTAAAGTAAAAGAAAATGGAGTAACAAAGGCCTAATTCTTTCTGAGTACACCTTTTTCTAGAAGATGCTGAATGATTCCTGAATCTGCCCCTGAATTGAGGATTCATAGAGGTAGCCATATACTCATTTCATATGTGTCATTTGTATTACTGCTCTCAGGTAAACGAGATTCTTGGAAGTTAAAGGCTGCACTGCTAATCTAGAAAGATGACAGAGAGATGTCACCCATCCTTACTTCACTGCTGCCTCAAAAACCGGACAGAACTGCATTTAGGCTCTGAAACCACAGTGATGAATATTTCTATTCTTACTTGATTTCTTAACATTATTTAAATGTTATTTTAATTGATAATAAACTCAAATTAGGAAGAAACTGGGAGTACAGAATTGCAAAGGTGTCTCCATGCTCTTCATGTAGATAAGATTGAAGCAGTGAATCTGATCCACCATAATGTAGAAGCTTAAGCGTGTGGGTTCAAGACGCTTGAGTTTATCCTGTCTCTACCTATTTCTAATCCATGATTTTTCTTAAAGCCCCAGGTTTCTCATCATAAAAATAGGCATAGTAATAACACTTACCTCATAGAGTGGCTATGAGTATTAAATGAGATAATATATATGAAAGCTCCTTAAAATGGAGCCTACCTAGTGAGAACTCAGCATTATAATGCTATCAGCATTATAATTACTATAGCATAAGCTTGTCCTTTTTAAAAAGCATTTATTTGTAATACAGTAGGGCAAATGGATAAAGTAAATGGTAAATAGTAATCAGGGAAAATTCCATGGGTTTCAATTACTTCAGGATTAGTTGTAGGATCTTTAAGAACTGAATTATCTGTTAGTTGGATCATTGGCCTATTACTGCCTAGGTAAGACCACAAGAGAATTGTTTTCTCTCAAGACTAGAAAAAAAGGCGATAGTCAGTAGACCTCCTAAGTTTGCTCTTTGACCTGTGGACTGGACAGCTTTTCTGGGGTGCAGAAAACTAGGTCCCAGATTATCAAAGGTGAGTCTCCACATTAGGCTGCTTTACAGCTTTTGAGCAAGGTGGTAACACTTGGAGGACATTTTCTTCCCTACTTTCTGTCTCCCTGACTCTCTTTTGTAAACACCCCTTTATAGCTTCATCATATTTCTCACAGATTATTGCTCTATACAGATACACGTATACCACACACACACACACACACACACACACACACAATTAGACCTTAAATTAAGGAAACAAACAAATCTTTTTTTTCAGTGTTCATATTGAATTGTCAGTCTTTTTTCTGTAATTTTACCACATCATTCTTTTATATTTAACCAATTAATGGTATTTATTGAATATCTCTCACTAGGTTCTGTTAGTTGGCAACATTATGATCTAGGATTTTCAGCTGTGTAATCTCAGCAAATAATTTCTCTTCTCTTTGCCTGATATTTTTTATTTGTAAATTTAGGCTCTTGGATTGAAAGAATTCACCTCTAGCATTCTGTGATTCTGTACTAGCCATCTTTTTCTATCAGTAAATTTATTCAATTGTAGATGCCGTTTAATTCCTCTAAACAATACTTTTGGTTTGGCACAAAATTTCTGGTATATAATCAACTTTATATGCCAGGATTCATGTTTACTTCATTGAAAATGATGCTTCAGAAGGACAAAGGCATCTTTTGAACCAAAGTTGCAATGTTGTTGCCTTTGGCACCATGATAGCGTTCTCTTCATACCCATTTCCTTTCTAACATTATAGTGTCTTTATAATTTGAATAGAGATGTTGTATAAAATGTAAATGAAAAGGTCTTCCTAGTTATGAATTTCAGTCAGGATGGTGGCACAGGTAACATGTTTTATTTCATCAGGACTTGGTTGATTTAAAAGTAGAAAGAAATATGCCAGTTAATTATTGGTGCAGCTAATATTATTATTATTTTATTAATATAATTACATTCTTTCTCATACTTTCAATAGTTTCTTTTGACATTTGCATTTATTTTATAAGAATATGAAAAATAATTCAGAATTAATTCTTTATACATTTTTTTATTCCTCAACATAATTTTTTATACCATGGTTTTCCATTTACAAAATATTATTCTTAGTACTGACTATTGGATTGTCTTCTAATAATTTTTATAGAAAAAGTACTTTCCTGGTGTATTCTCCAAACCGTTGCATGTCTGAAAATGTATTTTTCTTGACCTCACATATAAACAATAGCTTGCTGAACAGAAAACTTTGTTATGGGGAGTATAACCTTTTGCCATCAAAACTGCTAACGATTCTTTTGGCATTTGTAGTCATAAAGGAGAAGTCTAATTTTTGTTGCCACATAGTAACTTTGTTTTTCATTTGTGTGTGGCTGGGTGTTGGTCTCTTCATTTCTTTTGCTGGGAACTTGGTGAGTCCTAATTGATTTTGAGAACTTAAACCCTGCTTTAGATCAGGAAAGTTTTACCTACTATTTGATTATCATAAGTTCTTTATATGTTTAGTTCCCTCCTTTTGAAAGTCCTATTCAATGCATATTGATGAGCCTATATTGACACGTCATACACCCAGCATCCATAGTTTATGTTACCGTTCACTCTTTGTTTGTACATTCTGTGGGTTTGGACAAGTGTATAATGACGCGTCCATCATCATGCCTAGTATTTCACTGCCCTAAAAATCCTCTGTACTCTGCCTATTCATTCATCATCCCCCACTCACCACCCCAACCCCTGGCAACCTCTGGTCTTTTTACTCCCCATAGTTTTGCCTTTTCCAGAATGTCATGCGTTTGGAATTATAGTATGTAGTCCTTTCAGATTGGCTCCTATCACTTAGTAATATGCATTTAAGATTCCTCCACATCTTTTCATGGCTTAATAAGTCATTTCTTTTTAGCACTGAGTAATATTCCACTGTCTGGAGGTACCACAGTTTACTAATTCATTCACCTACTAAAAGACATCATGGTTGCTTCCAAGTTTTGGTAATTATGAATAAAGCTGCTATAAATATCCATGTGCAGGTTCTTGTGTGAACATAACTTTTCAACTCCTTTGGGTAAATACCAAGGAGTGTGATTGCTGGATCATATGGTAAGAGTGTGTTCAGTTTTGTAAGAAATTCCCAAACTGTCTCCCAAAGTGTTGGTACCATTTTGCATCCCTACCAGCAATGAATGAGACCTCCTGTTTCTCCATAACCTTGCCAGCATTTGGTGTTGTGTGTTCCAAATTTTGGCCATTCTAATAGGTGCATGGTGGTATCTCATTGCTATTTTAAGTGTATAAACTTGTTAAGAGTAGGAACTATATTTTTTTAAAAATTTTTTCATTGAAGTATAGTTGATTTATAATGCTGTTCTAATTTCAGGTGTACAGCAAAGTGATTCAGTTATATGTATATATATATATTATATATATAGTATATATATATTCTTTTTCAGATTCTTTTCCCTTATAGGTTATTACAAAATATTGAGTATAGTTCCCTGTGCCATACAGTGGGTCCTTGTTGGTTATCTATTTTATATATAGTAGCCTGTATCTGTTAATCCCAAACTCCTAATTTATCCCTCCCCCCATTTCCCCTTTGGTAACTCTAAGATTGTTTTCTATGTTTGTGAGTCTGTTTCTGTTTTGTAAATAAGTTCATTTGTATCATTTTTTTAGATTCCACATATAAGCGATATCATATGATATTTGTCTTTCTCTGTCTGGCTTACTTCACTTAGTATGATAATCTCTAGGTGCATCCAGGAGTAGGAACTATCTTGAAGTTGTCATTTTTTGCATGCCCTTCACAGTAACAAAGACAATGCCTTGGAGTTGCTAGATACTAAAGAAGTACTTAGCAGATTGTAGAATTTCATCACAAGATGGTATTTGAGGTCATTTGGCTAGCTCAACATCCTTATTCCAATGAAGAGAAAACTAAGTCTCTGATAAATTAAGTGACTCACCCAGGACCATACAACCAGAGCCAGATGGCAGCCCATATCTCCTGAATCCTAACCCAGGCTATAGTCCAATAATACCAAACCGATGATTTTATGTGAGTCATCATTGATGCCTTTGCAATTTTCACATCTTGATTTTTCCTCTATAAAATAGAGATAATAAGCCTATCATTTGATGAATAGAAATTAAAAATGATCATCACAAGGGACATTGTGATTGATAGGAAATGTAGAAATGCTTACTAATACTATGAAGTACTATTTTAAACAGTATTAAAAATAGATATGACAACAAACCAAGGCTCTTCTGGCATTGGAACTCAGAGACTAACCATCTTGACCCTGCATCTTCTCATTTCAGGGGTTTTACTCTCAGGAGTTCAACTCAGTATGGAGTTTGCTATCATTTTTCACCGTGTGTTTATGTTGTACCTCCATATGAGGAGCTTAAGGAGCTTTACAAACATTAGCTCATTAATCCTCCCAAAAACCTCTCTAAGATAGGGCAGAGGCATAAATTATTATTCCTATCTGGAAAAAAATGGCCTAACTTATCTCTCTTAATTTTACTGATACTCTAAACCATTGATTAAATCCTAACTTATACCCTGTACACTTAAAATATAATATTTTCTTCCCCAAGGATGTTTTTCTTTCTTTTTCAATGTAATGTCATGAAGATAAGTGTGAAACCATAATGACAGGTCTGGTGTTAGAAGCTCATTTGCGAAGCACAGGATAGGCGATAGGTTCCTCCTTCCCCATATGCTCTCCTCATTTTCTAAAAAATATCCTTTATTGCCCCTCAGTCATGACAGGAGAAGTGACTTTTAGGATTTGGAGGGACGTTTCGAGACCAATTCACTCCTTTATCTGTAAGCCAAGACCACCAGCAAGAGAACCAATGGATCCATTCAACCATGCCATCCTAACTCTCTATAAAACACTGGTGCAACAGACTTCAAAGCTTTACAAAAGCAGCAATAGAGGTTAAACTTTCAGTCTTGTGTGCTTTGCTTAGGCGTGTGGTTCTCACTATAAAGATATTTGGAGTTAGACTTTGAGGATGTTAGAACATGACCAAGACATGAGAAGAATCTGAGGCCAAGCAAGGTTGTTTCATGTAAACGATTGCAACAACACACTTGTCCAGTTAGAGCAGTTGCCCACAGTTCAGGCCAGTGAAAAGGAAAATGAATAAGAATGATAAAGTCAAAGTGAAACTAGTACCCTACCACCCCTCAAAGTTTATCAGAGAGGGTAAGAGTCACCTTGCAACTGATTTGAGAGATATTCCGTGTTTTATTATTATTTTTTAAAAGACCATCTCAGACCACCATATGATATTTTTCCTGTCTCACAACAGAATAAAGTTATGTAATAATCTGATGCCAGAAGATGATAAAGGCTAAAGAATCATTGCATTTTAGAGAAGGGGTGTTGAGGGCACATAAAAGTTACATCATTTACTTGAGATCACGTAACTAATTATTGCCAAACTAGGAAGGCCCTAAGTTGTGTTTCTTTCCCTCCCTCAATCCAAGTTGCTTCTTAGATGTTCAACTAAAATACCTTTATGCTTAGATGACTTATGTTCGACCTTGCTGCCAGATGAAGGAGTTTAACGAGAGGACTGCCCCCCAGTGTATTTAATCTTGTTTTGGGGAACAGGCAGGAGAGGGGTGCGGCATCTTTTCTCAGAAGAAAAGAAAACATGTTCTTCTAAAAGGAAAATTAGCTTTTTCAAGAAACTGCTCTCAAAAATTTCTCCTAGACCTCTGCTTTGTTTAAGCTATGGAGTGTTTAAAGAATGAAGTTCTTATTACATTTCCTTTTCACAAGGTTGTGGAATATTGCTTTGAGCTAAGTAATCATCAGAGCATTTTACCAGTTGGCTAATATTTAGTCAGCATCTCTCTACTACCTGATTTAACAGTTAAAGAGTGTTTTGCCGTTATATATTAGTTAAACTTCTAAGAGAAGTTTACTAACCTGAGAGTGTGGTTAGTATTACTGCACATCTGGGAATACTGAAAACTAGCAAAAAAGGAGTTGAATTGCCCTGGGCTTCCACCGCAAAAGCAAAGGAAAGAGCTAAGAAGCAAATTCCCAATGGTCCAGACCCACAGGAAAATGTCCTATTTATTTTAGGTGCTATGAAAATAAAATCAGAAATATGAAGTTTATAGAGCTGGCTATACCTCAGCCTCTTCCAGGTCAGGGAGGAATAAATGAACAAAACAGAAGAGTCTTTCTAATATTGACTTTTTGTCCTTAGTATCACTTTCCTCTTTTTTAGTGGTGTTATCCCCCACAGCCTAACTTACTTCCTGCATTCTTGCTGGGTCCCTAGAGTTCTTGAATTCATTTACTTCCCATCTGTATGATTCTTGAATAACAGTAATACTTCCCTAAAATACCAATTCCTAGCTGTTATACTTCAAGTAACACTCTGAGCTTTGTGATGAGTTCCAGGAGTGGCTTCATAGGAAATAACAAGTAAGTTAGCCAGAGATAAGTCTGGAAAAATACGGTTTGATGGAGGAGGCGGGTGAAGAATAGTCAACTGTGTATGGATGAGAGAGTTAGAAAACACCACGCAGCAGAGTTGAGTGATTCATGAAACAAATTAGTCCAATAATCTGTCCTCTCCTCTGTGTTCCACATTATCCCTGGGGATTCCTTTTGTGTTGTCCTTGCTCCCGTGTTCTCTTGCTTTCCTTCTTAATGCTATTTCATCCTCCAGGTGTGGTCTTTATGATGGTTCTTCTTTCACCTGAACTCACAGATGAGTTCAAGTAGATGGGATCCACAAATAATCCAGAGAAGAAAATCACCTTCATCCGTTCTCCAGAATTACTGGTTTTTAAAAAATATTTATTTATTTATTTATTTTATTTTTGGCTGTATTGGGTTTTAGCTGTGGCATGTGGGATCTTTCATTGTGGCGTGCGGTGGTCTTCGTTGTGGCACGCACGCTTCTCTCTCTAGTTGTGGCGTGTGGGCTCAGTAGTTGCCGTGCGCGGGCTTAGTTGCCCCGCGGTGGCATGTGGGATCTTAGTTCCCCGACCAGGGATTGAACCCGCGTCCCCTGCACTGGAAGGTGGATTCTTAACCACTGGACCACCAGGGAAGTCCCCTCCAGAATTACTTTGAATGGAATCAGTAAGAGTTAAAAAGCACAGTGTGTATTGTAAAAAGATTTCAAAATGTAATAATGTAAAAATAAATGGCAATTAATGCCTCATCTGCTTATGAAAAGAGTGATTGTGAGATTTTAAGAAAAGGTATAGTATAATGGCTAAGTTGCATTTATATCCAGCACCCTTTCCCCCTTATTGCTAAAAGTTACCTTTCTGTAATTGCAGACTAGTTTAGCATCTTAACAATAATGGACATGTTTTTAAAGTGCATTCTTTACTCCAGGGAGACTCTGTAATAGATACCAGCATTTTAGTAATGATACAAGCAATCTGTAAGCTATTACAGTTTTCTTTAGAGTAACATAATCTTCATATTGTTTTGTATGTCTGGAATTTTAATAGTGTTTTTAATTTAGAAAAGGAAGTATATAACATATTACTAATTACATGTGAATATGAACTAAGCACACGACCACTGAGCTTGAATCTTAAAAACAAACATGTTTAAAAGTACTTAACCTAGTGTAGGGTAAGTCACAAAGAAATTAAAGAATGCACACAGGGCTAACAGCAGCTTTCATGGAATAACACAGTGAGGGTCTTCATTTTTAGAATGGTTATTAATTTTGGTCTACAGCTAAAAAGTAGCTAAGAGGAATAGAAATGCTCCTTTCCAAATATAATTAATGTTTTTTGAACAGATGAAGGTACAAAAAAATTAAAACATAAATATGAGTGTATTAAAAGAATGTTTAGTTTTTCCCTTGATGACACCATTCATTGAAGGGTGTCCAAGAATTTGTAGTATTAATAGTCCTGGTGGCCCTTAATGCTTCAACTTGATTGGTGAGGATACTAGATTGCAAGAACAAGTAAGATCTTTTTCTAGGTCAAAGGTCAGGCTAATTAGGCCTGGAGGTAAAGATGGCATCTCACTATCTGCTGCCTAGGTGAACAGAGGGTAGATGATTTTTCTTAAAAATGAACGTGTTCGCTGAAACGATTTTGATTTTAAATGGTTAAAATAAATCATTTAGTGTTAGAATCTAGACTTATACTGTCATGTACAATTTAAAAAGTATTTTGGCACACATCCCAGACCCTCTTCAAGGAGCTGATAGAGATGCGCTTGGTGAATCAATTCAGGGGCCTTTACTGCTATTTTTAAAATCCAGCTTTTACATTAAATAAACCAGTTTATTATTTTGCAAGAAGTTATAATCTACTTAAAACTGTCATTCTCTGTTTCTGACTTGCAGTTAGATGGTATTTCCAAAATGTCAGACCTAGATTCTGCTTCTACCGTCACCATAATAAAATGTGACAGCCAAGATATTATATCAGTACCTTTTCCATAATTAGCAATAAGGATCCTGCCAAGGGTTAACTAGAAAAGTTTCACAAATGTTTTTCTACAAATGGTCCTGAAGGCAGTATTACGCTTTTAAAATCTGCTAATGTAGCAAAGACTCATGACAACCAGGAGACAAATCTATGAGCAAACCTGTTTGGAGAGAATAGTTTTGTACTGTATGATGTATGGTATGTAAATGAGCTTATTAGGACTCTCATCTATTTTATTATTGGTGACCAATTTGATAGAGGCATTTAAAAAACAATATTTCTGCCTGACTCCTAGAAATGAAGAAGATACATTGATATAATTGAGAGCAAATGATTGCATGTTGTGCCATTTAATCATGTCATTTTTCAATTGCTGTTTTTTGCACTTCACTGCATGCTTATAGAATATTTAGCTCCAATATAGATTAAGTCCCAGACTTTGCAACTGAGCTGAGTTCCTATATTGGCTGACATCTTTTAAGTTTGGAATCAGGTAAAATATGAAGATGTCTTTTGTCCATATTTTCTTCAAAATATGCAAGTCGTCATTCATACCTCACTTGAGGTGTTTTAATTTTTTTGGCTGCTTTGAATTACTCCTTTACAATTCCAGGTTGGAAATTCTTTTTTTTTTCATATTTTTTTAAGTTTTATTTTTATTTTATTTGTTTATTTTTTGGCCATGCCGCGTGGCTTGTGGGGTCTTAGTTCCCTGACCGGAGATTGAACTGCGCCCTCAGCAGTGAACGCGTGGAGTCCTAACCACTGGACCACCAGGGAATTCCCTAAAGTTCATTTTTAATAGAATCATTTTTCTGATATTCACTTCCATTTTGGTTTGGGGCTAGATTTATTTCTTTTTTCTTTTTCTTTTTTTTGACTAGATTTATTTCTGACATCATGTCTGTTAAATTCATGTTTGCCAAAAGAGCCAAAGCTGCCTGCTCAGCCCATTCCTTATCTGTGATGGCCACCATCTCCTCTACCAGAACAAGATGGCTCACACAGGTCAATACACAACAGATTGCTCACCATTCTTTTCAGTGGGGTTTTCAGGATAATATAGATATGGGTGTGCAAATTTAGAAAAAGGGTATCTTGCTTTAATACTTCCAATTTCTTTTCCCTGTTTCCTTTTTTTTCTCTTCCTATCAAAACTGTTAATCTTGCTAGGTCAGTTTATTTATTTTTTAATTTTTTTATTATTTTTTTTCTTATTTGCAACATACACTATACACTAGGTATAGTTAAGTTAAGCACATAATTGGCTCAAGAATGGAGATGTCAGGACCAAGTCTGCTGACCCCTTGCTGGAAACTTTGATAATCATTTGCCTAATGAATGTTTCTTACTTTTGTTAAATCTCTTCTTTATTATTTATATGATTTACATCTTTCTCAGAAAAGAGATTATCTCCCACTGTCTGCTAGAATATGAGGTCCTTGAGGGCAGAAAGTTTTGTCTGTTTTGTTCACTGATGTATCTCAAACACTGAGAACAGTGCCCATTATAAAGGTGTTTAATAAATATTTGTTCAATTAATTAATTAGTATTTTTTCCACCTCTGCTATCATCAACTACCCTGGGCTTAAGAATTGCATAGGTTATAAATTCTTATCATATTTGCAGGCTTAGGAATGGGTATAAGATAGACCCCTGACAGGTATATGGAAGAAGTTGTTGGCTCTCTGATCAACAGTAACTTTATGGCTGTGGCCACTTCTGGTTAGAACTCAGGGGCAGAGATGGTCTGAAAATGTCGAAATTTTCCAAGCTTCTTCAGCTCTCTTATGAAAGGCAATGTAGTGTAGTGTTTTCATGAATTGGCTCTGGGTTCAGGTTGCATGGGTTAAAATCCTTTGCTACTTATTTGCTGTTACTTAACCTCTCTGTGTCTCCATTATCTCATTTGTAAAATAGGTAGATGACAGCAATGTATGTCTCAGAGCGCTGTTGTGAGGATTAAATGAGTCCATACATATAAAGTACCTAAAAAATGCATAGCACACAAAAATACACAAAAAACATTTGTCATTAGTGTAGGAGATTAGTGAAAAATAACTAAGAAAATACTACTAAGAAAAGAGCTCTAGCAATTTATGGCTCAATGATTGTTGGTTATTATTTTGCATTCAAGTAAATCTTGATTATTTGAAGCAAACATAGCATTATTTTTATTTTGTTTTGGTTCAGATACATATAGTCAACTCAGAATCATTTTTGGTAAAGTATATGAAGTCTATCTGACATGTCAGGTCTTTCATTCTTGTACAGATACTAACAACACAATAGATTACAATTTCATAAGATGTATCTAAATATATATGAAACTCATCACTGCAATAGTTACACTTAACTAACATTCTTCAACTCCCACATTTTCTTCAACTCCTTTTCCAGGCATGCTCTTCTATGTATACTTTTCTGTTATGTTTTATGATGTCTCTAGAAGTTAGGACAGCTATATTAAAAAAGGAACTGTATTTTTTTATCATATAGCAGAATGTTTTATCTGTTGACTGAGATTTATAGGTCTGTAGTTGTAACTGTATCCCAGGAAAGTTTATAGCCATTACTTTAAAAAAAATAAATAAAAGTTCTACATTTGCATTTGTAAGTGTATTAATCAGTGTATTGATCCATGGTTGCAGAACCATGATGACTGACTGGATGGTATTGGTAATATCGAGTCTGTTGTCATAACACACTCTAAAGGAATGGAAAATTATCTGATTATATCATCAGTTTTGTGGTTGACAATATATACCTGCCCTTACTGAGAGATTTTAAAAACTAACAACTTTATTGAGATATAATTCACATACCATAAAATGTAATTTCAAAATGTTGTTACTACCCTGAAAAGAAACCGTTTACCCCTCAGCAGTCATTCCCTATATCCCCCGACTGCAACCCCTGGCACCTACTAATATACTTTCTGTTTCTATGCATTTGCCTATTCTGGCCATTTCATATAAATGAACTCGTACAACACATGGCCTTTTGTGTCCAGCTTATTTCACTTAGCATAATGTTTTCATCCATGCTGTAGTATTCATTCCTTTTTATTGCCAAATAATATCCCATTGTATGGATATACTGTTTTTTTTTAATCTATTTATCTATTAATGGATGTTTGGGTCATTTGCACCTTTTGGCTATCATGAATCATGTGGTTATGAATTTGTCTACAGGTTTTTGTGTGGTCATATGTTTTCAGTTCTTTTGGGTATATACCTAGGAGAGAAATTCTTGGACCATATGGTAATTCTGTTTAACTTTTTGAGGAAGTGTACTGTTTTCCAAAGTGAGTACATCATTTTGAAATCCCACCAGCAGCAGATGAGGGTTCCAGTTTCTCTATCTCCTCGCCAACATATATTGATGTTTTCTGGTATATTTATTTATGTTTTATTTCCAGCCTCACACCACTGCCACCCCGCAACACACAGACAAATTTGCATATAAGTTCCATGAGAGCAGAAATCTTGTTGCCCACTGTTATATCCCTACCAGTGAGAACAGTGCCTGGAACATAGGAGGCACTCAAGTACATTTAGATGGATAGGTGGATAATTGAATTATTATTAACATCACATTCCACTTGAAATTCCATGCTTTTTAAAATGTTGCAAAAGTTATGGTTTCTTGGGCATTCCCTGGTGGTCCAGTGGTTAGGACCGTGTGCTTTCACTGCTGAGGGCACGGGTTTGATCCTGCAAGCCGAGTGGCGCGGCCAAAAAAAAAAAAAATCTGTGGTTTCTTGACCTTTTCTTATGTGAATCCCCCAACTGTAATGCCTGTCCTTCTTCCCCTCCACTTTTTCGAACTTCAGCAACTTTCATGGCCTAGTTCTCGTCCTGTGAATCTTTATCTACTCCAGCTGGTAATGATCTTTCTCATCTCCAAAGTCAGTGCCCATAATTTAGCACGTATATCAATTGCACATTACTTTTGTGTCACAGCCTCACTATTCACATGGCACATTCACCTCACTTACCTCATTTAAAACCTACAACAACCTGATGGGTTAGGTCTTATCAAAAACCTTTGCCTTGCATTGATAGCTCTCATTTTGAGTAGCCAGAGGCTTCTCTTTACAGCCAGATTACAAGCCCTTAAGATCAGGTACCACATCATATTATATGCCTCTTATCCACCAATGCCATTCCTGTAATGAAAATTATGGTGTTTGGCACATAATTGATACCCAATAAATGTTTATTGCTATAGGAAATATCATTCATGTGATCTTTGCCAACCTTGCCCCCAAATTATGATTCCAAACCAACCAGTCAAAAGCATCTTCTGGAGAATCATAGAGGTACCAGTATAGCCTCTCATTTTTCCCACCTGCTATACATTCTTCTCAGACCATGGCTGTAGGCAGTAGCATTACCTGATGCCTTGTGCTTTCCAAACAGTCATCAAGGTTTTGATTACTATGTAAACTCTCTGAGAGCAAAGCTTCTGTTTAATTTAGCACAATGCCAAATATGTTAGAGTCATTAATTAGTAAATGACTTACTTGATAAAAATAACCAAAAGAAGTAAAATCCCCAAATACAGTGCTCAAACAATCAGCATTCTTTTTTTGTAATTTAATTTTATTTTTTTATACAGCAGGTTCTTATTAGTTATCTATTTTATACATATTAGTGTATATATGTCAATCCCAGTCTCCCAATTCATCCCACCACCACCCCCCCTCCACTTTCCCCCCTTGGTGTCCATATGTTTGTTCTCTACATCTGTGTCTCTATTTCTGCCCTGCAAGTCGGTTCATCTGTACCATTCTTCTAGGTTCCACATATATGCATTAATATACGATATTTGTTTTTCTCTTGCTGACTTACTTCACTCTGTATGACAGTCTCTAGATCCATCCATGTCTCTACAAATGACCCAATTTCATTCCTTTTTATGGCTGAGTAATATTCCATTATATATATGTACCACATTTTCTTTATCCATTCATCAGTTGATGGGCATTTAGGTTGCTTCCATGACCTGGCTATTGTAAATAGTGCTGCAATGAACATTGGGGTGCATGTGTCTTTTTGAATTATGGTTTTCTCTGGGTATATACCCAGTAGTGGGATTGCTGGGTCAAATGGTAGTTCTATTTTTAGTTTTTTAAGGAACCTCCATACTGTTCTCCATAGTGGCTGTATCAATTTACATCCCACCAACAGTGCAAGAGGGTTCCCTTTTCTCCACACCCTCTCCAGCATTTGTTGTTTGTAGATTTTCTGATGATGCCCATTCTAACTGGTGTGAGGTGATACCTCATTGTAGTTTTGATTTGCATTTCTCTAATAATTAGTGATGTTGAGCAGCTTTTCATATACTTCTTGGCCATCTGTATGTCTTCTTTGGATGAATGTCTATTTAGGTCTTCTGCCCATTTTTTGATTGGGTTGTTTGTTTTTTTTAATATTGAGCTGCATGAGCTCAGCATTCTTAATTATATTAAAATTCTGGAGATCATCAAGCAAATACTAATAATATAAAGTTATCACTGGCTGAAAAGATCTATTCATTGATTGATTCATTAATTTTTTTAGCCATTCAATAACAATTAAAAAATAATTGGGGGTGGGAGGAATTGGGAGATTGGGATTGACACATATACACTATTGATACTATGTATAAAATAGATAACTAATGAGAACATACTGTATAGCACAGGGAACTCTACTTAATGCACTATGGTGACCTAAATGGGAAGGAAATCCAAAAAAGAGGGGATATATGTATATGTATAGGTGATTCATTTTGCTGTACAGTAGAAACTAACACAACATTGTAAAGCAACTGTATTCCAATAAAAATTAATTAAAAAAATAATTGATCACCAATGGGTTTGGTCTTTAGGCTCTTGGCTACAAGTGTGACTCCAGAATCAGAACTTACAACTTCTATTTTTATACTTCTAAAAAACTACTCAACTAGATTAATTTTCTTATCTGAAAAACTAAGTTCCTCTGTTTTCTGTAGAGCAATGTTCTCAAACTTTAATATGCATTGTAATCACCTGTAGGGCTGGTTAAACCATGACTCACTGGAGCCCACCCCAGAGTTGCTGATTCACAAGATACGGAGTGGCACCAGGGAATTCTTGTTTCTAACAAGTTTCCAGATGATGCTAATACTGCTTGGCCCGGGGAACACACTGAGAAATTTTGCTCTAGAAAATTTGGTCACAGGTAGCAGACTAAGAGAAGACAATTGCTCACCTCATGTAATTAGAATGGTAAAATACAGAAAATGCAAAAAAGAAGAAAAGCACATGAAAAGGTGTAGAAAACCCTTGCAACAAAGAGGTGGAGCTGTCTGCTTTTATATGATCCTATTTAAACTAGAAGAATGTGCCTATCTTTTCACTTCTCTCTTTTCTTTCTGTATATTTCCTCACGCCAACTACGTTGAAGGCAGGTACATATAATATACATATACAGATTGAAGTTTCTTTGTTGTGCTTGCCACATAGAAGGCATATTCAATAGATAGTGTTTAAACAATTGATTCATCTAGAAGGTAAAGTCATGTTTGACTTTTTAAATGGAATTGCTTCATAAATAATTTTTTAATTTGACACATTACCTAAAGTCCCACCACTTTGTTTCTATTGACCTACCTAATGATGTTACATTAACTGCTAAATAAAATTATGTAAGAGATATGGAGACAAATTTCTTTGGAGTTTCTCAGCTAGATTTAATTTTTTTCTCTCTGCTTTTACCATATACTTGGTTTTGGTATTTTTTAAATTTCATTTTCCTCCTCATGTCTTTTTTCTCTATTTAGTTCTTACATTTTACTTATTGTGCATTTTGGTTCTTGGTCTAATTGTAGTTCTTTAATTGTAGGCTTATTTATATCCTTTTGTAATAGGAGATGACAGTATTATTTAATGTCAAGAATATGGGTGTACATTTGACTCTTGAACAACATGTGTTTGAACTGTACAGGTCCACTTATACTCGGATTTTTTTTCAACAGTAAATACTACTGTACTCTATGATGAGTGGGTTGGTTGAATTTGCAGATGTGGAACCCTGGATAGAGAGGAAACGTGGGCTGGACATAAATTATAATCAGATTTTTGATTGTGCTGGGAATTGGTACCCCTAACCCCGGCATTGTTTAAGGGGCAACTGTACAAGTAAATATAATCATTCTATGCAATATGTGTGCATATATACATAAATTTAATGTATAATGAAGAATAAATTACCAATATTGGAAGCCTTACCTTCAGTGGTGTTAAACTGAAGCCAGTGGCAGGAATGATGTTACATCACATTTGGCTCCATAATATGAGTGGTTTCAACAGTCAGAGAAGTTCATAAAGCAAGTCAGGAGAGGAGAAAAACCCCACATAAACCAAAAACACCCCTTTGTATCACCACTGGTGAATTGAAAATCAGATTGATAGTTTATAAGTATAAAGCAAAAATTTACCGTCTGTTGGCAGCTCTCTTATAACATGTCCAAAAAGATATGTTTAAAGGGTTGGAGATTTGTAAAGGAAAAAACAAATTAGAAATTTTGATTTTCACTTTTATATACTTCTCAACTTTTATAGCAAATATGCTTTTTGAGTAACATGAGGAAGTTGAGTAGAAGTGTAAAATAACCAAATTAAATAGGTCATTAGAGACTTAAAAGTAGAACACCGAACTATATTCCAACAATTGGATTCTGAAGTGATACTAAGACAATGACCTCCATGCTAACAGAGGTAGCTTTGTAGGAAAAAATTCCTAAAGATTACCAAATAATAATGATACTAAATACATAACTAAATACAAAAATAATGATAATTAAATACATAACTAAATACAAAAGCATTTGGAATAACTTTCTCTTAGATATATTGATAATTAGTTCTCCTTCTTTCTTTTTATATTTTCTTTCCCACTTCTTTCCTTTCTACTTTTCTGGGAAGACAATATGGCTGTCTTTGGGAACCAACATGATCTCATTGGATATCAAGGACAATGCTTCAAAACTGGCAAAAATGAAAAACCTTATAAACTTTTCTGTTCCTTACTTCCTTTTCCATCTGCTTTACTCTCTCTTTTCTCCAACACACTGGGTACTCCCAGGGTCCCAGGCTACTTGCTACTGGACCTTCTGTCCTTATAACCACAGCCACCCAACTTGGACCATCTGGCTCACATTGTTTCCCTGAAGATTTCACGACTCCTCCGACAGCAACCTGCACAAACTTCTGTTAGCACCTACCTCTCTGTATTATTCTTGGTACTGTATAGTCCACCTCCAATAGACTCTCAGCTCCTTGAGAGAGGGAGCAGTAACTTGCTCCTTTTTGAAGCCTCCATGCCTGAAACAGTGCCTGGCAGATGCAAGGTGCAATACACATTTGAGGAGGTCTGGGAGGCAGGGATGAGTCTGTCTTATTTCTGTGCCTTACTTAGATTGCTTAGCTTGGGTTTCTGTTCTGTTCTCTGAAAATGTAAGCCAAAAATAGTTATAATAATCATTTTGTTCCTATGTCGTTATATTTAACATTTCTCTACGCATAGTGTATCATGGAAATAATGTGAACTCTACTGATTCTAAGAAACATTACCAGCAAATGCACTGATTTTATTTAGTATGTGTTTGTGATTATAAATAAGCATGCACATTTTAATGGTTGTCATGGAAACACATTTATGTAAAAGAATGTTATCAATTATATCACTTAGATGTAAAAAAATACTGAAAAATATGTTGGCCATGTAAAATTCTCAATGTTCCTCTCCTTTTAAAAGTAGTGTTATTTCCGAAGTGTGCATATAGAATAATCTAGAATGTACACTAAGTTCTTTGAATATTTGAAACTTTTTAACTGCAGAATTGTGGAGATCTGAAAATAAGATATTGAGTGTCAACAGTTTTAAAAACAGCTAACACAGTTTTAAAACCCGTAGACTGTCATTAAGATGTGGGGTGGGGATCATCTGTTACTTAAATACTGGATACATTCTAGATACTAATAAAAAGTTATGGCCAATCACCTTTATGAAAATTTCCCCTAGCAACCTCACATGTCTTGTTTCAGAACTTTGAAAATGCCTGTGAGGTGAATGAAGCCCATTTGGGCTGCTTTGTGAATATCACCTAATGTGGCTATGCTAAGTCCACACATACCTTTAGTGTCATCCATGGCAAATTCTCATTTAGCTAAGAAACATAGGGACTTTTTGTTGACTGGAGAAATGCAGTCATTATTTTAGTCAACTTAAAATGGAGTTTTGCAAGATCCAGTTTTGTGGCATGGAAACATCTCTTTTGATTTTTCTAGCCCTTTATTTTTAACAATTTAATGACAAAACACAAACAAAAAACCAAAATCTTCAACATGTATATTCATAGAACTCATTTGAATCAATCCCAGTTGGCTATATTATTATCTTGAAGTGTTTAATATTGGGCCAAAAAATGACAGATATTAAGTGGGCTTGATAGTTTGACTTGCTCAACAGTTGTTCTAGAGCAAGAGAGCAAATTATTGAAGGGTGTGTGTGTGTGTGTGTGTGTGTGTGAGAGAGAGAGAGACAGAGACAGAGACAGAGACAGAGAAGTAGAGAGAAAGAGAGAGAGAATGCATGTGGGGAGGGTCAGTTAGCAGGATTGGGAGAGGTAATGGAAACAATGCCTATTGCTTTGGTAGACCCTCGAGTTTTATCTTTGAATGTGTAGGGGTTTCTCCTCATTCAGCGTTGAACTAATGAATAGCATCAGTAAAGAAATTTGTCAGACCTGATGGTTCTATAGGAAAATAGTAATGATCCCTAGGAAAATAAATAAGGGTAAGTTCAAGGAACATAACAAAAAATGCTGTACTGGTATAAACTGAATAATAAAATTCCTAGTCATATTTTGCTGTAAATAGAGGTATGGGAATTTGTCATTCACCTTATTTAAAATTCAAAAATATTAAAGGTACGGGGTTCTCTCATTACAGAAATAATAGAATTCCAGCTATTACTGAGTTAGGGTTGTTTAAATGGCTATAGCATGTATTATATCAATAAGTGGAACATCTGTATGAGACGTCCACCTGCTGATCTACTACCACTCTGCACATTTCAATGAACTGCACTTAATCATTTTACGACTTCTTCTAATGAAGCCTTATCTAGATTAACATTTTAAGCACAAATACTTTTAGACATTAAAACTCTAGCACTAAATGAAATTGCCTTGTCTTGTTTATCCTTGTTGATTAATAAGCAATCTGTTAACTGTTAGAACAGTCCAATTGTGGCAGTAGAAAGAGATTAGTAATTCAGTGATGTTTGTGGATATAATCATCGTTTCTCCCGAAGGCTTTGAATTAGAGTATCACTTACACACTGTCCGTAGGCAAAGAAGAGATATAATATTTTTAGACATGTGTACCCACTATTTTGCTTGAATCGTTCAGCTTAGGGTCACTGCAGCAATACAAATGCTTCTGGGGGCAAAATCTTACTTTGATGCATGCATATCCTTCTTAAATAGTGTGAATGTCTATTAAAAGAAACACAGTAACTAACAAATAATGCATTAATAATCCAGTATCCTAATTTCTGTTTTCAGAACATTATTGCTTTGTTAATCGAGTTTCGGAAGAGAAATGTTGCTTATCGTTTTTTTCAAACAATAGCTGTTATATATCAATTTTTTTGCAATCTTATTTAACTTATTTCCAGCCAGTAGAAAAGTAAACTTTTGGCTCCAAAGAATCTAGGAGTAAATTTGGAAATACTCCATTTCCTTTTGGAGGACTTTTCTGTCTTTTGTGTTTCCTATGACCTTGAATCAAAGCATGTCAACCTGTTTGGCATAAATGCTTTATTTCATTAAGTTAATCACCTAGATATCAAGGTGGGACCCGACATTTTAGATGTAGAAATCAGTTTAAAAAAAGAAAAAGGGAAGAGGAATGAGATGCAGCTAAATTCATCAGCATCAGTTGGGTGTCTGCAGAAGATCTCTAATCCAAAGGCAACTCCAGAGTCCTTCTTGTCCTATTGTTCGCAACTGAGCGTATCACTACAATTTAAAATTATGGTGGAAGAGGGTGTTTTATGTTTTAGGGAAATCTGCCCTAGAAGCACTAATGGATCGGTCCCTCTTTCTGTTGCAGTCTCTCTGTTGTGAAATAAAGCAGCGACGTCGTGGAGTGGCCTCCATCCTGCGATTATGCCAACACCTTCTGGATGACCGGGAGACCTGCAATCTGAACGCGGACCACCAGCCCATGCAGTTGATCATTGTAAATCTTGAAAGAAGGTGGGAAGCCATTGTCATGCAAGCCGTCCAGTGGCAAACACGGCTACAAAAGAAGATGGGAAAGGAACCTGTGAGTGATGATTTCTTTTTTAAAGCATAATGCTCTCTCATTTTTCTTAGAAAAAAGAAATTCTTTCAGGGCTTGGAAAACGTGTTCGTCTTACAAGTGGTTTTGCTAACTAAAGGGATAGCTATCTCTAACCGCTAAAAGAAACTGCTTTTATCATAACACAGAGATTCATTTGCCTACCGATAAGATGTATTTTAGTCTCATTGTCTTTTAAAAAATTCATGTGGAGACTTTGCTTAACCTTACCAAACTAAGGTTTGGTAAACCTCACCAACAATATCATTAATCATACAATACCCCATGACGATTTTGCTAGGAGGTGGTTTACCACTCTCGGAGCATATGGAGCAATGTGTATGCTTTACAGACAAGGCAACAAAGTGTACAGTTTACCTTTTCTTTACATGATATGAATTAACACCATCCACGTGTAAAACAATCTCCATTGCTCCTGCTTAGAGCTCCTTCCAATACAGTTGCATTGCTGAGAACTAGCAAGTTTCCTCTGAGAGTTTTAATGCAGTGCTCAGGGTAGAGGTCGGGACCCCTTTTAAGAATTTTCCAAATTGACTGTAAATTCAAGCTGTTGCTAGATGAAGGAAATATATATATATATAACTAGAGTTGTTTTATTATAATGTAGAATACACACTTGTCCAGAAAACCTTATGGGAGAGGATTTATTGATAAAAAGATTACATTCCCCAAATGTCCTTGAAGTTAGTGTCTGTTAGTTGAAGGCCTAATTCTCATGTTTGACTTACAAAAATGAAATACACACACACATACATACATACATACATACATACAATGGAAATTTTTTCTTGTATATTTATATTATCAGTTCTATGTCTTTGGAAAGTTCAAGACTCAAAATTGTAAAATCAAGTATAATAATCCTGCCACTGAAAAACAGGCTTCTCCTATGAATTCTAATTTTAACAAAACCTAAATATTTAGGTTATCTGATGTTTTTGGCATTGGGGACTGGGAACAGAAGGGACAATGAAGCAGTAAGCCTTCTCACTCTTTTTGCATCTGTAGTTATGTTGAGTCTAGGGGGTGATTTTATCCTCAATAGTTCACTTTAATTGTTTTGCGCTGAAGTCATTAAATTTCTTAAGACTTCCAAGTTATTACCAGTAATCAGATTCTATATAATTGGATGTCTTTTCTTGAAATGACCTATTTGTTGTGAAGCTATTTAGCTAGAGTGTTTTCTTTTCTTTTCTTTTCTTTTTCTTTCTTTCTTTCTTCCTTTCTTCCTTTCTTTCTTTTATTTTCTCTGAGTGTTTGAAAGCATAGAAGAGGTTATTTTTTATTCTATAGTTTGAAACATCTAAGCATAGTAGTGGTGATAATAAAATTTACACAAAAACCGACTGCACCTGGAGAAGCTCTTAACATTTTGGAAGCATTCAAGCTGCTTTGGAGGAAACAAAACTGGGTTTCTTTGGAGATTTATTTGAAATCGTACGATGAGGGATGCAGGATTGGATCTCTGCAGACTAGCTGTAGACATTTTTATCCTACTTCTGTGGTAAAGGGGTAAGCTTTAGCTTTGAAACCCTGGCTGCTTCTTAGAGGCTCAAGCTACTACAGAGAGGTAGATAAAAATTGCAGATGAACAAAACACCCCCTTTTCTTTAGGTTGGCTGCTGAATGTTAGGTTTTCTGGAATGATGAGGTAGCAAATAAGGTCCTCTGTGCTAAACAAGATTGAAAATCACTCGAGAAAGGGATAGAAGAGTAGCGAGTGGCACTAATGCCAGCAATACAATGAACACCGTGTACCTCATTACGTTGGAGATATTTCTTGCTCTGATCTCTGTTGGTTGGGTCAAGAGTCCAAGTTGCTTTGATGGGCAAACAAGTGTTTTACGAACGTGGGAAGCTGCCTTTGTAGAGACTCAGAAGCCTCTAAGTGGTCTGTTTGCTTTTTTATCCTATGTTCCCACCCCCATGCCATCCCCTTCTTGTGTACAGGGACTTTCACTGCTATATTTCCAGGGACTGGGACATTCCTGCGTATAGTAGATGTTTAATAGACATTTGCTAAATGAATGAATACAAGCTTTCAATTGATAAATTTTGTTTCATTCTGGCATTTGGTTTGGAGTTACTATTTCTATATTAATTCTCAATGTTCATATTCTCACAAAATGGCTTTGAGTGTTATGTTCCTATTTGAATATTTCACCTTCATGAGATAACCAAGGAGATGCCTTTTAACCTTTCTTCTTGCCTGGTAGGGTCAGTTTTTCCAAGTTTTAAAGTATGTATGAAGTCCCCCATGGTATACTCTCTTTTCTTCAAATTATTTCTGAAGGAAATTCTTTATGAGGTATTGAATAAAGTCATTCTGAAAGTGTGGGCTAGGTTCTGGCACTTAGAATTAGAAGCTCTAATTCTATCTCCGTGTTGTAGAATTTTCTTAGTCACTTTGGAAATAGCTTGTATAAGAGATGTCACCTAATCATCGATCCAGTGCTCCTCATTTTTCATGTTACATCTGTTTGTGTGATGATTTAATTACTGTTGGTCTTCTCCACTAGTCTGAAGAAGGCAGCCACACGCCAGTTTCTGCTCACCTTTACATTCCTAAAAGCCCTACACAGTAGGCAGGACTTAACAGGTACTCCATAGTATTTGTTAAATAAGTGAATTTTCTCTAAGTGATGCTCTATAGTAATCAGTGTTAGAGATTTAAAGGTAAACAAGATATCCTCCTTCTCCTCAAAAAGTATAGTTAATACAAATATGCAAATAACTATGATGCTAGGTCTATTGAGGTAATTATGGGCTTCAAGCTTACAGTTAATACTGACAAAAATATGGAAACTCTTTCCATAGTATTCAGGAGAATTCAGATAAATGTACATATGTCAATTAAGCAAGCTTCTCTGTTTCTCCTAACTAGGTAAATAATGAATCTCTCTCTCTCTTTTTTAACTGGAAGAAAGCAAAAGATCTTGTATTAAATTCTGGGAGTTAAAACAGACAAAACCCAAAAGCATCTTTCTCCCTTATCATCAAGATTTGAAATTGCATAACTATTTGACACTACACCTTGTTCTTTCTACATTCAAGCTCTTTTCCCAGACATATTTGGTTTATTTTTGTGTTACCTGTAAAAAATGACCTCTGTCTATACTTTTTATGCTTTAATTCTAATTTTCGTTTGAATCATATGTTTTTATTTCTAGTCTCCTGCCTTCTTTCTATGATTCAGGCTCCACATTTTGGCTAGCAATACCATGTGCCTGAATTACCTTAGATCGTCCCACTTGCCAAAATAGCGTTCTGAATTTGTGATGTGTTAATTATAGAGAACCAGGATTTTTTCTATTAAAATTTGAATTTCACTTCCTACAATAGATGCAAATTAAAATATATGAGACAACCATGGAAACACCAAGAATCCATACCAATAATCTATACATCCACTCAGATTAATCATTAGCAAAGAGAAGATAACTTATTGATGAAGGCCATAGGCCTTCTTCCTCTAAAAATACATGGGCAGACTTCCACTTCCAGCCAGGATTGAGTAAAGGACCAGAACCCTTCTACCTGAAACAATTTAAAAGCTGGGTAAAATCACAATTTTAAGGCCTTGGATACCAGGCAATGAAGAGATGTGAAATGATTGAAGTGATACTATGACTACTCAAATTTCTGCCTAGACAGAGTTTTCAGGTCACAGTGTACAAAGAGGAAATCCATGCAGAGCCTAGCATTATCCCTGGGTTGAGGGGACAGGTCTGGGAGGCTGAGGAGGACAAGGCAGCTAAAGTTGCTACAAGGCATAGTACCAGAGAGGAGAGAGCTGCACAGAGAGATGACTCTAGAGCTATGCAGAGGGATCCTTTTAAATCTTCAGCAGAAGAAACCACCTGAAAAAATTAGAGGGAACAATCCCTGGAGCTCACACACAGCTGGGAATAGTTCCTTCTCCCATCAGTCACAGTAGAATCCTTATTATTCACAGGGCATGTGACACAGTACCAAGAACAGTTTTGCCTTAGTAATGGGGCAAAATTAGACTAAATGCTACTCTAGTCTTGCCCAAAAAGCTTAAAAGCAAGACCTGAAAGGATCAAACTCTTTCAAAGTTATTTAACTATATCCCAGGTCAAAACTCAAGCATGCTTATAAGCATCTAAGTATCCAGCATCCAGCAAGGTAAAATTTATAGTGTCTGGCGTCCAGTCAAAAGCTTCCAGTGTACAAAGAAGAAGTAAAATATCTTTGAAAATGAGGAGAAAATTCAATTAATAGAAACAAATCCAGAAATGACATACTATAGATTTAATAGACAAGAACATTAAAAGTTATTTTTCTTGCATTCCATATGTTCAAGAAACTAGAAAATATATTGAGCTTATTTAGTAGAGACATTGAAGATATCTATCTAAAAGCAAACTTCTACAGATGAAAACTATAATAACTGAGATTAAAAATACCCTGGATGGTATTAACAACCAAGTAGACAGTGTGGAAGCAACAATTCATAAACCTGAAAACATAGTGATAGAAACTTTCAAAAATGAAACAAAGAGGAAAAAAAAAGACAATAACAAAAGCATAGCATTAGTGAGCTGTGAGATCACTTCAAGCAGCCTAATGTATATGTAATTGGAATCCCTGAAAAAAGGGCAGAGGGAGAAACAATTTTTGAAGAAATAATGACCCAAATTTTCCAAATTTGATGAAAACTATAAACCCACAGATCCAGAATGTCAACAAACCTTAAGCACAAGAAACATGAAAAAAACTACACCAAGGGGTATTCTGTTCAAATTGATTAAAACCAGTGATAAGAGTATCTTCAAAGTATCTAGAGGAAAAAGATACATTATATACAAAAAATAAGAAGGAAGAGTTATAGCATACTTTTTTCAGAAATATAATACAAGTCAGAAGATAGGGGAACAACATCTTTAAAGTATTGGAAGAAAATAACCCAGAATTCTATACACAGAGAAAATACTATTCAAAAAGGAAAACAAAAATAAATTGTTTTCAGATATCAAAACTTTAAAAAAATCATCAGCAGCAGAACTGCAAGAAATGTTAAGGGAAATCCTTACAGGACAAAAGAAAATGGTATTAGTGGAAGCCTGAGTCTGCACAGAGAAATGAAAAGCACTAGAAATACTTACTGTGTGGGTTAATACGAAATGTCTTTTTTCATCTTATTTAAATCTCTTTAAATGATAATAGGTTGTTTAAAGCAAGATAATAACAATGTATTATGGATTTATAACACATGTAGAAGTAGAACATATGACAAAAATATCACAAAGGCCAGGAAATGGAACTATACTATTGTATGGTTCGTATATTAAGTATAGTATCACTTAAAGATATATAGAATCACTTAAAGATGAAGTGGTATAGAATGGTATAGAATCACTTAAAGATAAATAAGATAAAATACATACTATGATTCTTTAAAAACACAAGAAGCTATAACAAATAGGCCAACAAAGGAAAGGAAAGGAAATCATTTTAAAATATCACACACAATGCAGAAAAAGAGGAAAAATAGGAATAAAGAACAGATGCAATATATAGAAAACTGAACCAAGTGCATCAATAATTCTGTTAAACATAAATGGGCTAAAAACCCCAATTAAAAGGCAGTAATTAACAGATTGCATTAAAAAAGCAAGACTGAACTATATGTTGCCATTTTAATTATAAAGAAAAATTAAGTTAAAAGTAAAAGGATGGAAAAATATATATTAAGCTAATGCAATCAAAAGAGAGTTGGAGTGTCCATATTAATATTAAACAAATTAGAGTTCAGAGCAAAGAATATTACAAGGTATAAAGAAAGATATTTCTTAGTGATAAAGTGCTAATTAATCAAGAGGACACACCATTACTAAATGTTTGTGCTGTAGTAACAAAACTTACAAATTCATAAATCAAATACTGATACAATTACAAGAAGATAAGAATATACAATTTGGGGCAGAGATTCCAATACTTTTCTCAATAATTGATAGTACAAGTAGACAGAAAATCAGTAAGGATATAAAAAACTTGAATCACACCATAAATCAACTTGACCTAATTGACATTTAAAACACTCCATCCCACAACAGGAGAATATACATCCTTTTCAAGTGTTGACAGAACATCTACCAAAATTGACTCTCTTCTGAGCCACAGAGCAAGTCTCACATTTAAAAAACATTCTTATTACACCCTGTTCTCTGACTATGATGGAATTAGTTTAGAAATAAATATTAGAAATATATTGGAAAAGTCCTCAAATATAAGGAAAGTAAATAACACACTTATCTACAACTCCTGGGACCAAGAAGAAATGAAAAAGGGAAATTAGAGATTATTTTGAACTGAATAGAAATAGAAAAAATATTAAAAGTTGTACCAACGAAAATTTGCCACCAAAATGATAATCTTAGTTTTCACATTTATGCAACTAGAGAAAGACAAATTAAACACAAAGTAAGTAGAAGAAAGTAAATAATAAAGTTTAGAGCAGAAGTCATTGAAATTAAAAACAGAGAAAAACAATAGAAAAAAGTTAATGAGGAAGAAAGCTGGGTGTTTTTTGTTTTGAGATCAATGAAACTAATAAAGCTCTAGCAAGACTGATCAGGGAAAAAGGAGAAAAGAAACAAATTATCATTATCAGGAATAAGAGATAGACATCACTACAGATTCTACTAATATAAAAGAATATAAAGGAAATACTATGAATAATTTTATGCCATTAAATTCAATTATTTAAATAAAATATACAAATTCCTTAAAAGTTGCACACAGTAGACATTTACTCAAAAGGAAATACACAACCTGAATAGCTCCATATCTGCTAAATAAATTAAACCATTAGCTTAAAATTTCCCTACAAAGAAAACTCCAGGCCTAGACAGCTTTATGGGTAAAGTCTCCCAAATAGTTAAGGAAGAAATTATACTAATTTTATGCAAAATCTTCGAGAAAATTGAAAAGGAAGAAATACTTCCCAACTCAGCATTACTCAAAGACATTACAAGAAAACTGCTGACCAGTATCCCTCATGAATATAGATAAACAGATTCTTAACAAAATTTTATCAAATAATAAACAGTATATAAAATAGATAACACATTGTGACCATGTGAGGTCTAGAAATGCAAAATTAGTTTGAAAAAAAATCAGTATGATTCACCACAAAGAGAAAGGAAAACTACGTTCCAGGGTGTGCAGAAAAAGCATTTGCCAAAAATCAACATCCTTCCTGATAAAAGCTCAGAAACCTAAGAATAAAGTAGGAACTTTCTCAACTTAATAAAGGACATATACAAATAATCTACAGGTAACATCATACTTAGTGGTAAAACACTGAATGCTTTTCTTCTAACATAAGAGGAACATGGTAAGGATGTCCATTTTTACCATTTCTATTCAGCATTGCACTGGAACTTTTAGTGAGTGAAATAAAGCAAGAAAAAGGAATTAAAGACATGCTACTTGGAAATTAAGGAGCACAGTTATCTTACTCATAGGCTCTATGGTCATCTATGTAGAAAATGCTATGGAATCTCCAAAAAAGATCCTAGAGCTAATAAAGGATTTAACAAGGCTGTAGGGTACAAGATCAATATATAAATGTCAGTTGTATTTTTATGTACTATCAATTAACAATCAGAAATTAAAATTAAAAACTATCATTTACAATAACAGCAAAAATATGAAATGTTTGGGATATATGTAATAAAAATATGGAAGACCTATATGCTGAAAACAAAATATTTCTACAAAATATTACTGAGAGAAATTATATAAATGAGTGATGAACACTATACTATACACTATATGCTATACTGTGTTCATGGATCAGAAAGCACAATATTATTATTATTATTTGTTTTAATTTTATTGGAGTATAGTTGATTTACAGTGCTGTGTTAGTTTCAGGTGTACAGCAAAGTGATTCAGTTATACGTACACATATATTCATTCTTTTTTAGATTCTTTTCTCATATAGGTTATCACAGAATATTGAGTAGAGTTCCCTGTGTTATACAGTAGGTCCTTTTTGGTTATCTATCTTATATATAGTAGTGTATGTATGTTCATCCCAACTCCTGATTTATCCCTCCTCCACCACGTTTCCCCTCTGGTAACCATAACTTTGTTTTCGATATCTGTAAGTCTGTTTCTGTTTTGTAAATAAGTTCATTTGTATCATTTTTAAAATTAGATTCCACATATGAGTGATATCATATTATATTTATCTTTGACTGACTTACTTCACTTAGTATGATAATCTCTAGGTCTATCCATGTTGCTGCAAATGACATTATTTCATTATTTTTTATGGCTAATATTCCACTGTATATATGTACCACATCTTCTTTATCCATTCCTCTGTCGGTGGACATTTAGGTTGCTTCCATGTCTTGGCTATTGTAAATAGTGCTACAGTGAACATGATAATGAAAAGATAATGGGGTGCATTATCTTTTTGGATTACGGTTTTCTCCAGATATATGCCCAGGAGTGGGATTGCTGGATCATATGGTAGTTCTATTTTTAGTTTTTTAAGGAACCTCCATACTGTTCTCCATAATGGTTGTACCAATTTACATTCGCACCAGCAGTGTAGGAGGGTTCCCTTTTCTCCACACCCTCTCCACCATTTATTGTTTGTAGACTTTTTGATGATGGCCATTCTGACCAGTTTGAGATGATACCTCATTGTAGTTTCGATTGCATTTCTCTGATAATTAGTGAGGTTGGGCATCTTTTCATGTGCTCTTTGGCCATCTGTATGTCTTCTTTGGAGAAATGTCTATTTAGGTCTTCTGCCCATTTTTTGATTGAGTTGTTTTTTTTTTGACATAGAGCTGCATGAGCTGTTTGTATATTTTGGAGATTAATCCCTTGTCAGTCACTTCATTTGCACTTTCTCCCATTCTGTGGGTTGCCTTTTCGTTTTGCTTGTGGTTTCCTTTGCTGTGCAGAAGGAAGCTTTTAAGTTTAATTAGGTCCCATTTATTTATTTTTGTTTTTATTTTCATTACTCTAGTAGGTGGATCAAAAAAGATATTGCTGCAATTTATGTCAAAGAATGTTCTGCCTATGTTTTCCTCTAAGAGTTTTATACTGTCTGGCCTTACATTTAGGTCTTTAATCCATTTTGAGTTTATTTTTGTGTATGATTTTAGAGAATGTTCTAATCTCAAATTTTTACATGTAGTTGTCCCGTTTCCCCAGCACCACTTATTGAAGAGACTGTCTTTTCTCCATTGTATATGCTTGCCTTCTTTGTCGTAGATTAATTGACCATAGGTGCATGGGTTTATTTCTGGGCTTTCTATCCTGTTCCATTGATAAGTATTTCTGTGTTTGTGCCAGTACCGTACTGTTTTGATTACTGTAGCTTTGTAGTATAGTCTGAAGTTAGGGAATCTGATTCCTCCAGCAACATTTTTCTTTCTCAGAATTGCTTTGGCTATTTGGGGTCTTTTGTATTTACAAATAGATTAATTTTTTTTTTTTTTTTTTTGCTCTAGTTCTGTGAAAAATGCCACTGGTAATTCGATAAGGATTGCATTGAATCTGTAGATTGCCTTGGGTAGTATAGTCATTTTGACAATATTGATTCTTCCAATCCAAGAACATAGTATATCTTTCCATCTGTACGTGTCATCTTCAATTTCTTTCATCAGTGTATAAGAGTATAGGCCTTTTGTCTCCTTAGGTAGGTTTAGTCCTAGGTATTTTATTCTTTATGATGTGATGGTAAATAGAATTGTTTCCTTAAACACAATACTATTAAGATATCAATTCTCCCCAGATTTATCTATAAAGTCAGTGTAATACAAATGAAAATCCCAGTTATGTTTTTGGTAGAAATTTATAAGCTGATTCTAAAATTCACATGGAAATGCAAAGAAACTGGAGTAGCCGAAACAGTTTTATTTTATTTTATTTTATTTAAAATTTTTATTTTATATTGGAGCATAGTTGATTAACAATGTTGTGTTAGTTTCAGGTGTACAGCAAAGTGATTCAGTTATACATATACTTGTATCTATTCTTTTTCAAATTCTTCTCCCATTTAGGTTATTACAGAATATTGAGCAGAGTTCCCTGTGCTATACACTTGGTCCTTGTTAGTTATCTATTTTAAATGTAGTAGTCCAAAAAAGTTTTTTAAAAGATGAATAAAGTTGGAGGACTTACAGCTCCTAATTTCAAGACTTATGATAAAGCTATAGTAGTCAAGAGAATATAGCATTAGTGTCAGAGCCAAGAAATAGATCAGGATAGATATTTCAGAACTAGAGCTCCACATGAATGGTTAATTGGTTTTTGACAAAGGTTCAAAGGCAATTCCAAGGATAGTCTTTCAACAAATAATCCTGGACTAACTGAATATCCATATGCACAAATATGAAATTGAACAATATATTGCACCATATACAAAAATGAGTCAAAATGGGTCATAAACCTACATGTAAGATGTAAAATTTTAGAAAAAATATTATAGGGTAACGTCTTTCTGACCACTGGAAGAATCATAAAACGTGAAGAGGAAGCTTTTTGGAGTGATAGATATATCCATGATCTTGATAGTATGATGGTTTTGTGTGTATATTCATATGTTAAAACATATAAAATTGTACATTTTAAGTCATGCAGTTTATTTTATGCCACTTATTTCTCAATAAAATGGTTTAAAAAACACATGGGCAGATACAGAATTTTACATGTAATTACAAATGGGTGGATAGATTACCTTGAAGCCTGACAGTGAGAATCCTTGCCTGGGAGTAAGTAAATAAAAATAAGCAATCATTTTCTGAAGAACCAAAATAATAATAATAGTAGTAATTATAATAGCTAACACAGCACTTAATATGTGTCAGGCACTTTTCTAAGTGATTTACATTTTAAGTCATTTAAAACTTTTGATAACCATATAATATATGTAGTATTATTCTCTTAATTTTACACATTGAGGCAAAGAAGGTTTCAGCAACTTGTCCAAAGTAACCCAGCTAGTTTGTAACTGATCTGGCATTCAAATATAGGCATTTGGGCATTTTCACTCCAGGGTCAGTGTCCTGAATCAACATCCTAAATTGTCTCTCTAAGATGAAGCCTTCTTTAATGATAAGGGTGGTGTGTATGCCACCACTTTTCTTTTCAAATCAAGTATAGTAATAGGACTTTTATAAATACAAATTGAGCCTAGTGGATTTTGAAATTAAGTAATCCCATTTTTCCAATACAGTTTAGGAAATCATGGATCAAATTTCTTCATTATCATAGGTAATATCTAAAGAAGTTTTCATTGCCAAAAATCAACCATATCTAACTGGGCTAGGAAAAGCAGTACTTTTTAAAAATAAGAACCTTAAGAAAGATGAGTAAATAAGCATTTTCCCATTCAAAGTACTAGAAAAACTAGAAAAGAGAATTTGGGCTGCCATGTGTGTTAGTTGACCACTGATAGCTCATTAACACTTATTTAAGCATTACCTCTAGGTATTTGAGCTTCTTATTAAATTTACACATTCTTCACAGAAACTCCTGACATTCACGGAATTTGTCTCAAGAAAGCCAGTTTTCCAGAAGTGATTTGTATGTATCACAAATCAAATTTCTTTTTTCAAGTGCTGTCTCAATAAACTTCTCTCTACCAGACAGGTTCAGTCTAATATAGATCCGTTCCCTCAGGGGAATTCACAAAGTTGCTAACACAAGAAAGTTTTATATATCTTAAGGAAATGTATTTCTCAGTTTATTTTATTTTCTCGTGTTAATTTTGTTTGTTTGATTGTCTGGCAAAGATCCCTCTAAAAAGCCAAGTAGTATAAGGATTACTCACTATGAGGACAGGACTGTTTGTTATTTGCTAGCAGTATTGAACGTGTACCATGTCCTGGTCACTGGGTTACCATTTTTCATACATTATCTCATTTAATATTCATAACAACTTGAAGAAACTAAATTTTTGAAAGATTAAGTAAATTGTGCAAGATCATAGAGCTAGTAAGTGGAGGAAGAAGATCTGGATCCATGCATACCTGATTCTAGGCCATTCAGCTCTTTCAGCTCTTAAAGGGTCTATCGATATAATTTTTTATTGAAGTATAGTTCATTTACAATATTGTGTTAGTTCCAGGTGTACATCAAAGTGATTTAGGTGTATATATATATATATATATATATATATATATATATTCTTTTTCAGATTCTTTTCCCTGTTAGGTTATTGCAAAATGTTGAGTACAGTTCCCTGAGTTCCCTGTGCTATACAGTAGGTGCTCGTTGGTTATCTGTTTTATATATAGTAGTGTGTACATGTTAATCCCAACTTCCTAATTTATCCCCCCCCACCTTTCCCTTTGGTAACCATAAATTTGTTATGGTCAATATTTTTTACTCCAAAAGTACTTCTAAAAGTAATAGAATGATTTTATGTAAAACTCTTTTGAGTTTGCTGTTGAATCCAAAGATAAAAATGAAGGGAAAAATGACCTGACATTTAATACATCTATGAGGCTTAGATGGAAAAGTATTTTCAAAGTGTTGCAGATATAAGGCTCTTTGGGTGTTGATTTGGCAGTAAAATTTGGGATTCTGTCATAAATGTACCTGTTCTGCCAGACTTTAAAAGATCTTTGTACAGTACAACTCCTCCTTTTACCAAATCAGTTTCTTCTATCATCTGCAGCATATGGATGGATGCTGTACCTATTTGAAAATACTCAAAATAAATCAAGACATAAATTAACAAGTGAAAGGACAGAAGATGTTCTTTGGTTTTCAGAAATCTGAGAGTGTGATTATTTTTTTTAAAAAAGAAAACCTGGTGAAGATACAGGGATCATTCTCAGTAAATGAAACTCGTTTGACGAAGTGTCAAAATGTATTTATTGATGATGTCCCCAAATAATGTCCTAATTCACTCCTAGATTTATTGTGGAGAAATATCCAGGAGTCATTCATAATACCTGAGGACACCACTAGCATTGAATGGGTGGATGTGGGATGACAACAGCTAGGCATAGAGCAATCTATGGCTTGTCTCCCACAAACACCAGTAGTGTCCCATTAGGAAACACTATATGCTGTAACCATTTCAGGGTGCTCTTACCATCACCTTCATGCTGGGGACAGATCTCTGTAAAATACTATTATGCTCATATTGTATGTCTGTAAAGTACTCAGTATAGCTCTGCTTAGCTCTTTTCAAAACCCAAACCTTTATCTAAAGAGAAAGACAACTTTTGTCTTTTCTATCTCAGTTTCCTCTCCTGTCTAACTCATCATATAAGGCCTCTGAATGGTCCCATCAGTATTTTCTTACCTAGAAGAAGTAGTTATCAATAGCAAATAAATCATTCTTGCTTTCCATACAAGTGTTTTAAAAAGAAGTAACCTGGATTCCTTTGAAATACCTTTATTTCAGCAAGGGTGCCTTTGAATCCTTAGTGTATTTAGGGTTTTAAGTTTTTATTCTTCACAAAAATATTTTTTTTCTTTTTGCCCTGTCACTCCAGAGCTCTAGCATTGAAAACAGAACCTTGTGTTCAGAAAACCCCTGCATATTTATTGGCCTTGAAAGTATGCAACACATCTAGCCACATAATTGAAAATAATAAGGCCACGATAAATGGGATGGCCCCAGGGTAAAACACCCAAGGGATTCAATTGGTGTCGCTTTGCATCAATGTCCATGCATCATGGTAATTGAGGTAACATAACCAATTACCACATTTTAATTAGAGTTCTAAGAACTTGAGAAAATTTGCAATGATGAGACAGCTCACTTTAAAAAGAAAAAAAGCAAAGAAAGAAAGAATGAAAGAAAATTGCGGGGGGTGGGGGGGGAATCCCACATATTTTGTTACCCAAGCTTGTTTCTTGCAAGAAGAGGTTACATAAAATGATGTTTTGTGAGTCTTCTTTATTTCTAAAGCTTTTTCTATCTCTCAATCTTATTATTTGGTGATGCATTTTGAGATACCAAGTATTTTAAAATGCCATTTTGTGACTAAAGTAATAGCATTCTCACCTTATTATGACTGATGATTTTAGAAATTTATGACCAAAGAAATTCTCTAGAATATGCCTTGGCTTATAATTTCATTTCCCATCTAAGTGTTTTTCACCATCATAATTTAGGGATTTATTCTAAGTTTTAAGTCAGTGTCTGAACACAGTGACACATTATTAAATTACATATTTCTCTGGCTCTGGTTGCTAAACAAAAATAGACCTAGATTCCACCCCACTCAAAATTAAAAGCAGAAAGAATTACAGCATTTAGAAAATAATTTTGACTTGTGGCAATTATTTTTATAAGGGTAGAGTTTAAGTGAAAAACCTCCTGTAAAATTTTAGTACTGCTACATAATCAAGTAATTATGTAATTACTTATACTTAATTACTTACAAGAGAGATGGTTGTTAAAAAATCTTTATACATGTCAAAAACAACTTTCTTCCTTTATAGTATTTCTAGCCAAGCTTCAAATACCAAATCTCTTTTAAAAGTAGTTTCCAATAGATTTATTTTTCTTTCATATATCCCTTCCCATTTTTCTTCAATGTATGAAAGTACATTATATACAGCTCTACATGTCCTCTCTCCTGTTTCCACTCATAATGGCCAAAAAAAGGAAGGAGGGCAGGGAAAGAGGGGCAGAGGAAGGGTGGAAAGGGAAAGGGGGAAAGGAAGAAAGAAGGAAAGAAACGATTTTAAATTACAGTTGAAGGTCTTGAGGTTAAATATAAGAAACGTGTCCTTAATGTGAGCATTTCCAGTAGACAGAGTAAATTTTCAATAGAAGTTGAGGAATTTTCTTTCCTTGAGTATTACAATAGAATGTGGTGACTAAGAGCTTGGGCCAGACTTTGCCACGTAGTTTCTATGTGATTGTGGCAGATTATTTAACTTTTCTATGCCTCAGCTTCTTCATATGTGAGATGGAGATAACAGTTAATACCTACCTTGGGTTTGATAAGGTTTAAATGAATTAATAGGTGAAAAGTTCTTTGAACAACTGCTGCCACAGGGTCAATAAATGTTAGCTGCTATCATTGTTTATGTTATTGTAGGAACCAAGTCTTATTTATCTTTTAGTTGTCTAGAAATTAATACATTGTGTGGCATACTAGGCAGTTAATATATTTTTGCTTAATAAACACATGAACAAATGACAGAGAAGTGAGTAGTTGAGGAAATCCTGAATTAAGTGATAGATTCCGTGGTTGGCATAACCACTCATGCTTATCTTCCTCCTTTTCATTCAGAATTGGCCAAAGCATTATTTTGTTCTTTTTTATGGCCGAGTAATATTCCATTGTGTATATATACCACATCCTCTTTATCCATTCCTCCCTCAATGGACATTTAGGTTGCTCCCATGTCTGGCTACTGTAAATAATGCTGCCATTTGCAGCAACATGGATGGGCCTAGAGACTGTCATACTGAGTGAAGTAAGTCAGAAAGACAGATATCATATGATATCACTTATCTGTGGAATCTAAAAAAATGGTACAGATGAATCTATTTACAAAACAGAAATAGAGTCACAGATATAGAAAACAAACTATGGTTACCAAGGGGAAAAGTGGTGGGAGGGATAAATCGGGAGATTGGGATTGACATATCCACACTACTATACATAAAATAGATAACTAATAAGAACCTACTGTATAGCACAGGGAACTCTACTCAATATTCTGTAATGACCTATATGGGAAAAGAATCTAAAAAAGAGTAGGTATATGTATATGTATAACTGACTCACTTTGCTGTACAGCAGAAACTAACACAACATGTAAATCAACTGTACTCCAATAAAAATTAATTAAAAGAAAAAGAATTGGCCAAAGCTAAACCAGTTGAATTAATTAGCCACACTCCTCTCAGCACTGGTTGATTTAGTTGATTTTCTCTATTATTCTCTTTTCAATTTCATTGATTTTTGTTCTAATTTTTACTATTTCTTTTTTCCTGCTTGTTTTAGAGTTAAATTGCTCTGTTTTCCTCAGTTTCCTGAAGTAGGAGCTTAGGTTACTGATTTTTAGATCTTTCTTCTTTTCTAATATAGGCATTTAATGCTATAAATTTCCCTCTAAGCACTACTTTTGCTGCATCTCAGAAATCTTGATACATTATATTTTCATTTTTATTTAGTTTAAAATATTTTAAGGGACTTCCCTGGTGGTGCAGTGGTTAAGACTTCACCTTCCAATGCAGGGGGTGTGGGTTCAACCCCTGGTCGTGGAGCTAAGATCCCACATGCCTTGTGGCCAAAAAAACCAAAACATAAAACAGAAGCAATATTGTAACAAATTCAATAAAGACTTTAAAAAATGGTCCACATCAAAAAAAAAAAATCTTTAAAAAAATAAATTAAAAAAAATATTTTAAACTTTCTCTTGATACTTCTTTAACTGTGTTATTTAGAAGCTTGTTGTTTAATCTCCAAATATTTGGGAATTTTTCAGCTTTCTGTTATTGATTTCTAGTTTAATTCCATTGTGGTCTGAGAACATACATTGTGTGATTTCGATTCTTTTAAATTTGTTAAGGTGTGTTTTGTGGCTCAGAATGTGGTCTGTCTTGGTACATGTTCCATGTGAGTTTGAGAAGAATATGTATTCTGCCGTTGTTGAATAAAATATTTTATAAATGTCAATTAAGATCAAGTTGATTAAAGTGAGAGAGTGACATGGACATATATACACTACCAAATGTAAAATCGATAGCTAGTGGGAAGCAGCCTCATAGCACAGGGAGATCAGCTCGGTGTTTTGTGACCACCTAGAGGGGTGGGATAGGGAGGGTGGGAGGGAGGGAGACACAAGAGGGAAGAGATATGGGGATATATGTATATGTATAGCTGATTCACTTTGTTATAAAGCAGAAACTAACACACCATTGTAAAGCAATTATACTCCAATAAAGATGTTAAAAAAAAAAAAAAGATCAAGTTTATTGATAGTGTTATTCAAGTCAACTATTTCCTTACTAGTTTTCTGCCTGATTGATATATCAATTACTGACAGAATGTTGATTAATCTATCAGTTACCGAAAGAGCTAAGATCAGAAGTCCTCAGCACTAGTTGAAATCCAGTCATAATAATGGATTTTCTGTTTCTCCTTGCAGTTCTGTCAGTTTTTGCCTCATGTATTTTGATATCCTCTTGTTAGATATATACATGTTTAGGATTATTGTCTTCTTGAAGAATTGATCCCATTATTATTACACTGCCCCTTTTTATCCCTGATAATTTTCCTTGTTTTTTGAGTCTGCTTTGTCTGAAATACATATAGCTACTCCAGCTTTCTTTTTTGTTGTTGTTGTTGTTGTGTTGGAAGTCATTTCAATTTTTTTAAATTTTATTTTAAAAATTTTATTCCAGCGTTCTTTTGATTAATGTTAGTATGCTATATCTTTATCCATTCTTTTAACCGTTCTGAGTCTTTGCATTTAAAGTGAGGTTCTGTAGACAACATATAGTTGGATCTTATTCTTTTATCTATGCTGAAAATCTCTAGCTTTTAATTGCATTATTTAGATCATCCACATTTAAAGTGATTATTAATATAGTTGGATTAATACCTATCATGTTTGGTTTTTTTCCCTTTGTTTTCCTAGAAATGCCTGAATTCTATAATTGAAATTGTTATTGGTATTGATTTCATTGTATATATAATTACATGTTATATGCATATTATATAGTATAATGTCATATATGTTATAGTGTATATAACGAATATATGTTATATTATTTTGCTGTAATTAATGATAATATTCAACAAGTGTTTAAAATTTGAATTTCCAACAAATATTTACAAGATAACCATAAGCTAACTTTTGTTTAAAAATCTCCTTCCAAGTCTGTAGGGCTGTCTTTTCTTCTGCCCTCTTAAATACTACAGGTAATGACTGGTTGAGAACAGCATAAATTTATATCATTTCTTTTAAGGAATAGTAAATTATCCAAAAATGGGAATGAAATAATGCTTACAAATTATTTGTGTCCCATATATAAAGATAGAACACAATATAGAACACAAAATCAAAATTTATATCATGCCAAACATAAAGATTCTAAAAGAATTTTGTTGAAGTGTAGAAGTAATTCATTTGTTAACAGAAGTCATAATTTTTTTTTTATTCAAACAGAAAGTCACAAAAATTATAATCATCCTCATCAGTTCACTCAGTCCCATGTAATTAATGTTTTTTTATCTTGATCTTTTGTTAGCACTTTTATGAATTCATCAGTTTTCCATTAGAGTTCTGAAAATGCTTATTCATTCAGTTCAGCGGTACAGTCAGTTACCAGAAACCTGTGCTTGTGAGAGTCTTTTCCATGAATTCCTTGAAGATGAAACCCTTTTATAGGAACATTTTTGCAAAAGCATCAGAGTACACCCAGAACTGTCTGTAAATGACAAAAGACTTAAAAATGACCACGGTTAAAGATTTGATGACAGTTCAGAATAAGGCAATTGACAAGGAAATTTAGTTATTTCTGAGATATACATTTTAAAATAACAACTAGAATTATGACTTATAACATTATACTGGAACATATAATATTTTTAGGAATTTCATGTAATGTCTGAAACATTTATATTAACATATTTCCATACAAATAACCCAAAGAAAGTTTAGTATTAGTTGTTCTTTTGTTTTTTTTTTTAATTTTTGAATTTTATTTTGTTTATTCTTTTATACATCAGGTTCTTATTAGTCATCAATTTTATACACATCAGTGTATACATGTCAATCCCAATCGCCCAATTCATCACACCACCATCGCCACCCCGCCACGGCTTTCCCCCCTTGGTGTCCATACGTTTTTTTTCTACATCTGTGTCTCAATTTTTGCCCTGCAAACCGGTTCATCTGTACCATTTTTCCAGGTTCCACATACATGGGTTACTATACGATATTTGTTTTTCTCTTCCTGACTTACCTCACTCTGTATGACAGTCTCTAGATGGATCCACGTCTCTACAAATGACCCAATTTCGTTCCTTTTTATGGCTGAGTAATATTCCATTGTATATATGTACCACATCTTCTTTATCCATTCTTCTGTCGATGGGCATTTAGGTTGCTTCCATGACCTGACTATTGTAAATAGTGCTGCAATGAACATTGGGGTGCATGTGTCTTTTTGAATTATGGTTTTCTCTGGGTATATGCCCAGTAGTGGGATTGCTAGATCATATGGTAATTCTATTTTTAGTTTTTTAAGGAAGCTCCATACTGTTCTCAATAGTGGCTGTATCAATTTACATTCCCAGCAACACTGCAAGAGGGTTCCCTTTCCTCCACACCCTCTCCAGCATTTGTTGTTTGTAGATTTTCTGATGATGCCCATTCTAATTGGTGTGAGGTGATACCTCATTGTAGTTTTGATTTGCATTTCTCTAATAATTAGTGATGTTGAGCAGCTTTTCATGCGCTTCTTGGCCATCTGTATGTCTTCTTTGGAGAAATGTCTATTTAGGTCTTCTGACCATTTTTGGATTGGGTTGTTTGTTTCTTTAATATTGAGCTGCATGATCTGTTTATATATTTTGGAGATTAATCCTTTGTCCGTTGATTCGTTTGCAAATATTTTCTCCCATTCTGAGGGTTGTCTTTTCGTCTTGTTTATGGTTTCCTTTGCTGTGCAAAAGCTTTTAAGTTTCATTAGGTCCCATTTGTTTATTTTTGTTTATTTTTGTTTTTATTTCCATTACTCTAGGAGGTGGATCAAAAAAGATCTTGCTGTGATTTATGTCAAAGAGTGTTCTTCCTATGTTTTCTTCTGAGAGTTTTATAGTGTCCGGTCTTACATTTAGGTCTTTAATCCATTTTGAGTTTATTTTTGTGTATGGTGTTAGGGAGTGTTCTAATTTCATTCTTTTACATGTAGCTGTCCAGTTTTCCCAGCACCACTTATTGAAGAGACTGTCTTTTCTCCCTTGTATATCCATGCCTCCTTTGTCATAGATTAGTTGACCATAGGTGCGTGGGTTTATCTCTGGGCTTTCTATCTTATTCCATTGATCTATGATTCTGTTTTTGTGCCAGTACCATATTGTCTTGATTACTGTAGCTTTGTAGTATAGTCTGAAGTCAGGGAGTCTGATTCCTCCCACTCCGTTTTTTTCCCTCAAGACTGCTTTGGCTATTCGGGGTCTTTTGTGTCTCCATACAAATTTTAAGATTTTTTGTTCTAGTTCCGTAAAAAATGTCATTGGTAATTTGATAGGGATTGCATTGAATCTGTAGATTGCTTTGGGTAGTATAGTCATTTTCACAGTATTGGTTCTTCCAATCCAAGAACATGGTTTATCTCTCCATCTGTTAGTATCATCTTTAATTTCTTTCATCAGTGTCTTATAGTTTTCTGCATACAGGTCTTTTGTCTCCCTAGGTAGGTTTATTCCTAGGTATTTTATCCTTTTTGTTGCAATGGTAAATGGGAGTGTTTCCTTAATTTCTCTTTCAGATTTTTCATCATTAGTGTATAGGAATGCAAGAGATTTCTGAGCATTAATTTTGTATCCTGCAACTTTACCAAATTCATTGATTAGCTCTAGTAGTTTTCTGGTGGTATTTTTAGGATTCTCTATAGTATCATGTCATCTGCAAACAGTGACAGTTTTACTTCTTCTTTTCCAATTTGTATTCCTTTTATTTCTTTTTCTTCTCTGATTGCCGTGGCTAGGACTTCCAAAACTATGTTGAATAATAGTGGTGAGAGTGGACATCCTTGTCTTGTTCCTGATCTTAGAGGAAATGGTTTCAGTTTTTCACCACTGAGAATGTTGTTTGCTGTGGGTTTGTCATATATGGCCTTTATTATGTTGAGGTAGGTTCCCTCTATGCCCACTTTCTGGAGAGTTTTTATCATAAATGGGTGTTGAATTTTGTCAAAAGCTTTTTCTGCATCTATTGAGATGATCATATGGTTTTTATTCTTCAATTTGTTAATATGGTGTATCACATTGATTGATTTGCATATATTGAAGAATCCTTGCATCCCTGGGATAAATCCCACTTGATCATGGTGTATGATCCTTTTAATGTGTTGTTGGTTTCTGTTTTCTAGCATTTTATTGAGGATTTTTGCATCTATATTCATCAGTGATATTGGTCTGTAATTTTCTTTTTTTGTAGTATCTTTGTTTGGTTTTGGTATCAGGGTCATGGTGGCCTCATAGAATGAGTTTGGGAGTGTTCCTTCCTCTGCAATTTTTTGGAAGAGTTTGAGAAGGATGGGTGTAAGCTCTTCTCTAAATGTTTGATAGAATTCACCTGTGAAGCCATCTGGTCCTGGACTTTTGTTTGTTGGAAGATTTTAATCACAGTTTCAGTTTCATTACTTGTGGTTGGTCTGGTCATATTTTCCGTTTCTTCCTGGTTCAGCCTTCAAAGGTTATACCTTTCTAAGAATTTGTCCATTTCTTCCAGGTTGTCCATTTTATTGTCATAGAGTTGCTTGTAGTAGTCTCTTAGGATGCTTTGCTTTGTATATCTATGGTATCTGTTGTAACTTCTCCTTTTTCATTTCTAATTTTATTGATTTGAGTCCTCTCCCTCTTTTTCTTGATGAGTCTGGCTAATGGTTTATCAATTTTGTTTATCTTCTCAAAGAACCAGCTTTTAGTTTTATTGATCTTTGCTATTGTTTTGTTTCTATTTCATTTATTTCTGCTCTGATCTTTATGATTTCTTTCCTTCTGCTAACTTTGGGTTTTGTTTGTTCTTCTTTCTCTAGTTCCTTTAGGTGTAAGGTTAGATTGTTTATTTGAGATTTTTCTTGTTTCTTGAGGTAGGCTTGTACAGCTATAAACTTCCCTCTTAGAACTGCTTTTGCTGCATCCCATAGTTTTGGATCGTCGTGTTTTCATTGTCATTTGTCTCTAGGTATTTTTTGATTTCCTCTTTGATTTCTTCAGTGATTTCTTGGTTATTTAGTAACGTATTGTTTAGCCTCCATGTGTTTGTGTTTTTTACGTTTATTCCCTGTAATTCATTTCTAATCTCATAGTGTTGTGGTCAGAAAAGATGCTTGATATGATTTCAATTTTCTTAAATTTACTGAGGCTTTATTTGTGACCCAAGATGTGATGTATCCTGGAGAATGTTCTGTGCACACTTGAGAAGAAAGTGTAGTCTGCTGTTTTTGGATGGAATATCCTATAAATATCAATTAAATCTGTTGGTCTATTGTGTCATTTAAAGCTTCTGTTTCCTTATTTATTTTCATTTTGGATGATCTGTCCATTGGTGTAAGTGAAGTGTTAAAGTCCCCCACTATTATTGTGTTACTGTCGATTTCTTCTCTTATAGCTGTTAGCAATTGCCTTATGTATTGAGGTGCTACTATGTTGGGTACATATATATTTATAATTGTTATATCTTCTACTTGGATTGATCCCTTGATCATTATGTAGTGTCCTTCTTTGTCTCTTGTAACATTCTTTATTTTAAAGTTTATTTTATCTGATATGACTATTGCTACTCCAGCTTTCTTTTGATTTCCATTTGCATGGAATATCTTTTTCCATCCCCTCTTTCAGTCTGTATATGTCCCTAGGTCTGAAGTGGGTCTCTTGTAGACAGCATATATATGGGTCTTGTTTTTGTATCCATTCAGCAAGCCTGTGTCTTTTGGTTGGAGCATTTAATCCATTCACGTTTAAGGTAATTATCGATATGTATGTTCCTATTACCATTTTCTTAATTGTTTTGGGTTTGTTTTTGTAGGTCCTTTTCTTCTCTTGTGTTTCCCACTTAGAGAAGTTCCTTTAGCATTTGTTGTAGAGCTGGTTTGGTGGTGCCGAATTCTCTTAGCTTTTGCTTGTCTGTAAAGCTTTTGATTTCTCCATCGAATCTGAATGAGCTCCTTGCCAGGTAGAGTAATCTTGGTTGTAGGTCCTTCCCTTTCATCACTTTAAGTATATCATGCCACTCCCTTCTGGCTTGTAGAGTTTCTGCTGAGAAATCAGCTGTTGACCTTATGGGAGTTCCCTTGTATGCTATTTGTCCTTTTTCCCTTGCTGCTTTCAATAATTTTTCTTTGTCTTTAATTTTTGCCAATTTGATTACTATGTGTCTCAGCATGTTTCTCCTTGGGTTTATCCTGTATGGGACTTGCTGCACTTCCTGGACTTGGGTGGCTATTTCCTTTCCCATGTTAGGTAAGTTTTTGACTATAATCTCTTCAAGTATTTTCTCTGGTCCTTTCTCTCTCTCTTCTCCTTCTGGGACCCTGATAATGTGAATGTTGGTGTGTTTAATGTTGTCCCAGAGGTCTCTTAGGCTGTCTTCATTTCTTTTCATTCTTTTTTCTTTATTCTTTCCGCAGCAGTGAATTCCACCATTCTGTCTTCCAGGTCACTTATCCTTTCTTCTGCCTCAGTTATTCTGCTATTGATTCCTTTTAGTGTAGTTTTCATTTCAGTTATTGTATTGTTCATCTCTGTTTGTTTGTTCTTTAATTCTTCTAGGTCTTCTTGCATCTTCTCGATCTTTGCATCTTCTCGATCTTTGCATTTCTTGCATCTTCTCGATCTTTGCCTCTTTTTTTTTCCGAGGTCCTGGATCATCTTCACTATCATTATTCTGAATTCTTTTTCTGGAAGGTTGCCTATCTCCACTTCAGTTAGTTGTTTTTCTGGGGTTTTATCTTGTTCCTTCATCAGGTACATAGCCCTCTGCATTTTTATCTTGTCTACCTTTCTGTGAATGTGGTTTTTGTTCCACAGGCTGCAGGATTGTAGTTCTTCTTGCTTCTGCTGTCTGCCCTCTGGTGGATGAGGCTATCTAAGAGGCTTGTGTACGTTTCCTGATGGGAGGGACTGGTGGTGGGTAGAGCTGACTGTTGCTCTGGTGGGCAGAACTCAGTAAAACTTTAATCCGCTTGACTGCTGATGGTTGGGGCTGGGTTCCCTCCCTGTTGGTTGTTTGGCCTGAGGCAACCCGACACTGGAGCCTACCTGGGCTCTTTGTTGGGGCTAATGACAGACTCTGGGAGGGCTCACGCCAAGGAGTACTTCCCAGAACTTCTGCTGCCAGTGTCCTTGTCCCCACGGTGAGCCACAGCCACCCCCCACCTCTGCAGGAGACCCTCCAACACTAGGAGGTAGGTCTGGTTCAGTCTCCCCTGTGGTCACTGCTCCTTCCTCTGGGTCCTGATGCGCACACTACTTTGTGTGTGCCCTCCAAGAGTGGAGTCTCTGTTTCCCCCAGTCCTGTCGAAGTCCTGCCATCAAATCACACTAGGCTTCAAAGTCTGATTCTCTAGGAATTCCTCCTCCCGTTGCCGGACCCCCAGGTTGGGAAACGTGACATGGGACTCAGAACCTTCACTCCAGTGGGTGGACTTCTGTGGTATAAGTGTTCTCCAGTCTGTGAGTCACCCACCCAGCAGTTATGGGATTTGATTTTACTGTGATTGCGCCCCTCCTACCGTCTCATTGTGGCTTCTCCTTTGTCTTTGGATGAGGGGTATCTTTTTTGGTGAGTTCCAGTGTCTTCCTGTCGATGATTGTCCAGTGGCTAGTTGTGATTCTGGTTTTCTCACAAGAGGGAGTGAGAGCATGTCCTTCTACTCTGCCATCTTGGTTCCTCCTATATCTATCATGTTTGTAATTATTTTCTATTCATTACATTTGTTTTTTGTTTCTTTTCCCTCTTCTTTTTGTGCTTTCTTTGATTTTAATGGAGCATTTTATATGATTCCACTTTGTCTTGTCTTTTAGCATATCAACTATACTTCTTCCTGAAAAATTTTTAGTCATTGTCCTAGAGCTTGCAATATAAGCCTGCCTTCAAATAATACTATATTATTTTACATATATAGTGCAGATAACTTACAACAGAATATTCTTAATTCTTCCTTCCCATCCCTATGACATTACTGTGAATCATTTCTCAAAACATTGTTACTATGACTACTTTAAATAAACAGTATCTTTTAGATCAATTAAGAGTAAGAAAAATGTAAGATTTTATTTTACCTTTATTTATTCCTTCTTCAATGCTTTTTCCTTTATACAGATCCACGTTTCTTACCAATATATTTGTCCTTCTTCCTGAAGAACTTCTTTCAATATTTCTTGCAGGGCAGGTCTGCTGACAACGAATCCCTCAGTTTTTGTTTTTCTGAGAAAGTCTTTATTTCTCCTTCACTTTTGAAGAAGTTTTGGGATATAGAATTATACGTTAGTGATTTTTGTCTTTTGATAATTTATATATTTCACTACAATTTCTTCTTGCTTGCATGGTTTCTGATGAGAAGTCTGCTGTAATTCTTGTCATTGTTCCCCTATAAGTGAGATTTTTACCCACTCTGACTTCTTTCAAGATTTTCTTTCTCTTTGGTTTTTCTGCAGTTTGAATATGATATGCCTAGGTGTATATTTTTTAGTGTTTATCCTACTTCCTGGCTCATTGTTTTAGTGTCTCATTTATTTGGGAGTATTCTCAGCCTACTTCAAATATTCTTGGCCTCCATTCTCTCTGTCTTCTCTTTCTGGTATTCCAATTACGCATATATTGTACCCTTTGAAATTGTCCCTAAGTTCTTGAATGTCTGGTTATTATCACTTTTTCTCTTTGCATTTCAGTTTGGAATTTTTTGTTGACTTATCTTCAAGTCTATCAAAGGCATTCTTCACTTTTCTTTTACAGTTTTTAAAATATCTAACATTAAATTTTTATTCATTCTTAGAGTTTCTATCTCTCCGCTTACATTACCCATCTATTCTTACATGTTGTTTGCTTTTTCCATTAGAGTCCTTAATATTTTAAACATAGTTATTAAAAATTTTCTGTCCATTAGCCCCCAACTATGTGTCATATCTTTCTGATTCTGATGCTTGTTTTGTCTCTTCATATTGGTTCTTTTTCTTTCCTTTTAGCATGCCTTGTAATTTTGTTGTTGTTGTTAAAGCTAGACATGACATATCAGGTGATAGAAATTGAAGTTAGTAAGGTTGAGGTTTTATGTTATTCTGGCTAGGAGTTGAGGTATATTTCATGTTTCCCATAGCTGTAATTCTTTTATGCTGAACTTCAAATTCCTTTGGTGTCCTTGTTTTTGTCTCCTGTATTGCCTTTGAGTTTTCCTATGAATTCTTCCTTGGACATCTTGCAGCTCTTTTAGCTCTGATCTGCTATTATTGTACTGGAACCCTTGTATAGTGATAATGATTGGGGGAGGAAAAGTGTTCTATAATTTTAAGATTATCTCTCAGTTTTAGTGGGCCTATGCCCTTGGGCTGTGACCTTCTTAAATGTTTCTTAGCTTCCTCACCTTCTTAGGTGAGACAGGAAGGCTACAGGGAGTGAAGTCAGAGAGATGCCCTTCCCTCAGTTGGGATAAGGCTCTGGTAAAGATCTTTTTCCCAGCAAAGTAGGCCTTTGTTATGGAGAATGTTTTGGATATATTTCACAATGGTTACTCTTCTGCTCCCCCTGTCAGAATCACAAGGGAATCATTCTTGGCTCATTACTGTGAGAACCTGCTGGGGTTCCTGGAGGTAAAACGCATGAAAATGTGTCCCACCCCCCCCCCCAAGACTATGGTCCCTAGGAGTTTTTCACTCTCAAGCTGACCACATGCAGCCTTCAGCAAGTCACTGAAATTACTATTTAATAGTTGCTACCAATTTATGGCTCCAGTGACTTCAGGTCCAGATGATCAGATCTTATCTGTGATTCTCTGGATTCACCTTTGTCTACAGATTTCAGGATAACAGTTTGCCCTGCAACCTCAGTTCTCTGATGGGTCCAAGAAAAGTCATTGAGTTTCAGTTTGCTTAGCTTTTCCTTCTTTTGAAGACAGGAGTGACAACTTCCAAAGCTCTTTACCTGTAGGAGCTAAAATAGAAATCCTCAGCACTGGTAGAAATGAAGGGTTCTAGTCCAAGCTAGGACTTTAAAGCCTGATCCAAGGCTGCAGGATGTAAATCCAGGAGAAATCTAAGATACAGGATCAGGGTCAAGCAGGGCTAAGAATCCAGTTCTTAGAAAGCATCAATCCAAAAGGGCCTGGGCAAGAGGTTGAAACTCAGATTGAAGCAGAGGGGCTGCAAGCAGAGAGGGCCCAAGGGCAATGAGAATGATTCCCAAAGGAGTGAAGACCTTTTCAATTGAGAATCTGAAGAAACAGAACTGTTAATGGTGGAAGTGGGTTTGAGCTGGAATGTAAACTCCCATTTACCTTAGTAATTTTTGTGTGACAAAATTGATGAAAGGACACACTCTCCTTTTTCTGTTCTCGCTGCCCTAATGGTAATCTACTCCTATTGCCACAGCCTAACGGCTAGAGTAGACTCCTTGCTGGTGTGCTTATTTCCAAGTAGCCCCTCCATTCTACACAACATACCACTGTCGGGCTTCAGTGACTGAAATGCTGTTGTAATGATGTTATTCCACTGAACAAGGATATGTTGTAGCTCCATTTTGCTTGTAAGTCAAAGTTCATAATCTTCCAAGACTACATAGGCTGGTCCCACTCTGACTACTACCAACCTAAATAAGGAGGTAAACTGAGGCAAGCTTGAATTACTAGAAATTGAGTTTATTTGTGGATAGCAGAGAAATTGCAATTCAGGAAAGGCATGCTGTAGCAAGCTACAGGCAGGTCCACTGAGGGTTTGGGGCAGGCTCTATTTATGTGCAGGGAGCCAGAGTCCAAGCAATAAGTCCATTGGCTTGAGGACGGGGAGATATTCTTGGTGGATATTCATTGATCAGGAAGTAAGTCTCAATCCTCTGTAAACTGGGCATTTACAGGGAAATTAGTCTCTCAGTTATTAAGTTCTGTTCTTCTGAAGGAGTGTGCATGAGATTTTCCATTTTATATCCTCCAGTTCCATTTTAGATTGAAGTCCTTTCACACTACATAAACCTTTGCCCCAATAATTGTCCATCCAGTTAGTTTTAAATATCAAAAAAGAAAAAAGGTGGGCAAAGGACATGATTAAGTGATTCACAAAGTAATAAATACAGATGGTTACTAAACCATTGAATAGATAACCAATCTAAGTAGTAATGAAAGACATGCAAAGTAACACAGTTTGTCAGTTGTTATTTTTTCACCCGTCAGAAAGAGGGAAAATTTATGACAAATTCCACTGGTAGAGAGGTGAGAATGGGTTGCCAACTGGCATAATCTTTAGCTATTTATCAATATCCTAAAAAGTGTTCATGCCCTTTGGCCTAGTTTTTATCCTTCTCGAATTTGCTTTCAGAAGATAATCTGAGCTCTTTATCAGAACATGCCTATCATGTTTTATTTACAAAACCAAACATAATGGGAAACAATAGGGATTTTGAATAATATATATTTTAAGTAAACATTTTAGTAAATTGATGGAATATTTAAAACCATTAAAAAACCATGATTTTTCAGAAATTTTTTCATGGCTTATTGGTCTTTCTTTCTAAATGGCTCTAAAGTCCATCCAGTTTTCCCTAACTGTATACCACCTTAGTCCAAGCTACTAGCCTCTCTCATAAAGTGTTTAGGATACTATTACCCGGCACAGAGAAAGTGTTCAGTAAGTGTTAGTTGTTATCATTCTTATTCTACCTGTATCACTGCAGTAGCCTCAACCATTGCTTTCCGCATACCAACTTTTGCCCCCTTTCCAGTTCGTTCTCTACACTGTAGCCTGTGTAATCTTTTAAAAATGCTAATCTGATGCCACCTTGCCTGCTTCTCCAGAACAGTCACATATCCTCTCCCTGCAGACCAGACCCACTTTCTGCCGTCAGGCTCTCAAATGCAGCATGCTCCCCCCTGCCTAAGTGCCTTGTTCCTTCTGCCTTCACAACTCACCCATACTAGGAGTTCCCTCCCAGAAAGTTTGTATTATCCTTCAGAAAACAGCTCAAGAACCACTTCCTCAGGCAACTTTTTCTTGACCTCCTAGAGTAGATCAAGACCACCTCTTCTATTTTAGCACAGATTGTGATCTCACTCACTAGGTCTGAAAACTGAATCTTGTCTGTCTTATTCAGTACTGAGCATTCAGTAAATATGTGTTGACTAAATTTGCTGAATACATATTTATTGGGTGAATGAATGAAGTTGTTGAAAAAGTTCATAATAACTTGCTTTAGTATGCTAATTTTTTTTCTTTCTGCACTAGTCAGCCATTAATTCAGTCTTCGTTTACCTACCTCTCTGCCTTCTCATATGTTTATGGCTTTCTTAACCAGAAAAACCTCTAATTATATTTATCTCATGTATAACTGCCCTTCCATGTATGCTGAATCAGTTAGAGATGAATTAAAATATTGAAATCCTTATCCCTCCTGGTGTGGGGAGGAGGGCAAGGTGGGGCCTGGGAGGAGTCCAAGCCATTTATTTGCCTTTTGCAGTGAGCAACCTCTCCTTCCTTCCCAGTATGTAAGTCTATATTAGCATTTTCTATATGTCATATCTTGAAAAATATTGGGAAGCACAGGTCTAGAAATAATAGGTATTAAGCCTCAATACCAACCCGCTGATCATGAAGCAATAGTCACATTTAAATTTTGATTGAAGAGAAAACATCTAAGTGGAAATGCCACTGGGGTCAAATAATTTTTTTATCCCACTATGGAAAGATTAGATTTACTCTAATTTTCTTTTTTATACAGGGCTAATATTTTAGGTCTGTTGTTTCACTTGAATTATGCTTATGATTTTTTTAACATATAAATGAGTAAGTTTGCTGAATATCAAAGAAAAGACTCTATGTTTAGTTATCCAGGGGGTTAAAATTGAAATGCCAATATTGAAAAAGCTAATTTTTGCATAGAGGAGTGTAGTAGTACAAAATAGTATGAGGCAGGCCCATAGGCCTAAAGTCAGAGTAACTAAAGCTGTTTTAATATAGATTAAATATTTTCCCAAGCCATAATACCATCAGTGTATCACTCCTGATTATGCAAGTTTTGGATTCTGAATATTTAACCTATTTGCCAAGATGGTTTGTTGTCTGATTCCATTGGGTCATGGTATTGGAAGGAACTGAACCTATTGGCAGATAATCATCAAGTGCCCCTTGAGTACCTGCTCTGTGCTTAGCATTGTTCTGAGATTTGTCTATACAGAAGTAGCTCAGGACATGACCTTCAGTCTCAAGGAGTTTGCAAGCTATATGGAGTGATATAGTAAGATAATATTGACATAGATGAGACAATAATTATTCCAAGCTGTGTTTGGGCTAAAAATGACAGTATCAATTAGAAAACTAAATGCAAACCTGCAAGGTGAGTCTGTGCTCAGTTCACTTTTATATCTGCTCAGTGCTTGGGCAGTACTATGTAGTAAGTATTTAATAAACATTTGTTGAACAAATAAATAAATGTTAATACTAAATTGTGTGGTTCTATTACTAGTGTAAGAATCAAATGAGAGGGAAATCACTGAGGGCTGAGTATTCAGAGGAATCTTAATAGAGGAGTTTCGGGCTGAATTTTGAGATATTTGGTGAGGGCAATAGAAACCACATTCTTTCATTCAATCAAAAAATATTTATTGAATACCTACTATGAACATAGGCATGGTAACATACGTGAGCAGTGAATATTCTTGAGGCTGTTGCTGTAGTGAAGGTCAGCTTTGGAGGAACATTAAATTAAATTTCAGTCATTTTTATATGACCAGATTAAGGAATGCCTTAGAAGTCAGTCAGGGGACTTCCCTGGCAGTGCAGTGGTTAAGACTGCGTTTCCAATGCAGGGGGCACGGGTTCGATCCCTGCTTGGGGAATTAAGATCCCGCATGCCACACGGAGCAGCCAAAAAAAAAAAAAAAAGGTCAGAATAATTTGAAGAGAAAATGACCATTGAAAGTTGTTTGTTTTTTTATTTGTTTTGTTTTGTTTTAGTGAGAAGAGTAATGCAATGAAAGGATTTATTTTAGGAACCTTGGTTTGAAAGTGTTATGTAGGATTATCCTGAACATGTTGTTGTTTCTTCTGTTTTTAAAAAAGTCTAGGGATAGATTTTTCGCAAACTGTCATGGGGGTCTATGAGAATGTTCTGTTGCCCTTTTAATAAAAAATCCTTTTGTTATATCTTACCTACTTTTTCCTGTTGCAATGTAATTCCATTTCTTGAGTTTGGACTTCTGGAAATAGAGAACTTTTTCATTGTTCTAGTCATAGTAACTTCCGAAATGTTATAGAAAATAAGTCCCAATATAGCCTTTTCCTCACCTGGTAAAATAACTCCAGCTCCCTTGACTGTTCTGAAATGGTTTGTTTCTTGAGCATTAAAACACATTCCTTGACTGTTAAACTCTAATGATATCTAACTAGATTCTCTCACATGGCCCTGATTTCTCCCTTTGTTTTTACACTTAAGCAAGAGTAGGGATAGTGACAATTACTTCTAAAGATTAAAGAGCTAGACGCTCCTAAAATAATCCCATTTCAAGAGCAGTTTTTGCAGGTAAAGAAAAGTCAACCCTGTCCAATGCAGGATAAAGAATTCTTTATTTGGTGGAAGCTCAAATATTTTACATTCTCTTTATTCCTCACCATATCACCATCATCATTTGTTATGTTACTTCCTTAGCTCTTTTTATAGCTCTTGTCATCCCCAAGGACTAGAAAAAGACTTACAGCAATAAACATCCAGAGAGATGTCCCTTCTTCCTTAGGACACCTGTACATCTAGATATGGACGAGAAGGGTCAACTGACATGCAAGAATAAAGACAAGTTAGCTGAGAACTCTAGGCAAGTCCTGTCCACTGGATGGTGTTTCCTGATGGAGCGTTAATGGGCCCAAATGGCCTGCTGGACCTCTCTAACCAAGGATTCCATTCATGGAACTTAAACTGTCAGTTAAAGAGCAGCGCTCAACTGAAATTGTCAAGGGTGGAGAAAAGGCTAGAGAGGAATTCAGGTGTCTTTGTATATTAAAGGTTGTTCTTGTGAGATCACTAACCCACCTCATCCAAACTGATGCACGTTAAAATGGGTTTGTTACAAAACAAAAGGACAGAATATTAGGGGATCCAAAATAACCCACGCCCTTCTGCTCTTTTCTTGTTTTACAGTCTGAAAGAACCCACTTCAAATAAGGAAGGGAGTCCAATTTTCAAAAAGCAATTCTTCCTTTTTTTTTTTTTTTTTTTCTTTCTGAGTGACACTCATACAGTAGCAGTGGTAAAATAAACAACAATGTGTTGGATTTTGTTTCTCTTTATCTATATGACATTTGTGTCATCACCGTAGCTCTAATCCATATTCAGGTCTTCATGTTTGGTGTGCAGTAATATGTAAATTATCTCGCCAGCTGCATGGAGCAGTGTTTGTTTATTCTATTTCTTTTGGCACTGCACAGAACTGAATTTCTGCCAAAATGGGGCTGCTTCAGGGAGCACCAATGCTCCAGGAGGAAGTTTTGAAAGGAAACGCACATCATAAGTCTTCACTCTGTGAAGCAGCAAAATCAAAACAAACTTTCTGTTTACTAAAATATCGGTATTACGAATATAAAAGAATGTGTTTGTTAAAATATAATGAGCACGCTGCCCATCTCCAGGATGCCTGGTGTACGTGGGCTTTGGAAATGAGGACACAATGCTGAGAAAGCTAGTGTATTTTTATTCTTGGAAAGGAAGTAGGTGAAATGAAATAGACAGAGACAACATCTAGAAGTTTAAGGGGAAAGAAATATTTTAACACGCATATTAATCTCTGGAAACACATGGCATTTACATGCATTTAAATGTGGACAGCTGTGGCGTTTAAGTGTTAAAAAATTTCATTAATGATGCATAGAGCTATCTACTTCTGTTGGCAGGCCTTTCAGTCTTCAATCTGACACTTCCTTTTTTATCCAGCAAGCTAATTTCCCCTCTTTTGTGAGGAGTAACTGTTTTCACACTACTGCTTACCCAGCAAGACTCCTTATTGTTTCATGGTTAATTATCTTCTCCAGCTTCACCTTCCCCAGCAAAGGAAGCAGGGCTATGCCTCCCCAGCACTAATGAAAGCTGGGTTTTATGGGTACACTGTGTAAATAAACGCAAGGTCTGATCAGACAACATAATAAACGAGTTCCTAAAGTTTATGGAGTCAGAGCTCATCTAGTGGTTTTACTGAATAATGAGGGAAAATGGTTAATTTTGTGGGAGGGCGGACTTTAATTTTGGAGAAAAAAAAACAAACTCTTTGTTACCTTAGTATAGAACCTATCCGTAGATAAACATAAGGGATCCCTGTTTATCTAAATGTTCCCCATTCTTCCTAATAACAGCAATGATATCTGCCAGGAGAATGTCTTGCATGGAGTAGGCCTTTGAAAAACATTGTTGATTTGGTAGGAGGCGGAGGTCACCTGGCTTTATATTTTCCTGATTACTTGCCATTTATTAAGGAAAAAAAAAAGTAGCCAAGCTTTCTGTAGTCAAAGTATGCCTCAGTCTGCACTGACTGCGAGGAAAGCAGAGATGTCACAAATGCTACCATGGTCGCGTGCGTGGTGTAGTAAATTGAGCAGGTCTGGCCCAGGTAATTAGCTCCACTGGCCATCAGTGTCTTGCCTCTCTGGACTATAAACTCAGTATATTCTCTTAGTTGCCAGCTCAAGGGCCCATATCTGAAGAGTTCGGGGTTTGAAAGTATTTTTGGTTATTTGTTACATTGAAAAAGGATTTTAAGGGATTAAGGTGACCCTAAGCCTCTAATATTCTTTTTTTTTTTTAATTTACAAAGTGAATTCACATTTTGAGATCATTTTTCCTCTAGAATGAAATTTTTTTTTAACGTCTTTATTGGAGTATAATTGCTTTACATTGTTGTGTTAGTTGCTGCTGTATAACAAAGTGAACCAGCTATATGTATACATAAATCCCCATATCCTCTTGCGTCTCCCTCCCATCCTCCCTATCCCACCCCTCTAGGTAGACACAAAGCACTGAGCTGATCTCCCTGTGCTATGCAGCTGCTTCCCACTAGCTGTCTATTTTACATTTGGTAGTGTATATATGTCAATGCTACTCTCTCACTTCATCCCAGCTTACCCTTCCCCCTCCCCGTGTCCTCAAGTCCATTCTCTATGTCTGTGTCTTTATTCCTGTCCTGCCCCTAGGTTCTTCAGAACCATTTTTTTTTCTTTTTTTAGATTCATATATATGTGTTAGCATACAGTATTTGTTTTTCTCTTTCTGACTTACTTCACTCTGTATGACAGTCTCTAGGTCCATCCACCTCACTACAAATAACTCAATTTCGTTTCTTTTTATGGGTGAGTAATATTCCATTGTATATATGTGCCACATCTTCTTTATCCATTCATCTGTCGATGGACACTTAGGTTGCTTCCATGTCCTGGCTATTATAAATAGAGCTGCAGTGAACATTGTGGTACATGACTCTTTTTGAATTATGGTTTTCTCAGGGTATATGCCCAGTAGTGGGATTGCTGGGTGGTATGGTAGTTCTATTTTTAGTTTTCTGAGGAACCTCCATACTGTTCTCCATAGTGGGTGTATCAATTTACATTACCACCAACAGTGCAAGAGGGTTCCTTTTTCTTCACACCCTCTCCAGCATTTATTGTTTGTAGAATTTTTGATGATGGCCATTCTGACCGGTGTGAGGTGATACCTCATTGTAGTTTTGATTTGCATCCCTCTAATGATTAGTGATGTTGAGCATCCTTTCATGTGTTTGTTGGTAATCTGTATATCTTCTTTGGAGAAATGTCTATTTAGGTCTTCTGCCCATTTTTGGATTGGAGTGTTTGCTTTTTTGATATTGAGCTGCATGAGCTGCTTGTATATTGTGGAGATTAATCCTTTATCAGTTGCTTCATTTGCAAATATTTTCTCCCATAGAATGAAATTTGCATTTCTTTGATTTGGGAACCTTTGATTTGGGTTACAGTTTGAATTAAGGTCCCAACATTTAAAACTCTCAAGAGCCTCCTTCATGACAGCCCAGGACCAGAGCTTCTATTCCAATGAAGACTGAGTTTTTAAATCTAATCGGAGCTCAGAATCATTACTATTTTTCCCTTGAGATCTCAAAAGAGAAAATCCCCCAGGGATTCTACATTTTTTTTTAATAAATTTATTTATTTCATTTATTTTTGTTTTTGGCTGTATTGTGTCTTCATTGCTGTGCACGGGCTTTCTCTAGTTGCGGCGAGTGGGGCTACTCTTCGTTGAGGTGTGCGGGCTTCTTATTGTAGTGGCTTCTCTTGTTGCGGAACACGGGCTCTAGGCACGTGGGCTTCAGTAGTTGTGGCATGCGGGCTCAGTAGTTGTGGCTCATGGGCTCTAGAGCGCAGGCTCAGTAGTTGTGGCGCACAGGTTTAGTTGCTCCACGGCATGTGGGATCCTCCAGGACCAGGGTTCGAACCTGTGTCCCCCAACACCGGCAGGTGGACTCCCAACCACTGTGCCACCAGGGAAGCCCAGGGATTCTACATTTTTAACATGTCTAAGGACTCTAGGAATCAGAAGTATAAAATCTCTTGATAACTTACTTCAAATACATTTACTACCTTCTAGGAAAATTCATCCTGAAATTTCAAGCAACTTTTCTAGCCTAAAGTGTAACTTGTATATTCTCCAGTCATTTTTATGGAAGGAACAGTATAGCTGAAGGGAGCTATTCTAGCAATTCTGAGGTTTTTCAGTTCTCCTTAAGTCTAAAAGCAGTTGTCTTTAAAGGAGGCTATTAAAACAAAAATGTAAATCAAATCAAGTCAGTTGTATAAACAAGGGTTAAGCCATTTAAGAAAAGAAATCATAACTGACTTCCTTGTTAATCATGTTAAACATGGGCCAATCAGATAATAAACTGAGAAAAGCAAGAAACAAGTTTGGTTGACTGGCACAAATAAGATGGAAAAGAGATTAAAATGATATGTACCATTTTTGGTCATTCCAACGTTTTTCTTGTTTTTTTCTTGTTTAAATGGTGGGTTGTAATCACACTATTAGAATTGAATGGAAACAAACAAAACGAATCCAATACCCCTATTTATCTGAGAGGAGCAAACCATTAAAAACAGCATTAGCTGGGACTTCCCTGGTGGCGCAGTGGTTAAGAATCCACCTGCCAATGCAGGGAACATGGGTTCGAGCCCTGGTCTGGGAAGATCCCACATGCTGCAGAACAACTAAGCCTGTGCACCACAGCTGCTGAGCCTGCGCTCTAGAGCCCGCGAGCCACAACTAGTGAGCCTGCGCGCCACAGCTACTGAAGCCCGCCCGCTCAGAGCCCGTGCTCCGCAGCAAGAGAAGCCACCAGAATGAGAAGCCCACGCACTGCAACGAAGAGTAGCCCCCACTCGCTGCAACTAGAGAAAGCCCACGCACAGCAACGAAGACCCAACACAGCCAAAAAAATTAATTAAATAAATAAATAATAAATTTAAAAAAAGAAAACAGCAATAGCACAATGTTGGTTCTTAACGTGAACCTTTAGAGAGTGAAAAGACACAACAATTCTCTCAACTACTGGGTTGACCAAAAAGTTCGTTCAGGTTTTTCCGCAAAATGTTACCAAAAACCGGAACGAACTTTTTGGCCAACCCAATGATATGTACTTCTCAAAGGACACTGATCCTGGACGTGAGTGAACTTTGTCAGCTGATATTTGGCTTTGCAGACAGACTTCAGCATGTTGGCAAAGCTCTCCTTGTACATGAAGCTACCTCAGAATCATGCCACAAATCTATGTTCTTAAAATCAGTCTGAAAGTTGGGAAACTATGTCAGTAAAACTTCACTTGTTTACAAGACTGTTCACCTCCTCTTTACTACAAATATGCTTTGTAGGTTTTAAAAAATTGTAGGTTTTATTAATGGGAACTCCTTATCATAAAGGGAGGAGCAAGAGTATACTTTTTGCTAAGGCAAAGGTGAGGCAAAACTTACATCCCAAGGCACGAAACTCAAATGTTATGTCAACTTTTGACAGTCAAAAGGCAAACACCAAACAGAATAATGACAGAAGAATGGGGCCAGATGTTATCATTAGGGGAAAAAATCGTTTATGCAACTTGGCATGTGGGTCTGTTGTCATTCAAATAGTTTTACCATGTGGTAGAATGTAGAAAATGCCACCATTTTACTGCGGTTGGGTTTTTTACAACTTTATTGAGCTTATTTTTCTTTTGTACTTCATTTTATTGGTTTCAGTTCTACACAGTACTGAAGAGGTCAGATAAAGAAATTCCTTTTATTTAAAAATCTCTTCCCAAGTTGTTGTTTTTTTAAATTCATTTTTAAATAATCCTAAATGTAGATACTTTCTTGCAACTCAGGGGAAAATTTTCTGGAAAACAGAATAGTGACTAAAAACAGAAAAATAAGCCAATTTTCCTATTCAGTCTGTTCTGAATACAATAAAATTTCAATGTTTGCACATAAAGCAATATTTAAGATAAAATAATTTATTTTCCAGTGGAAGTAGATTATTTTTCTAGTTATAATACTTTTAATGAAACATTCAGAGTAGGGTGGAAAAACAACTTTTTCCTACAGTGGATGCTTAACGAATAATGATTTATACAATAATTAATTTGTTTAAAAAATAGCTTGATGCAAGGCATTCATCTTTTGCCACCTAGCTTTAATATACCAACACTGAGGTTACTACACCTAAGAGTTATTTAGACATTTTGACAGTATCTAAATTTCTTTAATTTATTGGCACAAACATGTTGCCTCTTAGTCAAAATAGTACTGTGACACTGAAGTTACAGAAAGGGCAGAAAGAAGTGCTTATAATTTGTGTTTCCTTCTTTCTTCTATGGAATTCCTCCTTACAGCCTCACAATCACCCTGTTTATAGAACCTTAAATTTCTTGGCAACCTGTTCTTCACACAAAAAAATCAAACTTAAAAGTATTAAATAGGATTTTTTTGGTTTTTTGTTTTCAAATGGATACAGAGTCAGGCTGGGTTACTGTGTCTGAAGTTGAGGGAAGAGATGTTAGAACAATGGAAGAGCTTCCTGTACATTCTATGGCCTCCACGGTTTCTCCACTTGTGCTCTCCTTCCACGACTGGTGCTAGAAGACAAGAAAGGTGGTGAATAGCACCTGGTAGGACCAAGCTCCCAATTTCAACAGCAGCTTTACTGTGGAACCTGGATTCCTTCAGGTTACTCTCAAGCACATCCTGTGCTCCTTTCCTCACCCACCAGCCTCTAGGACCTGCCCTTTCCAAGGCAACAAATGACTTTCTTCTTGCTAATTCACTGGCTTTCCCTCACCTCCCATTCTTCTTATCTTCTCTGCTTCTATAACACTCTTAACCACCCGCTACTTTAAAAGGATTCTTCTCTCAGTTCCCAGAATTTCATACCAGTCCTACTTGGATATTCCTCCTGTGTTTCTTTTGCTGGTTGCTCATCCTTCCCTTGAAGGTACCCACTAGGCTCTGTCCCATCTGCCTTTGCTTCTTACTCTTCCCTCTTCTTGCAGTGTCCCCCTCCTCCAGCCCTTTCTCTGAATGCCTTTCTCCTCAATGTAGCCTATACAACCTTCAAAATAATAGACAATCAGGCCTCATGTGGCTAAACCTATGGTAGGAGAGTCTGTAGGGTGAATAGAAGCAAGACAGAACTGTGGGACACACTGTCATTTAACAGTCGGCTTGAGTGGATTTTACAAGGAGGCTTAGCATCAAGGTAATCAAAGGAGGAGAAAATATCAAGAAAAATAGAGTCAAATGCTGTGGAGGAATCAAGTAAAATAAGGGCGAAGGAGAATCAGTTGGACTGGGCTGTCAGAAGGTCACTGTTGACCCTGCCAGAGGGTTCAGCAAATAAGGGCTCTGGTAATCACACTGTTTCTCTCTCCTCAAGAGACTGTTGCATCTAAATGAGTGAAGCTGAACTAAGAGAAGTATTATACACAGGATGGTCTCTCCTTCAGCATTTCTGGGAATGATGAGCATGCATTCAGACCAAACAAAGAAGCCTGTAATAAAAAATTATCTTTATTGATAATATATGTACAGTGATGTAAATGAGTTCAGAAATATCTGTTGTAATATTTTTGTAAGCAAGTTCCTCAACAGAGCGATGATGTCCTGTTATGTTTGATGATGTTACAGATTCAGAAACTCAGTAGAACTGAGGACTACTATTTGCTTGGGTTTTTTTGGGTTTTTTGTTTTTTGGGTTTTTTTGAGGTGAAATTAACATAACATAAAATTAATCGTTTAAAGTGAGCAATTCAGTGGCATTTAGTACATTCACAATGTTACATAACCGTCACCTCTATCTAATTCCAAAACATTTTCATCACCCCAAAAGGAAACCCCTCACCCATTAAGGAATCGGTCCCCATTCTCCCCTCCCACAAGTCTCTGGCAACCACCAAGTTTGATTCTGTCTCTATGGATTTACCTAGTCTGGCTATTTTATATAAATGGAATTAGACAATATATGGCTTTTGGTGTCTGACTTCTTTCACCTAGCATAATGTTTTTAAGGCTGCTAGCTCTTATAACTAAGCAGTAGTACCAGTTATACAGTCAAAAATTCTCCATGTGGTTTTGTCATGGCAAAAAAACCTCAGGACCTTTCCCCAGAGTTCTTCAACAATTCATGAGACCACAGACAAGTCTTTCTTTGCTCATTAAATAATTTTTTGAGAACCTGCTCCCTGCCAGGCACGGTTTTAGTTGCCAGGGCACTAGTGGAGACAGGACAGAGGAGCCCCTGCCCTCATAAAGTTTATAGCTGGGAGGAAAACCCCTGATTCTCAACACTGAACTCTCTTTCGTCCCTGGTTCCTGTTGAAAACTAAGGCAATTTTTGCTATTGTAAAACTTACTTTAAAACAACATCTAATGGATTTTTCATTTTCAGCTAATTCAGAAATATCTGTGTAGCCAAGACTAGGAAATATATCCATGTCAGTACTCATTTTAGTGAGATTTGTGAGATGACTTTGGGTTTTACTTGTCTGTTTTGAGTTTCTGATCAGCTTTGTTATTGAAAAAGAGCATTCACTAGAACAGTTTTTGATCATTAGTGTGAGATAGAATTTCAAAGCTTTTTCTGAGCTGAGACAAGTTACTTTAACATTATTGTCAATCTGATAGATAGTGAGCAGGATTTGATTGCTCTAATGTGTCAGTTGTGATAGAATTTCACAGACAATGGACCTGCCTTTTGAAAAAAAAGATTATTTTCAGGAAATAGAAAGTCCTTGAGCTGTGGGCCCTGCTGAGGGCTGGACAGGCGTCTTTTCTCATCTGGCTATTCCTAAGGGATAAGCCCAGTGAGGACATGCAAAGACAAACCCACACCCCATTTGCAGTGCAATGGGAGTGAGTTAGGGGCCTAACTGATGTTGATTTCACTGGATTCCATGCATGTGGTTGTACTAAAGAGCTTAGTCAACAAACCACCAGTCTTTTTTTTTTTTTTTTTTTAACTTATTTATTTATTTATTTATTTATTTATTTATTTATTTTTGGCTGCGTTGGGTCTTCGTTTCTGTGCGAGGGCTTTCTCTAGTTGCGGCAAGTGGGGGCCACTCTTCATCGCGGTGCGCGGGCCTCTCATTATCGCGGCCTCTCTTGTTGAGGAGCACAGGCTCCAGACGCGCAGGCTCAGTAATTGTGGCTCACGGGCCTAGTCGCTCCGCGGCATGTGGGATCTTCCCAGACCAGGGCTCGAACCCGTGTCCCCTGCATTAGCAGGCAGATTCTCAACCACTGCGCCACCAGGGAAGCGCCAAACCACCAGTCTTAATGCAAACCTTGATAAGGTTATTTAACAGTCAGCTGCACTATCCTCCTCTCTCTTCACAGGCAGTATATGCTGACAGCTGCAGTCCTTGTACCACTACTGTGTGTCAGGCCCTTCCCATAGGACTTTACAGACATCTGATCATTTAAAGCTCCCAACCGTCTCTAAGATAGACACAATGTGCTCTGATTATCTTGAATAGATAAATGGTGGAACTGAGGCACACAGATGTTAAATAATTCATCCAGGATCATACCGCTAACCTGTGAAGGGGGGGATATCCAGGATTCAAACCCAGATCTGTTTGCCCCAAATCCAAAATGGTTGATAAACAGTGAACATTTTTGCTTTTTATCCTATTTTGCTTTTCATCTATATTTTTTCTTGCTAACTCTGAATCTGTTCTCTGCCCAACAAGCGACAAAGTACTACAAACTCTGAATTCTCATAAAAGCTGTCTTTCTATTTATTAAGGACTAGCTCTTTCTTATGGTTGTTGATGTTTTTAAAAAGTTTCTACCTCAGTCTAATTTAGGAAAATAATTATGCATCTAATGATCAGACACTTTGGTTTTTGCATTTGGAAGGGTGGGAAAATATTGCATCAAAAAAGCAGAGTGAGTATATGAAGGGTGGAATATCCCCTCATTTAAATGGATTCCCCCACCCTGATCTATATATTATTTTCTCCCTGTTTCCATCACCGCCTCAGGCTTCCCTGTGTTCTGCTTTTTGCCCTAGGGTAAATATGCTTATCTTTATTCAATTACAGCTAATGCTGTTTATGTTTTTGTTATTTTTATTTATTGTATGTTTTTGTTGTATTCTACTTTTCCGCAGATAAATCTTTCCTCCCAGGGCTTTGCAAGTGGTGTTGCTTAATAAATTCCTGGATCGAGAATAAACAGGGGAACACAGATTGCAAGACCTCCTAATGGTTTTGGCCATTCTGAGCACCAGAAGTTTGACTGGAACATTCAGTTCATCCTAGTCTTTTTGAGATACTTTAGTTTTTCAAAAGTTGCAACTTTTTAAAGGAAATTAAAGGAATTCAGAGGTAGCTATATCAGAACTCTGTTGGGTTTTTGTTTTATAGAATGTCAGGTTCCTTCATCTCCACTCTTTAGCTGATAATGTGTTTTTCATTGCTTATAAAAATCTACCATTTAACCTAAAATATTATGAAAATACTAGAAATGCAATCCTGGGATACCTAACTCAAAGTCATGCAAGTACAGAAGGAAATTAATTTAGATATGTATTACTTGCTGCAACTGGAATATTGGTTCTTTCATCATCATCATCATATTTCTCCAGCCACTTTTTAGTTACTTTCTCTATATATATTACACTAATATAAATAACCTGCCTCCAAGAATAAAAAATAAAGTAACACCAATTAATTCCACTTGGTCTTGAGCAGATCTGTAAAGATGTGTGTGTGTGTGTGTAATTCTTTATATAGAGCCCTTGGTTTAGGCCAAAATTCTGCACCAGTGAAACAAGTTTGTAAATGAAAGGACTTTGCACAAATGAATTTAATTCAGAATTATCTCTGGAAAGCCAGACTCTCTATTGGAACCTCATGTACTACTCACCATCCTTTTGGCTTCACAAATATTCTTAGATATTTTTTCTAAATCCATACTTGATTTATCACTTTATCAAAGACAGGAACACTTGTGACTTTTTAAAAAGTACCAGACAATTCCTCTAGAGAAAAAACAACAACAGAAAATGCTTAACTAGCTTGAGGATTATTGGCTATTTTGGGCTATCATCAAAGAGAGCATTTGACCAAATAATTTCCCAGCCAGTTACCATCACTCTGTACATATGTCCTTTTTTTTTTCAAAGACAACTTTTTTGTTATGTAAATATTGTAATGTCCTTCCTCTTGGAAACTTTTCCTATTTTTTGCCCCCAAGGTATGTTTTATGTTTGAAGTTAAATCTTGAAGAAATGGAGATTTTATTGAAAATATTGACAGAATTTAATTCACAACAGAAAAAAAGTGAATGAGGGCAGAGTGAGTAGCACTTCTTTAATATGTAAAATTTAAAGTCTAAATTGAATGATTTTCTAATGGATCTTGTCAGATATTCCCTGCAGTTGACATAGAAATTTTTTGGAAGTTACAATAAATTTAAGAGATTTATAGGAAGAAAGAATTAAGAAGGGTAAAGGACAATATTACATACAAAAGTTTAATCTTCTCCTATGGAAATTTTCCACTGTAACTACTTCATTGAGCAAAAGATTTGTTCTTTTAGATGCTGCTGCAAGTTTTATACTTTTGTAGGCTTGCATTTGTAAAGCCATAAAAGCAGCATTTGGTCAGAAAATGACTGTGTCATGGAAGGCAAGTCCGAATTACAGGCATCACTTGGGCTAAGCTCCCGGTGCACATCCAGATGGCAAGGTTCCTGCAGCTAGGTTCCTGCAGCTAGTGTGAGCCCCCCGGTTTGGGACTCTCACGAAAAATCTGTGCTTCTAAATGTTAAAGTCAACCAGAGAGTTACAGAGAGAACTCCTTTGAAAGACGAGTTCAATTATTTATTAGCATTCTCAGAGTACAGTGTCTCCAAGAGAGTATTTGAAATTAATATACTATTTGATTAGACTGATTGATTGTTTCTACAGCTGAAGATTTTAACATTCATTAGCCGTACTAACTGGTCATTAGTACTTCCTTTATCAGCAAGCAAAGAATAAACAGAAATTCTAATAAAAATTCATCACGGTGAACATACCCCATACCTAAGCGAGCGTGGTGACGGCCAGTGGACTAGATTAACTGCTGTAATGTTGGCAGGGAAGATTCTGTTATAACATTTAAGAATATCCCTAAATTAATGTTTACTTCGTATCTGGACTCTTTTAAACTTAAGTAGGCTATACAGATAATCTCTTACATATCCAGTATAATAAAGTGCTAATGGTTATTTTATACTTAATGTGTTTGTGTGGTATCCTTCAACTATTAGTTTAAGGAAGGACTGAGGACTTCTTAGGAAAGTTCTGTGAATGTGCTGCTGGTAAAGCCTTTTTCCCACTCCTGAGGAAGAAAAGCATCATGGCCTGTTTTTCAACCAGACTGTTAAAATAATTCTGAATTGTAATGCAAATATGCTCACCTGTTAATACTGTGGGACACCTCTCTCTACCTACCATGTCATGAATCCCTTGTGGTTTTTATAAACTTTTTAAAATTTATTTATTTTATTTATTTATTTTTGGCTGTGCTGGGTCTTCGTTGCTGCGCGCGGGCTTTCTCTAGTTGTGGTGAGCGGGGGCTACCCTTCGTTGTGGTGTGCGGGCTTCTCATTGCGGTGGCTTCTCTTGTTGCGGAGCACGGGCTCTAGGCGCGCGGGCTTCAGTAGCTGTGGCACACGGGCTCAGTAGTTGTGGCTCGCGGGCTCTAGAGCGCAGGCTCAGTTGTTGTGGCGCACGGGCTTAGTTGCTCCACAGCATGTGGGATCTTCCCGGGCCAGGGCTCGAACCCGTGTTCCCCACACCGGCAGGCAGATTCTCAACCACTGAGCCACCAGGGAAGCCCTCCCTTGTGATTTTAAGAGCAAGTTAAAAGGAGTGATGAGAAGGGTTCTCCCTTCATGAATTAACTCAAGGCCACTCTAGAGCAATTCTCCATATGCACTGAGAATTATTGCTGCTTTATACTGACTGCTTCCTCAGCCCTTCACAAGCATTAGTCCATTTAGTACTCAGAATTATCTCCAAAGGTAGATAGTGCTCACCCCCTTGAAAAAGTGACATGAGGAGACTGCTGCTTGGAAAGGTTAAGCAACTTGCCCGAGGCCATGCAGCTGGTTAGCAGCAGGTCAGCACTTCAGCCGCTCTGCATCGTTCTAGAGTCCTGTTCATCCACCTGGCTACCCCGCATAAGCATAAGCTGAACCGCAGGGTTCTGTTTGAGTTTCTGTTTGTAGGTGAGCCTGTCAGGGGCCGCAGTACCTATATCACCTCTCTTGGCTCTAGCATGAATCCAGACAGCTGACCAGCAAGTGAGTATGGTGGAGGAATACAGAGTCCAGGAGCCCATTCAGCTTCTATGTCCCAGAATGTGTCAAGCTCCGCCAAGCAGGGTTAAAATCAAGAAGTCCAAGGAAAGATCAAGGTCCCAACTGTGCAGGCAGAGAGCAGCATAAGAGAATCTGGGCTGCTTCATCCTTGGAGTCAGGAAGTCCTCAGATAGTTGTTATTGTAGGGCTGCAGGTGGGCTGGAGGGGGAGGTTAGTGCCTGTTAGAAATAAGGAGGCAATAGTGAGAGAAGTTAAGAAGGATCAAAGTGGAGTCCCTGTCATAGAGAGGGACTGGGGAAGAGAGGGACTGAGAGAACTGTAATTAAGAAGCTGCCCTGCAGCACTGGGGCCCGAGACTCAAGGTCCAGAAAGAGGTAGGTAAGGAAACCAGTCGGAGGTTGCTCATCTTGGGTCTGATTGGGAACAGAGCCAGATTCTGAAGAAGAAGAACCCTGAAAGGGAAGACAGTGGAAAAGATAGACACGTGAGAGCCTCTGGCCTGTGAATGGCTCTACAGGTAGATACAACTCTATTCTCTTTTCCCAGACAGAAGCTGCTTCAAGTGGAGAACCCAGGAATAGAAGCAGGAGGGGGTTCACCATATGTGGCTGCAGATAGTACTCCATTATGAACTCCAGAACTGAGATAATATCAGAGTGAATATTTCCTAAAAGATGTCATAAGTTATACTCTTTTTACCTTTATTTACCTGACAGTTTTATCTTCACCCAATCCAAGGTTAAAAATGTATTGATAGAAAAATCAATAGGAAATGGCTAATTCCATATATTACAATTTGACTGTAATAATCTTACATTTTAATCTATGCTATTGCCCTCAGTGACAAATTACTATTGATAGAAAAACATTTTTCAATAATTTTGGATGTTATTCCAGAGAGGAATAGAGCTGACAATTATGCTATCTTTCAAATTCATGCTTGGGGCAAATTTCTTTCCTGACTCTTCCAAGAGATTTTGAATGGATAAAATTTTCATGCTTGTGTTCCCTAATTCTTCTTCTTTTTTTTCCCTTCTCCTACGCAGGAGACTTTGAATGTGATTGATCCTGGCTTGATGGACCTAAATGGGACAAGTGAGGATGCCCTGGAATGGGATGAAACTGACATAAGTAACAAGTTAATTAGTTTGAATGAAGAATCGAAAGACCTTGATCAAGAATCCCAACCTGTCTTGCCTTCCTTAAAGCTTGAAGAGACAGGTAGTGAGGACCCCGGTTATGAAGAAGAGGTGGGTGACCACGGGGCATCTCAGTGCGCATCAAGTATCACTGCCCTGTCCAGTCCACACATTTACCAAGTATACAGCCTCCACAATGTTGAGCTCTATGAGGACAACCACATCCCATTCCTGAAAAACAGTCCGAACTTCACGAGCATGACACAGTCTAGTGTTTTAACTAAGAGTCTCAGTAAAGACTCTTCATTTTCATCTACCAAGTCTTTGCCAGATCTTCTAGGGGGTTCCAATTTGGTGAAGCCCTGCCCATGCCACGGAGGAGACATGAGTCAAAATTCAGGCAGTGAGAGTGGAATTGTCAGTGAAGGAGACACTGAAACCACTACCAACTCTGAAATGTGCTTGCACAATGTGGTGGATGGGTCCCCAAGTAACCCTGAAACTGAACATCTGGACCCACAAATGGGAGATGCAGTTAACGTGTTAAAGCAAAAGTTTAAAGATGAGGAGGAACAAATTAAGCTTCCAAATAGCTCTCAGTTATCCATTTCACCAGTCGGTTGTGTAAATGGAAAAGTTGGAGATTTAAACAGTGTTACCAAACATACCCCTGATTGTTTGGGAGAAGAATTACAAGGAAAACATGATGTGTTTACATTTTATGATTACTCGTACCTCCAAGGCTCAAAACTCAAATTACCAATGATAATGAAACAGTCACAAAGTGAAAAAGCACATGTGGAGGATCCCCTGCTTCATGGTTTTTATTTTGATAAAAAATCCTGCAAATCTAAACATCAGGCTACAGAGTTACAACCAGATGCACCTCCCCATGAAAGGATTTTGGCAAGTGCATCTCATGAAATGGATCGCAATTCATATAAAAGTGGTGATGTAGAGAAGACATTCACTGGCATGCAGAATGCCAAACAGCTCTCCCTTTTATCTCATAGTTCCTCTATTGAGTCTCTTTCTCCAGGGGGTGATTTATTTGCATTGGGCATCTTTAAAAATGGCAGTGACAGCCTCCAGCGAAGCACTTCTTTAGAAAGTTGGTTGACATCCTATAAAAGCAATGAAGATCTTTTTAGCTGTCACAGCTCTGGGGACATAAGCGTGAGCAGTGGCTCAGTTGGTGAACTGAGTAAAAGAACATTAGATCTCCTGAATCGTTTGGAGAATATCCAGAGCCCTTCGGAGCAAAAGATAAAGCGAAGTGTTTCCGATATCACTCTTCAAAGCTGTTCCCAAAAGATGTCTTTTCCTGGCCAACTGTCATTGGACATAGCATCTTCTATCAATGAAGACTCGCCAGCATCTCTTACAGAACTTAGCAGCAGTGATGAGCTCTCTCTTTGCTCAGAGGATATTGTGTTACACAAGAACAAGATCCCGGAATCAAATGCATCATTCAGGAAGCGCCTGCCTCGTTCGGTGGCCGATGAAAGTGATGTCAATGTCAGCATGATCGTGAATGTCTCTTGCACCTCTGCCTGCACTGATGATGAAGATGACAGTGACCTCCTCTCCAGCTCGACGCTCACCTTGACAGAAGAAGAACTGTGCATCAAAGATGAGGATGACGACTCCAGTATTGCAACAGATGATGAAATTTATGAAGAGTGCAACTTGATGTCAGGGCTGGACTATATAAAGAATGAGCTGCAGACCTGGATTAGACCGAAGTTTTCCTTGACAAGAGAAAAGAGAAGGTGTAATCTCAGTGATGAAGTAAAGGGCAGTAAGGATGTAAGTAGTAGTGAGATGAACAATTCCTCTGACACCCTGAACACTGAGGCCCTTCTAAATGGCTCCATAAAACATCTCTCCGAAAATAACGGAAATAGTAAGAATTTACCCCATACCTGTGAGTTAGGGACAAAGGGTGAAAATAAGAAAAATATTTTCAAAGTTAATAAAGATCCATATGTGGCAGACATGGAAAATGGCAATATTGAAAGTATTCCAGAAAGGCAGGAGGACAAACTGAATGAGATTTCAAAGGAATCAGAAAATCTTGGTTCAACTGGGAAAGGGATTTCAGAGAGTGAGCATTGTAAGTGCAAAGCATTTATGGATAGCTCAGATGATTCAAATATTGCTGGAAAGGAATTTGTTCCCCAGATGGTTAGACATCTTCCAAAGACATGTCAAAATCACCACCATGTTGAAAATCAAAGTGCTGCTTCTACTCCCACTGAGAAGCCTTGTCCAGAACTGCCTTCAGAAACCAGGGTTATCAATAGACAGGACTCTGAGGTACTGAAATCTTCATCTAATGATGCACCAAATCTGGCTGGAAAACCTGCTGGTTGCTGCCTAGCACTTGAACAAAACGAAACAGAGGAAAATGTTTCTATCAGTGACAACGTTTCCTGTTGCAACTGTGACCCAGATGTTTTCCATCAAAAAGATGCCGAAGATTGTTCGGTACACGACTTTGTCAAGGAAATCATTGACATGGCTTCAACAGCCCTGAAATGTAAATCTCAACCTGAAAATGAGGCAGCTGCTCCTACTTCATTAACTCAAATCAAGGAGAAGGTGTTGGAACATTCTCACCGGCCCATCCAGCTGAGAAAGGGGGACTTTTATTCATACTTATCTCTCTCATCTCATGACAGTGATTGCGGGGAGGTCACCAATTACATAGAAGAGAAGAGCAACACTCCACTGCCACCAGACATGACGGACTCTGGCTCAGAAGACAAGGAAGACACCGAATGCTTCTTCGAGGCCTGTGTTGAGGAGGACCCTGCTGAATACCCGTCCTGTTTCTCCAGCGCTCTTCCAAATGAACCTGCAGTTCCCAGTGAAGCTCCAGGGCCACTGCAAGCAGCAGCAGGCTCTTCCACGTTCAGTGATACTTCTCTCCTCGTCGATGATGCAGACATGATGGCTCTTTCGGGTCCTCCCCCTCCAAAAAGAGGTGATGTAGGAAAGGAAGTGGATGGTTTACCCCAAGCTTCTAATGTCTATGGAGAAAGCTCAGAGTTAACTACTCCTTCAAGGCTGAGCGGTGAAAAGGAGAGTTCAGAAAACCCAGATGAGTCTGGAAGGCCAGAGGAACATGATGCTTCTTCAGCCCAATCTAGAGTTCCCGGATTCTCCTCGAAGGCAAAGCCGCCAAAAGACACGGCTGCACTGCATCCCAACCCCAAAACTTTAACCTGTGAAGAAAATCTTCTGAACCTTCATGAAGAACGACATAGAAATATGCATAGGTAGAATGTAACCCTCTCCAAGCATGAAAATCATCTCATTGAAAGGTACGTATAGTCCTCATGTTTTAATATATATATATGTATTTGATATATTTTAACATATATTTAATATATACCTACTTAAAATATGAATTTTAGTCAACAAAGCTATGATAGGAGAAAAGACTAGTCAGGATAGCTGGTCATGGCAGATATTTACCTGAATAAGACATTTAGATGAAAGAAATACTCCCAACAATGCAAGTAACTATGAAGCAAAAGGGGGAGAAAACAGTCACAATTGACATTTTTAGTTACATTACCTTTATTACATCGTTATGGCAAGAAGAATAAAAAATTTGAGGAAGTAGTCAAATAATGTAGGGCCTCAAATTCTTCCATTAAGGGAGGAAAAACGGTTCTGCAAATTGCAATTATACCCTCTGATCAGAATGCATGCACAGTGACAGCGGTCCCCGCTTCAGCTTCTGTGCACAGAGATGCCCGCTTCCTTCAGTGCCTGGAGATGAACAATGATTAGGTTAAAGGCTGCATCTCCTGATCTGAGCCTTCCTTTTACGCTTCTGTCTAATGTAACTATCATCACATTTGCTTCCCCAGTGGAAGGCTGTGCTGTCACAGCTCCTAATCATGACCAAGTCTGAGGATTCAAATAGGAGGGGAAAGTTGATGTTAAAGAAGAGGCTTTTATTTATCCACACAGAGACTGAGAACAGGCTCAGAAAGCAAATGCAGAGAGAATACGTGACAAGTTAATGGTGTTTTGATAAGAACAGAATTTTTGAATTTTGCATGAAGGTGACAGGCTGATTTCCATCCAATTTTTTTTAAGAAAGTCATTCTACTCTTCATGTTTAATAAGACAGCTATTGATTGATAATTCTGATATGATGATATAGCTCTAAAAGTGACACCAAAATTCTGTTATTTCCCGTTTCTAAGCCCCAATGATGAATATACTTTCTCAATCAAGTGTAAAGAAGAAAATTTCAGTTTTTGAATGTGAGAGTTGTATTTCACCGAAGTGTGAGGTACTGAATGCCGTCTCCACCTGTACTCCAGAAGCTTAATGCAGTAACCTAAACTCGTGCTATAGGAAATGAATTACAGAAGCAATCTACCCTAATTTGTTAACTTATTCAAATAACAGTTATTACACTTAACTATGCTAAAGATTATCTTTTTTGTGGCAGATTGTTTATTTTTTGATGAGCCTAATTACTGATTTTCTAAAAGTAATTTACATTTATTACAAATACATCTTTTAAAATGTGACAGATAAATGTTGTTCCCATAATGTATTATGAAAAAAGTTACTATTTAAAAACACATTATTTAATTTGAAAGATGAATGGCAAACATCATTACTTTTTTCCTGCAACACCTGTGCCCTCAGCTCATTAAAATGTGTGATTCTGTGTAGAGCTGCTAGAAATGGGGAGTGAGGGGGTGAATCTATACCATATATATATACCCTAAAAATAAACTCAGTATGCAAAATTGAAGAAAAGCATCCTACTTACTAATATAGCTCAACTAATTTTCTGTGTTTCAGACTCTACAATTGGTTGCAAGGGAGAACAAAAGTAGGAGAGAGAGAAATGTATTTTCTGTGAAACATGTCCACCCTATAACCACATTCTCTATCAGTATGCAGTAAAACTGACCAGCAAGGGAGAACAAATGTAGGAGAGAGAGAAATGTATTTTCTGTGAAACATGTCCACCCTATAACCACATTCTCTATCAGTATGCTGTAAAACTGACCATTAAGGGAGAACAACTGCGATTCCATAAGCTGCTTCAAAACAAGTTCTATTAGAACCAATTGTACCGCCGGCTCTGCTAACCTCCGCAAAAGGGCTGGTAGAGCCTGGCTGATTTTTGTTTTCTGAAAGGGGATCAAGGCTTGAAAGCAACACCACTCTGAGCACGACATCATGTGACTGTGACCCTCAAGTCACCAGTCATGCTGAGATCCGGTCTCAAGAAGCTCTGGCACTGGAGAAGCCTATGGGGTGCACTCCTCCCTTTTTGATGCTCCGGGGATTTCTTCTCTCCCCTACACAGATACAGAATTGGAATGAAATGTAATGACTCACAGCTCCATCTTTAGACTCAGGGACGGGAATATACTGATGGATCTGTGTAATTCTCACATTTTACAGGCATGGACAGTGTAAAACTATCAGCCAGCCCACTTTCCAGTTAGCAATATTTTGTGGGACCCTGTGGTTCGATGCCTGGCTGATCTCAGGCAATGGGAGAAGCAGCCTGATTTTACTTCTGCAGAACTCACATCGCCCCCCAGTGACTTGTTATCAGCCTAAGGCCATTTAGGTAGCCATATTTACTGGGCCTATTCAGTTTTTTTCAGTATCATGTAGACAAAACATCTGGATGCCTAAACTTTTCACCAGTCATTAACACTGGGCACCTGGTATAAATATTTACATATTGTTAAAATACTACCAACCAGGACAAGTTATTTAATCTCAAAATGTTGACATGCCTTCTGTGTTAAATGTCAGGAATACATAGTAAAATTATTTGGTAAGTAAGAGGTTTCATGTCTATAAAAGCTTAATTGTTGTCATTGTTCTTCCTATAAGAAAAAGCTCTACTTTTTAAAGCCATTTGAAAACCGTCAGTTGGGGTGCTCTTTTTATCAGGAAAATAAAGTTCACCAAATTCAGTTTGCTTTTTTTCCCCAGAAGTAAGTTCTCAGATGATGAAATTATTGTAATGCCTTCTAGAAGAGCTATAACTTAGAATAGCAGTTACAGTCTGCAACAGTAACAAACTTTTTTTTCAAAATTTTGGAACACATTTTTCATTTACTGTGTTCTAGTTAAAAACCCACTGAAACTGAGAAATTTTAACATGATCTAACACAGTATGCATTTGCACTGATTTCCGGGTACACTGCTGTGCTTTCCACTATTTTCATATATGTGTCATGTTTCTACAAAAGTAGAGAGGTCAGTTACAGCAAATCACATCAAAGGAAAGGTAACTGGATAGATCCAGATATTTCTGCCTAATTTGGAGGAAGCATATAATGTTTTTCTGGGGAGCCTCCTAGGACCTGCCTAAGAGATGTACTTCGCGCTCATCTTTTTGCTGTATTCTGTATTCCTCATCATAAGCCTCTGATCTTTGGCGAATGATTTAACCCTAAACTTCGGGCTGGATAAATCCTGTGGTACAAAAATTGAACTCATCACATTCAGCCAGTGTATACACTTTTTTACCTTTTGGTTTGCTCTGCTCTTTGGGCTTGTTTTAGTGTGCGGGGGTACCGTATTTACTTAGGATGTATATATTTCCTTCAGAACTTTTTAGCTCTATTGCCTTTCCTGCTTTATTGGTCTGCAAAGAGTTGGCCTATAGATTTTAGATTTTAGGCAATCACTTGTATTCGTACATGCTCAAGTATACACATATACTGCTCAGTTTTTACAAACTGGGAAAGCTGTAAAAGCAAACGTTTCTCATGTACACAACACATTCTATTAATTGGATTGACATTAAGTGTTTAATGTGACCCAAAGCTGACCAAGCAAGTTTAAGAAACTACTCTCGGTGATAGAGTATTAATTTTTCACTAAACAACATAGGTGTAATCTTATCATATTTACCTTTAAAATCACTTTAATAAATCAAGGTCTTGGTGGATGTGAAGTGTTTTTTAATTATCTAGCACTTCTGAATAACGAGCCCTGCCATGCCAAGTAACAAAGATTTTATTGGGCATCACCCATCTCTCTCTCACACACACACACACACGCACACACACACACACACACACGGGCGCGCGCACACACACACACACACACACACACACACACACACACGGCCCAGATCTCTGTCTCAACCAGTTTGTCCTGCCCCTTTCCACGTGGGCCAAGTTGAAAGTCTTGATTATGCAGAGGAATTTAAATACCATCATTTAGTGAGACCATATCTGCCTCACCTAAGGATTCCCTACACAGTGGCCAGATTTCAAATGAGTCGTGTCCTCAGCATTTGAACAATGTACCATGCTTTCTTGAGTTACTGCGTTATTTTACTGTACCAAATTTCGTCCCATCTGTTCCTGTCTGTCTCTCCCTGTTGTTGATAATTTGCCTTCTCTCCCCAACATCCTGTGGCTCCAGCCAAACCACAGTTGCTCAAGTTTTTCTGGCTCTCAAACAGGTTGCAAGATTATAGAGAAAGAGAGAGCAAGACAGAAAGAATGAGAACATTTACTTCTAGAAGGACAGTAAAGCAACCTGACATCAGACATCAGACTTCAGAACTCAGTTTAAACCCATACAAGCAAAAGCCTGCTATATTTGAGAGGTGGTCAGAGGACCTAACGTAATTGTACCCTGCATTGCCTAAACCTGGAATTTAATTGTTCCTCACACTCGACAGGTCGCTTTTAGCTACTCAGAAATATGAAGAACCAATTGAGTTTGTAACAAATTTGTATCTGAGCCATCAGATGTACAGAAATAATTGAATCATTCTCATTTGCACAATGCTGTCTGTGCTTTAAATGAAATGCATTCCTATTTGAGCTAGAAGCCCCAGTTGTATCCTTTTATAGGCAAGGGACTGAAGCATTTGGGATTATCACAGTTATGAATATTTCCCCATTATAAAATAATGGAATTGTTCAATTCCACTGTCACACATATAGTGATTGAAGGAAAGGTTAAACCCGAGGGTCAAGGCTCCCAGTTTGTGAATCACTGTTGATATTTTGCTGCATCACTTGGCATTGGCAGCCTCACATTTTCATATTGATTTGAGGCTTCTTGAGTGTTCAAAACTGAGTTCACAAGCAAAAGAGTAGGTGAGATCCAGAGAAAAGATCAAACTTGATGATTTTTCTTTTCTTTAAAACCATGTATTTTTAAAATATATATTTTTTCACATTGATTCTGAAACATTTGGGCTATTAAAATCACTGTATTTTATGTATCCTTTTATTTCAGAACATTAGCAAGTAGTTCTAAATGGCAACCTTCATTGTTCTTCAAAGGGGCTCAGTTTTGCAAATGAAACAGACACTTCTGAAATCTTTTCTTGTCACTTTCGTGTTTCTTGTAGGTAAGCCTGGCTGCAACTCAGGGGTGGCCTCATATTTCCGCCCTGGGCTGGTCTCTGGTTCCATCGTGTCACTGCCATTTGTTACATTGACCTCTCCCAAGATGAATCTTTCTTCCGAATGCGGTTGTCCACATGAGCCTTGTGATCTGGATGTGTGCACTGGTTCTCTGTAGGTGGTTGTCTTTGAAGTTCAGCAAAGCTGCTTGTTCTCCCATGGATTCCTGTCCCAAGCTACCTCTACCAACCCCACCTCTCCAGAGAGACTTTTCAGTTTGCCTTCTCCCCTCCCCATCTACTCTCTAAAATTCTGCAGTTCACCAAATTGATGGTCCATTAAATTCACCTGTCTGGAATGACCCCCTGCTGGTACTTGACCAATTTCACGTTTCAGTCTGGATATTTTTTTATGGTATGATGCCTATGTTCATGGAAAGAGGTTTATGTAAAAGGCCAACATTTGATTTGATTGCAGCATAGAGAAGAAACACTGGCCCTTCTTTCAAAATTAAGCAACTTTTAAAAGCGCCATTTTATTTATTTCCTTTTAAAAATAATAATCTATGCAGCACTTCAGGAAACAACTATATGGTGTTGTATATTATAAACTGGTGACATTCTACTATTAAATTATGTACAACATTTTTGTTTTTTATGCTTCTTGAGGTGGCAATGAGAAAAAAGTTTTTTAAAAAAGTGTGCCTTGCTGTATTTCTTATACCATTTATTAAAAAGCTGCTTTCACGGTAAAATTATGTTGGTTTGAAAGGAGGAAATAGCAAGGTTAAGATGTGTGAATAACTTCTGTATATATGTATAACCAAGTACAAACACTGATGTATAATGACAGTATAAAATGCTTTCATTTTTGTGATGTCTAGTGATGTGGAAAATATAAGCCTTAAATCCATTAGATTGCATGGTAATTAAAATTGGCATAATAAACATAGTTTATTGGGGGAAAAGGAAAATTAGTGATCTCTTCTACCTGTGTTCTTTACCAAATTATTGCATCTGGTTCTGGAAAAATGTGACATGTAGCAGCTTCCAAAATATCCATATTGTATAAGAGACTTAAAATTACTTAAACTACACGTGATGCTTTCACAATTTCCAAAATCTTTCTGGTAACTATAAAGATCTTGGAACACAAATGATTAAGTGCCAGTTCCCCTAAACCAATAAAAATTTATCCTAGATATTTTATTTCTACTTATCATTAATGGTTTAGTGTTGGGTTTCAGGATACCTAGTATATCTTGTATTTATTTTATATAATTATTTTGAATGGGTTTGATGGAAAGATGGTAGAGAAGTATAAAAAAGTTGATTATTTTTTGATTTAGACTATAGATTTCAGGTGCATTTATTTTGTGTAAAAGAAATTAGCTAAGAAATATTCCATTTAGTCTTTACTGCTCTTGTTAAATGTAGTTTTGAATTTATATCCTAATACCTACTAAAGTGCCTGACACATAGTAGGTACTGAATAAAAATTTGCTGAATTGAAGTATTGAATTAGGTAATATGGATGACATTTATCTATTCATTTTGAGAAACCTACACTAAAACACTTATAAACAATTAGAAAGATGACGAAATGCAATATAAAACCATACAATATATAATCAGTTTATATCAAATTTCAAAAAGAAATAATGTAGATTCAGATAGTCACAGTAATGACAATCATTCATTCAACTGATAATTCATTAACATCTTTTACCTGCAAGGCATTGTTCTAGATGCAGGGGATGCAATGATGAACAAACAAAAGCCCTGCCCTCGGGAGGGTTACCTACATTACGGACGAGGTGAACACACAGTGAGATTCAGTAGTTGTCCTGTACATGAGGAAGAGAACAAAGCAGTGAAAGAGGCACAAAGACAGAAACAGCAATGAAGGACAAGGAGGAAAAAAAGGGTTAAAAGAGAGCGGAAGTTAGTAGAAAATACTGCAGCTTTATTGCAGGGATAGTAGGAGAAACAGTAAATTGTGAGACTTAATGAAGGGTCTTTTAAAATGTTAGGTTGGAGCTTTTGTATGTAATATGCTAAGTAGTAAGGAAACTTTGTATCATCTTTGTTTTGCACCTGATTTTATTTATTATTAGAACTTTATTAGTACCACACCAAGAACATTTAAAAAATAATAGCCTATAGTTCTGCCACTTAATAACTATTTGTATTGTTATGCCTCTTCTAATCTTTTCCATACATATTTCTAAATTGATGAATCATTCTAGGCTTTTTAATGGGTAGCAATTTGTTCAAAAGAGGTTTTAGGCAGACATCTAGCTGCAGTATTCAAAATGATTACAGGGGAAAGAGATTAGAGGTAAATGCCTCGTTAGGAGGCAGCTGTAGAAAATAAGCTAGGCTCGAGATGATCACAGAGTACACAGGGTTAGCAGCCCAGGCCATAGAGAAGGAACAAATCCTAGAGTCTCTGAAATACCTAAGAGCATTCTGGAGCTCCGTTGAGGTACGGTATTACTTTATATACTGAGACAACCTAAATTTTCCTTAGGTGGTAATTAACAATGCCAAGTCTAAGTCTATTGGTAAAACATTTGAAGAGCAAACTGACCGAGATATTCTGTTTACCTGTTGTGTGCTCATTGGAGACTTTGAGGTATTGAAAATATGTGTTTTTTAATTATCTGCTTAGTATTAACACCAAATTTGTAGCATGACTTTCCGGTTTATTGAACAGTGCTTTTTCAGGCTGGGAGTGACAGAATAGCCTCAATCCTTCGCTCTAGGTAGGCACGACCCCCCCTGCCCCCCACCAGGCAGCCTTGAAAACGGTCACACCAACTCTGCCTACACACTTTCAGTGACAGTGGTTCATTGTCTGTCAAGGCAAGCTGTCCCACCGTTGGATGCGTCTCTTTGTTAGAAAGTTATTTCTTAGGTTGCTAAAATCTGCATAGTTCTGCCTTCCCCTCGCCTTTAATTTTGCTCAGTGGTCCTAGTTCTGTCCTGATGAGCCGCCCAGAGTATTTCTGCTCCTTTCTCCTGGCAACCCTGGAGAGACCAGTTAGTCATCCTCTCCCAGCTGCTGTGATTTCTGTTCTTCAGTTCCCTCCACCACCCTTCATTTGTCATGATTTTCAGATCCATTTAAACCTGACTGAATGTTAAGAGGCAGTAACCTTGAAACTGAGGAACTGTCTTGCTCGTCATACATGTAGAAAAATATCCAAACATTTAAGTGGTAAGTTTTCTCTCAAAGTATATCCAAGATATATGTTTATTCTATTATTGTAAATTTCAATAAATAAATAAATAAGTAAATAAATAAGAATTCATTACTTCCTTCAGTGGCCCAGTCCAGTGCCGGAGTCATGTTGAATCCTTTCCTTACGTCAAATCTGAACCTAACCTGTTTCCATGTAAAGCAGGGTCCCCCGACTCCATTTATTCATCCAGTCATTCAACAACATTCATTCATTGACTGGCTACTCGTGTGAGGCAATATGTTTGGCGTTAGAGATACAAAGGCAACTAAAACACGGTTTCTGCCTACAAAGGGTTTACAGTTTTTTTGTGAAAGTGCCTTTCATGTCCTTGAATAGGGTAATCTCTCCAAATTAAAAGATGACTCATTTATTTTGTTTCCTATCTTGTTTCCCTACATTTTCAAAAATCTAGTGAGCAAACAATATGCAGAATTACCTGGATTTGACTACTAGAAGTGGTTTTTGTATTTGTAAGTTTTAATTGCAGAAAAAAATATATTTCAGATTTCTGGTCACTGAATAAACATGCATCTTATGCAACAACAGAACAATCTAATTTCAGGGCTTTTGAGAAGCTTCGTTTAATAACTTTGTTGTGTTTGATTAGCCCAACTCAGGTTTCACCAATGCTGTAATTTTCCTGGGAACAAATTAGATGAAAATATCAAAACACACTGAAATGATCCAGCTATTTCTTACAAGTCAGATTGTTTTAATTTCTAAATGGAATTGGTATTATCTTTAGAATTTTAACAAATACTTAATTTTTCCAGCACCATATAATTCTTATCTTTCAAATTTTTCTAACTTGAACCAACTAAATTTACAACTGTCTCTTTGTTTCTATGTATTCTTTTTCCAATTTTTATTTTGAATGTTTTCAGGCCTATAAAAGTTGAATGAGTAGTACAGTACAGTAATATTTGCATACTCATCATTCAGATTTATTTATTCCTGATATTTTACCACATTTGTTTCATCTCTACACACACACACACACACACACACACACTTCTGTGTGATCAAACCACTTGAAATTAAATTGCAGATCTGTAAATGCTTCAGCATGTATCACCTAAGAGCAGGGCCATTATTCTACAAGTCCACAACACCATTCTGACACCCAAGAAACTTAACATTGATATAATAATACGTGATAATACATACTCAAATGAATTTCTCCAAATGCCCCAATAGTGTCCTTTTACAGTTGTTTTTTGCTTTAATCCAAGATCCAAGCAAAGGTCACACATCGCTTTTAGTTTTCCTATCTTTTTAATCTTGAACAGTTTCCCTGTGCTTTTATTCTTTCTTTCTTTGGTCATTCATAACTGACATTTCTGAAGAGCCCAGTCCAGTTTTATAGAATGACCCACAGTCTGGATGTGTTCAGTTTTCTCATTATTCAACTCAGGGTAAACTTTTTTGTCCAGGAGAGTACATAGGTGATGTTATGTTCAATAGCTACTCTTTAATGAAGGGCGAATGATCCACTGACATTGTTCATGTGTCTGGAAGTTCCCTGCCTACTCTTACAGCTCATGCTTCATCAGGCTAAGGCAAGGGTCAGCAGACCACAGTTTGTGAGCTAAATCTGGCCCACTGCCTGTTTGTTTGGCCTATGAGCTAAGAATGGTTTTTAAATTTTTAAATGGTTGAAAAAAATCAAAAGTGTTTCATAACATGTGAAAATTACATGAAATTCAAATTTTAGTGTCCATGAATAAAGTTTTATTGGAACACAGCCACACACATTTGTTTACATACTGTCTACGGCTGCTTTTGCACTATAATTGCAGAATTAAGTAGTTGTGATGGAGACCATATGGCCTGCAAAGCCTAAGATATTTACTATTTGGCCCGTTACAGAAAAAGTTTTCTCATCCCTGGTCTACAGTACCTTAAATTCTGACACCATTTTCTTAGAGGTAGGTAGATTTTCATTTGCAAAATCAATGTAAGTTATTAGCACCTGCAATAGTTATTTTTTGCTTTCTAGATTTTATTGAGTTCTCGATTTCAGTTTCATGTGTCCTTAGTAAAATAAAGTGTGCTTTGTTTCATAAACTTAAATATTGTTCTACATCCATAGTTGGTTTAAGGATTTAAATTTGGTTCACTTATTACAGGCTGGGTTTGATTTAAAGGGTTAGTCAATTACAGACTAAGTCATTAAGTTCAATCAAAACCATCAGGAAAATTGACACAACCTAAACTCACTTCGATTCACCAGTAAACTGGAATCCCTTTTCTGAATGTTTTTCTAAAGTAGTCCAAAGAAATTTAAAACCAATCCATTTCAGAGTCAGGATTTTGAAATTTATTTTTCAACCCAAACAAAGGTGAAACCATGATCAAAGATTGTTTAAGATACACTTACATTTCCTAAGGGCTGGTCATAAATAACAATCTGAATTTACCAAGGAAATAATTACTCACCACAGACCCTGCTGTGGTCATACGTAGACACTCTTATTGAATAGATGTTCAAAGGTAACAGTCTTTCTTTACCTTTTTTTTTTAAAAGAACATCCATTTTTTATTTTTATTTTTTTATAAATTTATTTATTTTTGGATGCATGGGGTCTTCATTGCTGCGCACGGGCTTTCTCTAGTTGAGGCGAGCGGGGGCTACTCCCTTGCGGTGCGCGGGCTTCTCATTGCAGTGGCTTCTCTTGTTGTGGAGCACAGGCTCTAGGCACGTGGGCTTCAGTAGTTGTGGCACGTGGGCTCAATAGTTGTGGCTCATGGGCTCTAGAGCGCAGGCTCGCTAGTTGTGGTGCACGAGCTTAGTTGCTCCACGGAATGTGGGATCTTCCTGGACCAGGGCTCAAACCCGTGTCCCCTGCATTGGCAGGTAGATTCTTAACCACTGCACAACCAGGGAAGTCCCTTTACTTTTTTTCTTAATTCACTTTTGACAGCACTGCCATCTCCCACTGCCATGTACCTAGAGAGGGGACACTCAAAGACAGTGGTCTTTTAGCCACTTTCTCCTCCTTAAAAAGCAACCACTGCCTTGCATATAGCAACAGCCTCTTAATTTGAGACTTGTCATGTATTTTCATTTCCAGAGTAAAATAACAAGTGACATATGCAAGTCAGGCCCACAATATTAAGGTTTCTGCGGCACAGGCCTTTTGGCCAATGCCTTGAGACCATTCTGATCCTTGACTAATGGGCCCTCACCAAAGCAGAAAATATGAGGATTATTTGTACTTGTGTTTTGAAGTAAGCCAGGGCATGCAACTTCAAAGCAACTTTTCTCAGTCTCTTTTCTGTTGCAACACACACAACATGGAAGTTGTTCCCACGTGTGAGACACTTCCAACTTTTACCAAGCATTGATTAGCAATTTCCAGTCAGGAAAGGCTGTGCCCCCTTCTCCCCCACTCATGAAGGGGATCTTAATGCAGCTGAGTGGGGTGACATTAGTCTATGAATAGCTAATTCTTTGAAGACAATCTAATTCATACTTAAACAAAAAGTGATTCCTAAATATTGGTACTTTATTATTGGTTACAAATCCCTTGTGACGTCATGTTTAAGAACCACTGATATGGAGGCTTGCACTCTCTTGCTTGAAAGGAAGTGACCCAAAACCTGGGAAAGGACTTCCAAAGAACAAGAGAATCAACACCCCTGTGTGTGGATGTACAGCCCCAGATGCTCCGCAGCCACAAAGAACTTGTGCTTTCTGGTGAGTACGGTCTTCAAAAAATGTGAATTTAAGAGAAGCAGATGTAAAATGTAACAAAACTTGGCCTCAAACTTACATTGGTGAAATGGCTCATTTTGATGATTTAGCCTGAGTAACTTCACTCCTTGTTAACTACAGAGGCATAAGATATGGAACATCAAGATTTTCCAGATGCTCACAAAACATTTTGTGTCTCTACCACATAAGCTGCCATGTTCATCAACTTTATAGACTGTGGCATTGCTCTTTCTCCTTCTTGACCTATTTTATGTGGGAAATTTGGACTAGTATCACCAGATGTAAAATTTGGTATTTTTTCCCATACCATCAAGACACATAATAATGGATTTTATTAATTTAATAAAAAGTATTACTAATTAATTACATGATTTAATAAAAACTATAATAAAATTATTAAAACATTTATTTGTCCTTGCACTAAACCTTCCATTAAAAAAAAATCCCACCTCCCTATAAAAAAATGGGCCATTACTGGCATAAAACAAATATTATTCAGCAAAATTTATCCAAGGACTAAAATGATTTAAGGCATTAGGAACATAAAAATGCATAAGATCCTCTTTAAATCCCTATATTCCCTAACCACTGGTTTATAAAAAATACTCTAAGGTTTATAGAATTAATCTGGTTCTATTAGTTGATCAAGTTACTTACACTGTCAGCAATTCAAAACAAATAATTCCCTCTGTGTGTGCATGTTTGCTTGCTTGCAAGTATGTTTCATTTATTTTAAAGTGTCTTTTTTATATAGAAATCCAAGTTGCTGAATTTTATCTTGTCATTAAAATGGTGTGAAAATCAAATCAGTCTTCATATAGGTTCTCTCATCCTTGCCAATCTCAAATGACTGATGATGCTTACAGCAAGGTTTTGTAAAATGCAAGCTCCTTAACTTTTCAGAAACAGGTCCTTTTTAACATGTATACCATTTGCCCCTTTTCTAATACTTTGTTCAGTGTTCTAAGTTTAGGATTATTCTCTTATAATATACTAATGATACAAACTATATGGGAAAATATTTTATAGAATGTAAAATTACTAATTATTTAAAGGCTAAGAGGCATTTTTCAACGTGAATGAAATATTTAATTGCTATATTTAAAAAATAAAAGATTACAGATTCTGATTGGTTCAGAATGATTGAACATCAGAATATTCTTCTTCTTAACCTAAGGGTCTGATTATTTAACTTATGTGTGACTTCCTGGCAACTTAAACATTTTTTTAAAAAATGTAATCTTTGATGATTCAGCATCATAATGATTACCATTTATTGTCCAGTATGGTAAATGAGTAAGTTATAGGAAATCAGGCTAAGTCAGTAAACACACTCTGGATATTATTTTTTAAATCAATCTAAATAATAACAAAATAAATCATTATCACTTGAGTGCCCACTATGTGCCAGGCACTGTGCTAATTTTATGCCCATTTTACAATAAGGAAATTGAGGACTGGAGAGGTAGGTGAGGGGCTGTACCCCGCAGACCTGCAAGCCCTGTACTTGCCCAGCCTCAAGACCAAGGGAAGAGCCCGGCATCAGTGACAGAGACATAAATGGTTTAATGCATGGGGGAGCTTACACATCTAAAGCAAAATCCTGGAGCAACACCCCACTGTGTGCAGCAGGCGGTGGACAGGATATGGCAGTAATCTTCGCTACCAGGGGAAGAGGGAGAGTACCAGTTATAGGGGGAAATGACATCAAGTTGGCTCATCGGTTGCCAGGGAAACCAGCAGAGGGGCGCACCCCTCACAGCCCCTTTGATAAACCAACATAGTAGAGATAGTCCTGATCTAAAAATTAGAATAATTGCTAGCTGGGGCCAAGGGCAAGTACACAGGCATTTCCTGATTAGGCTCTATGATTGAGAAGGAAGGTCAGTCAGGTGAGTAGGGTATAGGTGAGACAGGGACTGGTCGAGCAGGGGATGTACAGAGAGCAAGAGAACAGCCATCTTGGGTGGCCTGACCATACAGCAGGCTAGTTATTACTTGTTTCCTTTTCATAAAAGCAGAGTGTGTGTGGAGGAAAAAAGCTGTTTCAGAAACTCATTTCCCATCTAGATAAATAAGGATTTATTTTACAGAGTTCATTTAACATCCATACGTATGTTACTAAATTTCCTGTCTATATTATATATTGAACATATAACTCATGCCAAAACTGAAGAAAGGGCTTTTCATTTTTAAAAGTATTTCTTATAAAAATTCTATATGAGGAAATGATAGCTAAATTAGCACTTGAAAAATACAAAAGAAAATTATATTCTGTATATAATTATGCCTCATTATGACCTCTGCACATTTTCTAGAAAAGTTAGGCATTAAAAACACACACAACAGGAACACCTTAAAGGTCAGAGCCTGATGAAAGAAAAATGCAATAGTTAATTATGAAGGATGAGATTAATGTTCTAGTAGGAACGTACATTTTTGCTTGAGAATACTTAAAATATGCAATTTCCCTTTCATGTATTTTGTTTCATATCTGAAAGAGGTGATGGAGAGAGAAAATTCAAAGTATAAGTATAACTTAAATTTTAATTTAATGAAATGAAAATGTGGGCTTTTTATCTGATTTTTCTTCACTTGGGTCTTTTTGCCCCTAAAGGTAGTAGTTTTAAGAGTAAATACTGAGGTCTCAGTTTGTAAAAAATTTATCCCAAAATTTCTCATTATCTTCAAAAGATATTTTCTAAGATGGCAGAATTCCTGGATCATATTTGCTGAGTTTCACACTGGCAACACACCTAACTATACACATTTTTTCCCCACATGTTTATTGGAGTATAATTGCTTTACAATTTGTGTTAGTTTCTGCTGTGCAACAAAGTGAATCAGCTATATGTATACATATATCCCCATATCCCCTCCATCTTGAGCCTCCCTCCCACGCTCCCTATCCCATCCCTCCAGGTCATCACAAAGCATCGAATTGATCTCCCTGTGCTATGCAGCAGCTTCCCACTAGCCATCCATTTTACATTTGGTGGTGTATATATGTCAATGCTATTCTCTCACTTCATCCCAGTTTCCCCTTCCCCCACTGTGTCCTCAAGTCCGTTCTCTACGTCTGCATCTTTATTCCTATCCTGCCACTAGGTTCATCAGTACCGCTCTTTCAGATTCTATATATATGCGTTAGCATACAGTATTTGTTTTTCTCTTTCTGACGTACTTCACTCTGTATGACAGACTCTAGGTCCATCCACCTCACTACAAATAACTCAATTTCATTCCTTTTTATGGTTGAGTAATATTCCATTGTATATATGTGCCGTATCTTCTTTATCCATTCATCTGTCGATGGACAGTTAGGTTGCTTCCATGTCCTAGCTATTGTAAATAGAGCTGCAATGAACATTGTGGTACATGACTCTTTTTGCATTATGGTTTTCTCAGGGTATATGCCCAGTAGTGGGATTGCTGGCTTGAATGGTAGTTCTATTTTTAGTTTTTTAAGGAACCTCCATACTGTTCTTCATAGTGGTTGTATCAATTTACATTCCCACCATAGTGCAGGAGGGTTCCCTTTTCTACACACCCTCTCCAGCATTTATTGTTTCTAGATTTTTTGATTATGGCCATTCTAACTGATGGGAGGTGATACCTCATTGTGGTTTTGATTTGCATTTTTCTAATGATTAGTGATGTTGAGTATCCTTTCATGTATTTGTTGGCCATCTTGTATGTCTTCTTTGGAGAAATGTCTATTTAGGTCTTCCATGCATTTTTGTTTGTTTTTTTGATGTTGAGCTGCATGAGTAACTTGTATATTTTGGAGATTAATCCTCTGTCAGTTGCTTCATTTGCAAATATTTTCTTGCATTCTGAGAGTTGTCTTTTCATCTTGTTTATGGTTTCCTTTACTGTGCCAAAGCTTTTAAGTTTCATTAGATCCCATTTGTTTATTTTTGTTTTTATTTCCATTCCTCTAGGAGGTGGGTCAAAAAGGATCTTGCTGTGACTTATGTCATAGAGTGTTCTGCCTATGTTTTCCTCTAAGAGTTTTATAGTGTCTGGCCTTACATTTAGGTCTTTAATCCATTTTGAGTTTACTTTTGTGTATGGTGTTAGGGAGTGTTCTAATTTCATTCTTTTACATGTAGCTGTCCTGTTTTCCCAGCACCACTTATTGAAGAGGCTGTCTCTTCTCCGTTGTATATTCTTGCCTCCTTTGTCAAAGATAAGGTGACCATATGTGCGTGGGTTTATCTCTGGGCTTTCTATCCTGTTCTGTTGATCTATATTTCTGTTTTTGTGCCAGTACCATACTGTCTTGATTACCGTAGCTTTCTAGTATAGTCTGAAGTCAGGGAGTCTGATTCTTCCAGCTCCATTTTTCTTTCTCAAGATTGCTTTGGCTATTCGGGGTCTTTTGTGTTTCCATACAAATTGTAAAATTTCTTGTTCTAGTTCTGTGAAAAATGCCATTGGTAGTTTGATAGGGATTGTATTGAACCCATAGATTGCTTTGGTTAGTATAGTCATTTTCATAATATTGATTCTTCTAATCCAGGAGCATGGTATATCTCTCCATCTGTTTATGTCATCTTTGATTTCTTTCATCAGTGTTTTATGGTTTTCTGAGTACAGGTCTTTTGTCTCCTTAGGTAGGTTTAATCCTTGGTATTTTATGCTTTTTGTTGCGATGGTAAATGGGATTGTTTCCTTAATTTCTCTTTCTGATCTTTTGTTGTTAGTGTATAGGAATGCAAGAGACTTCTGTGCAAAGAGATTTTTGTATCCTGCAACCTTACCAAATTCATTGATTAGTTCTAGTAGTTTTCTGGTGGCATCTTTAGGATTTTCTATGTATAGGATCATGTCATCTGCAAACAATGACAGTTTTACTTCTTCTTTTCCAATTTGTTTTCCTTTTATTTCTTTTTCTTCTCTGATTGCCATGGCTACGACTTCCAATACTATGTTGAATAATAGTGGCAAGGGTGGACCTCCTTGTCTTGTTTCTGATTTTAGAAAATGCTTTCAGTTCTTCACTACTGAGAATGATTGCTGTGGGTTTGTCATATATGACTTTTATTATGTTGAAGTAGGTCCCCTCTATGCCCACTTTCTTAGGAGTTTTTTATCATAAATGGGTGTTGAATTTTGTCAAAAGCTTTTTCTGCATCTATTGAGATGATCATATGGTTTCTATTCTTTAATTTGTTAATATGGTGTATCACCTTGATTGTTTTGCATATATTGAAGAATCTTTACATCCCTGGGATAAATCCCAGTTGATCATGGTGTATGATCTTTTTAATGTGTTGTTGGATTCTGCTTGCTAGTATTTTGTTGAGGATTTTTGCATCTATGTTCATCAGTGATATTGGTCTGTAATTTTCTTTCTTTGTGATATCCTTTAACTGGTTTTGGTATCAGGATGATGGTGACTTCATAGAACAAGTTTGGGAGTGTTCCTCCCTCTGCAATTTTTTGGAAGAGTTTGAGAATGATAAGTGTTAACTCTTCTCTAATTGTTTGACAGAATTCACCTGTGAAGCCTTCTGTCCTGGACTTTTGTTTGTTGGAAGATTTTTAATTACAATTTCAATTTCATTACCTGTGATTCATCTGTTTATATTTTCTAATTCTTCCTGGTTCAATCTTGGAAAGTTGTACCTTTCCAAGAATTTGTCCATTTCTTCTGGGTTGTCCATTTTATTGGCATATAGTTGCTTGTAGTAGTCTCTTATGATCCTTTGTGTTTCTGAGGTGTCAGTTTTGATTTCTCCTTTTTCATTTCTAATTTTAGTGATTTGTGTCCTCTCCCTTTTTTTCTTGATGTGTCTGGCTAAGGGTTTATTGATTTTGTTTATCTTCTCACAGAACCAGCTTTTAGTTTTATTGATCTTTGCTATTGTTTTCTTTGTTTCTATTTCATTTATTTCTGCTCTGATCTTTACGATTTCTTTCCTTCTACTAACTTTGGGTTTTTGTTCTTTTTCTAGTTGCTTTAGGTGTAAGGTTAGATTGTTTATTTGAGATTTTTCTTGCTTCTTGATGTGAGTTTGAATTGCTATAAACGTCCCTCTTAGAACTGCTTTTGCTGCGTCCCATATGTTTTGGATCATCTTGTTTTTGTTGTCATTTGTTTCTAGGTATTTTTTTTTTATTTCTTCTTTGATTTCTTCGGTGATCTCTTGGTTATTTAGAAGCACACTCTTTAGCTTCCATGTATTTGCATTTTTTACAGTTTTTTTCCTGTGATTGATTTCTAATCTCATAGAGCTTTGGTTGGAAAAGATGCTTGATACGATTTCAATTTTCTTAAATTTTCCAAGGCTTGATTTGGGACCCAAGATGTGATCTATTCTGGAGAATGTTCCATGTGCACTTGAGAAGAAAGTGTATTCTTCCACTTTTGGGTGGAATATCCTAAAAATATCAATTAGGTCTATCTGGTCTCTTGTGTCATTTAAAGCTTGTGTTTATTTATTTTCTGTCTGGATGATCTGTCTACTGGTATAAGTGGGGTGTTAAAGTCCCCCACTATTATTGTGTTACTGTCAATTTCTCCTTTATGGCTGTTAGCATTTGCCTTATGTATTGAGGTGCTCCTATGTTGGGTGCACAAATATTTATAATTGTTATGTTTTCTTCTTGGATTGATCCATTGATCATTATGTAGTGTCCTTCCTTATCTCTTGTAACAGTCTTTACTTTGAAGTCTATTTTATCTGATATGAGTATTGCTACTCCAGCTTTCTTGTGATTCCATTTGCATGGAATATCTTTTTCCATCCCCTCACTTTCAGTGTGTATGTGTCCGTAGGTCTGAAGTGGGCTTCCTATAGACAGCGTATATAAGGGTCTTGTTTTTGTATCCATTCAGCCAGTCTGTGTCTTTTGGTTGGAGCATTTAATCCATTCACATTCAAGGTGATTATTGATATGTATGTTCCCATTACCATTTTCTTAATTGTTTTGGGTTTGTTTTTATGGGTCTTTTTCTTCTCTTGTGTTTCACGCTTAGAGAAGTTCCTTTAGCATTTTTTGTAAAGCTGGTTTGGTGGTACTGAATTCTCTTAGCTTTTGCTTGTCTGTAAAGCTTTTGATTTCTCTGTGGAATCTAAATGAGATCCTTTCTGGGTAGAGTAATCTTGGTTGTAGGTTTTTCCCTTTCATCACTTTAAGTATATCATGTCACTCCCTTCTGGTCTGTAGAGTTTCTGCTGAGAAATCAGCTGATAACTTTATGGGGATTCCCTTGTATGTTATTTTTTGCTTTTCCCTTGCTGCTTTTAATATTTTTTCTTTGAATTTATTTTTTGTTCATTTGATTAATATGTGCCTTGGTGTGTTTCTCCTAGGGTTTATCCTGTATGGGACTCTCTGCATTTCCTGGACTTAAGTGGCTATTTCCTTTCCCATGTTAGGGAAGTTTTCAACTATAATCTCTTCAAATATTTTCTCAGACACTTTCTTTTTCTCTTCCTCTTCTGGTAGCCCTATAATTCGAATGTTGGTACATTTAATGTTGTCCCAGAGGTCTCTGAGACTGTCCTCAAATCTTTTCATTCTTTTTTCTTTATCCTGCTCCATGGCAGTTATTTCCACCATTTTATCTTCCAGCTTACTTACCCGTTCTTCTGCCTCAGTTATTCTGCGGTTGATTCCTTCTAGAGTATTTTTAATTTCAGTTATTGGTTGTTCGTCACTGTTTGTTTGCTCTTTAGTTCTTCTAGTTAAATGTTAAATGTTTCTTGTATTTTCTCCATTCTGTTTCTGAGGTTTTGGATCATCTTTACTATCATTACTCTGAATTCTTTTTCAGGTAGGTTGCCTATTTCGTCTTCATTTATTTGGTCTTGTAGGTTTTTACCTTGCTCCTTCATCTGTAACATATTCTTTTGTCATTTCATTTTTTTTTGATGGGTGAGGCTGTATTCCTGTCTTGTTGTTTGGCCTGAGGCATCCAGCACTGGAGTTTGCAGGCAGTTAGGTAGAGCCAGGTCTTGGTGCCAAGATGAGGACCTCTGGGAGGCCTCACTCCGATTATTATTCCCTGAGGTTCTCTGTTAGCCCAGCGGTTTGGACTCGGTGCTCCCACCACAGGAGCTCAGGCCTGACCCCCAGCCTGGGAACCAAGATCCCGCAAGCTGTGCGGTGTGGCAAAAGAAAAGAAAAAATGTAGCAGTACAATAACAAAGCATAAAAAATAAAATAAAATTAGAAAGATAAATAATATATTAGGAAAAATATATGTAATTGAAACAACTGCAACAAGGTAAAACAAAACCACAACAGAAAAGAGAAAGAAGAAAAAAAAAGGAGAACAAGCCAAAAGGAGCAGAACAATAACAAAGTATAAAGAATAAAATAAAATTAGAAAAATAAAGGTTTATTAAAAAAAATAAAAATATAAATGAATCAACAACAACAAGGTAAAACAGAACCCCAACCTAAAAGAAGAAAAAAAAAAGGCCAGAAAAGCCTTAGCTATGGGGGATGGAGCTTAGACAGGGGGTGGAACTTAGGCAGGGTTGGGGTTTAGGGTGGGGTGGGGCCTATGTGAGGTGACTTTCAAGTGTGGGGCGGGGCCTAGGCTTAGGATCTGCATGGAAGGGGAGAGGCAGCATGTCCAGAGGGGGACCTCCAGAGTGTGGAGTTCAGAGTTTAAAGGTAAGGCCCTGGATGAGGGTGTGTGGGTGGGGTTTAGGCCCAGCATGGTTGGAGGGCTTCTCCCAGTGCCGCGTGTAGAGGTGGGGCCCTGGGTGAGGGTGTAGGGGTGGGGCTCGGGTTCTGCACAGCAGGAGGGAGGCTCCAAGGGCAGAGGATTAGGCCGGGGAGCCCAACAGGCTCCACGGTGCCCAAGAGGGCAGAGAAGGTGCTGGCCGTGCTCCCTTCCATTCCTCTGTGCCCCCCCTCCAGGGTCTCCCCCATCACTGCTGGACCCCTAACCATGGGTGGGTCCCACTGGGTGTAGGAACTCCTCCCCTCCCCCAGCTGCCCCTCAGGGGTGCCAGTCCTGTAGGTCCAGCCTTTACTTTTGCTCCCCCTTCCCTCCCTCCCACTCCCTCAGGACCCACGCAGCTAGAGGGGGCCTCAGTGGTAGAGGATCAGGCACAGGATCTCAGCAGGCTCCCTGTGGCCCAAGTAGGCAGGGGAAATGCTGGTCATGCTCCCTTTTGATCCTCTGCCCTCCCAATGGTCCCCCCTTTCCCCCTGCATGGCGTGGGACCCCTTCCCCTCCCCCAGCCATGCATCAGGGGTGCCAGTCCTGTCCTGCCTCCACTTCTCCTCCCCCCTCACTCCCAGACACGTCCTACCCAGTCGCTGGGGGTTCCTCCCATCCCCTTAGGTGCCCATGGTCCCCCACCCGTGCCTGGTATGTGCCCTAGTTGTGCGGAGACACGAATTCCGCATCTCCTAGTCCGCCATCTTGACTCCGCCCCTATACACATTTAAAATAACAACAAATGACAACTTTTTAAAGTTGTATTAGAAAATAAGTTCAGATTTACAAATTATTACAAAAATAAAAATAGTGCAATAGTGTACCTATTGTTAATATAGGTACACTACATTGTTAATAGTGTACCTATTGTTAATATCCCAGCCCATTTGCTTTATCTTTCTACCTACCCAACCATATGGCTTTTTTTCTGAGCCATTTGAAGATAAATTATATACATCATCGCCTTTTATCCCTAAATATTTTATTATATATTTCTTCACAAGGATATAGGTGTGTTCTCTTAAATAACCATAGTGCAGTTGTCAACCTGATAAATTTACATTGATGTATTTATGGATATAAATATAAAATATATGAAGTCTATTTATTTGATCTACCTTTCACATTGCAATTTTGTAAATTTCCTTAATAATACCCCTTATCGTACTTTTCCCCTCTTCAGTACACAATTTAAGTCTTGAATTTAGTTGTCATGTCTCTTTAATCTCCTTCAATCTGGAAACATTTCCCCAGCCTTTCTTTGTCTTTTTATGACATTGGCGATTTTGAAGAATAAATTCTCCCTTTTTAAAATAGATTATTCTGGGACCTCTCTGGCAGTCCGGTGGTTAAGACTTCACCTTCTAATGCAGGGGGTGCAGGTTCGATCCCTGGTCAGGGAGCTAAGATCCCACATGCCTTGTGGCCAAAAAACCAAAACGTAAAGCAGAAGCAATGTTGTAACAAATTCAATAAAGACTTTTAAAAAAATGGTCCACATCAAAAAAAGTCTTAAAAAATAAAATAAAATAAAATAAAATAGATTATTCCTCATTTTGTGTTTGATCATTCCTTGTGATTGGATTAAAATTATGCATTCTCAACAAGAATATTGCATAGGTGATTTTCTGTCCTTCTCAGGGTATCATATGTAGAGACACACAGTGTTCATCTGCCCCCCATTAGTGATGTTAATTTTGGTCATTTTATGGAGAAACACTTTAAAACCATGCAAATATCCTGCACCTCCTCAAAAATTTCCCTTTATTTAGTATCCATTGATAATTCTTGTCTGGTCCAATCCTTAACAAGATGGTTGCAAAATTGTGATTTTCCAACTCTACCACTCTCTTCACACTTACCAGGTGGCCCTTGGTATTTCACTACAATAAGATCTCTCCCTTCTCCCCTACTTATCTATTTATCGTAAGTATGAATTCATGAATTTCTTTTTTCCCAATTATTTATAATTCATTACTATACTCAGATTATTTTGGTATAGAAATTGTCCCAGGTTTGGCTAGTGGGAGCCTCTTCAATCTAGCTCTTCAATTCTTATGACATCTTTTAAACAATCCCTTACTTTCTGGTATAACAAGGTGTTCCAGTCTTACCTTGTACCTACCTGCCCAAATTCTTTACCAGCCATTTCTCTGCAGAGCCTTGGTTCTTTTTAGTAAGGGTTGGCATTAGAGACCAAGATCTAGAGTGCTAGGTGTGCTTAGGGCTACTGAGGTGTTTTTGCTTTTTTGACCCTTCAGCCAGCAAAGATAGGAAATACACAAGTGTGTATATACATATAGGTACACGTATATGTGCAAAGGCATATTCACATGTACAGATGTATACATGCACATACAAACATGCATATGCATATACATAGACTTATTTTAGAAATCAGGAGTTTGTACCAGTTCCTCCAATTTCAATCCATCCCACAGATTCTTTCTTGACTTCTCCCATTCCATATTCGTATTTCCCTTCTTCCACCATGACAACCCTGGATACCCACAACATTAACACATTTACTCATTTGCTGAATAATATAATACATTTAAAATGGTTTCAGAATTGCATCAGAAGTATTATAATAAACAAATCTGCTAAAAAGAGTTCAGAATTCATTTGCAGTTTCCCCATCCCCACATTCTCTTTCCCACACCCCCAACTCTGCTCAAGACTGAGGGTGTATGGTCAAATACTGTGTTCTAAAGTTACGTTGTTAGTAAGTTATCGGTTCCTTTCTCATCCTCCCTTCCTCCCTCCCTTCGTTTCTTCCTTCTTTCTTTCCCTTCTTTCTTTATTTTTTCCCTTCCATTATGACATTCATTTAGAACAAAATTAAGTTCATTGTTTCCATTTCCTTTCAGTTTTAGGTTATTTTCTTCTTCCCTCCAATTCTTATTAACTTAATTGTATTTTTGGATATGTAGAATATTAACATGCTTTCCAAAGTCAAAACTACACAAAAAGGTACATTCAAACACTGTCACTCCTTCCTCTAGCTCATCAACCTCGATTCCCCTCAGGCCTTGTAAGTCCAAAATTCCAGTGTCTTCTGGTTTATTTTTCCTCTGCTTCTTTCTGTAGTAATAAGCAGGTATATGAATATGTTTTTATTTTCCTTTCTTTCTAGCACAAAAGGTGGCATACCACCTGTGTCTTTTGCCTTTGATTTTTTTCATTTAATAATATCCTCTGGAAGTCACTCCATATCAATTCTTGAGATCTTCCTCATTCTTTTTTTTAACTATATGGCACTCACTGAAGTCACAACTTTTTTGAAGCTCTTTTGTAAATGCAAAAGGAGATTTGGAGTCCATTCCATGTCCATATTGTGTGAAAGGATTAATGATGAGAAACTTTTTTTAAATAAGGTGTTGGCATATTGTTTTCTAAGAGCAACTGTGGTTTGAGACCATGTTCTCACGCTTCCCTTGATTTTCCCCAAGCAGTTATCTTTATCCTCCTGTCTCTTAATTACACTCCATGCCATCCTTTCCCCCACCAACAAATGGTGGCTTTTTCAAGGCCTAGAAACATTCTTAAATATGTGCTGTCATCAAAAACTTTCTCTCAAGAGTGTCACCTCTGTTTGTACACTGCACAAAAAGGGGTCAGTCAGGATGAAATCATCCAATATTCTGCTGGCCAAGTCACGCCAGCACACACGTGGGAATATGTCTACCCAGAGCAAGTGTCAAATTGTCCTAATTTTTCAAAAAGCACCATAGAGTCTAACAGCAGCTTCCTCCTCAATCCTTCTTCCTGATCATGTGACCATCATATCTCTCCATCCTACACTATCTGAATTCTAGTTTTATGCTAGTCTGCCCCTTCCATTTGTTCTCCCTCTGCAGTCTTATTTCTGCCCCCTCCACTCTACTGAAATGGCTCAACTACAATTCCTCGGGAAATTATAATCCTACCAGACAGCAAAGGAGCATCTGGCAGTTGAAACCTTTCTTGAAAGCCATTTTTCTTTTGACTTCTGAAGCCCACAATTCTCTCTTCTACCTCCTACATTTTGACACGTGTCTCTTTCCTCCCTTCTCACTGGAGGTCTTTCTCCAGGTTTCCTTCTTAACCTACCTTTCTTTTCACTCTATAGTTCCTGTGTTATTTTCTACTTCCATGATTTCAACTCACCTCTAGGTGTAACGTTCCAGCATTTCATCACTGAGCTTGGCTTTTCTCAAGAATTCTAGATCTAGGTCCATTTATCCAACTGTCTTTTCACCTAATAGTTTTCTTAGAACCTCATACTTTAAAACCCAAACTTGTAATTTTTTACTCTTTTATATGATTGTCTATCTCACATAATGACATTAACTTTTCCCACTTGTTTAACATTCAGATTCTGGAATATCTCTGATATCTCTCTCTTACTCTCTCTCTCTCTCTCTTTAACGTCCCCAAATGTGACTAGAAAAGACCTGGTGTTCCTTCTTCCCCACATTTTGAAATTTTGTTTAAATACTTTCCATTCCCACTGCCACCCTGTTGCCAAGACTCCCCATGACTCACACATGGTTCATAGCAATAATTTTCCAATTCCTTTTTCATTCTTGGTTCAGGCATAGGGCTTATCACTTTGCCTCACACATTTCATTTAATCAAGTCTTTTATGAATATCTAAATTTGTGTCTTACTAGAGCTGTAGACAATGCTTGTGAAATATAAGATGTATCCTTCTTCTGAAGGAAGGTTAGTAACTTTGTAATTCTCAATCCTTAGTCTGTAGAAGACTCCCTGGAGAAGCTTGTGAAAATGAAAATTCCCAGTCCCCACATTTATTCTGATCCAGTAGACCTGGGGTAAAGCCTAAGTGTCTGTATAACACAGGCATCAGGTTATTCTTCTGCAGGTATTACACTGACCACGCTTTCTTAGTCATTCCTCCAAACAATCCCTAACTCACTGCCCAATCTATGTTTCATATGTATTTATACACTGCCTACTTTCAAAAGTGATGTGTGATATGAGATAGTTTACAATAAAATCACAATTAAGTGGAAAATCATTAATATAATAAAAGACATGAGCCAAGAAATAAAAATAGTGAGGGAATAATTATTTGAAAATCCAGACTAAGGGAAAGTACTGAATCTAAGCATAAAAATTTACTCTGAGCTTTTCAACAATCAAAGTAAAGAAGAAAATGTGACCAATGAGAGTGTTCCTTATCTAATAAAAGAAAGTAACTTTTTTCCTGCACCTGAGCTTTGGGAGGAGGAATTTGCCCAATGAGTCTTTATTTGGGGACCATTGAATAACATAATAGATACTATAATTTAAGTCTACTTTTTAAAAAAAGGAGTCTGCATAGAGCTACTTCTTACAATAAGCTTAGATGAAAACTGAGGGCACAACATGGTTGTATTTTGGAGAATCTTGAAAATGCCTGATTGGTGGATCCCTTTGGCAATTCCTTCTAAGTATCAATAGTCTCAGCCAGGCTTTTGACAGGGGATGAATAATACACAGTTCAAATTTGAGATTACTATCTTGTTCTACTCACAGATAGTCCACATTTCTGACTGAAAAAAAGATCAGATGTGTAGATGACAAAGATGTTGTGGCCCTGTGAAAATAAAAAGGCTTGTCTGATGTTTTTAATCTTAATGGAGAGTCACTTCACCTCTGTACAACAGAGAGCCAAATGAGCACTTTCAAACAGATCAAGGGCAATTCTCACAAAGCAATTCAGTGTCTGCACAAATTGATAGAAACGTCAGAACTCTGTACCATAAGGCACAAAGGAGATGGCCTGTCTTAGAAGGTTTTGAGGATAAGAAGTACCAAAGATCTGTCTTGACCTCAGAAGATCCTTAACATGACCCCTGTAAAAGGTTTAATTTTGAGACCAACTGCATACCAAGGGTTAACCAGGTAAATCACAAATTTGATCCTTAGGAATTATGTATGGCAGTCGGTTGAGCAGACTAGTTTAATATTATCCATTTAGATGTCAAAGCATGCCTGCCATAATTGATCATTTTGGTTTTAGGAGAATTAATATTTAGAAGCTTCTCCTGACAGAAGTTGGCCAATAGGCTGAATTGCTTGTCAAAGCCACATCTGTAACCATAGAGGAAGGCATGTCATCAACACATGAGAAATACTTGTCTTGCTGTGGCCAGGTCATCTAAAGACAAACAATTTGTTCAGTTATAAAATTAAAAGGAGGGCACTTGGGATCCAGCCCTGTTTTATGCCATTTAAAATGGACATTTCATCTGTCAAAAAGAAGGCTCATCCTAGCCACGTTAATTTGTGCCATACTGTCCAGCAGTAATGGCCCTGAGAGAGAATTATAAGCCTTGAATCTATGTTGAGATCATACACTTAGGCCTCTTTACGGATTCATTGACCAGTGATAAATCAATAAGTTCCATGAAAAGTCTTAAAATACTCCTAATTGAAAGACTGCATTTTACCTTCAGAAATATATGCTGCATGCTGATTTCTCATCTCCATTTCCATTGTCCTAAACTATTTTCCCAACTTACCCTCATGATTCTTCTTATACACTCCCTTATATAATAGTTATTTTAACATTTGTCTCATAGCCCCAATTAGCTTTCTGTTTTATTGGGTCGTCTAAAGCTTTGAACTGTCATTCTCTAAATTTATAAATGCTCTATGTCTTTGCTAAATAAAAGAATGAATGACTGGTGGGTGAATGACTAAATGGGTCATATTTCCTACTCTGGTTATGATCAAATACAAAGTTCCCAAGCATAAAATTTAGTGACACAGAAGTGAGAGGCAAAAAGTCAAAGAACACGATGAATGTGATCTGTGTCCTTTAGCTCAAGAGGTTGTTTTGGCTTTCTGCCAAGGAAATTTGGAATTGTATCACTCCAGATTTTCAAAGTACAGATTATTGGAAATGGATGGGCTCCATCAGCACTTGTCCTGAAGTGACAGATCTTGTCACATTGGCCAAGTCATTGTAATGTTCCAGTTGGATTCCTCTAACGTTCTTTTCCTAAGGAAAATCCAAGGAACACCTAAACAGTCTGAATAATGAAGACTGTAAATTCCTTAATTTTCTCATTTCTGTCCTGGCTCCTCCTATGTGTTCACAGGCTTGTATTTAGCCTCCAAAAGGTTTTCAGTGGATTGATAACATTTGTGTATAGATGCCAGCTCTTTTTCAGGCCATCACACAACCAAGTCATTATTTCCTATATTTTTCACCTCATGACACATACGAAGTGATGACATCCTACTCTGGAGTAAATAGAGGAGGTTGTCCATGGTGATGGGCCACCATGGGGGCTGAGAGGGCCCAACCTCAGACAACAGTGACGCCACAGGCTGGTGTCGGACAGAACTGAGTTTGGAAAGCTTTGGTCTTCAGTATGCAAAATTAAATCTTGGAGTAGAATATGGTTATCAGGTCCAGCTTTTCATTCCTAGGAATTAGATTTAATTACTCTAAACATCCAAGATAGTGATTATTTATCTTATGTTTGAAGATTTCTAGGGGTTGTTGAGAGACTGTCCTGCGGTGGGAACATCCGTCGTTTGTGGACAGAAGTCCTTATGTTGTCCACTTTGCTGTCTACTATCTACAGTCAGCTCCCTTATCTTCTCATATATGAAAATAACACTCTCATAAAAGCTATCCTTCAAAACCTTGACCAAATAACTTATCAGTCTCTTTTCAGGTAAATAAGGCCAATCCTTTCTATCTTTTATCCCAGGGTTGGTTTCCTATTTCCTCACTCAATGTTTTATTTTATTCTTCATTCTCTAAATTCACTGTGATTTCTCCACATATTTTTAAAAATACAGAAGTCAAAACTTGGCAAATTATTCTATAAAAATCTGGCCATCCCTGCCTGTGTGCCTATGGGCTTACTCACCTCTTACTGTGGTCCACTGGCATTCTCCTGCATTATTCCAGTTAGTCCACTGGTAGCGTTTACACTTGTTCTTAACAAACAGATGAGAGAATGTGGACAAGGGACTCAAATAATAAAACTCTAAATATTAATATTAATCATAACTATTATTGAGTTAAGCACTGTAGTTAGCGGTGCCTGACAAATGTTAACTTATTTGGTTCTCACAATAACCTAACTAGTATATATATTAGCATTCCTATTTTATAGATGAAGAAACTGAGGTTCAGGAACATTAGGTAACTTGTCCAGGGTTGCTCTTGGATTCAAGCAGTTTAGTTGTCTGACTACCGCCACTTAAGAACAGTAGTTTAGAATAATAATGAGCAAACCAATTTTACCTGTGTACATTATTTTGGTTCTTTTGTAGTTACCCTGATGCAGAAGCCAATTCACACTAAAAGGTGACTTCTATTGTATCTTCAAATTTTATCAATTCCCTACTTAGGAGGAGCAAGCACAACTTTAAAAGACTTAATGCTCCTCAAAATATGCTTCCAAATATATTTTTCCTAATCCATTATGTTAATTTTTTATTAAGGTACACCTGACATATAACATTATACTAGTTTCAGGTGTGCAAAATAAGGATTCAACATTTGTATGTATTGTGAAATGATCACCATAATAAGTCTAGTTCACATCTGTCACTGTGCATACCATACAATTTGTGTACAATTTTTTTTCTTTATGAAATGTTTAAGATCTACTTTCTTAGCAACTTTCACACGTGCAATACAATATTAGCTATAGTCACCATGCTGTACATTACATCCCCATGACTTATTTATTTTATAACTGGAAGTTTGTACCTTTTGACCCCCTTTATTCTTTCTGCCCACCCCCATCCCTTGCTGCTTCCCCTGGCAACCACCAATCTGTTTTCTGTATCTATGAGCTAGTTTTTGTTTTTATTTTGGTTTGGTTTTAGATTACACAACCACATATAAGTGACATCAAACAATATTTGTCTTTCTCTGACTTATTTCTCTTTCATTTCACTTTCATTCTTTTTTATGGCTGAATAATATTCCAGTGTGTGTGTGTGTATCACACTTTATTTATCTATTCATCTATCAATAGACACTTAGGTTATTTCCATATCATGGCTATTGTGAATAATGCTGCAGTGAGCATGGGGGTACAGATATCTTTCCAAGTTAGTGTTTTTGTTTTTCTTCAGATAAATATGCAGAAGTGGAATTGCTAGATCATATGGTAGTTCTATTTTTTTTTTTTTTTGAGGAACCTCCATACTATTTTCCATAGTGGCTGCATCAATTTACATTCCCATCAACAGTGCACAAGGGTTCCCCTTTCCTCACATTCTTGCCCTTTGCTATTTCTTGTCTTTTTGATAATAGACATTCTAGGAGGTATGAGGTAATAGATAATCATGTTGCTTCAAGAAAAAAAAATCTTATTTATTTATTTATTTTTTTTTATTTTTTTTAAACAGATTTTGAAAGGATTCTATTTATTCTTTTTTTTAAAAAATCTTATTTATTAAGCAGATAGTTATATAGCACTCACTATGTGTCCAAATACTCATCTAGGTGCTTTACAAATATAAGACATATAAGTCTATGAAGTAGATACTACTTTAAATATGGAGAAGCTGAGAACAGAGAAGTTAAATAATTGCCCAAAGTCCCAGAAATAGTATGGAAGTAGAACTGGGATCTGAACCACATGACACCAAGCACTGAATCACTCTACAGTCCTCTATTGTTTGCTGAGCAATGTGTTATTTATAGGATGTATGATGACTGTTTTAACTCTATTACTGAATTGAAAACCATCAAGTGTGTGTTTGTTGGTAGGTGTGTGTAGGTGATCATATGCATACTGATATGCCTTTAAAAAATCTAAATGGAAATGAAAACAAGCCCTCTTATCTCTAGATAGCTTCATTTTTGGCAACATAGTCCAAGAAAACTATAGTCAAATACACATACAAAGCTCAAGTTTCAAAGCTTCTGATGCCGTGACATAAACAGGAAGTCACCAAAATTCCTCCCCGAGTTTGGTATACCCGAGGTTTCCAGTGGATCCAGAGCCCAGACAGGGCTGAGAGCCCTGCCAATTATCCTGGACGTCCCCATCCTCAAGACAAACTGAGGGGCCTCGAAAATATTCCAACCTTGTACCCATGTGAGCCTCAAGTCTGACTCTTCTTTTATCATTGGAGAGGATATTATTCAGCTATGACATATCTGTCAATTTTTAATGACATAAATACATCACATAAATACGTCACAATTATTTTACATCATCAGATGTTGGTCATTGCATGTCTCATAAAGGCTGTTCAATTCGATTTAAACAAGGAATTTTATCACCTGACACCCTCTACCTGGTTAATTTTAAATAATGTAATTTGGAAGATATTTGTGAGTTCTTTTTTATCTAATTTCCCTATAAGGGACTTGGGCCATTTTGACCTTTGTTGAAATCAGCATATATTTCAATTTGGGGAAATAAAAGAAAGAATGTCCCTTCTTATAGCTTATGTTTGATGTGTACAATTGCACCTGAAATAAGACACTAACAGATACCAACTAGAATTTTAAAAGATACTGTATACGAATATAGGTATTGCATAAGCAAGCAGTAAAACCGATAGGCAACACTGCTAGAAAGGAGATAAGTTTGATGTGCTTCGGATGCACACCAACCACAGTAGAGGAAGAACTTTGGGCTTTGGAATCACAGGGCCTCAGTTCGAATCCCAGCTCTGTCACCCACTATCTATATGTCTTTAGGCAAATTACTTATCCTTTCAGAGCCTCAGATCCCTCAACTGTATAATGAGGATGCAAATAATTGGCAAGGTTTCTTTGAATATGAGAGATAATGTATTAATTAGCCCAGTTCCTGGCTCTTGGCTCTTTGTAGGTATATATATATATATAAATGATGTTCTTTATTACAAAGATCTATACTCATTTAAAATTTTGACATGAGAATTTAACCAAGAGAAAAAAGAAATGCTTTTGGCATCATCAAAATGGCAAAAAGAAGGTTTTGGCTCCCTTTCGGGGGCTCAAAAGCTGGACGCTCTGTTGTGAAATGTCTAATATTGGGTGACCAACACATACTAATCCAACATACTGCATGCAGTGATGCTGGACCAAATGTTTGCTCTATCACCCTGGTTTATTGTGAGATACTTTATTTGAAACAAAAACATAAGAAAACACAGCTTCAATTACTAACTAGGTTTCCATGATGCAGACAAACTTAATCAAAGTAGGACCATTTTGCACAGACTTAGAGCTCTACAAAGTGCCACAGGCAGCATGTATAGTCTACATACACTCTCCCAGATGCAGCAAACTGTGATAAATTATATCTCAACAAAGAAACTAGTCTTATTCAAAGCAAGTTTGGAAACAATATTTCAGGAGTCTAACCCTTCTTTAATCAGATACTTTGATGGAAGAATGTTCTTATGCACATCAGCTCAGCTCAATTCCTTCCAGAAGGACTGACATCTTAAACTGCACTAAACAATGAATCACCTTGTCAAATAAAGTGCAAAATGGAAAACCTGTTACCAAACTCATCTGATATAATGACATTTACAACAACATGTTTGAGGTGATAAACCGACAATAATAATTATATTTCCTTTAGACTTTGATTGTACTCTGAAAGTTCGATGCAATCATACTTTCTTCCTTCAAGAAAATTTTACACCCCGACATTTAATTTCTGAAACTTCAAACCTTCTATGAACATGCAAATCACAGTTGGCATTAAAAGAAGCACTCTCAGCTCTCCTTCAGGAGCCTGGAATAATGATGACGACGATGATGCAAACAATAGCTAAGTATAGGAGACTCTTCCTGTAATTCAAGGTTGATGGAAGCATTTCAGTTCAGAAATGACAAATAGAGCACTTTCCTCTCCCTAACAACAAGATTTTGCTGGTGGACTTTCTTGAGGAGAATAAAAGCAGAAGCAAGGTCATGCAAAACACCAGATTGCAGCTGCATACATGGAGCTTTTGCACACAGTAGACACTTAATTACGATTAAATGAATAACCATTTCTGGAAATTTTTCATATAATATTCTGAGCGCTCAGAAGACTGGGTCACTCCTCTCAGGGTGAGGTTTTAATTACCCTCACAGAGCAGGCCGGGTCTGGGAGCGCAGAGCCTTACAGACTACTCCTGGCTCCCTCTGCTGCCCTATAACCCTGCTTGGTGAACGGACTTCCCCACCAGCTCCTGGGCAAACGCCTCTCTTCCCTCTGCGGGGGTGGCCAAGCACTGGATCCTCTCGTACATTCCTAAATTCTCACTGCAGTTGGGTTCAAAGCCTCTGGGCTCATGCTCACTAGCAGACTCCATCTACTTTGCTATTTGTCAGTAGCTCTGGCCAAAGGTTCAGTAGGAAAAATATTAAAACTTTGGACTAAAGTGAGATTTGATATTCTGTTTGCAGATACCAGTTATCCATGCTCTAGCTGTCTCGGAACTCCCCAGAGAATCAGGCACAGGCTGTAATCTTTTCTCAGAATATTTGTGATTAGAAAGTCTATTTACAACCCAACAGTTTAAAGGTTAAGAGAAACAAAAAAACTAAATCACATGTACAAAAATGAGATTTTATTTCTAGACATAACTGTTTTAGGTCCTCTACTGAACATATAAATTGTATATTTTATATGTCTAGGAAGTTTTAATCTTACATAAGTGTTAACATATGAATACGTTAACATGTAAGTATGTTATATACATCTTTTTTCTCTATGATCCCTCAGATTTTATATGGCTTCCCATGATAGAGACAATAAACTCTAAGACGCCAGACCTAAATTATAAATGTGTTTATTAGGTTACTTGTTTGAAATACTTTGTCTACAGCTGCATCAATTATTAGATTGCAAACTCCCAGTTGTCTATGTCTTGTTCTAATGCTAGCATCATGCTTTCCAAAATAGTAGCACCCAACAAGTTGGTTAATATTGAAATGAATATAGATATTTAAATAAAGGATACACTGGATTTTTTCTAATACCAAAAGGCAGGGAGATTTCTAAGGCAGCTGGACTCACGCCAGACCCAGCACATAATAATTTCACAGCTCATATTTGTTAAATGAATAAGTGAGGAATGACAGGGGGATGTTTAATATATGGAATATGAGACAGTCTCGCAATATAGAACTCAAGGGAAGATGATCCTATTCGTAAATGAACAAATCGGGGTGCTCTGAGGGTTTAGGCAGCAACAATGACAGCTATGATCAGTCATGACAGGAACTTCATATATATCTCTAATGCATACACTGTCTCTAATGCTTTGCAAGACGTTTATTATGAAACCCACTGCACAGAAGATGATCAGCAACTTTCCTGAGGTCAAACAGCCACGATGGGGCTGAGCCAAGATTTGAAGGCAGGCCAGTCCCTTCCCAGACCTATTGTTTTCCCACTCCCCTGTGCTGTCCTGTTGTCACCTGAAGTCCACAGAGCCAGTGAGAGTGGGGGCAGGGCGGGTGGGGAAAGGATATCAGGCTTACAGCCTTTCAGACTCATTACAGGGGATGGAGATTTGATGTAGTGAGGTCAGTGAGGAGAGGATACTACGATTCTGTTGATTCTAAAAATGAAACTTTTCTACATAGGCACGCATATGACTCTAGCCATTTAAAAAAGAATTATTTTGACCCAAAGTGTAGAAGAACATTTGCTCATTCTTTGAAAACAATAAGAGGTGATTGGTGGCCACATGCTGAAATGGTTATCTTCTCTCTGCTCTACACATCATTATTCGAAAAATCATTGAGAGGGGAAAAATGATAGACTCCATATTGTGCAGGATACTGCTGCATTCAAATAGCTTTGTCCCTTTCTTAAGAAATCAGGCAGGAAAACTGGCTAACTGGAGGGCCAGCAAATCCATGAATTCCACATAATGAATTCCAGGGGGAAGGACACATCAGGGCTCACAATCTAGTAAATGACTATGGCAGTGAAGAAATCAGGAGGTTGTCTTCTCATGCGCTGTGTCCACAGGAGAAAGAGCCTCATGTAGTCTGCCAACGTCACCCACGTAGAGTCTGGGCTAATGTCTGTATTAATTTAACTTTTCGCTGGAATTGCTGTTCAGCTTTTTCCTTTGGAATGAATCACTGCTTTACAAAATGAAAAATCTATAAAATGCAGCAAGGGCTCTATGACAATTAATGCCGTATGCTCTTTTTTAATCCTCTTTTGGAAGCGGAATTTTTCACGGTTCAGATACTGTTCCAATAATTAATTGGAAAATTTGCCATATTTTTCTGAATTAGCGTTCTTCATTTTCCTCCGGGGAAGAAGATGAGGAACTGCAAAGCCTTAGAGCAACCTGGTTGAAACCACAAGTTAAATGATAGCAATGGTAATCATACTTTTCTGTGTCTCTCTCCGGGCCAGTAAAATTCAACACGCTGCCCCTCAGCAGCCTCTGCTTGTGGAGTTCAGCCACTGGGAAGTGATGTGACCATCAGGTGTCAGCAGTGGACACAAATTTGGGAAAAATCATGTCCAGAATGCTCACAGGTGCTTGTCAATTTCATAACTGCTAATTGAATCTATTGAAGTCCAAGCTCAAGTCAATTCACTAATATAACAAACATTCTTGAGGCACCTGCTATGTGTTAGGCTGGATGCTAAACACTGAAGATACAAAAATTTCTCAATTCAGAACCCTGGAAGTCAACCCTGCTTAATAATTTGTCCTCATCTACTACTATTCAACCCTTTGGCTGGTGCTATTTATTCTGTGTACAAAAAATCTATTACTTTCCAAATGTCTTTTGCAAGAGTCGAGCCACCATCATCTCTTGCCTCTACTACTCTATATTATCCAGCCATCCACCCAGCAAGCATTCATTGGACTCCTGCTATGCACCAGGCACTTTTGGGTGCAGGGAACATACCATTGAATGAGACAAACAGAGTCCCTATTCTCATGGAGCAGCATTCCAAAGAAGGGATACAGATAATTTTTAAAAAGAAGGAAAAACCAGTTAGTGATTAATATACTACTACTAATAAAACACGGTTCTCTTTTGGAGGCAATGGTGATAAGCAGAGATGTATTCAATTTTTGTTTGGGTCTTCATATTCAGACAAAATCTGCCATTTGTCTTTTTTTTTTTTAACATCTTTATTGGAGTATAATTGCTTTACAATGGTGTGTTAGTTTCTGCTTTATAACAAAGTGAATCAGTTATACATATACATATGTTCCCATATCTCTTCCCTCTTGCATCTCCCTCCCTCCCACCCTCCCTATCCCACCCCTCTAGGTGGTCACAAAGCACCGAGCTAATCTCGCTGTGCTATGCGGTTGCTTCCCACTAGCTATCTATTTTACGTTTGGTAGTGTATATATGTCCATGCCACTCTCTCACTTTGTCACATCTTACCCTTCCCCCTCCCCATATCCTCAAGTCCATTCTCTAGTAGGTCTGTGTCTTTATTCCCATCTTGCCACTAGTTTCTTCATGACCTTTTTTTTTTGTTCTTAGATTCCATATATATGTGTTAGCATACTGTATTTGTTTTTCTCTTTCTGACTTACTTCACTCTGTATGACAGACTCTAACTCCATCCACCTCACTACAAATAACTCAATTTCGTTTCTTTTTACGGCTGAGTAATATTCCATTGTATATATGTGCCACATCTTCTTTATCCATTCATTTGATGATGGACACTTGGGTTGCTTCCATGTCCTGGCTATTATAAATAGTGCTGCAATGAACATTTTGGTACATGACTCTTTTTGAATTATGGTTTTCTCAGGGTATATGCCCAGTAGTGGGATTGCTGGGTCATATGGTAGTTCTATTTTTAGTTTTTTAAGGAACATCTATACTGTTCTCCATAGTGGCTGTATCAATTTACATTCCCACCAACAGTGCAAGAGTGTTCCCTTTTCTCCACACCCTCTCCAGCATTTATTGTTTCTAGATTTTTTGATGATGGCCATTCTGACCAGTGTGAGATGATATCTCATTGTAGTTTTGATTTGCATTTCTCTAATGATTAATGATGTTGAGCATTCTTTCATGTGTCTGTTGGCAATCTGTATATCTTCTTTGGAGAAATGTCTATTTAGGTCTTCTGCCCATTTTTGGATTGGATTTTTTGTTTTTTTGTTATTGAGCTGCATGAGCTGCTTGTAAATTTTGGAGATTAATCCTTTGTCAGTTGCTTCATTTGCAAATATTTTCTCCCATTCTGAGGGTTGTCTTTTGGTCTTGTGTATGGTTTCCTTTGCTGTGCAAAAGCTTTTAAGTTTCATTAGGTCCCATTTGTTTATTTTTGTTTTTATTTCCATTACTCTAGGAGGTGGGTCAAAAAAGATCTTGCTGTGATTTATGTCAAAGAGTGTTCTGCCTATGTTTTCCTCTAAGAGTTTGATAGTGTCTGGCCTTACACTTAGGTCTTTAATCCATTTTGAGTTTATTTTTGTGTATGGTGTTAGGGAGTGTTCTAATTTCATACTTTTACATGTAGCTGTCCAGTTTTCCCAGCACCACTTATTGAAGAGGCTGTCTTTTCTCCACTGTATATGCTTGCCTCCTTTATCAAAGATAAGGTGATCATCTGTGCATGGGTTTATCTCTGGGCTTTCAATCCTGTTCCATTGATCTATATTTCTGTTTTTGTGCCAGTACCATACTGTCTTGATTACTGTAGCTTTGTAGTAGAGTCTGAAATCTGGGAGCCTGATTCCTCCAGCTCTATTTTTCTTTCTCAAGATTGCTTTGGCTATTCGGGGTCTTTTGTGTTTCCATACAAATTGTGAAATTTTTTGTTCTAGTTCTGTGAAAAATGCCAGTGGTAGTTTGATAGGGATTGTATTGAACCTGTACATTGCTTTGGGTAGTAGAGTCATTTTCACAATGTTGATTCTTCCAATCCAAGAACATGGTATATCTCTCCATCTATTTGTATCATCTTTAATTTCTTTCATCAGTGTCATAATTTTCTGAATACAGGTCTTTTGTCTCCTTAGGTAGGTTTATACCTAGATATTTTATTCTTTTTGTTGCAATGGTAAATGGCAGTGTTTCCTTAATTTCACTTTCAGATTTTTCATCATTAGTGTATAGGAATGCAAGAGATTTCTGTGCATTAATTTTGTATCCTGCTACTTTACCAAATTCATTGATTAGCTCTAGTAGTTTTCTGGTAGCATCTTTAGGATTCTCTATGTATAGTATCATGCCATCTGCAAACAGTGACAGCTTTACTTCTTCTTTTCCGATTTGGATTCTTTTTATTTCTTTTTCTTCTCTGATTGCTGTGGCTAAAACTTCCAAAACTATGTTGAATAATAATGGTGAGAGTGGGCAACCTTGTCTTGTTCCTGATCTTAGTGGAAATGGTTTCAGTTTTTCACCATTGAGGACAATGTTGGCTGTGGGTTTGTCATATACGGCCTTTATTATGTTGAGGAAAGTTCCCTCTATGTCTACTTTCTGCAGGGCTTTTCTCATAAATGGGTGTTGAATTTTGTCGAAAGCTTTCTCTGCATCTATTGAGATGATCATATGGTTTTCTTCCTTCAATTTGTTAATATGGGGTATCACATTGATTGATTTTCGTATATTGAAGAATCCTGCATTCCTGGAATAAACCCCACTTGATTATGGTGTATGATCCTTTTAATGTGCTGTTGGATTCTGTTTGCTAGTATTTTGTTGAGGATTTTTGCATCTATGTTCATCAGTGATATTGGCCTGTAGTTTTCTTTCTTTGTGACATCTTTGTCTGGTTTTGGTATCAGGGTGATGGTGGCCTCGTAGAATGAGTTTGGGAGTGTTCCTCCCTCTGCAATATTTTGGAAGAGTTTGAGAAGGATAGGTGTTAGCTTTTCTTTAAATGTTTGATAGAATTTGCCTGTGAAGCCATCTGGTCCTGGGCTATTGTTTGTTGAAGATTTTTAATCATTTTTAATCATTAAATCATTTACTTTCCAAATCATTTACTTTTCCAATCAAAACTTTCCATGACAAGATTGTAGAAATAATTACATTTATTTATTCAAATATTAGATTTATTTTTTAAGTCAGGCATCCTTTTTATAATGAACTAAATATTGATTTTGACACTTAGCAATTCAGCATTGATTTAATGATTAATTATTAAATCATTTTTAATCATTAAATTTTTAAACTTTAATTGAAGTTTCAATTTCAGTGCTTGTGATTGGTCTGTTCATATTTTCTGTTTCTTCCTGGTTCAGTCTCAGCAGGTTGTGCATTTCTAAGAATTTGTCCATTTCTTCCAGGTTGTCCATTTTATTGGCATAGAGTTGCTTGTAGTAATCTCATGATCATTTGTATTTCTGCAGTGTCAGTGGTTACTTCTCCTTTTTCATTTCTAATTCTATTGATGTCAGTCTTCTCCCTTTTTTTCTTGATGAGTCTGGCTAATGGTTTATCAATTTTGTTTATCTTCTCAAAGAACCAGCTTTTAGTTTTATTGATCTTTGCTATTGTTTCCTTCATTTATTTTTCATTTATTTCTGATCTGATCTTTATGATTTCTTTCCTTCTGCTAATTTTGGGGTTTTTTTGTTCTTCTTTCTCTAATTGCTTTTGGTGCAAGGTTAGGTTGTTTATTCGAGATGTTTCCTGTTTCTTAAGGTAGGATTGTATTGCTATACACTTCTGTCTTAGAACTGCTTTTGCTGCATCCCGTAGGTTTTGGGTCGTCGTGTCTCCATTGTCATTTGTTTCTAGGTATTTTTTGATTTCCCCTTTGATTTCTTCAGTGATCACTTCGTTATTAAGTAGTGTATTGTTTAGCCTCCATGTGTTTGTATTTTTTACAGTGTTTTTGCTGTAATTGATATCTAGTCTCATAGCGTTGTGGTTGGAAAAGATACTTGATACGATTTCAATTTTCCTAAATTTACCAAGGCTTGATTGGTGACCCAAGATATGATCTATCCTGGAGAATGTTCCATGAGCACTTGAGGAAAATGTGTATTCTGTTGTTTTTGGGTGGAATGTCCTATAAATATCAATTAAGTCCATCTTGTTTAATGTATCATTTAAAGCTTGCATTTCCTTGTTTATTTTCATTTTGGATGATCTGTCCATTGGTGAAAGTGGGGTGTTAAAGTCCCCTACTATGATTGTGTTACTGTCGATTTCCCGTTTTATGGCTGTTAGTATTTGCCTTATGTATTGAGGTGCTCCTATGTTGGGTGCATAAATATTTACAATTGTTATATCTTCTTCTTGGATCAATCCCTTGATTGCCATTTGTCTTTGACCTCAGCCTTTGGATGGCAAAATACCCAAATGCCTATTTCAGGGTCATTTTTGGCATCCCTAAACTTGTCAATAATTAATGATTGGGTAATCGTGTAGGTTTCCAGCATTACTAATGAAAGTGACATTAGTAATAAAAACAAAATATATCATTAAGATTCATTGTTAATACCTGGGTATTTATTTTCAACTATAGATAAGCATTATAGACATAATTTGAAATGATATCTACTTTATGCTTTAAATTCTACAAAGACTCAGATGAAATAAAAATTTATATTTATTATCACTATAACTGTAGAGTAGCTGCTATGCTATATGAGGATTACAAAAGCTGATAATTTTACTTATGTACAAGTGCAGTTGTGAGGAACTTTTAACCAGTTAAATAAATAAGGAAATAGATTGGCAGATAAACAAACAAACAAAATCCTTTAAGATGTATATTTAACTTTCAGTTATCAAACTCCATTTAGGTTATAATTTTGAGAAAATATCCTCCTTGGGAATCATTTGCATCTTGTTCAGATGAATTAAAAACAAAATGCCAAATTTTATACCTCAACATTTCCTAATGAGGCGCAACTTTAAAAAGCATGTTTTACAACACCCATGGTAAACCACTGTGTCTGTTCATACTGCAGACTACAGAGAGCATGAAAACAAGACGAGGCTGCCAGAGAAAAAGCAGGAAACCCCAGACTATCTTCTCCTCTACTGAAGTTAATAGGCAGTAGCGTTACAGTGACTGCGCGAGCTGTCAAGTGGTTGACGGTGCTGAGAAATAGTTTCTGTCCTTCAGTTTCAAACTTTCAAAATCCACTACTAAAACTTTCCATGAGAAGATTGTAGAAATAATTACATTTATTTATTCAAATATTAGATTTATTTTTTAAGTCAGGCATCCTTTTTATAATGAACTAAATATTGAATTTGACACTTAGCAATTCAGCGTTGATCCATAAAAGTTATTAGGTGTGCATCAAGCAAGAAGTAAGAAAGGCCTCTCCGAGAAGGGGACTACATGCTGTAACCCAAAGTACAAGACTGAGCCATTCAGACAGTGATCTGAGTGAGGAGCATTCCAGGCAGAGAAAATAAATGGTGCAAAAGCCCAGCTTATCACACAGAGAGGAAGAAAGAAGTGGCTGAAGAACAGGAGGCAAAACACAACGTTTTAAATCAACTATACTCCAATAAAAATTAAGAAAAAAGAAAAAAGAAAAAAAGACCAGGAGGCAGTAGGGAAAGGAGCACAGCTGAGGACTGAGAGAGGCAGGCAGGAGCCAGATGCTGCAGGTCCTCTTCCACTTTTGTCCCCTCCTCCACTGTCCCGACTCCCAGGCCGCATTCATTCCACTCTCAGCGTCCTGCAGAATGGTCTTTTTGCAATGTAGTTGTGTGCTATCACTCTGCTTAGCATCCTGCCATGGTTTTCCACAGCATTCGGAATGCTGCCCAAACTCCTTGCCAAGCCTCCAAGACGTGGCCCCTGCAGACTTTTCTAGGCAGATCTCAGGACGGCATCCCCTTTGCTCATTAATTTCCAGCCCCTTCTCTCTGCTCATCCACCTACCAATCTCTGTTAAATCTGGCCTGTTGCCCATGCTATTCCATTTACCAGGATGCCCTTTTCTTCAGCTCTTTGCATGATGTGCAGCTCCTTTCTCAGGCCTTCTCTAACAACAACCACCAAAATTGGGTCTCCCTCTCCCCATCTCATGCTGATATCCCCCATTATCTATTTTCCCCCTTAAATTTCTTTTCTTGTTTATCGACTGTCTTCCGCATGGGACTGAAAGCTACTTGAGGGTTGGTGCCATGTTCATTTTCTTTACCATTGTAGCATCAGCATCCACCATGATGCCTGGCAATGGTAGGCCTTCAATTAATGTCCATTAAATAGACAAAAAAATAAAAATAAAAATAACAGTGATCCTTTAAGTTACAACACAGTAGGGGAATTTTAAAAACACAAAAACAAACAAACATAACAGTAACACATGAAATGAATATCTCTCACTACTAACTATTCACTATACGCCACACATATAGTGTGCTCAATGATTTCTTTTTTTCATTTATTACCCACAGCAAATTTATGAGCAAGACATTACTCTCCCTGTGTATTTCCTTGCCCAAAGTCATAGCTGGTAAATTGTGGAACCAAGGCCGGTCATGGAAGGCCTTGAATTCCATTCTCAGAAAGAAGACTATTTAATTGGCATCTGGGAGGCACTGAAAGTGTTGTGAGCAAAGTAAAATAAATCTTAAAATATTTTATTAGTAGGAGTATTCACTCCCTGAATTATACTAGACCATCGTAATTTTAATGCTCTGAAAACTAAAGGGAGTCGGTGTTCCATTTCACTCCCAGGCTTTGCCTGAGGACTCAATTTCTGATTCCATTCCTTCAATTAAAGAGAATTGGGGTAACTTTTAGAATGGGAAATGCTCCTCTGACACACAAATAACCACAAGGACAATTAAAATGATAAAATCTTAGGCCAAATGTGAAATAAAGTGAAACATTTCTTCTGAGTGTTTATAATTATTTTTAGACATAAAATTCATGTGCAAAAATTCATGAATTCTAACTTTCAAGAAAGAAAATAGCACAATCACAATAAGCCCTACCTAAATGTGTTTTTAAATACATTATTATTCATACCAACTTTTTTATGTGAAATATTTTCAGTGTGCCTGGTTTGGGTCAATCCTGTTAAACAAAACAAAAACCATGCAAAATTTATTTTTCCATGTGGCTAGGTATATTCCCAGGTCTTGAAGAAACAGATTATGTACTTATGTTCTTCTTTCTTCGAAACTATGAATAGAAAGTCAGGGACCAAAAAAATGTATCCTTGGGCAACACAATAATTTGCAAAAGGCTACACAATGAAACAAGCATTTTCCCAAGCGTTAAAAAAATAATAAGGGAGCATGCAAGCACAAAAAAAATTAAATTTCAAGTTGTAAGGGCTGATTTGAAAATCTTAAAGAAAGGTACAATTCAGATATAGTTATATGACTTTTTTCCCTTAAAAATCCACTTGGTTATTTTCATATGTCATTAAATATTGTTCACGTTTTGTATAATTTGTAATTCTTCAACAAGAAGTTATGTCATTATTTCTTTAGCAAAACTTTTTTTGTAGCAAAACTTTTTTGAAGATTTTTTTTTTAGTATTTCAGCTTCAGTAATGTCAAAAAGTAACTCACTGGGATGAAAATCTTTTTCGATAATTAGCTTTATTAAGGTATAATGTACTTAAAATAAAATAATCCATTTAAAGTTTATATGTCAAGGAGTTTTGGAAAATGTATGTGTGCAACTAGTATTACAATTAAGGTCTAGAATACTTCAAAGAGAATGTTCCTTTGCGTCCCCCACTTCCCTGGCCTGGGCAACCTTTGATCTGTCACTATAGATAAGTTGTGCCTATTCTAGAGTTTAAGATAAATAGAATCACACAGTAAGTATAATTTTAGATCTGGCTTTTTTCACTCAGCATAATGTTTTTGAGATCTATCCATGTTGCTTGTGTGACAGAAGTTCTTTGCTTTTTATTGCTGAGGAGTATTCTATTGTATGGATTAACTACAATTTGTTTTTCTTTCTCCCACTGAGATATTTGGCTTGCTTTAGATTGTGGCTATTTTGAAGAAAACTGCTATGAACACTTGCATTCAAGTTTTCCTGTGAAGATGCTTTCATTTCTCTTGACCGAATACCTAAGTGTGGGATTTCTGGGTTACACGATAAGTGAATGCTTAACTTTTAAAGAAACTTTTAAAGTTAACTTTTAACTTTTAATGCAAACTCTTTTTCCAAAGCGGTACCCCACTGAACATTCCCACCAACAGTGTAGCAGTGTTCCACTTGATTCAAATCCTTGCCAACACTTGGTATGGCCAATCCTTTTAATATTAGCCATACTAATGTGTATGTAGTGGCATCGCACTGTGGTTTTAGTTTGCATCTTCCTACTGACTCATGATATTGAGCTTTTTCATATGCTTATTTGCCATCTGTATGTCTTCTTTGGTGAAGTGTCTCTTCCAATCTTTTGTCTAATTTTTAAATGTATTGTTCGTCATCTTCTCATTGAGATTTGAGACTTTATAAATCGCAAATAAAAGTCCTTTTATCAGATATATTTAATACAAATATTTTCTTCCAATTTGTGTCCTTACATTTCTTAATAGTGTATTTTGAATATCAAAAGTACTTTAATTACTGAAATTTAATTTATGATTTTTTTCTTTTATGACTTGTGCTTTTTGTGTCTTGGGAAATTTCTTGGGAAATTCCTTGGGAAATTTTCTTACAAACAGCATTTCAATAAACTTTGCTAACTTACTAAATGAAAATAAATAATATGTTGCTATTTTCCTGAGATTAAAATATACTTAAACTCTATTACTTCATAAGACTGTGTGGGGATAAATGAGATCCACGTAAAGCAATTAGTCCAGTGACTCTGCATGTTATTGTTCATGCATGTTAGTTTTTATTATGATTGTGTTTACCAGAAACTTGCCTTTCTTCTCTTATAAATTCCTTTGCACACAAAATTTTAAGAACTTTATAATCAGGGAACAAACTTCTTTTTCCATTTTCATTGCCAAATGTTTCCCCACATAGTACCTTTTTATCTTTTTAATTTTTCTCATTACATTTCTTCTGCGATTTTTTTCCCCCCACTGTTTTTCAGATCTGAAAAGTTCTTCCTCATCCAGAATACATTCTGGATACAAAAATGTAATATATGGTACAACTGGCACCACAATATGATTGGGGAAAAGAAATCAATAAGTTATTTGGGGACTACTTATAAGCTACTTTAAAATTTAGAAATTCATAACACATCATAATTCAAAATAAATTCTAGGTGAAGTAAAGATCTAATTTTAACAATGGGGCAAAAGTGAAATAAGCAGGAACATGGCATCCATCACCTTTGCCACATTCTATTGGCTAGAAGCATGTCACAGGTCCCAGCCACACTGGGGCCTAAAAAGGGTGTGGCTCAGTGCAGGGATCAAATTAGGGCATGTCCACCACCACTATTCATACATGTTACAAAAGGAATGAATCTCAAAATCATTATGCTGAGTGAAAGAGTGAAAAAAAACAGACAAAAAGAGAGCACATCCTTTGATTATATTTACATAAATTACCGAATATGCAAACTAATCTATAGTGATATGTTCCTCCCCAAGTAATACAACACAGAAATTCAGGGGAGTTTACACCTTGTGGAAAGAATCTTTGGCCAACAGGTGATGGAATCACTGGATAAATGCAACCCCTTTTTATCTTGCATCACTCCACTCGAACCTCACCTCTGCTCCTGAGGATTGTACCTCTTTTTTTACTGAGGTGTAGTTGGTTTATAATATTATATTAGTTTCAGGCATACAACATAGTGATTCAAAATTTTTATAGATTATACTCCATTTAAAGTTATTATAAAATAATGGCTATATTCCCTGTGCTGTACAATATATCCTTGTAGTTTATTTATTTTATACATAGTAGTTTGTACCTCTTAATCCCCTATTCCTATCTTGCCCCTACCCACTTCCCTCTCCCCACTGGAAACCACTAGTTTGTTCTCTGTCTGTGAGTCTGTTTCTGTTTTGTTGTATTCATTCATTTGTTTTATTTTTAGCTGCCACACATAAGTGATAATATATAGTATTTTTCTTTGTCTGACATATTTCACTAAGCATAATACCCTCCAGGTCCATCCATGTTGTTGCAAATGGCAAAATTTCATTCTTTTAAATGACTGAGTAGTATTCCATTGCATATATGTACCATATCTTCTTTATCCATTCCTCTATTGCTGGACACTTATTTTGCTTCTATATCTTGGGTGTTGTAAATAATGCTGCTATGAACATTGGAGTGCATGTATATTCTTGCATTAGTGTTTTTTTTTCATTGTATGTATGCCCAGGAGTGGAATTGCTAGGTCATATGGTAGTTCTATTTTTAGCTTTTTGAGGAACTTCCATACTGTTTTCCACGGTGACTGCACAAATTTACATTCCGACCAACAGTGTATGAGAGTTCCCTTTTCTTCATATTCTTGCCAACATTTGTTATTTGTGCTTTTTTTTCATGATAGCCATTCTGACAAGTGTGTGGTGATATCTCATTGTGGTTTTGAGTTGCATTTCTCTGATAATTAGCAATGTTGAGTACCTTTTTCTTGTTCCTGTTGGCCATCTACATGACTTCCATGGAAAAGATGTCTTTTTGGGTCTTCAGACCATTTTTTAATTGGGTTGTATTTTTTTTTTAATTGAGTTGTATGAGCTGTTTATACGTTTTGGATATTAACCCCTTATCAGTCATATCATTTGCAAATATTTTCTTCCATTCAGTAGGTTGTCTTTTCATTTTGTCAATGGTTTCCTTTGCTGTGCAAAAGCTTTTAAGTTTAATTAACTCCCATTTGTTTATTTTTGTTTTGTTTCTTTTGCCTTAGGAGATAGACCCAAAACAATATTACTACAGTTTATGTCAAAGAGTGTTCTGCCTATATTTTCTTCTAGGATTTTTATGGTTCTCAGTCTTACATTTAGGCCTTTAGTCCGTTTTGAGTTTATTTTTGTACATGGTGTGAGGGAATATTCTAATCTCATTCTTTTACATGTAGCTGTCCAGTTGTCCCAGCACCACTTGTTGAAGAGAATGTGTTTTCCCCATTGCACAATCTGGTCTCCTTTGTCATAGATTAGTTGACCATAAGTGTGTGGGTTTGTTTCTGGGCTCTCTTCTGTTCCATTGATCTATGTGTCTGTTTTTGTGCTAGTAACATAATGATTTGACTACTGTAGCTTTGTAGTATAGTCTGAAGTCAGGGAGCATGATACCTCCAGCTCTGTTCTTTCTCAATGTTGTTTTGGCTATTTAGAATCTTTTGTGTTGCGATACAAATTTTAAAATTACTTGTTCTAGTTCTGTGAAAAAAATGCCTCTGGTGTTTTCATAGGGATTGCATTGAATCTGTAGATTGCCTTGGGTAGTATGCTCATTTTAACATATGAATTCTTCTGATCCAAGAACACAGTATACCTTTCCATCTGTTTGTGTTGTCTTCAGTTTCTTTCATCAGTGTCTTATAGTTTTCAGAGTACAGGTTTTTTGCCTCCTTAGGTAGGTTTATTCCTAGGTATTTTATGCTTTTTGATGGAATGATAAATGGGATTGTTTCCTTAATTTCTCTTTCTGATACTTCATTGTTAGTGTATAAAAATGTAACCGATTTCTGTATATTAATTTTGTATCTTGCAACTTCACCAAATTCATTGATGAACTCTAGTAGTTTTCTGGTGGCGTCTTTAGGCTTTCCTATGTATAGCATCATGTCACCCACAAACAGTGACAATTCTACTTCTTCCTTTTCAATTTGGATTCTTTTTCTTGTCTGATTGCTATGGCTAGGACTTCCAATACTATGTTAAATAAAGTGGTGAGAATGGGCATTATTGTCTTATTCCTGATCTTAGAGGAAATGCTTTCAGCTTTTCACTGTTGAATATGACATTAGCTGGGCATATCAGATATGACTTTTGTGTGTGTGTATACATATGGTCCTAGATTTTGAGTATATTGGAAATATTTTACAGACACAACAACACTCAAGTCCAAGAGAAGGAGTAAGATAGAAAGTTGTCATAAGCCATTCTGTAGCGTAAAATTACATGTTTCAAAAGTTCCACTATCAAACGTAGGTATTGGGAAAGAATTACAATAGAGAAGAAACAAAGATAAATTATACTATACTTCATTACAGTTCTGTTTGTCTAGCTACACTTGGGACTAGCACACAAAGAACATGGTCAATACCGCCAAGTTCTGCTAAATTAAAAGGTAAATTTCTTATGTAATAACACTTAATGAATGTGATAGACATTCATAGCATTGCATTTGGAATTTTACGGTATGGAAAATAAAGGAAAAAAGTTTTATTCAATAGATTTTTTTTCAAATGATTCTATTATGCTTGGTAAGATCCTTAGAATTTTTTTTCCTATGCATTTTTAATTGTTTTTTTAACATCTTTATTAGAGTATAATTGCTTTACAATGGTGTGTTAGTTTCTGTTTATAACAAAGTGAATCAGTTACACATATACATATATCCCCATATCGACTCCCTCTCGCATCTCCCTCCCATCCTCCCTATCCCACCCCTCTAGGTAGTCACAAAGCTCCGAGCTGATCTCCCTGTGCTATGTGGCTATTTCCCACTAGCTATCTATTTTACATTTGGTAGTGGTATATATATATCCATGTCACTCTCTCACATCGTCCCAGCTTACCCTTCCCCCTCCCCGTGTCCTCAAGTCCATTCTCTATGTCTGCACCTTTATTCCTGTCCTGTCCCTAGGTTCTTCAGAACCTTTTTTTTTTTTTTTAGATTCCATATGTATGTGTTAGCATACGGTATTTGTTTTTCTCTTTCTGACTGACTTCACTCTGTATGACAGACTCTAGGTCCATCCACCTCATTAAAAATAACTCAATTTCGTTTCCTTTTATGGCTGAGTAATATTCCATTGTGTATATGTGCCACATCTTCTTTATCCATTCATCTGTCGATGGACACTTAGGTTGCTTCCATGGGCTGGCTATTGTAAATAGAGCTGCAGTGAATATTGTGGTACATGACTCTCTTTGAATTATGGTTTTCTCAGGGTATATGGCCAGCAGTGGGATTGCTGGGTCATATGGTAGTTCTATTTTTATTTTTTAAGGAACCTCCATACTGTTCTCCATAGTGGCTGTATCAATTTACATCCCCACCAACAGTGCAAGAGGGTTCCCTTTTCTCCACACCCTCTCCAGCATTTATAGTTTGTAGATTTTTTTATGATGGCCATTCTGACTGGCGTGAGATGATACCTCATTGTAGTTTTGATTTGCAATTCTCTAATGATTAGTGATGTTGAGCATGCTTTCATGTGTTTGTTGGCAATCTGTATATCTTCTTTGGAGAAATGTCTATTTAGGTCTTCTGCCCATTTTTGGATTGGGTTGTTTGTTTTTTTAGATATTGAGCTGCATGAGCTGCTTGTATACTTTGGAGATTAATCCTTTGTCAGCTGCTTCATTTGCAAATATTTTCTCCCATTCTGAGGGTTGTCTTTTGGTCTTGTGTATGGTTTCCTTTGCTGTGCAAAAGCTTTTAAGTTTCATTAGGTCCCATTTGTTTATTTTTGTTTTTATTTCCATTTCTCTAGGAGCTGGGTCAAAAAGAATCTTGCTGTGATTTATGTCGTAGAGTGTTCTGCCTATGTTTTCCTCTAAGAGTTTGATAGTGTCTGGCCTTACACTTAGGTCTTTAATCCATTTTGAGTTTATTTTTGTGTATGGTGTTAGGGAGTGTTCTAATTTCATTCTTTTACATGTAGCTGTCCAGTTTTCCCAGCACCACTTATTGAAGAGGCTGTCTTTTCTCCATTGTATGTTCTTGCCTCCTTTATCAAATTAAGGTGACCATATGTGCATGGGTTTATCTCTGGGCTTTCTATCCTGTTCCATTGATCTATATTTCTGTTTTTGTGCCAGTACCATACTGTCTTGATTACTGTAGCTTTGTAGTAGAGTCTGAAATCTGGGAGCCTGATTCCTCCAGCTCCATTTTTCTTTCTCAAGATTGCTTTGGCTATTCGGGGTCTTTTGTGTTTCCATACAAATTGTGAAATTTTTTGTTCTAGTTCTGTGAAAAATGCCAGTGGTAGTTTGATAGGGATTGCATTGAATCAATAGATTACTTTGGGTACTATAGTCATTTTCACAATGTTGATTCTTCCAATCCAAGAACATGGTATATCTCTCCATCTGTTCGTATCATCTTTAATTTCTTTCATCAGTGTCTTATAGCTTTCTGCATACAGGTCTTTTGTCTCCTTTGGTAGGTTTATTCCTAGGTATTTTATTCTTATTGTTGCAGTGGTAAATGGCAGTGTTTCCTTAATTTCTCTTTCAGATTTTTCATCATTCGTGTATAGGAATGCAAGAGATTTCTGTGCCTTAATTTTGTATCCTGCTACTTTACCAGATTCATTGATTAGCTCCAGTAGTTTTCTGGTAGCATCTTTAGGATTCTCTATGTATAGTATCATGTCATCTGCAAACAGTGACAGCTTTACTTCTTCTTTTCTGATTTGGATTCCTTTTATTTCTTTTTCTTCTCTGATTGCTGTGGCTAAAACTTCCAAAACTATGTTGAATAATAATGGTGAGAGTGGGCAACCTTGTCTTGTTCCTGATCTTAGTGGAAATGGTTTCAGTTTTTCACCATTGAGGACAATGTTGGCTGTGGGTTTGTCATATATGGCCTTTATTATGTTGAGGAAAGTTCCCTCTATGTCTACTTTCTGCAGGGCTTTTCTCATAAATGGGTGTTGAATTTTGTCGAAAGCTTTCTCTGCATCTATTGAGATGATCATATGGTTTTTCTCCTTCAATTTGTTAATATGGTGTATCACCTTCATTGATTTTCGTATATTGAAGAATCCTTGCATTCCTGGAATAAACCCCACTTGATCATGGTGTATAATCCTTTGAATGTGCTGTTGGATTCTGTTTGCTAGTATTTTGTTGAGGATTTTTGCATCTATGTTCATCAGTGATATTGGCCTGTAGTTTTCTTTCTTTGTGACATCTTTGTCTGGTTTTGGTATCAGGGTGATGGTGGCCTCGTAGAATGAGTTTGGGAGTGTTCCTCCCTCTGCTATATTTTGGAAGATTTTGAGAAGGATAAGTATTAGCTCTTCTCTAAATGTTTGATAGAATTCGCCCGTGAATCCATCTGGTCCTGGGCTTTTGTTTGTTGGAAGATTTTTAATCACAGTCTCAATTTCAGTGCTTGTGATTTGTCTGTTTATATTTTCTATTTCTTCCTGGTTCAGTCTTGGAAGGTTGTGCTTTTCTAAGATTTTGTCTATTTCTTCCAGGTTGTCCATTTTATTGGCATATAGTTGATTGTAGTAGTCTCTCATGATCCTTTGTCTTTCTGCAGTGTCAGTTGTTACTTCTTTTTCATTTCTAATTCTGTTGATTTGAGTCTTCTCCCTTTCTTTCTTGATGAGTCTGGCTAATGGTTTATCAATTTTGTTTATCTTCTCAAAGAACCAGCTTTTAGTTTTATTGATCTTTGCTATTGTTTACTTCATTTCTTTTTCATTTATTTCTGATCTGATCTTTATGATTTCTTTCCTTCTGCTAACTTTGGGGGGTTTTGTTCTTCTTTCTCTAATTGCTTTAAGTGTAAGGTTAGGTTGTTTATTTGAGATGTTTCTTGAGGTAGGATTGTATTGTTATAAAGTTCCCTCTTAGAGCTGCTTTTGTTGCATCCCATAGGTTTTGGGTTGTCGTGTTTTCATTGTCATCTGTTTCTAGGTATTTTTTGATTTCCTCTTTGATTTCTTCAGTGATCTCTTGGTTATTTAGTAGTGTATTGTTTAGCCTCCATGTGTTTGTATTTTTTACAGATTTTTTCCTGTAATTGATATCTAGTCTCATAGCATTGTGGTCAGAACAGATACTTGTTACGATTTCAATTTTCTTAAATTTACCAAGTCTTGATTTGTGACCTAAGATATGATCTATCCTGGAGAATGTTCCATGAGACTTGAGAAGAAAGTGTATTCTGTTGTTTTTGGATGGAATGTCCTATAAATATCAATTAAGTCCACCTTGTTTAATGTATCATTTAAAGTTTGTGTTTCTTTATTTATTTTCATTTTGGATGATCTGTCCGTTGGTGAAAGTGGAGTGTTAAAGTCCCCTGCTATGATTGTGTTACTGTCGATTTCCCCTTTTTGGCTGTTAACACTTGCCCTATGTATTGAGGTGCTCCTATGTTGGGTGCATAAATATTTATAATTGTTATATCTGCTTCTTGGATTGATCCCTTGTTCATTATGTAGTGTCCTTCTTTGTCTCTTGTAATAGTCTTTATTTTAAAGTCTATTTTGTCTGATATGAGAATTGCTACTCCAGCTTTCTTTTGATTTCCATTTGCATGGAATATCTTTTTCTATCCCCTCACTTTCAGTCTGTATGTGTCCCTAGGTCTGAAGTGGGTCTCTTGTAGACAGCATATATACAGGTCTTGTTTTTGTATCCATTCAGCCAGTCTGTGTCTTTTGGTTGGAGTATTTAATCCATTTACATTTAAGGAAATTATCAATACGTATGTTCCTGTTACCGTTTTCTTAATTGTTTTGGGTTTGGTATTGTAGGTCTTTTTCTTCTCTTGTGTTTCCTCCCTAGAGAAGTTCCTTTAGCATTTGTTGTAAAGCTGGTTTAGTGGTGCTGAATTATCTTAGCTTTTGCTTGTCTGTAAAGGTTTTAATTTCTCCATCGAATCTGAATGAGATCGTTGCTGGGTAGAGTAATCTTGCTTGTAGGTTTTTCCCTTTCCTCACTTTAAATATGTCTTGCCACTCCTTTCTGGCTTGCAGAGTTTCTACTGAAAGATCAGCTGTTAACCTTATGGAGATTCCCTTGTATGTTATTTGTTGTTTTTCCCTTACTGCTTTTAATATTTTTTCTTTGTATTTACTTTTTGATAGTTTGATTAATATGTGTCTTGGCGTGTTTATCCTTGGATTTATCCTGTATGGGACTCTCTGTGCTTCCTAGGCTTGATTGACTATTTCCTTTCCCATATTAGGGAAGTTTTCAACTATAATCTCTTCAAATATTTTCTCAGTCCCTTTCTTTTTCTATTCTTCTTCTGGGACCCCTATAATTCTAATGTTAGTGTGTTTAATATTGTCCCAGAGGTCTCTGAGACTGTCCTCAATTCTTTTTTTTTTTTTTAAACATCTTTATTGAAGTATAATTGCTTTACAATGGTGTGTTAGCTTCTGCTTTATAACAAAGTGAATCAGTTATACATATACATATGTTCCCATATCTCTTCCCTCTTGCATCTCCCTCCCTCCCACCCTCCCTATCCCACCCCTCTAGGTGGTCACAAAGCACCGAGCTGATCTCCCTGTGCTATGCGGCTGCTTCCCACTAGCTATCTATTTTACAGTTGGTAGTGTATATATGTCCATGACACTCTCTCACCCTGTCACATCTCACCCCTCCCCCTCCCCATATCCTCAAGTCCATTCTCTAGTAGGTGTGTGTCTTTATTCCCATCTTGCCACTAGGTTCTTCATGACCTTTTTTTTTTTTCCTTAGATTCCATATATATGTGTTAGCATACTGTATTTGTTTTTCTCTTTCTGACTTACTTCACTCTGTATGACAGACTCTAACTCCATCCACCTCATTACAAACACCTCCATTTCATTTCTTTTTATGGCTGAGTAATATTCCATTGTATATATGTGCCACATCTTCTTTATCCATTCATCCGATGATGGACACCTAGGTTGCTTCCATGTCCTGGCTATTGTAAACAGAGCTGCAATGAATATTTTGGTACATGACTCTTTCTGAATTATGGTTTTCTCAGGGTATATGCCCAGTAGTGGGATTGCTGGGTCATATGGTAGTTCTATTTTTAGTTTTTTAAGGAACCTCCATACTGTTCTCCATAGTGGCTGTATCAATTTACATTCCCACCAACAGTGCAAGAGTGTTCCCTTTTCTCCACACCCTCTCCAGCATTTATTGTTTCTAGATTTTTTGATGATGGCCATTCTGACCGGTGTGAGATGATACCTCATTGTAGTTTTGATTTGCATTTCTCTAATGATTAATGATGTTGAGCATTCTTTCATGTGTCTGTTGGCAATCTGTATATCTTCTTTGGAGAAATGTCTATTTAGGTCTTCTGCCCATTTTTGGATTGGGTTGTTTGTTTTTTTGTTATTGAGCTGCATGAGCTGCTTGTAAATCTTGGAGATTAATCCTTTGTCAGTTGCTTCATTTGCAAATATTTTCTCCCATTCTGAGGGTTGTCTTTTGGTCTTGTTTATGGTTTCCTTTGCTGTGCAAAAGCTTTTAAGTTTCATTAGGTCCCATTTGTTTATTTTTGTTTTTATTTCCATTTCTCTAGGAGCTGGGTCAAAAAGAATCTTGCTGTGATTTATGTCGTAGAGTGTTCTGCCTATGTTTTCCTCTAAGAGTTTGATAGTGTCTGGCCTTACACTTAGGTCTTTAATCCATTTTGAGTTTCTTTTTGTGTATGGTGTCAGGAAGTGTTCTAATTTCATACTTTTACAGGTACTTGTCCAATTTTCCCAGCACTACTTATTGAAGAGGCTGTCTTTTCTCCACTGTATATGCTTGCCTCCTTTATCAAAGATAAGGTGACCATATGTGCGTGGGCTTATCTCTGGGCTTTCTATCCTGTTCCATTGATCTATATTTCTGTTTTTGTGCCAGTACCAAACTGTCTTGATTACTGTAGCTTTGTAATATAGTCTGAAGTCAGGGAGCCTGATTCCTCCAGCTCCATTTTTCTTTCTCATGATTGCTTTGGCTATTCGGGGTCTTTTGTGTTTCCATACAAATTGTGAAATTTTTTGTTCTAGTTCTGTGAAAAATGCCAGTGGTAGTTTGATAGGGATTGCATTGAATCTGTAGATTGCTTTGGGTAGTAGAGTCATTTTCACAATGTTGATTCTTCCAATCCAGGAACATGGTATATCTCTCCATCTATTTGTATCATCTTTAATTTCTTTCATCAGTGTCCTATAATTTTCTGCATACAGGTCTTTTGTCTCCTTAGGTAGGTTTATTCCTAGGTATTTTATTCTTTTTGTTGCAATGGTAAACGGGAGTGTTTTCTTAATTTCACTTTCAGATTTTTCATCATTAGTATACAGGAATGCAAGAGATTTCTGTGTATTATTTTTGTATCCTGCTACTTTACCAAATTCATTGATTAGCTCTAGTAGTTTTCTGGTAGCATCTTTTGGATTCTCTATGTATAGTATCATGTCATCTGCAAAGAGTGACAGCTTTACTTCTTCTTTTCCGATTTGGATTCCTTTTATTTCTTTTTCTTCTCTGATTGCTGTGGCTAACACTTCCAAAACTATGTTGAATAATAGTGGTGAGAGTGGGCAACCTTGTCTTGTTCCTGATCTTAGTGGAAATGGTTTCAGTTTTTCACCATTGAGGACAATGTTGGCTGTGGGTTTGTCATATACGGCCTTTATTATGTTGAGGAAAGTTCCCTCTATGCCTACTTTCTGCAGGACTTTTATCATAAATGGGTGTTGAATTTTGTCGAAAGCTTTCTCTGCATCTATTGAGATGATCATATGGTTTTTCTCCTTCAATTTGTTAATATGATGTATCACGTTGATTGATTTGTGTATATTGAAGAATCCTTGCATTCCTGGAATAAACCCCACTTGATCATGGTGTATAATCCTTTGAATGTGCTGTTGGATTCTGTTTGCTAGTATTTTGTTGAGGATTTTTGCATCTATGTTCATCAGTGATATTGGCCTGTAGTTTTCTTTCTTTGTGACATCTTTGTCTGGTTTTGGTATCAGGGTGATGGTGGCCTCGTAGAATGAGTTGGGGAGCGTTCCTCCCTCTGCAATATTTTCGAAGAGTTTGAGAAGGATAGGTGTTAGCTCTTCTCTAAATGTTTGATAGAATTCACCTGTGAAGCCATCTGGTCCTGGGCTTTTGTGTGTTGGAAGATTTTTAATCACAGTTTCAATTTCAGTGCTTGTGATTGATCTGTTCATATTTTCTATTTCTTCCTGGTTCAGTCTTGGCAGGTTGTGCATTTCTAAGAATCTGTCCATTTCTTCCAGGTTGTCCATTTTATTGGCATAGAGTTGCTTGTAGTAATCTCTCATGATCGTTTGTATTTCTGCAGTGTCAGTGGTTACTTCTCCTTTTTCATTTCTAATTCTATTAATTTGAGTCTTCTCCCTTTTTCTCTTGATGAGTCTGGCTAATGGTTTATCAATTTTGTTTATCTTCTCAAAGAAGCAGCTTTTAGTTTCATTGATTTTTGCTATTGTTTCCTTCATTTCTTTTTCATTTATTTCTGATCTGATCTTTATGATTTCTTTCCTTCTGCTAGCTTTGGGGTTTTTTTGTTCTTCTTTCTCTAATTGCTTTAGGTGCAAGGTTAGGTTGTTTATTTGAGATGTTTCCTGTTTCTTGATGTAGGCTTGTATTGCTATAAACTTCCCTCTTAGAACTGCTTTTGCTGCATCCCATAGGTTTTGGATCGTCGTGTCTCCATTGTCATTTGTCTCTAGGTATTTTTTGATTTCCCCTTTGATTTCTTCAGTGATCACTTCGTTATTAAGTAGTGTATTGTGTAGCCTCCATGTGTTTGTATTTTTTACAGATCTTTTCCTGTAATTGATATCTAGTCTCATAGCGTTGTGGTCGGAAAAGATACTTGATACGATTTCAATTTTCCTAAATTTACCAAGGCTTGATTTGTGACCCAAGATATGATCTATCCTGGAGAATGTTGCATGAGCACTTGAGAAAAATGTGTATTCTGTTTTTTTTGGGTGGAATGTCCTATAAATATCAATTAAGTCCATCTTGTTTAATGTATCATTTAAAGCTTGTGTTTTCTTATTTATTTTCATTTTGGATGATCTGTCCATTGGTGAAAGTGGGGTGTTAAAGTCCCCTACTATGATTGTGTTACTGTCGATTTCCCCTTTTATGGCTGTTAGTATGTGCCTTATGTATTGAGGTGCTCCTATGTTGGGTGCATAAATATTTACAATTGTTATACCTTCCTCTTGGATCGATCCCTTGATCATTATATAGTGTCCTTCTTTGTCTCTTGTAATAGTCTTTATTTTAAAGTCTATTTTGTCTGATATGAGAATTGCTACTCCAGCTTTCTTTTGATTTCCATTTGCATGGAATATCTTTTCCCTTCCCCTCACTTTCAGTCTGTATGTGTACCTAGGTCTGAAGTGGGTCTCTTGTAGACAGCATATATATGGGTCTTGTTTTTGTATCCATTCAGCCAGTCTGTGTCTTTTGTTGGGAGCATTTAATCCATTTACATTTAAGGTAATTATTGATACGTATGTTCCTATTCCCATTTTCTTAAATGTTTTGGGTTTGTTATTGTAGGTATTTTCCTTCTCTTGTGTTTCTTGCCTAGAGAAGTTCCGTTAGTATTTTTTGTAAAGCTGGTTTGGTGGTGCTGAACTCTCTCAGCTTTTGCTTGTCTGTAAAGGTTTTAATTTCTCCATCAAATCTGAATGAGATCCTTGCTGGGTAGAGTAATCTTGGTTGTAGGTTTTTCTCCTTCATCACTTTAAGTATATCCTGCCACTCCCTTCTGGCTTGCAGAGTTTCTGCTGAAAGATCAGCTGTTAACCTTATGGGGATGCCCTTGTGTGTTATTTGTTGTTTTTCCCTTGCTGCTTTTAATATGTTTTCTTTATATTTAATTTTTGAGAGTTTGATTAATATGTGTCTTGGTGTGTTTCTCCTTGGATTTACCCTTTATGGGACTCTCTGTGCTTCCAGGACTTGATTAACTATTTCCTTTCCCATATTAGGGAAGTTTTCAACTATAATCTCTTCAAATATTTTCTCAGTCCCTTTCTTTTTCTCTTCTTCTTCTGGGACCCCTATAATTCGAATGTTGGTGCGTTTAATGTTGTCCCAGAGGTCTCTGAGACTGTCCTCAGTTCTTTTCATTCTTTGTTCTTTATTCTGCTCTGCAGTAGTTATTTCCACCATTTTATCTTCCAGGTCACTTATCCGTTCTTCTGCCTCAGTTATTCTGCTATTGATCCCATCTAGAGTGATTTTAATTTCATTTATTGTGCTTTTCATCATTGCTTGGTTCCTCTTTAGTTCTTCTACGTCCTTGTTAAATGTTTCTTGCATTTTGTCTATTCCATTTCCAAGATTTTGGATCATCCTTACTATCATTATTCGGAATTCTTTTTCAGGTAGACTACCTATTTCCTCTTCATTTGTTAGGTCTGGTGTGTTTTGACCCTGCTCCTTCATCTGCTGTGTGTTTTTCTGTCTTCTCATTTTGCTTATGTTACTGTGTTTGGGGTCTCCTTTTCACAGGCTGCAGGTTCGTAGTTCCCGTTGTTTTTGGTATCTGTCCCCAGTGGCTAAGGTTGGTTCAGTGGGTTGTGTAGGTTTCCTGGTGGAGGGAACTAGTGCCTGTGTTCTGGTGGATGAGGCTGGATCTTGTCTTTCTGGTGGGCTCGTCCACGTCTGGTGGTGTGTTTTGGGGTGTCTGTGGCCTTATTATGATTTTAGGCAGCCTCTCTGTTAATGGATGGGGCTGTGTTCCTGTCTTGCTAGTTGTTTGGCATAGGGTGTCCAGCACTGTAGCTTGCTGGTCATTGAGTGAAGCTGGGTCTTGATGTTGAGATGGAGATCTCTGAGAGATTTTCGCCATTTGGTATTACGTGGAGCTGGGAGGTCTCTTGTGGACCAGTGTCCTGAAGTTGGCTCTCCCACCTCAGAGGCACAGCCCTGATGCCTGGCTGGAGCACCAAGAGCCTTTCATCCACACGGCTCAGAATAAAAGGGAGAAAAAATGGAAAGAAAGAAAGAGGATAAAATAAAATAAAATACAGCAATTATAATAAAAATAAGAAAAAAATTATTAAGAATAAATTTATTAAGAAAAAAAATTTTTTTTAATTTTTAAAAATAGATGTATTAATTTTTTATACTAAGAATAAGAAAAAAATTATTAAGAAAAAATTTATTAAGAAAAAAAATTTTTTAATATTTTAAAATAAAAAATATGAAAAAACTTATTAAAAATTTTTTTAAATTTTTTAAAAATAGAAAATAAGGAAAAAATTATTAAGAAAATATTTATTAGGGAAAAAAAATTTTTTTAAGTAAAAAAAAACAAAAAACAAAAAAAACCGGACGGACCTAACCCTAGGACTAACGGTGAGAGCAAAGCTATACAGGCAAAATCTCACCCAGAAGCATACACATATACACTCACAAAAAAAGGAAAAGGGGAAAAGTTAATATATCCTGCTCCCAAAGTCCACCTCCTAAATTTGGGATGATTCGTTGTCTATTCAGGTATTCAACAGATGCAGGCACATCAAGTTGTTTGTGGAGCTTTAATCCACTGCTTCTGAGGCTGCTGGGAGAGATTTCCCTTTCTCTTCTTTGTTCGTACAGCTCCCGGGGTTCAGCTTTGGATTTGGACCCGACTCTGCATGTAGGTCGCCTGAGGGCATCTGTTCCCCGCCCAGACAGAACGGGGTTAAAGGAGCAGCTGATTCGGGGGCTCTGGCTCACTCAGGCCGGGGGGAGGGAGCGGTACGGAGGAGGCGGGGCGAGCCTGCGGCGGCAGAAGCCGGCGTGACGTTGCAGCAGCCTGAGGCGCGCCGTGCGCTCTCCCGGGGAAGTTGTCCCCTGATCACGGGAGCCTGGCCGTGGCGGGCTGCACAGGCTCCCGGGAGGGGCGGTGTGGAGAATGACCTGTGCTCGCCCACAGGCTTTTTGGTGGCGGCAGCAGCAGCCTTAGCGTCTCATGCCCGTCTCTGGGGTCCGCGCTGATAGCCGCGGCTCGCGCCTGTCTCTGGAGTTCGTTTAAGTGGCGCTCTGAATCCCCTCTCCTTGCACGCCGCGAAACAAAGAGGCAAGAAAAAGTCTCTTGCCTCTTCGGCAGCTGCAGACTTTTTCTCGGGCACCCTCCCGGCTAGTTGTGGTGCGCTAGCCCCTTCAGGCTGTGTTCACGCAGCCAACCCCAGTCCTCTCCCTGGGATCCGACCGAAGCCCACGCCTCAGCTCCCAGCCCCCGCCCGCCGCGGCGGGGGAGCAGACAAGCCTCTCGGGCTGGTGAGTGCTGCTCGGCGCCGAGCCTCTGTGCGGGAATCTCTCCGTTTTTCCCTCTGCGTCCCTGTTGCTGTGGGATCCGCGCTGATAGCCGCGGCTCGCGCCCGTCTCTGGAGCTCGTTTAGGCGGCGCTCTGAATCCCCTCTCCTTGCGCGCCGCGAAACAAAGAGGCAAGAAAAAGTCTCTTGCCTCTTCGGCAGCTGCAGTCTTTTTCCCGGACTCCCTCCCGGCTAGCACCGAAGCCCGAGCCTCAGCTCCCAGCCCTCGCCCGCCCCGGCGGCTGAGCAGACAAGCCTCTCGGGCTGGTGAGTGCTGCTCGGCGCCGAGCCTCTGTGCGGGAATCTCTCCGTTTTTCCCTCTGCGTCCCTGTTGCTGTGGGATCCGCGCTGATAGCCGCGGCTTGTGCCCGTCTCTGGAGATCGTTTAGGCGGCGCTCTGAATCCCCTCTCCTTGCGCGCCGCGAAACAAAGAGGCAAGAAAAAGTCTCTTGCCTCTTCGGCAGCTGCAGTCTTTTTCCCGGACTCCCTCCCGGCTAGCACCGAAGCCCGAGCCCCAGCTCCCAGCCCCCGCCCGCCCCAGCGGCTGAGCAGACAAGCCTCTCGGGCTGGTGAGTGCTGGTCGGCACCGCTCCTCTGTGCGGGAATCTCCGCTTTGCCCTCCGCACCAATGTGGCTGCGCTCTCCTCCGTGGCTCTGAAGCTTCCCCCCTCTGCTACCCGCAGTCTCTGCCCATGAAGGGGCTTCCTAGTGTGTGGAAACCTTTCCTCCTTCACAGCTCCCTCCCACTGGTGCAGGTCCCGTCCCTATTCTTTTGTCTCTGTTATTTCTTTTTTCTTTTGCCCTACCCAAGTACGTGGGGATTTTCTTGCCTTTTGGGAGGTCTGACGTCTTCTGCCAGCGTTCAGTGGGTGTTCTGTAGGAGCAGTTCCACGTGTAGATGTATTTCTCATGTATCTGTGGGGAGGAAGGTGATCTCCGCGTCTTACTCTTCCGCCATCTTGCCCCCTTTTCCTCAATTCTTTTCATTCTTTTTTCTTCATTCTTCTCTGCAGTAGTTAGTTCCACTATTTTATCTTCCAGGTCACTTATCCGTTCTTCTGCCTCAGATATTCTGCTATTGATTCCTTCTAGAAAAATTTTAATTTCATTTATTGTGTTGTTCATCATTGTTTGTTTGCTCTTTAGTTCTTCGAGGTCCTAGTTAAATGTTTCTTGTATTTTCTCCATTCTCTTACCAAGATTTTGGATCATCTTTACTATCATTACTCTGAATTCTTTTTCAGGTAGACTACCTATTTCCTCTTCATTTGTTTAGTCTGGTCGGTTTTTACATTGCTCCTTCATCTGCTGTGTGTTTCTCTGTCTTTTCATTTTGCTTAACTTACTGTGTTTGGGGTCTCCTTTTTAAAGGCTGCAGGTTCGTAGTTCCTGTTGTTTTGCATGTCTGCCCCCAGTGGCTAAGGATGGTTCAGTTGGTTGTGTAGGCTTCCTTGTGGAGAGGACTGGTGCCTGTGTTATGGTGGATGAGGCTGGGTCTTGTCTTTCTGGTGGACAGGTCCGTGTCTGGTGGTGTGTTTTGGTGTGATTGTGACCTTATTATGATTTTAGGCAGCCTCTCTGCTAATGGGTGGTGTTGTGTTCCTGTCTTGCTAGTTGTGTGGCGTAGTGTGTCCAGCACTGTAGCTTGCTTGTCGTCATGTGGAGCTGGGTCTTAGCGTTGAGATGGAGTTCTCTGGGAGAGCTTTTGCCATTTGATAGTACATGGAGCCAGAGGCCACTGGTGGCCCAATGTCCTGAACTTGGCTCTCCCACCTCAGAGGCACAGGCCTGACACCTAGCCGGAACACCAAGATCCTGTCAGCCACACGGCTCAGAAGCAAAGGGAGAAATAAATAAATACATAAGTAAATAAATAAAATAAAAAGTTATTAAAATAAAAAATTTAAAAATTATTAAAAATAAAAAAATAAAAGTAATTTTTAAAAAAAACTGACAGACAGAACCCTAGGACACAGGGTAAAAGCAAAGTTATACAGACACACAAAGAAGCACAAAGCACACAAAATCACACAAAGAAGCATACACATACACACTCACAAAAAGAGAAAAAGGAAAAAAAAATATGTATATGTATATTAAAAAAAAGGGAAGAGAGCAACAAAATCAATCAACTAATATACCAATGATAATAAACTCTAAATACTTAACTAAGTTAAACATAAAACCAGAAACAAATTAGATGCAGAAAGTGAACCCCAAGTCCACAGTTGCTCCCAAAGTCCACCGCCTCAGTTTTGGGATGATTCGTTGTGTATTCAGGTATTCCAAAGATGCAGGGTACATCAAGTTGACTGTGTAGATTTAATCTGCTCCTCCTGAGGCTGCTGGGAGAGATTTCCCTTTCTCGTCTTTGTTCGCACAGCTCCTGGTGTTCAGCTTTGGATTTGGCCCTGTCTCTGCGTGTAGGTTGCCTGAGGGTGTCTGTTCCCGCACAGACAGGATGGGGTTAAAGGTGCAACTGATTAGGGGGATCTGGCTCACTCAGGCCAGGGGGAGGGAGGGGTATGGAATGCGGGGCGAGCCTGCGGTAGTGGAGGCTAGCGTGACATTGCAACAGCCTGGGGCGTGCCGTGTGTTCTCCTGGGGAAGTTGTCCCTGGATCACAGGACCCTGGCAGTGGTGGGCTGCACAGGCTCCTGGGAGGGGAGGTGTGGATAGTGACCTGTGCTTGCACACAGGCTTCTTGGTGGCTGCAACAGCAGCCTTAGGGTCTCATGCCCATCTCTGGGGTCTGCGCTGATAGCCGCAGCTCATGCCCATCTCTGGAGCTCGTTTAGGCAGTGCTCTGAATCCCCTCTCCTGGTGCACCCCAAAGCAATGCTCTCTTGCCTCTTAGGCAGTTCCAGACTTTTTCCCCAACTCCCTCCTGGCAAGGCTTGCTGTGGTGCACTAGCCCCCTTCAGGCTGTGTTCACGCAGCCAACCCCAGTCCTCTCCCTGGGGTCTGACCTCTGAAGCTGGAGCCTCAGCTTCCAGCCCCCACCCACCCCAGCGGGTGAGCAGACAAGCCTCTCAGGCTGGTGAGTACTGGTTGGCACTGATCCTCTGTGTGGGAATCTCTTCGCTTTGCCCCCTGCACCCGTGTTGCTGCGCTCTCCTCCATGGCTCCGAAGCTTCCCCCCTGCCACCCACTGTCTCCTCCAGTGAAGGGGCTTCCTAGTGTGTGGAAACTTTTCCCCCTTCAGAGCCCCCTCCCAGAGGTGCTGGTCCTGTCCCTATTCTTTTGTCTCTTTTTTCTTTTTTCTTTTGCCCTACCCAGGTACGTGGGGAGTTTCTTGCCTTTTGGGAAGTCTGAGGTCTTCTGTCAGCATTCAGTAGGTGTTCTGTAGGAGTTGTTCCACATGTAGATATATTTCTGATGTATTTGTGGGGAGGAAGGTGATCTCCATGTCTTACTCCTCGGCCATCTTGGAGGTCTCTCCAGATATGACCTTTATTACGTTGAGGTATGTTCCCTCTGTTCCTACTTTGTTGAGAGTTTTTATAATAAATGAATGTTGAATTTTGTCAAAAGCTTTTTCTGCATCTATTGAAATGATTATATCATTTTTAAAATTTTCAGTTTGTTAATCTTGAGTATCACATTGATTGATTTGTGAATATTGAACTATCCTTGCATCCCTGGGATAAATCCGACCTGATCATGGTGTATGTTCCCTTTAAGGCATTGTTGAATTTGATTGCTATTATTTTGTTGAGGATGATTACATCTACCTTATCAGTGATATTGGCTGGTAATTTTCTTTTTTTGTGATGTCTTTGTCTGGTTTTGGTATCAGAGTGATGGTGGCCTTGTAGAATGAGTTCAGAAACATTACTTCCTCTTCAATTTTTTGGAGTAGTTTGAGAAGGATAGGTTTTAACTGTTCTCTAAATGTTTGGTAGAATTCACCTGTGAAGCCATCTGGTCCTGGACTTTTGCTTGTTGGGATGTTTTGAAATTACTGATTCAATTTCACTACTGGTAATTGGTCTGTTCATATTTTTTATTTCTTCCTTGTTCAGTTTTGGGAGATTGTACATTTCTAGGAATTTGTACATTTCTACTAGGTTGTCTCTTTTATTGGCATATAGTTGTTTGTAGTAATTTCTCATGATCCTTTATATTTCTGTGGTGTTGGTTGTAACTTCTCCTTTTTTCATTTCTGATTTTATTGATTTGGGCCCTCTCTCTTTTTTTCCTGCTGATTCTGGCTAAAGGTTTTTCAATTTTGTTATCTTTTCAAAGAACCAGCTCTTAATTCCATTGATCTTTTCTATTGTCTCTCTAGTCTAGATTTCATTTATTTCTGCTCTGATCTTTTTTTTACTTCTTTCCTTCTACTAAAGGAAAAGCGTTTGTTCTTTTTTCTAGTTCCTTTAGATATAAGATTAGGTTGTTTATTTGAAACTTTTCTTGTTTCCTGAGGTAGACTTGAATTGCTAGAAACTTTCCTTTTAGAACTGCTTTGGCTATGTACCATAGATTTTGGGTCATTGTGTTTTCATTTTCACTTGTCTCCAGGTGTTTCTTTGTTTCTTCTTTGATTTCTTCAGTGACCCATTTGTTGTTTAGTAGCATATTGTTTAGCCTCCATTTGTTTGTGTTTTCTGCAGTTTTTTTCCTTGTAGTTGATTTCTAGTCTCATAGCATTGTGGTTAGAAAAGATGCTTGATATGATTTCATTTTTCTTAAATTTATTGAGACTTGTTTTGTGGCCTAGCATGGGATCTCTCTTGGAGACTGTTCCATGTGCACTTGAAAATAATGTGTATTCTTCTGCTTTTGGATTGGATGGTCTATATATATCTATTAAGGCCATTTTGTCTACTGTGTCATTTATAGCCAGTGTTTCCTTATTGATTTTCTGTCTGGATGATCTGTCTATTGATGTAAGTCGGTGTTAATGTTCCCTACTATTATGTGGTACTGTCAATTTCTCCCTTTATATCTGTTGGTATTTGCTTCATGTATTTAGATGCTCCTGTGTTGAGTGCATATATATTTACAATTGTTATATCTTCTTGGATTAATCCCTTGATCATTATGTAGTGTCCTTGTTTGTCTCTTGTAACAGTCTTTGTTTTAAAGTCTCTTTTGTCTGATAATAAGTATTACTACTCTGGCTTTTTTGTTGTTGTTTTTTCCATTCACATGGAATACATTTTTTTTCTATCCTCTCATTTTCAGTTGTGTATGCCTTTAAATTTGAAGTGAGTCTTTTGTAGGCAGCATGTATATGTGTCTTTTTTTGTGTCCATTCAGCCATTCTGTCTTTTGATTGGAGCATTCAGTCCATTTACATTTAAAGTAATTATTGATAGGTATGTATTTATTGCCATTTTGCTAATGGTTTTGGGGTTGTTTTTGTAGTTCATTTGTGTTCATTTCTTCTTTTGCTCTCTTCCCTTTGATTTGGTGGCTATCTTTAGTGTTATGTTTGGATTCCTTTCTCTTTTGTGTGTATGTATATATTATAGATTTTTGGTTTGTGGTTACCATGAGGTTTATATATAGCAATATAAATATATATATATAATTATTATACCTTGTTTATCCCTTAAGTCTGAATACAATTTAACAACACTGCATATTTACTCCCCATCCCAAAAACGTTTAATGTTTTTGACATCATATTTTACATTTTTTTGTTTTGTGTATTCCTTAACTACTTATTGTTGATAAGGATGATTTTACTACTTTCGTATTTTCACCTTCTTAGTAACTTTATACGTGGTTGACCTACTACATCTACTGTATATTTGCCTTTACCAATGAGATTTTTCTTTTTGTAATTTTCATATTTATAGGTGTAACCTTTTCTTTACCACTTAGGAAAGTCCCTCTCACATTTCTTGTACAGCCGGTTTCATGGTGCTGAACTATTTTTGCTTTTGCTTGGCTGTAAAACTCTTAATCTCTCCTTTAAATCTGAATGGTAACCTTGCTGGGTAGAGTATTCTTGGTTGTATGTTTTCCCTTTCAATTTTAATTATATCATGCCACTCCCTTCTGGCCTGCAGAGTTTTTGCTAAAAATTCAGCTGAGAGTCTTATGTGGGTTCCCTTGTATGTAACTAGTTGCTTTTCCTCTCTGCTTTTGATATTCTCTCTGTATATTTAATTTTTGCCATTTTATTTACTGTGTTTCTTTGGTGTGGACCTCTTTAGGTTGATCCTAGTTGGGACTCTTTGTGCTTCCTGGACCTGGATGTCTGTTTCCTTTCCTAGATTAGGGAAGTTTTCAGCTATTATGTCTTAAATATGTTTTCTGACCCCTCTTTTCCTTCAGGGCCCCCTATAATGTGAATGTTAGTACACTTGATATTGTCCCAGAGGTCTCTTAAACTGCCCTCATTTCTTTTTATTCTTGTTTTCTTTTTTCTGTTCATCTTCAGTAATTTCCACTACTCTGTCCTCTGGCTCACCGATTCGTTCCTCTGGATCATTTTATCTACTGTTGATTCCTTCTAGTGTATTTTTAATTTCAGTAATTGTGTTCTTTAGCTCTGTTTGGTTCTTCTTTATATTTTCTAACTCTTTGTTAAAACTTCTAACTTCTCATACTGTTCATCCATTCTTTTCCCAAGTTTTTTGATCATCTTTGTGATCATTACCTTGCACTCTTTATCAGGTAGGTTACCTATCAACTCTACACTTAGTTCTTCTGGGGTTTTATCTGGTTCTTTTGTTTGGAAAATGTTCCACTGTCTCCTCATTTTTCCTAATTTTCTGTTTTTATTTCTATGTGTCTGGTCAGTTGGTTATGTTTCCTTGGAGCGTGTTCTTATGTAGGACACGTCCTATGCATCCCAGTACCATGCTCCCCTCTGATCACTAGAGCTACTTGCCCCCTATGTGGTCTGCATAGATTCTTCAGTTGTGGCGGGCTGACTACTCTGGGTGGTCTGGTAGGTGTGGCTGGCCCCTGGTCCAGTTGATTGCCAGATCCTGCTCTGTGTGGAGCTTGCTAGCCACTGGTTGGTGGGACCAGGTCACAATGTGCCTGACTGCTGAACCACATAGGGTCCTATGGCTTGTGCTGGCTCACTGGTGGGCAAGCCAGGTTCTGGGGTGTGTTGTGGGGTTGCAGTTTCCCAGGTTGGCCTGATGGTTGAAGCTGGTTTCTGACTCAGCTGGCTGGGGTTCCAGGATGTCCCAAAGCGGGTACTGGCCCATTGGTAAGGGGGTTGGATCCCAGGGCAGCTGGCTGAGGAGTCCAAAGTATTTTAGAGCTGGTGTTGGCCTGATAGTGGGCAGGGCCAGGGCCCAGTGTGTCCCAGGGTTAGGGCCAGCTCACTGGTGATGGAGCTGGGTCTGGGGTCTCTGGTTGTATGGCTTTAGGGGTTCTTTCTGAAGCTTATGTCAGCCTGCTGGTGGGTGAGGCTGCATCCTAGGTCCACTCTCTGACAGGCCCAAAGTCTCCCAGAGATGAAATTGGCCACTGGTGGTCAGGGCCAGAGCCTGGAGGGTACCACGGCTGGTGCCAGCCTGCTGGTGTTGGCTGGGTCCTGCCACAGCAGGCTACAGGGCTGCAGTGGTCCTGGGGCTGGTGTCTGCCCACTGGCGGGCAGTGCTGGGGCCCAGGGTCTCTGTATGTAGTGCATTGGGATACCAGGGTCTGGCACCCATGCACTGATGTTTGGGGCTGGGTCCTTGGCCCTCTGGTGGATGGAGCCATGTCCAGGGGTGACTTCAGGCTCTGGGGGTCTGAAGCCAGCCTGCCTGCTGGTGAGTGTGGTTGTGTCCCTGCCTGGCTAATTGCTTGGCCAAAGGGATCCCAGTACTGGTGTCTACAGGCTGGTGGGATGGGCCAAGGCTGGGTCCCAAGGCTAGTAAGGTACAAGGAGGATTCCGAAATGGCAGCGGTGTCTGTGTCCGCAGGATGACATCCAGTTGCTTCCTGTTTCTCTGGGAAACTCTCCAAGATCAGCAAGTGGGTCTGACCCAGGCTCCTTTCAAATTACTGCTTCTTCCCTGAGTCCCAGAGCATGTGAGATTTTGTGTACTTCCTTTGAGAGTGGAGTCCCTATTTCACACAGTACTTAGGCTCTCCAGAAAGTAAGCCCTGCTGGCCTTCAAAGTCAAACATCCTGGGGGCTTGTCTTCCTGGTGTAGGTCCCCTGGGTGTAGGAGCTCAATGTGGGGCTCAGACCCCTTACTCCTCAGGGAGAACCTCCAAAATTGTAATTATTCTCCCATTTGTGGGTCACCAACCTGAAGTTATATATCTTGACTATACCATGTGACTCTGCCCCTCTTACCCATCTCATTTGGTTCCTTCTTTATAGCTTTAGTTGTAGAAGAGCTTTTCTAATAGATTCCAATCTTTCTCACCAATGATTACTCTTGGAGTAGTTGTAATTTTGGTGGGCCCATGAGAGGAGGTGACCCCAGGGTCTTCCTACTCCACCATCTTTCCAAGAGTCAGGATTGTACTTTTTAACAAAGGATTTGTACATAGGCGTTCTGCCTGGGGTTCTACTTTCTGGGGTACCCAGGTTAAGACACGATTACAAAGAGAATGTCTTCATACTATTATTATCCACATAAAGACATTCTTAAACTGCTCTGTTGCTACTTGCGGATCTTAATAAGCTAGAAGTTGACATAGTCTCCAGTCACCCCTCTCTGGCTACTTGGAGAATGGTGGGAAATATGTAGAAGGGAGCATGAGAAAAAATCAAGGTAAAATCTGATGCTGGCATAATCTTTCCTTAGTTGGCATCACCTTTCAGGTGTAGCCACCACTGTGTGTATATTTTCTTGAATTCTTTTTTCTTTCTTGTCTCGTTTTCATAAAACAAACACAAAATCAGCTAAAACTAAAATGCTTTTGTTAAGACATAGTAACATCTTCCTCAGTGTCTTAGGATATCACAAAACCACAGATCCTCAGGTCACTATATTTGGCTTCCTTTCTTGTTGATGCCTAAAGGACATGGAAAATATTTGAGGATTAAAAATACTCAGCCAACTACATATGACAAATGAGCCCAAATGCCAGTCTCCAGAAGCAGCAAACATAATGGTGTGGTGTCACCAAGATTAGAGACAAACCTCGATCTTCATTAGAATCAGCCAAACTAAAACTCTGAGAATAGATTACAGTTCAGTACCAACACCCTAAAAATATTGGAAGCTTCCTGCATGCTGTGACTGGAGTCATCAAAATCTGTTTGTCCTCTAAACTCTATTTCACTGACTTGCTAAGTTTCTTGAAATTCTCCAGGGTTGCTTCTTTAGTTTAATACAGATCTGCAGAAGACCTTGTTAAAATTGCAATGTGTTATATTGTTGATCATATTAGAATAGATTTGTTTACCAGTTTACGAGAGAACTTAACTCTAAAGAAATAGTACACAGGAAAAGAAAATTTTCTGGGAAAAAGATTTGATAAAGATTCCAGAAAATCTGGAAAGTGAGATGGCAGTGAGTAGATTAGAATAGGCTAAATTGGTGTAACAAATAGACCCCCAAAGCTTAGCAGCATCAGAACAAAGAGCATTCCTTGCTTACAAAATAGTTCACATTGCTCTACAGTCTTCCAGGGTCCTGGGCTGACAGTGGCAACGCCATCTTTACCATGTGGCTTCAAAGGTTAACCCTGAGGGTTGCATCCCAATTGGGCAGAAAAGGAAAACAGCAGAGGGAAGCACACTTGGGGGGGGGTCATGAGCCAGGTTTTAAGTTATACTGCTTCCTACCCTCACTGGGCAGAAGCTAATCACATGGCTCCACCCAACCTCAGGGAGGCTGGACACTGTGGTCTAGCCGAGCGCTCAGGACGTTGAGGAAAATAGGTTTTGGTGAACAGTTAACAACCTACAAGGAGAGAGGCCTGAGTGGGGCTTGGTTTCCAAGGTCAGGTGTTTTTGAGGCAACTAGAGTAACCTGGGGAAATTGGATGGAAAGTATGGAAGTTGAATATTAGCTATCTATTGTTCTGTAACAAATTACTACAAAACGCAAAGGCTTAAAACAACCGTAAAATTTGTTTATTGTTTCTGTGGATCAGGAATTCTGGCCCCAGTTGGCTAGGCAGTTCTGGCTTAGGGTTTCCCATGAGGTTCATTCAGAAATTGATTGGGGCCATAGTCATCTGCAGGCTCAGCTGGGATTGGAGGATCCACTTCCGAGGTGGCTCACCCGCATGGCTGCCAAGTTGGTGCTGGCTGTTGGTGGGAGGATTCAGTTCCTCTTCACAGGAGCCTCTCCACAGGGCCCATTGATTGTCTTCATGATATCATCGCAGGCTTCCTCCAGAAAGAATGAGCTAAAAGAACATTGCCTTTGATGACCTAGCCTAGGAAGTCACCTCTGCCATATTCTTTTGGTCACACAGACCACTCATGATTCAATATGGGAAGATATGCATAAAAGCATGAATATTGGGAGGCAAAGATCTTAGGGGGCAATCTGGGATGCTGGCAAAAATCAACTTGAAATAATCCACAGTCAACTATCCTATCCATTAATTAGCACCTCACTGATGAACTGTATATATTAGCTGCACACACTAAAAGCAGACTAAATCAACCTGATTCATAGCCTGTATATTCACATTTCTTTGGTATCAATCACTTGACACCTGAAACAAATCACGTAACAGTCTTTGAAGTAAGCATCAGGAAAGGTTTCCTTGCTCTCTGTTTTAAGTTCTCATTCTCACTCTCCAATGAACTTACTACACCATCATAGCTCTCCTAACGTGTCCCTAACCACTTACCCAGAAACATACTTCTTAGATTTTAATCTGGAAGCCTCATATTTGTAATTCCCAGGATTCTTTCTCCTGTAATCCCCATACATCATTAAGAACTTAAACTAAGAAATAAAGGAAATAGAGAGCAAGTCTTGTCTTTCTGTTTTCTCCCTGGAGTTTTTATTATGAAAAATCTGGACTTTCTAAGAGGAAAACTGACACCTGAGGAGCTGATTTACCCTGACTGTGGTCAGGTGCTGGATTTCCTAACAATATGGCTTTGTTGTGTTTAGTGTTGGTTATACCCCTTGCATGTAGAGTGATTAACTAGGAATAAATAAGATCCAACATTGGCATGGTGCCCAGTGACAGTAACTCAATCTAGTACCATATAGGATATATCCAGTCACAAGCAAGCTCAAAAACAGTCTGCCAAGAAGAAAAATAAACTTTATGCATCTCAAAATGCTAATTTGTAGCTGATAACCTGAACTTTCTGAATCTCTGGATGCATTGAAACTTTTTTTTATCTCTGGACCTACATATGGGGAGGTGCTTTAAGACCAGTGGTACCTGGATAAATTAATGAAGCAGGAAGAATTTTACCCTCTTTCCACCAGTTGATCCACCTTAGCAAGATAATGTTTCCCAGAATTCAGTAAATTGAAGGTATGAAAGCATAACTCTGGTAAACAAAAGAGTAATCCATAAACAAAGCATGGACAATAGGAGAAACCACTATGACATCAAACCTGACAGGCTTAGCTGCCAGGCAGTCCACTGAGGCCTCCGGGAGATTACCTTTTCTGCCCCTTTCTGGACATGGATGTGGACATGAATGTCTGTGGGTGGCATCTCCTGAGTCTTTCAGACACTTGGTGGTGGCAACTTATTATCATTGCCCTAATACCATTTTCACAGTAGAAAATACTCTTGGTGTTATTTATATTGCTTGGGTAGATAAAAGGGAATATTTCTGAAACTATAAGTGATGACCACGCAACGTGAGAGTGATGAATGTGTAGTGCAGAAAGGGATGCTTCTCTCAGAGGCCTCTGCGCCTGAACTTCAGAAAATGGAAACCGCCTAAAGAGAAACTCAGATTGTCATCCTTTTTTTTTTTGCTGATAAGAAGAAAAATATTTATCAAATCTGGATCAAATTAAAGTTGTTGCTTCTTCAAAGAAAACACTGAGTCAAAATACTTAGGTTTCCCTTTTGAGTTTAGGATTATTTGCTAAGAATAATGTCTCCATCATAACCTTTCCTTCAAGTATAAAAATGATGTTTCCTGAAAGCTACAGGGTCTTTTCTTTAGTGCTTACCTCCAGCACGATTTACTTTTCTGGTCATTTCTAATTGAATAGAACTCACATAAATATATCTTTAGAATTTCCTAGTGTTGTTCATATGTAAATATATGTAAATTTGATTTATATGCTCTCAAAAATGTATTTAGCAGATGGTAAAGGAAACCAACTTTTAAGATATTAGGTTCCTCCTGAAACTAAAAATTAAGATTTACATTCCCTTGACAAACTGGACTATAGCAATGTTTAACTGTTTAACTATTACCATTGTATAATTTCAGCAATTTCTTTAGGAGTATATTTGGAAAATGGCAGGGTAGACAATAGTAAATGTAAATTTGATACCCTCCCTTGAAAGTTTTTTTTTTTAACCCCAACATTTAGCCACCAGCATATTGTAAATTGGTTTTAAAAAACTTCTTTGGAATAAGGTAAATCCTTATTCCAAAGTTTTGGAATTTTGTAATTGGGTAATTACAGGATGTCTGATTTCTTCTAGTCCTTGACTATTAGGACAAAAGAATGGGAGTAGTTTCCTTGATGTACTCAGGATAAAGTTTCAAAACAAAGAGCAACAGAATCTGTCAGAAACAATTTGCTCTCTTATCTCTGTAGACTGTAAAAGATACCTGAATCAGACTTATGATGTCTAAACCACAGAAAGAACCCCTGTACTTTTCCAAACGTGCCACCCTATCTCTCAATTTTCTCATCTTTTCCTTTGCACATGTAACTCTTCCCTTGCCTAGAACACAGAGGCTCTGCTGGTTTCCATGGTTAGCCACTGCTGGTCCTATCAAACTAGATGGTATCTCCCCTGAGTGGTTTATACACTTGCACACCACTTAGCATATGTCTCCATGACAGCAATTATCCTTTGGGGTTTTCTTTGTTTTCATGGTCTTCCCCACAAGACTGAAAGATCACTGAGGGCAGGAATTGTCAGCAGAGAATTTTGAGTGCCCAAGCTCAACTCAGCACAGCAGGTAGCATGCAATCAATACCACTGGATGAAGAAATAAATAGACACATTTTATATTCTCCAAGGGTGCTTTATTAGGTTACCTCTGTTCAAGAAATGGAATTTTGGAATTTTATAAGAGTTTCTTCATATATTGCTTTTTTTTCTTTCTTCCAGTTTTATTGAGATATAATTGACATACAGCACTCTATAAGTTTAAGGTGTACAGAATAATAATTTGACTTACATATATCATGAAATAATTACCACAATAAATTTACTTAATGTCAATCATCTCATATAGATACAAGATTAAAGAAATAGAAAAATTTTTTTTCCTTGTGGTGAGAACTCTTAGGATTTAACCTCTTAACAATTTTCATATATAAATACAGCAGTGTTAATTACATTTATCATGTTGTATATTATATTCCTAGTATTTATTTATCTTATAACTGGAAGTTTATAACTTTTGACTACTTTCATCAAATTCCCCATCTCCCCACCCCCTTCCTCTGGTAACCAGAAAGCTGATCTCTTTTTCGATGAGTTTGTTTATTTGGTTTTGAAGTATAATCGACAGCATTATGTTAGTTCCTGGTGCAGAACAGAGTGATTTTAAATTTCTATACATTTCAAAATGATCACAACAGTACGTCTAGTTACTATCTTTCAGCATACAAAGATATTACATAATTATTGACTAAATTTCCCACACTGAACATTTCACCTGTGAGTCATTTATTTTGTAACTGGAAGTTTAAAACTCAAAATCTCCCTCACCTACTTTTCTTCTCCCTGTAAACCCCCTCCCCTCTGGCAACCACTTGTTTGTTCTCTGTATCTATAACTCTGTTTTTGTTTTGTTATGTTTATTCATTTGTTTTGTTTTCTAGATTACACATATAAGTGAAATCATATGGTATTTGTCTATCTCTCTCTGATTTATTTCACTTAGCATAATACCCTCTAGGTCGATCCATGTCGTTGCAAATGGCCAGATTTCATTCTTTTATATGACTGAGTAGTATTCCATTGTATATGTGTACCACATCTTTATCCATTCATTTGTTGATGGGCACTTATGTCGGTTCCATACCTTGGCTATTGTAAATAATGCTGTAATGAACACAGGGGTGCATATATGTTTTCTAATTAGTGTTTTCATTTTCTTCAGATAAATACCCAAGAGTGGAACTGCTGGATCATATTGTAGTTCTATTTTTAGTTTTTTGAGGAAGCTCCATACTGTTTTCCTTAGAGGCTGTACCAATTTATATTCCCACCAACAATGTACAGGTGTTCCCTTTTCTACACATCCTCACCAACATTTGTTATTTGTTGTCTTTTTGATGATAGCCATTCTGACAGGTGTGAGGTAATATCTCATTGTGATTTAGTTTGCATTTCCCTGATGATTAGCGATGTTGAACATCTTTTCATGTGCCTGTTGGTCATCTGTATGTCTTCTTTGGAAAAATATCTATTCAGGATCTCTGCCCATTTAAAAATTTTTTAATCAAGTTGTTGTTGTTGTTTTTTTTTTTTTTGATGTTGAGTTGTATGAGTTCTTTATATATTTTGGATATTGATGCTTCATTGCATTTATTGTTGACAAATATCTCGTCCCATTCAGTAAGCAGCCTTTCCATTTTGTTTATGGTTTCCTTCACGGTGTAAAACTTTTAAGTTTGATATAGACCCTTTCTTTATTTTACTTCTGTTTCCCTTGTACCCAAGGAGACTTATAAAAAATGTTGGTAAGACCAGTATCAAAGAACATACTATGTTTTCTTCTATAAGTTTTATGGTTTAAGGTCTTGCATTTAAGTCTAAGCCATTTTGAGTTGACTTTTGTATATGGTGTGAGAAAGCAATCCAATTTGATTCTTTTGCATGTAGCTGTCCAGCTGTCCAATACCATTCATCGAAGAGGCTGTTTTTTGCCTCCTTTGTCCTAGATTATTTACCCATATAAGTGTGGATTCATTTCTGGGCTCTATTCTGTTCCATTGATCTATGTGTCTGTTTTTGTGCCAGTACCATACACACTGTTTTCATTACTGTAGCTTTGTAGTATTGTCTGAAGTCAGGGAGCATGATTCCTCCAGCTGTGTTCTTCTTTCTCAAGGTTGTTTTTGCTATTCGGGGTCTTTTGGTTTTCCATGCAAAATTCAAAATTATTTGTTCTAGTCCTATGAAAAATGCCATTGGAATTTTGATAGGGATTGCACTGAATCTATAGATTGCCTTGGGTAGTATGGTCATTTTAACAATATTAATTCTTCTAATCCATGAGCATGGTATGTCTTTCCATTTGTTTATGTCATCTTCAACTTCTTTCACCCATGTCTTACAGTTTTCTAAGTACAGGTTTTCCCTCCTTAGATTTATTCCTAGATATTTACTCTTTTTGATACAATTATAAATGGGATTGTTTTCTTAATTTCTCTTTCTGATAGTATGTTGTTAGTGTATAGAAATTCAACAGATTTCTGTATATTAATTTTGTATCCAGCAACTTTACCAAATTCATTGATGAATTCTACTATTATTTTTGATGGTGTCTTAAGGATTTTCTATGTACAGTATCACGTCACTTGCAAACAGTGACAGTTTTACTTCTTCCTTTCCAATTTGGTTTCCTTTTATTTCTTTTCCTTGTCTGATTGCTGTGGCTAGGACTTCCAATAATATGTTAAATAAAAGTGGTACGAGTGGGCATCCCTGTCTTGTTCCTGATCTTAGGGGAAATGCTTTAAAATTTTCACTGTTGAGAATGATGTTAGCTGTGGGCTTGTCATATATAACCTTTATTATGTTGAGATATGGTCCCTCTATACCCACTTTGGACAGTTTTAATCATAAGTGGATGTTGAATTTTGTCAAAAGCTTTTTCTGCCTCTACTGAGATGATCATATGACTTTTATCTTCAATGTGTTAATGTGGAGTATCACATTGCTCAACTTGCAGATGTTGAACCATCCTTGCTTCTCCAGGATAAATCCCACTTGATCATGGTGTATGATCCTGTTAATGTATTGTTGAATTCAGTTTGCTAATATTTTGTTGAGGATTATTGCATCTAAATTCTTTAGTGATATTGGCCTATAATTTTCTTTTTTTATGATATCTTTGTCTGATTTTGGTATTAGAGTCATGCTTGCCACATAAAATGAGATTGGAAGTATTCTTTCTTCTACAATTTTTTGGAATAGTTTCAGAATGATAGGTGTTAACTCTTCTCTAAATGTTTGATACAATTTACCTGTGAGGCCATCTGGTCCTGGACTTTTGTTTCTTGGGAGTTGGTTTGTTTTTTTTGTTTGTTTGTTTTTTAACTGATCAATTTCATTACTAGTAATTGGTCTGTTCATATTTTCTATTTCTTCCTGATTCAGTCTTGGGAGATTGTACATTTCTAACTATTTAACTATTTGTCCATTTCTTCAAGGATATCTGTTTTATTGATGTATAACTGTTCATAGTAATAGCTTATGATCCTTTATATTTCTGTGGTGTCAAATCTTAACTTCTTTTTCATTTCTGGTTTTATTTCTCTTTTATTTTTTCCTTGATGAGTGTGGCTAAAATTTTATGAATTTTGTATATCTTTTCAAAGAACCAGCTCTTAGTTTCATTGCTCTTTTTTAGGTGTTTTTTTTTTAGTTTCTCTTTCATTGACTTATTTATTTATTTATTTATTTATGAGCTCTGATCTTTATTATTTCTTTCCTTCTACTAATTTTAGGTTTTATTTGTTATTCTGTTTCTAGTTCCTTTAGGTGCAAGGTTGGGTTTTTAGTTTAATTTTTTCTTGTTTCCTTAGGTAGACTTGTATTACTATGAACTTTCCTCTTAGAACTGTTTTGCTGTGTCCCATGGATTTTGGATAGTTGTGTTTCATTTTCATTTGTCTCCAGGTATTTCTTGATTATTTTTTTATTTCTTCAGTAACCCATTGATTGTTTAGTAGCATATTGTTTACCCTCCATGTGTTTGTGTTTCTTTGCTGTATTTTTTTTCCTTGTAGTTTGTTTCTACTCTCATAGCACTATAGTTGGAAAAGATGCTTGATATGATTTGTCTTCTGCTCTTTTTATTTATTTATCTTTTAACAACTTTATTGCAGTATAATTGCTTTACAATGGTGTGTTACTTTCTACTTTATAACAAACTGAATCAGCTATACATATACATATATCTCCATATCTCCTCCCTTTTGCATCTCTCTCCCACCCACACTCCCTATCCCACCCCTCTAGGTGGTCACAAAGCACCAAGCTGATCTCCCTGTGCTATGCAGCTGCTTCCCACTAGCTATCTATTTTACATTTGGTAGTATATATAAGTCCATGCCATTCTCTCAATTCGTCCCAGCTTACCCTTCCACCTCCCCGTGTCCTCAAGTCTGTTCCCTATGTCTGCTTCTTTATTCCTGTCCTGCCCCTATGTTCTTCAGAACTTTTTTTTTTCTCTTAGATTCCATGTATATGTGTTAGCATATGGTATTTCTTTTTCTCTTTCTGACTTACTTCACTCTGTATGACAGACGCTAGGTCCATCCACCTCACTACAAATTACTCAGTTTCGTTTCTTTTTATGGCTGAGTAATATTCCATTGTATATATGTGCCACATCTTCTTTATCCATTCATCTGTCGATGGACATTTAGGTTGCTTCCATGTCCTGGTTACTGTAAATAGAGCTGCAATGAACATTATGGTACATGACTTTTTGAATTATGGTTTTCTCAAGGTATATGGCCAGTAGTGGGATTGCTGTGTCTTATGGTAGTTCTATTTTTAGTTTTTTAAGGAACCTCCATACTGTTCTCCATAGTGGTTGTATCAATTTACATTCCCACCATAGTGCCTGTAATTGATATCTAGTCTCATAGCATTGTGGTCAGAAAAGATACTTGTTACGATTTCAATTTTCTTAAATTTACCAAGTCTTGATTTGTGACCTAAGATATGATCTATCCTGGAGAATGTTCCATGAGACTTGAGAAGAAAGTGTATTCTGTTGTTTTTGGATGGAATGTCCTATAAATATCAATTAAGTCCACCTTGTTTAATGTATCATTTAAAGTTTGTGTTTCCTGATTTATTTGCATTTTGGATGATCTGTCCGTTGGTGAAAGTGGGGTGTTAAAATCCCCTACTATGATTGTGTTACTGTTGATTTCCCCTTTATGGCTGTTAACACCTGCCTTATGTATTGAGGTGCTCCTATGTTGGGTGCATAAATATTTACAGTTGTTATATCTTCTTCTTGGATTGATCCCTTGTTCATTATGTAGTGTCCTTCTTTGTCTCTTGTAATAGTCTTTATTTTAAAGTGTATTTTGTCTGATATGAGAATTGCTACTCCAGCTTTCTTTTGATTTCCATTTGCATGGAATATCTTTTTCTATCCCCTCACTTTCAGTCTGTATGTGTCCCTAGGTCTGAAGTGGGTCTCTTGTAGACAGCATATATATGGGTCTTGTTTTTGTATCCATTCAACCAGTCTATGTCTTTTGGTTGGAACATTTAATCCATTTACATTTAAGTTAATTGTCGATATGTATGTTCCTATTCCCATTTTCTTAATTGTTTTGGGCTTGTTATTGTAAGTCTTTTCCTTCTCCTGTGTTTCCTCCCTAGAGAATTTCCTTTAGCATTTGTTGTAAAGCTGGTTTAGTGGTGCTGAATTATCTTAGCTTTTGCTTCTCTGTAAAGGTTTTAATTTCTCCGTCAAATCTGAATGAGATCCTTGCTGGGTAGAGCAATCTTGGTTGTAGGTTTTTCCCTTTCCTCACTTTAAATATGTCTTGCCACTCCTTTCTGGCTCGCAGAGTTTCTGCTGAAAGATCAGCTGTTAACCTTATGGGGATTCCCTTATATGTTTTTTGTTGTTTTTCCCTTACTGCTTTTAATATTTTTTCTTTGTATTTAATTTTTGATAGTTTGATTAATATGTGTCTTGGCGAGTTTCTCCTTGGATTTATCCTGTATGAGACTCTCTGCACTTCCAGGGCTTGATTGAGTATTTCATTTCCCATATTAAGGAAGTTTTCAACTATAATCTCTTCAAATATTTTCTCAGTCCCTTTCTTTTTCTCTTCTTCTTCTGGGACCCATATAATTGGAATGTTGGTGCGTTTAATGTTGTCCCAGAGATCTCTGAGACTGTCCTCAATTCTTTTCATTCTTTTTTCTTCATTCTTCTCTGCAGTAGTTAGTTCCACTATTTTATCTTCCGGGTCACTTATCCGTTCTTCTGCCTCAGTTATTCTGCTATTGATTCCTTCTAGAGAATTTTTAATTTCATGTATTGTGTTGTTTATCATTGTTAGTTTGCTCTTTAGTTCTTCTAGGTTTTGTTAAACGTTTCTTGTATTTTCTCCATTCTCTTTCCAAGATTTTGGATCATCTTTACTATCATTACTCTGAATTCTTTTTCAGGTAGATTGACTATTTCCTCTTCATTTGTTTGGTCTAGTGGGTTTTTACCTTTCTCCTTCATCTGCTGTGTGTTTCTCTGTCTTTTCATTTTGCTTAACTTACTGTGTTTGGGGTCTCCTTTTCGCGGGCTGCAGGTTTGTAGTTCCCTTTTTTTTGGTGTCTGCCCCCAGTGGCTAAAGATGGTTCAGTGGGTTGTGTAGGCTTCCTGGTGGAGGGGACTAGTGCCTGTGTTCTGGTGGATGAGGCTGGATCTTGTCTTTCTGGTGGGCAGGTCTATGTCTGGTGGTGTGTTTTGGGGTGTTTGTGACATTGTTATGATTTTAGGCAGCCTCTCTGCTAATGCGTGCAGTTGTGTTCCTGTCTTGCTAGTGTTTTGGCATAGGGTGTCCAGCACTGTAGCTTGCTGTTCGTTGAGTGGAGCTGGGTCTTGGCATTGAGATGGAGCTCTCTGGGAGAGCTTTTGCTGTTTGATATTACATGGAGCTAGGAGGTGTCTGTTGGACCAATGTCCTGAACTTAGCCCTCCCACCTCAGAGGCAAAGGCCTGACACACGGCTGGAGCACCAAGACCCTGTCAGCCATACAGCTCAGAAGAAAAGGGATAAAAAAAGAAGGAAGGAAGGAAGGAAAGAAAGAAAGAAAGAAAGAAAGAAAGAAAGAAAGAAGAAAGTAAAATAAAAAATAATTATTAAAAATTAAAAAGTAATTAAAAAAAGAAATCAAAAAAGAAAGAAAGGAAGAAGAGAGCAACCAAACCAAAAAACAAATCCACCAATGATAACAAGCTCTAAAGCTATACTAAAAAAACAAAAACAAAAAATGGACAGACAGAACTCTAGGACAAACGGTAAAAGCAAAGCTCTACAGAGAAAAATCACACAAAGAAACATACACATACACACTCACAAAAAGAAAAAAAGGAAAAGTATATATATATTGTTGCTCCCAAAGTCCACCACCTCAATTTTGGGATGATTTGTTGTCTATTCAGGTATTCCACAGATGCAGGGTATGTCAAGTTGATTGTGTAGATTTAATCTGCTGCTCCTGAGACTGCTGGGAGAGATTTCCCTTTCTCTTCTTTGGTCACACAGCTCCTGGGGTTCAGCTTTGGATTTGGCCCCGCCTCTTCATGTAGGTCACCTGAGGGCATCTGTTCTTCGCTCACACAGGACAGGGTTAAAGGAGCAGCTGATTAGGGGGCTCTGGCTCACTCAGGCCAGGGGGATGGAGGAGTATGGAATGCGGAGCGAGCCTGCGGTGGCAGAGGCTGGCGTGATGTTGCAACAGCCTGAGGAGTGCCGTGTGTTCTCCCGGGGAAGTTGTCCCTGGGTCATGGGACACTGGCAGTGGCAGGCTGCACAGACTCCCTGGAGGGGACGTGTGGATAGTGACCTGTGCTTGCACACAGGCTTCTTGGTGGCTGCAGCAGCAGCGTTAGCGTTTCATGCCTGTCTCTGGTGTCCGCACTGATAGCAGTGGCCCCCCACCCCCGGAGCTCGATCAGGCAGTGCTCTGAATCCCCTCTCCTCGCGCACCCCAAAACAATGGTCTCTTGTCTCTTAGGCAGTTCCAGACTTTTTCCCGGACTCCCTCCTGGCTAGTTGTGGTGCACTAGCCCCCTTCAGGCTGTGTTCATGCAGACAACCCCAGTCCTCTCCCTGGGATCTGACCTCCGAAGCCGGAGCCTCAGCTCCCAGCCCCCACCCGTCCCAGCAGGTGAGAAGACAAGCCTCTCAGGCTGGTGAGTGCTGGTCGGCACCGATCCTCTGTGCAGGAATCTCTCCGCTTTGCCCTCTGCAGCCCTGTTGCTGCGCTCTCCTCCATGGCTCCAAAGCTTCCCCCCCGCCACCCACTGTCTCCTCCAGTGAAGGGGTTTCCTAGTGTGTGGAGACTTTTCCTCCTTCACAGCTGTCTCTCACTTGTGCAGGTCCCGTCCCTATTCTTTTGTCTCTGTTTTTTCTTTTTTCTTTTGCCTTACCCAGGTACATGGGGAGTTTCTTGCCTTTTGGGAGGTCTGAGGTCTTCTGCCAGTGTTCAGTAGGTGTTCTACTCCTACTGCCAGTGTTCAGTAGGAGTTGTTCCACATGTAGATGTATTTCTGATGTATTTGTGGGGAGGAAGCTGATCTCCACATCTTACTCTTCTGCCATCTTGAAGGTCTCCCCCGTTGTGCTCTTTTTGGATGGAATGTTCTATATATATCTATTAAGTAAATCTGATCCAATGTGTCATTTAAGGCCAGTGTTTGCCGGTCGATTTTTTTAAAAGAAATTTATTTATTATTTATTTATTTATTTTTGGCTGCGTTGGGTCTTTGTTGCTGCATGTGGGCTTTCTCTAGTTGTGGCAAGCGGGGTTACTCTTCATTGCAGTGCACAGGCTTCTCATTGTGGTGGTTTCTCTTGTTGCGGAGCACAGGCTCTTGGTGCACAGGCTTCCATAGTTCTGGCACATGGACTCAGTAGTTGTGGCTCGCAGGCTCTAGAATTCAGGCTCAGTAGTTGTGGTGCACGGGCTTATTTGCTCTGCGGCATGTGGGACCTTCCTGGACCAAGGCTCGAACCCATATCCCCTGCATTGGCAGGCAGGTTCTTAACCACTGCACCACCAGAGAAGTCCCTCCGCATCAATTTTTATCTGGATGATCTGTCCATTGATGTAAGTGGGTAAAGTCCCCTACTATTATTGGAGACTTTACTGTCAGTTTCTCCCTTTATGTCTGTTAATATTTGCTTTATATTTAGGTGCTACTATGTTGTGTACATATATATTACAATTGTTGTATCTTCTTCTTGGATTAATCCCTTGTTAATTCTGTAATGTCCTTTTTTCTCTCTTATTACAATCTTTGTTTTAATGTTTATTTTTCTGATATAATTATTGTTACCTTGGCTTTCTTTTGATTTCCATTTGCAATGAATACTTTTTTCCAGCCCCTCACTTTCAGTCTAGGTGTGTCTTTATATCTGAAGCGAATCTCATATAGGCAGCACACGTATGGGTCTTATTTTAGTATCCATTTCAGACACTCTGTGTCTTTTGATTGGAGCATTCAGTCCATTTACATTTAAAGTAATTGTTGATAGGCATGTATTTATTGCCATTTTGTTAATGGTTTGGGGTTGTAGATCTTTTTTGTTCATTTCTTCTTCTTTTGCTCTCTTCCCTTTGATTTGATGACTATCTTTAATGTTATATTTGGATTCATTTCTCTTTTGTGTATATGTATTTACTATAGATTTCTGGTTTGTATTTACCATGATACATACATACATACATACATACACACACAGACACACACAGACACACACACAATTATTTTAAGTTGCTGATCTCTTAAGTTCAAATGCATTTTAACAACCCTACATTTTTACTCCCTTCTCCCACACTTAATGTTTTTGACATCATATTTTACATCTTTTTGTTTTGTGTATTCCTTAACTACTATTTATATAGATGATTTTACTACTTTTGTGTTTTCACATTCCTAGTAGCTTTATAAATAGTTGATCTACTACCTTTACTTTATATTTCCACTGAGATTATTTTCCTTTTGTAATTTTCATATTTCTAGTTGTGGCCTTTTCTTTTCCATTTAGAAAAGTCCCTTAAACATTCCTTGTAAAGCTGATTTCATGTTACTGAACTGTTTTAGCTTTTGCTTGTCTGTAAAACCCTTGATATCTCCTTCAGGTCTGAATTATAGCCTTGCCAGGTAGAGCATTCTTGGTTGTAAGTTGTTTCCTTCCATAACTTTAATTATACCATCCCACTCTCTTCTGGCCTGCAGAGTTTATGCTGAAAAGTCAGTGGAGACTCTTATGGGGGTTCCCTTTTAAGTAACTAGTTACTTTTCCCTTGCTGCTTTTAATATTCTCTCTTTATCATTAATTTTTTCCATTTTAATTACAACATGTCTTGGTGTGGACCTCTTTGGTTTGTTCCTGTTTGGGACTCTTTGTGCCTCCTGGACCTGGATGTCTGTTTACTTTCCCAGGTTAAGGAAGTTTTCAGCAATTATGTCTTCACATATGATCTCTCCCCACCCCCTCTCCTTCTGTGTCACTTTTAATGCAAACTTGATGTCCCAGAGGCCTTTTAAACTGTTCTCATTTCTTTCTGTTCTTTTTTCTGTTCAGCTTCAGTGATTTCTTCTACACTGTCTTCCAGTTTGCTGATCTCTTCCTCTTTATCACCTAATTTATTGTTGATTCCTTCTAGTGTGTTTTTCATTTGTTATTGTATTCTTTTAGCTTTGTTTGGTTCTTTATATTCTAACTCTTTATTTGAAACTTCTAACTTCTCATTGTGTTCATTCATTCTTCTCCCAACTTTGTTGAGCTTCTTTATGATTGTTACCTTGAACTCTTTAGCAGGTCGATCGCTTATCTCCACTTCACTTAGTTTTTCTTCTGGAGTTTTATCTTGTTTTTTTGTTTGGAACTTATTCTGCTGTTGACTCATTTTGCCCAATTTTCTGCTTTTATTTCCACATATTTGGTAAGTTGGTTATGTTTTTTGATCTTGGAGAATTGGCCTTTTGTAGGAGACATCCTATGGGGCCCAGCAGTGCACTTCCCTCTGGTCACCAGAGCTATATATGCTCTAGGCATGCCCTCTACCTGGGCTGCATGGGCCCTTCTGTTGTGGTGGGCTGACTACTGTGGGCACACTGGTAATTGTGGCTTGTCCCTAGCCTGGTTGGTTGCCAGGCCCTGCCTAGTATTGAGGCTGCTGGCTGCTCTTGGCCAGGCCTGAGTCACAAGGTGGCTGACTTCAGTGCCTTGCAGGGTCCCAGGGCTTGTGATAGCCCACTGGTAGGTGGAGCCAGGTTCCAATCTGGCCTGTCATGGGCCTGGGGGGGTCCCATAACTAATTTCAACTTTGAAATGAATCATAGAACAAAATGTAAGGACTAACTACACAAATTCTATACAAAAACAGAAGAAAAATATTAGTGGCTTTGACTTATGCAAATCTTTCTTAAATAAAACATAAAGAGTAAGAAATATAAAAGAAAACATTGATAAAATGAACTTCATCAAATTTAAAAACCTTTGCTCTTTGAAAGATAGTTAAGAAAATTAAGGTAAGTCATAGACTAAGAGAAAATATTTGCAATATATATCTGATGTAAAAAGTTGTATTCAGAATATATAAAGAACTTCTGACAACTAAGAAACAAGAAAACCTAATTTAAAGAGGAGAGGGTCGTGAAGGTGCAAAAGACTTAAACAGATACTTCACAAGAGAAGATATACAGATGCAAATAAGTGCATGTAAAGGTTTATTAGGCAACAGGAAAATACAAATTAAAACGACCATGAGATACCACTTCACAATCACTATAATTGCTAAAATTAAAAGGTCTGACAATACCAAATACTGGCAAAGGTGTAGAATAACTGGAACTCTCACATATTACTGGTGAAAATATAAAATGTTTGGCAATTTCTTAAACAGACATCCACCTCATAGCCAAATATTTCTACTTCTAATTATCTGCCCAAGATAAATGAAAATATTTTTTCCACAAAATGACTTGTTTTTAGCAGCTTTACTTATAATAAACAAGTCTGAAAACAACCTAAATATTCAACAGGAAAATGGAAAAACAAATTGTATAGTAATACAATAAAATAGTATATATTAAAAAGAAGTGAAATATTCACACACACAACATGATGAAACTCAAACACATGTTTAGTGAAATAAATCAGATATAAAAGAGAACAGATTTTATGATTCCATTTATGTGAAGTTCAAGATTAACCAAAACTGTTTTATGGTGATAAATATCTAAAACAGCCATTGCTCCTGGTGGGTTCAGAATTGAGTGGTAAGAGGGATAGGGAACCTTTTCAAGATCATGGAAGTGTTCTTCTGATGGACATGGAGATATGCTGCCCTTTTAAGAATGACCTTGTTGCCTCAGCAGCTGGGGGTGTTGTCAATGAAGATTGTTCAGCTGTCAGCCCTTTATAGGATTGCTTCAGCTGTAGAGACCCACTCATCACAGGTCATTCCCTTCTGGGGATGATCCACAACCAATGATTAATCAAAACAGAAATTAAATGTCTGGCCCTGTGGTCCAACATGAAACAACTCCGTTGGGCCATCCCAGCTTCACAGCTCCCCATAGGGTGGGCTGAGGCTGTTGGGCCTGCGTTGCAGCAGCAAAACAGTATGGCATGGTTGCATTATTTTTGAAAAAGACTATTCTTTCCCCATTGAATTGTCTTGATACCTTTGTCAAAAATCAATTAAACATACACTTAAGAGTTCATTTCTGTACTCTCAATTCTATTCCATTTATCAATGTATCTATCCTTATGCCAGTGTTGTACTGTTTTGATTATGGTAGTTTTGTAGTAAGGTTTGAAACCACTGTGAGACTTCCAATATTTTTCTTCTCTTTTAAGATTGTTTTTGGTGATTAGTGTCTTGCGTTTTATACAAATTTTAATGTCATTGCCAATTTCTCAAAAAGTAGTATGTGGCTGAGATTTTGACTGAGATTACATTGAATCCATAGGTAAATTTGGGGAATATTGCTATCTTAAGAGTATTGTCTTCCAATCTGTGAACATGGATGTCTTTCCATTTATTTAGGTTTTCTTTCAATATTTCATAGTTTTCAATGTATACATCTTGCACTTTTTCTATTAAATTAATTTCTAAATATCTTACTCTTCTTGATGTTATTGTAAATTGAATTGTTTTCTTAATTTGGTTTTCAAATTTTATTGCCAATATATAGAAATATTGATTTTTATATATTGATCTTATATTCTACAACTTTGCTGAATTCTTTTATTAGTTCTAACAGTTTGTGTGTGTGTCTATTCTTTGGGATTTTCTATATGCAAGGTCATGACATCTCTGAATAGAGATTGTTTTACTTCTTCCTTTTTAATCTGGATGTTCTTCCTTTCTCCTTCCCTCCCTTCCTTCCTTCCTTCTTTCCTTCCTTCCTTCCTTTCTCCCTTCCTTCCTTCTTTCCTTTCTTTCTTGACTAATTTTCCTGGCTAGGACTTCCAGTAAAATGTTGAATAGAAGTAACAAGAGCAGACATTCTTGTCTTGTTTTTGATTTTGGGAGAAAGCATTCAATCTTTCACTATTAAGTATGATGTTATCTGTGGATTTTATTTCTTTATTTTTGATGTTGACCATTTTTAAAGTCTTTATTGAATTTGTTACAATATTCCTTCTGCTTTTTATGTTTTGGTTTTTTGGCTGTGAGGCATGTGAAATCTCAGCTCCCTGACCAGGGATCGAACCTGCACCCCCTGCATTGGAAGGTGAAGTCTTAACCACTGGACCACCAGGGAAGTCCCCATTTACTTTCTTTTTTTTTTTTTTTTTAATAAATTTATTTATATGTTATTTATTTATTTTCGGCTGCGTTGGGTCTTCATTGCTGCGTGAGGGCTTTCTCTAGTTGCTGCGAGCGGGGTCCACTCTTCGTAGCGGTGCGCGGGCCTCTCATTGCAGTGGCTTCTCTTGTTGCGGAGCATGGGCTCCAGGGTGTGCCGGCTTCAACAGTTGTGGCTCGTGGGCTCCAGAGCACAGGCTCAGCAGTTGTGGTGCAGCGCATGGGCTTTGTTGCTCCATGGCATGTGGGATCTTCCCGGACCAGGGATCGAACCCATGTCCCCTGCATTGGCAGGCGGACTCTCAACCACTGTGCCACCAGGGAAGTCCCTATTTTCTTTTTTTAATTAATTAATTTATTTGGTTGCGCCAGGTCTTAGTTGCAGCAGGAGGACTCCTTAGTTGCAGCAGGAGGACTCCTTAGTTGCAGCTCCAGGGCTCCTTAGTTGTGACTCATGAGCTCCTTAGTTGCAGCACACGGGCTCCTTAGTTGTGGCATGAGAACTCTTAGTTGCGGCAGGCATGTCGTATCTAGTTCCCTCACCAGGGATCGAACCTGGGCCCCCTGCATTGGGAGCTCAGAGTCTTATCCACTGTGCCACCAGGGAAGTCCCATGTGGATTTTTAACAGATGGCCTTTGTCAGGCTGAGGAAGTTCCCTTCTATTCTTAGTTTGTTGAATTTTTTATCATGAAAAGGAGTTGGATTTTGTCAAATGCCGATACTGAATTTATTGAGATGATCTTATGAATTTTTCCCATGATTCTATTAATATGATGCATTATATTGATTGATATTTATATGTTAAAGCAACCTTGCATTTCTGGGATAAATCCCACTTGACTATGGTGTATAATCCTTTTATACACTGCTGAGTTCAGTTTGCTAGTATTTTCCTGAATATTTTTGCATTTATATCCATAAAGAATATTGGTCTACAGTTTTCATTTCTTATGATGTCTTTGCCTAGTTTTGTTATCAGGGTAATGCTGGTCTCAGAATGAGTTGGGAAGTGTTCCCTCCTTCTCAATTTTTTGGAAGACTTTGTGAAGGGTTTGTCTTAATTCTTCCCTACGTTTGGAGGAATTCACAGTGAAGCTATCTGAGCCTTCTCTGTGGGAAGTTTTATTATTATTATTATTACTAATTTAATCTCTTTACTTGCTACAGTTCTATTGAAATTTTCTATTTCTTCTTGAGTCAGTTTTGGTAGTTTGTATCTTTCTAGGAAATTGTTCATTTCATCTGGATTACATAATTTGTTGGCATACAATTGTTCATATTATTCCCTATAATTCTTTTTATTTTTATAAGTTTGATAGTGATGTATCCTCTTTCATTCTTGTATTTAGTAATTTGACTCTTCTCTCTTTTTAGTCTTGCCAAACCAAATATTAATCAAAAAAGCAAAGTGAATAATGATTCACAAATACTATGCTATCAATGTTAAATTCAAAACCACACAACTATTATAAAAACTTTATTGATAATATTTATAGTAAAAGTCTTAAAATCTTCAGGATACTGGTTTCCTCTGTGGAAGGAAGGGGAGGAATAGGAGATTCAAATATATCTGTAGTTTAGACCTTTAAAAAGATACTTTTAACATTTATTAAATAAAGGTGGTAGATAAAGTAAAATTATCTTATTCTCTGTGTCATTATGTATATTAGACATATTTTATAATTAATTTTAAAATTGGATCATGTTAGTCCCTTGCTTAAGACTTTTCAGTGGCTTCCCATGCCACTTAATACAATTCAGACTCCCTACCTCAGGTCTTCCATGATCAGACTCTTACCTCTAACACCCTGCCTCATGCTGTTCTCCTCTTTGCTTGTTAAAGCACAGCCAGCCTGGCTGGCCATACTTTTTCAACTCAGGTTTCCTCAGCCTCCCTCTTTTCTGGGCACTTCTGTCTCATTCAGCTTAAATGTCATCTTAATGCGGCCTTTTCTGCATATTCACCATCCCTGCACATTTCTTCTCTTTTTGTTACAGAATCGTTTTCATTCCATTTCTTGTCTGTCTTCCTCACTGCGCTGTAAGCTCTAGCCGGGAACTAGTTTGCACAGTACTCTGTTCCTAGCCTCTAGCATGATGACTGTCATATACATGTGCTCACTGGATATGGTCCAGTGTAATATAAAGATTGTGAATCTGTAACCATAACTTAAGTGTCTTAGATATGTCACATATCTTCATTTTCTTTAAATCAAATTAAACTCAACCTTAAGGCCAAACCCTGCATGGATGGTGGGAAATGAAGCACTAATCAACATAGATGGTTGGATGGGGGGAGGGTATGCTTACCAGCATCCTCTGCTTTGGGACCCCCAAGTCACCACTTGCGGTCCCACGCCACTCTCATGTAAGGTCTTCTACATCCTTTGGCCCCAAACAATGCTCATGTTTGCAGGCACTGCCATCTCTTCCCTTCCACTCTAGGACACCTAAAATAATTTCTTCAGTGATAAGAAACTTTTGCAAAAGACAGTAAGAGCGTTCACTTCAAATTCTTCCCTGAGGCAAGGGTAGTTACATAATGAAGGTGATGAGAGAGAAATAAATGTAAGAGGGAAAAACATAAATTAATATCTCAGTGAACTGTTTTTCCATGGGGAAAAAGAAATGACTAAATAAATGAATGAGTGTAACATCATTGCTAAAACTATAGTTTACTATTATTGCAGTTGTTGGTTGTTTCCACCACCATTACATTTACATATCTACTTTTCCCATGATCTTTCAAAGGCTTCCTATTGCTCTTAGTGTAAAGACCAAAAACCTTAACAAGGCATGCAATGTACTCCGTGATCTAATCCCGAGCTTTTTCTCCAGCTGCACTCCCCCTAACTCTACGGCAGTAGTTCTGAATTCTGGCTGTGCATTAGAATCACCTGGGGAACTTTAAAAAATATATACCATAGGCCACTCTCATCCCAGAATGATTGTATCTAAATCTTTGGGGTGGTGTCCAAGCCCTGGTATATTTTTAAAGCTCCCCAAGTCAGGGTTGGTACTCAGAGCTGGGAACCATTCCTACATTCTCTAGTTACAGTGGCCTTTTTTCTACTTACTGCAAAATAAAATGATTCTTCCCAATTTTTCAAACTAGGTTGGCAAAATGGCATTCATGTCTAGCTTTTTCCATCATGGATGACTGACAAATAATCTTCATACCTCAATCCAGCTATTTTCCTCAGGGAAGTCTTCCCTGAGCCACCAAATGAGGTCAGGCCTCCTGTTCTATGCTCTCATTGCACCCAATGCATTTGCTTTAGAGCACTTATCATGGTTTGTAATTATTCTTTTGTGTGACTTTTAAAAAATTAATGTCTGTCTCCCATGTTGGATTATAAGCCTCATGAGGGCAGAGAATACTGTGGAATTTCTTCATAGTTCTATCCAGAGCTTAGGGCATTTTAGGGAAGTAAAAATTTGTGGAATGAGCACTTGAATGAATGAATGAATATAGAAATCTGTGAACATTATACTTGGAGTATATGATCAAGTATATAGTATATAATAAAGACAAGAAATGACAACCTTTTTTCTTTTCTTTTTTTTCTTTCTTTTTTTCTGATAAAGTTTGGAAGATCTTGAAAATACTTCCATAGATGATAAGTTAACAAGCCTAGTTTTAAAATAGTTTGTTTGTGATTTTTAACATCTACACCAAACAGCATTAGTGAATAGTTTCAGAATTAATGAGAAATATTTGATATTTTAATTATTTTAATTTAATTTTCCAACTTGAATAAAGAAAACTGAGTCTTGTGAAAGAAACAAAACAGAATATCTTGGCATGGCACTGAATGAAGAAACAAATAACTTCCAAAGCCTTACAGACTACAATGTTTGTAGATAGGTGCAAAAGTCATCTCTACAACACGAAAAACATGTCAAAACAAAATTAGAGTATCCTCTCCAGGAATTTTTTAGGAGATAGAAACAGATTCTGGATTCTGTAACATCTTGTTTTGATCATTTATTTACTCAAAAACAAGCAAACAAACAAACCCTCAGTTCAGATGCACTGTAGGTTTTCAGTGAAGTCCTGCTTAATTTGAGGCACTTCTTTTAAAATTTTATAGACTTGTCCCAAAAAATTCTTGATTAAAAAAACTATAGAATTTTACACCAATAACTTTTTTCATCTTTCTTTAAAATGTGTTAGTATTAAAGGACTATAGTTTATCATTTAAACTCTAAGTATGAAAGATATTTAGTTTTATTTCTCAAAGTTTAAGAAACTGCTTAGATGATAAAATCATAATTTATAGGTTGAGTCATTATTTAGTTCTTAGGATGCTTTTTTATCTTTAGCCATACAATTGCCTTCATATGTGACTTCCCTAATTGTAATGCCTATGGTGGTTATATTAGAATATATAAGATACTACTTTGGTTTCTTTTAAAGATTATGTCTGGGTATCTCTGCTCTATCCTGTGCAGATGTAAGTATATATGTCACTATTTCACATTTAAGGATAAGTAATAGTCACAAAGTCCTTAAGCAGCTGTTTCTAATGTTCTGCTCTGTGAGTTGTGTAGATTAGTGGCACCCAGCTCAGAAGGGAGGCAAAGGCTCTCACCGAGCTCAAAACACTTGCCTCCATCAAGCAGGCTCTTGATAACATTTCTTAAACTATCATGACCGATTTCCCCCTTCAGCTGACTGTAGAAATGGTTGACCTGTTTGCATTTATAGAGGACTTTTAAAGCAATATTTATGAAGCAAATGTCATTGAGTATCTGCCGTATGCCGAACACCACGTGGAGCCCTGGAAAAACAAAGGTAAATAAATGCATCCAACAAATCCTGTTTTCAGCAAAGAAAAAAAATAGTTATTTGCATCACTTAACTGTTGGGATTTTTGTTGTCAAGGAGTTTGTCTTTACCTACATGGCACCTTTTTAATAGAAGGAAGATAATTACGTTTGTTGGCCAGCCACTAAGCGCCAGGTATTTCGTATACATTAACAAATTCAATTCTATGCCTCAGAACAAGTCTCTGGGATAAGAGTTATTTTAGCTTCATTTTTCAGATGGGAAAACAGAGGCTCAAGGTTTTAATCACTTGCCTGTGAATGAGTGGCAGAACGTTACCATGCTAACTGGGGAAAAGTCTCTGGAAACTAAGAACTCAGTGGAAATGGCAGAAGATGTGTCTACATCTCTCTTGCTGAAGGGTTGCTCATTAGAGGATCAAAGCAAGATGTCACTAAGAATATTAGAAGGAGGGAGGTGGGAACAGCGGCACAAGGGGAGAAATAGATGCTTTTGCAAATGGCAGCGGGGTAAGCTTGAAAATGAGACCACCCTTCTCAGGTGCTCCACATTAGCGAATTGCTCTCCACCCTCCCCTGTGAGTCTGTGAGCTTTAACACCAGCAGTTCTTTTGTATTAAAAGCATGACAACCATTTTTCTGCTATTTGTACAGAGTCACTTAACAATGAAGCAATGCAAATATTTGTATCCAGGTGCTAGGCACACTGTATTTCAATCTATGACCCGAGGGTAGTAGCTTATGAGGTACCTCTAATGGTACCGAGCATGTTTCCCCAATCTATATTCACATCAGTTCCATTTTCAAATGAGTCAAATGGGAAGCTGAAGTTAGCCAGTCAGAGCTTAACACCTCTGATTTATGGTCAGAAGTATCTTAATAGGATCATTCATTTTCCTTCGCTCGTTCAGAACATCTGATGTTACAAGTTTCTAGAAATGTTCGTGTATACTCTGGTTCTGCAAAAATATAATCTTTATCTCCAAAAGTGACCTTCAAATGAGCAGGAAATGAAAGCCAGCCGTTCTTTCTCAGTCACCTTGCCTTGCTTTATTGATGTGTCATAATGGAAATCTTGAGAGCCAGAAATCTCAGAATTATTATGATATTTAATCTTTTTAGGGTAAGTGTAAATGTGAAGGTGTAGGGCAGAAAGCATTAGTTTAGGCCTGGCTTTATGAAGTCTCTCTTTCTTGCCCTTTTTCTCCTTGTTCAGTTGCTTTAGAGAGGATGTCTCTTCTGCAATCCGCAGTGTCTGGGCTTTCGTGAACTTGGTCTTCTACTTTTTATATCTTCATAAGTGACTTGATTTATGAAATTGGTTGAAACAACTCTGAGCATCCGACCCCGACCCGCACTCCCCTTCCCTGTGCTGTCCCCTCCCCCTCCCCTCCTTCCTCATCTGAGCAGCTCAGCACTAATTCCTTTGTTTCTACTACATATTTTACAAATATTTGTAAACAAACCTAACTGCAGTCTGTTATTAGTTTCCATTCGCTCAGAAAAATGTCTAAACACATGCTTTATTCAGTGTGAGGCTGCGCGTGTCAGGACACAGAGCGCTAAGCCCAGAGCATTCAACTTTCTAAGTAGCAGGGGCTTGTCAATCAATGATCTTGCTCCAAAGCTAAAACCTTGCTGTTATTCTACGTCTTGAGCATGAGCTCCCAATGCCAAACCATCAGAAAATGTACAACACATATCCCTAGAATTGGTACTCTAAAATATTCTTTTGTTGGGATGAACTCTTAGTAATGGATCAGTTGCTTATCTGGGGTAATCATTTATTCTCCTGAAGCAGAAATGATTGCTGACTACTTGATCTAAATGCATCTCAAGGGTAATAAAAAATTAGGGTGAATTGGTGAATTTACAGTGCTGCTCTAGTCAATATAAAAATAACCCTTCTACCATCATGATTTCTGTCTTAGCCCCAAGATCACCCCAAAGTACTTGGTTTTAACTGTGCACTGAACTTGTCTGAGACTACCAGATATATATATATATATATTTTAATGTATCAATCACCTCAAACATACTTTAGAAAAAAACACTGTGTTGACTTTATGTTAATTGCTAAATTACTAAATTCTCATTGCAAAAAAATCAGATATAGTAATGTACAAAATGAAAAGTAAAAGCTGCTTCTTAGGGTTTAATTTGTGTCTTTCCAAGTCTTTCACAGAAAAGTAGATGTATAGATATGATATTCAAATATATTTAATAAATATATAACAAAGCTATATTTCTATCCTAATATTTGTAATATGTCCTCAGCTTTATAGTTTCCAACCCTTTCCTGAAGGCTGTAGACTGTGGCTAAAACACCAGAGGCCTGTCTTGACACTGGGGAGCTGACATCTTAGCTATAAAATTGGTCCAAACTGAATGGATTGAACATCTGACACATTACATTTTAAGGTCTCAGGGAGATATTTCATGATCAGATTGAACAGACCACATATTCTTTCCTTTAGGGAGGCCATAAAATTCCCAGATTATGGGAGCAGATCTTGTGCTCAAGTATGCAATTCTCTATTTTAAGCTTGATTTTTCTTTTATTAAGATCTGTCAATGGTACTTTGGTTAAGTTCCCTCCGGTGGCCAAAGACTCCTTCCCTACATATTTGTTTTTAGAATCATGTGGTTTTTAAGAAGATGGACTTGCCATCTAAGAGACTGTAATAAGAGACATTCTTTTGTTGCTGAAAAGATCTAGCTGAGTTAATGACATCGTTAACATAAACCGATGAGGCCAAAATGTTTGTGATAGCTCAAAAATAATCAGAAAGCCAATGGGAAGTTTCTGCAGAGTAGAAAAATACCTCTTCTAACTCATAACAAACTGAAAAGAAAAGAGTCTGGTTCAGTATTTTACTGACAAACAAGGGAAGAAGGCAGGGGAGGTAGAATCCCTCATACACTAGTATGGTATAAAAGTCAAGTCCAAGAGGAAGAACAAATTCTGGATTTTTTTTTTTTTCAGATAAATTTTACCAACTGAAAGGTGAGTCATGAATGAAAGTATTTGAGTTTTATTTTCTACTGGCAGCCCCTTTAGGTTAGATGTTTTGTCCCGCAAAGTAGGATTTCAAAATCTTTGTTCCTCTGAGTATACATTGTCCCATCCAGCTCGCTCTGTCAGTCTCTTTTGCTGGTTAGAAACCTGTGGTGCAAGATAGCCACACTACAGCTTTTTTTTTTATTGTTTCTTTTCCATTTAATTTCTATCAACGGCATCAGAATCAGCCGCTTGCCTTTCTATTGTTAATGTCCGCTAGAATTGGTCAAGCTCCTCGCTTTCCCATAAATAGGGACATAACAGGAATCCAGTCTAGTTTCGCTTTCTCTTTTCTTCTCTCTTCAAAATCAGAGTCAATAGTCAGCAGTTTGCGCTCACATAAATCTTGACATTGTTTATACCAACTCATCCTTTCTAATGCTATTAGAACCACAGTGGACAGAGACCCCAGAGATTTGCTCATCTTAAAGCTTTAAAACTGCACCACTTTTATGACAACAGTAAAGCCTTGAGCTGTCACTTTACCCCTACGACTGTTACTCACCGTGATTACTGGCATTTCTTTCTTGCTCATTCCCTCCTGCTCCCATCCCCCGCTTGACTGTTTGGAAAAAGGTATTTGGAACAAATAAGGTAAAGGACTAATGATTAGCAATTCTTAGTTGAGCTGTATAAAACTCTGTGGCTGCCTAGAGAGAACTTGTATGTTTGTTTTATTATACATATACCTTCCTGAGAACTCAGCCCATTTTTCTGATGGATTTTTTTTTTTATGTTGCTGATTTATTTATTTTAACATCTTTATTGGAGTTTAATTGCTTTACAATGGTGTGTTAGTTTCTGCTTTATAACAAAGTGAATCAGCTATACATATACATATATCCCCATATCTCCTCCCTCTTGCATCTCCCTCCCATCCTCCCTATCCCACCCCTCTAGGTGGTCACAAAGCACTGAGCTGATCTCCCTGTGCTATGCGGCTGCTTCCCACTAGCTATCTATTTTACATTTGGTAGTGTATATGTGTCCATGCCACTCTCTCACTTTGTCCCAGCTTACCCTTCCTCCCCCCGCCCCACCACCTTGTCCTCAAGTCCATTCTCTACATCTGCATCTTTATTCTTGTCCTGCCCCTAGGTGCTTCAGAACCTTTTTTTTTTTTTAGATTCCATATATATGTGTTAGCATATGGTATTTGTTTTTCTCTTTCTGACTTACTTCACTCTGTATGACAGTCTCTAGGTCCATCCACCTCACTACAAATAACTCAATTTCATTTCTTTTTATGGCTGAGTAATATTCCATTGTATATATGTGCCACATCTTCTTTATCCATTCATCTGTCGATGGACACTTAGGTTGCTTCCATGTCCTGGCTATTGTAAATAGAGCTGCAATGAACATTGTGGTACATGCCTCTTTTTGAACTATGGTTTTCTCAGAGTATGCAAATCAAAACTACAGTGAGGTATCACCTCACACCAGTCAGAATGGCCATCATCAAAGAATCTACAAACAATAAATGCTGGAGAGGGTGTGGAGAAAAGGGAACCCTCTTGCACTGCTGGTGGGAAGGTAAATTGATACAGCTGCTATGGAGAACAGTATGGAGGTTCCTTAAAAAACTAAAAATAGAACCACCATATGACCCAGCAATCCCACTACTGGGCGTATACCCTTTCTGGTGGGTTTTAAGGGAGCTCTGAGAACAAGAGGGATAAAGAAAAATATGGCCTTCTTTACCTTAATGAGGAACTGGCTGTGTCCAGCCATGATCCTGCTAGGGCCACATGGCAGTTCAAGGCTGAACTCTGCTGAACTCGACTGCTTCCAGGCCGGGAGGTTCAGGCAAGGTATTAGCTTCTTTGGCATTCAGTTTCCTCCCTGGAAACATCACATCTGCCCCACAGAGCTGCTGTGAGGATCAAATGAAATGATGTATGTGGACGAGTATTGTAAACTTGTGATCATACCATAAATATTCAAGCTTATAAACTTATTGATTAAAAGAAAGGGAAAGAAAGGTTTGGATGTGCAAAAGAACTAGAATTCACCTGCTCAGGCATTTAAAATTCACAGTCAAATGGCCCATCAGTTTTTGAATTTAAAGACATATTTTAGAGTGTACCTCTACAAAATTGGAACTTTAATTTTCTTTCTTTTTTTTTTTTTGGTTTTCACAGTTTTGTAAAGTCATAAGGTATTGTTATCCTCATTTTACAAATGAGGATATTGGTACAGAAAAGTTATGTCACTTGCCCCAGGCCGCTTCTTACTTGGAATCCAAAGCTTTCTGATTTTGACAGCCTAGATATTTGTCTCACAGCCTCCAGAGAAAGGAGAGGATTTATGTGGGAAGTTCATCCTCAGAAAGGTTACATGTTCTCTAATGTATGTTCATTTTGCATTAACACTTTGCGCCATCCCAGAACTGTATTAACTGTATCTTACATTTTATTCTGCATTTCCCTAATAATATAAATCTGTTTTGAAAAATCTCATTGCAAAAATGCATTGAGAAGCAGGGTTAATAAATAGAGAAAATAGGCCAGAGAAACTTCCTAAGTGCCTAAGTCAACCACACATTTTCGTGCTGAAAGTTCCCTCTTTCCATTTTCTTTTTCTTCTCTACAGGCACAAAATGTGCAAAACACATAGAGGTTTATTTGAACACTGTGGGATGGTGAAGGTGGTGTTAGAACTGATCCTTTCCATTGAGTCATGGAAGAATGGAGAGTTAAAATCTACTGTCTTGCTTACCCAGAAGGATTTTTTTTAATGTTCATATTTAAAAATGCACTTGGATCAATGCTTTGACTCATTCTTTGACAAGTTAAGTTTACGTATGAACAAAATAACAGTGTGCAGGATGAAATGAATAATCTGTAAAGTGGATATGTCTGGAAATTTCTAGGCATTTTGGTCTCTGAACCTTTTGAGGAAATTAGTTAGCCTAACTTCAGTTTCTCAACCAATATGGCAAACAATTGACCCCAGAAGAATAATCCCAGAAGCTCCCAATTTACGAGTGGGTTAGAACTAAGAGTCAGTACACAAGTCAATTGTTTGAAATTTGAAATTTACTTTTTTCCTGTATTTCTTTGAAACACAATTTGGTTCCCCAGCTAGTCTGCAAAAACTTCACCCATAGTGAATCAGGGAACTCTAGTGTCATTCCAGGAGCAAAAATCACTCTCACCTCTCACACATCTCCCTGTCCTGGTGGCATCAGAATCAGAGGAAACAGATTCAAAGGACGATGACTGCTTCACAGAACAGGTGGATGGAGATTTCTGAGGTCTAGAGACTTCTCTCTTGCTATGTTTGTCAGACAAAGTATTCCTCTAAATAAATTGCTCCCCAGATATGACAGGGGAACGAAGGGGTAGTGCCCTTAAGAACTATGGTTTTGGGTTGTGCTTCCTCCAAAACTTTTCCTGCATGTGTATTTCCTTTTTTTAAAAAAAAATTTTATTGAAGTATAGTTGATTTACAATGTTGTGTTTAATATCTGCTGTATAGCAAAGTGACTCAGTTATACCTGCATATATATTTTTCATGTTCTTTTCCATTATGGCTTGTCATAGGATATTGAATATAGCTTCCTGTGCTATACAGTAGGACCTTGTTGTCTATCCACCCTGTATATACTAGTTTGAATCTGCTAACCCCAAACTCCCAATCTGCATGTATAATAGATTTCTTAAGTCTAGAATTTATTACTTGAGGAATCACTGCTGGGATGCCTAATCCCCTTGCACAGAGGGCATGTATGTGCAAGTGAACGTGCTGAAGACTCATCTGCACAAATCCTGTCTTGGTGATTTTGTCCCTCACAAACAGTTATTATTTCCAAAACAGAAATAATGTCTTAGGACTTTAAAATGGCCATTAAAAAGCTATTTGTAAGCTATACAATCAAAAAAGCATCAAATTTGAGTTGGGAAATAAACTTTCCTCTTTCACTTCAGATAGAAAAATTATACCATGTAGTATCTTCTAGAAACTTCTTTGTATTTAAAGAAAGGTAAACATAGTCACAATTTAACTTAGATGTTATGAAGATTTACATTCAGCAGATGGTTCCTAAGAGAGGACAAATTAAAATTTGCTGGTCTCTAAATGGATATGTAAAGTTAAACATTGGTTTCATGTAGCCTTTTAGTAAAAAACTAAAACTTTAAGGACCAGCCCAAATATCTGAGTGAAAGTAAAGCCTTACATTCAACCCTAACACCCTCTTTTGATCAAAGACCATGGATATGATATCCTAAACTAAGAAGGAAATTAATGCGTATGGCAATAATAGAATGAGTGAATCCTATTATTAGGTGATTAACCCACACTAGACTTGGAATATATGCCATTACATCTCTGTTATCTTCCCTCTTAGCTTGCTAGCAAGTGCAAGCTGGGCTCTTCTCAGTCTCTGGGATGACTTCGGAGGAGGTGGGGGAGGTAGAGGGCACATGGCCACATATGAAGTGGTCTTATCCCAGCCTTCCGATCTTTGTGTTTCAGAGTATTAACCAGATTACAGGTCATAATCTGTAAAAGCTCCCCTGCTAGTGCCCTGCTTGACTTCTTTCCAGATGAAATCGCTTCAAACAAATCCTGGATCACAAAGAATACTCTATTTTGTGTCTGGAGCCGAAGAGGGAAATAAAATGCATATAGAAAGACAAGTATCTGCCAAGGGTAAAGAGCTAGATTGATGAGGTTCTGCGTTTATCACCTCTGGAAAAAAAATTGTTCCTGTAAAAGAAGCCAACTGCAACATTTAGGATGAAGTAATTCATCTAGTGATTCTTCTTCCAACTGAACTTTTCATTTCCTTGTGGATTTTTATGGATGCCCAGTTTAAATGTGTCTAGATAAGGACATGACTTATTTATTGGCACTAAGAGCTTTTTATAAATTTAATATAATTTATGGATTTTTAATAATCCCTCTAATAGTTTCTTTACATGAGTTACTACTTTTTTTAAAAGCCAAATTTCATTTGCTTTATGACAGCAAATGAGTGAAAGAGAAAATTAGGGTTTAAATAAAAAGTTATCCCACTTGGCAGTCCAAACCAATCCTTCGGCTCATAAAACACTACTGATGGGGACACCCTATTATTTTTAAGGGTTCATGAAGTAGACAGAATTCAGTTGTTCTCATTTGTTCTCTCAGCATACAGACAGGATATTTATGGGAAAGCACTCTCAAAACAAACAAACAAACAACAAACAAACAAGCAAAACCCCATCCTCCCCCTTAAAAACAAACAAATCTTCTCACTGGGAAGGTCTGGGGTAAAGCAGTTGTAATCAAGCTTGCTTGTTAATGCCCTCAATTTTTCAGGAGCAATTTCCCCTATCTTTTACAAAGCCTTTCCCCCCCACCCCCCAGAGGGTAACTTTCTAATTCAATAGATGTTTAGTGTCCTTTAGTTTTTCATTTGTAAACTGTTTAGAACTTGTTTCTCAGGCAAATAACCTGGTGACATCTTTAAAATAATTCCAACAGGACTAGCCTACAACAAAAGCCATTGGTCTCTAGATAAATATTCCCTAGACTAGGAAGTGTCTTCTTCTTTCCCTGTACATCTCTTAGCTGCACACCACACATGCCCACACGGGGATGCTTCTCTGTGTGTTAACTCTCATCTGTCACAGCCCTTCCTGGTCCCTACCTCCTATGTCGATACATTCCTATCAGTGAGATAATTCAGAAGACCTCATTCCTCCCTTAGTCACCTTTAGGTAGAGCTTTGAGCCTCATCTGGCTCTGATCACTTGTGGCACTGAAGCCAGCAAGCACCATAAATGAGGGCGAGTGAGGAAGCTACCACTCTATAATGAGATTCCCTCTCCCCCCGATTAGAACTCCCAGGTCCTTCCCTTGCTGGGACCTGCCTGCATCTCCAGGCCGTGGACAGTTTCCCCAAGACTTCAGTCCATGACTCCTTAGAACTGTTCTTTGGGTTCTACCTCCCCTGTTCTGATAAAATCTGTTCCGTGTAAAGTTCACTTTTTAATAATAGTTTTATTGAGGCATAGTTTACATACAATACAATTCACTCATGTGAGGTGTACAGCTTGATAAGCATTGGTATATATGCAGTCATGTAACCTCCACCAAGATATAGAACAATTCCATCACTCTAAAAAGTTCTCTTGTGCCTCTTTGTAGGAGAGGCCTTCTTATGCCCAGCCCTAGGCAACTACTGACTACTTTCTGTCATTATAGTTTTGTCTTTTCTAGAATTTCATATAGGAATTATACAGTATGCACTCTATTGTGTTTGAATATTTCACTTAGCCTAATGTTTTTTAGATTGATCAGTATAGCTAAATGTTATTAATATTTCTTTCCAATTTTTGGCTAAGTATCTACCACAATATATTTATCTATTTTTTTTTTTATAAACTTAATTATTTTTGGCTGCACTGGGTCTTCGTTGCTGTGTGCGGGCTTTCTCTAGTTGTGACGAGCGGGGGCTACTCTTTGTTGCGGTACATGTGCTTCTCATTGCAGTGGCTTCTCTTGTTGCGGAGCACGGGCTCCAGGGCACGTGGGCTTCAGTAGTTGTGGTGCACGGGCTCAGTAGTTGTGGCTCGCGGGCTCTAGAGCACAGGCTCAGTAGTTGCGGCGCATGGGCTTTGTTGCTCCATGGCATGTGGGATCTTCCTGGACCAGGGCTCGAACCCGTGTCCCCTGCATTGGCAGGCGGACTCTCAACCACTGCGCCACCAGGGAAGTCCCTATATTTATCTATTGACCAGTTGAGAGATTCATATCGATTTTGCTTCGCATCTTCCATCTCTTCTGAAACTGATTTGGAAGTGAATTTCTTGAGTTTCAAGGTGTCTGCTTCAAAAACTTTACTTAAACATATATGCATTTAAATATAATAGAAAAGGTCCAAAGAAGCAGAGGGAAGAATATTTCATTGTACCAACAGTCTGTGGGAAATGAGGAATTATTCCAGTGTGGGAGATTAATGCCATATTGGAAAGGTGGAAAGTTCCTTCAACATCTGAAAGAACAGAAACACTGAATAGTCATGTCTCTCCTGTTGTCTGTCCTGATTCCCATGTCTGTTTGAGATAAAGTTACTTAATTTTCCTCTCCTGACTTATCTGTTTCTTCTAATGGCCACTTAGATTACAGGTAAAACACTATTGATAAGGAACTTCCACAGTTATTTAAACATGTAAGTCCCATGACAGTTCTTTCACATGTGGCCTTAGTATTTACTTTTTTTTCTATCTACATCAGTGTTGACATTTAAAAATCTAATGAAAAATTATTTGAAAAGAATTGCAATTTGACTGAGCTCACAAGTCAATCTGATAAAAACTGGTTGATCTGAGTTGATATAATCAAAAGTTATGACTTCTGCAGTGTTTTTCAAAATTTAATGTGCATAAAATCACCAGAGGTAACTTGACAAACACGAGGTTCCTAAGCCTCACCTTTCTGGATTTTGATTAAGAAGCTTGGGGTACACAGTTTAACAATCTGTGTTTTCTAAGCATTCCAGGTGATTCTGAAGCAAATGGTATGTAGATCTCCTTTGACATGTGCTAGAATGCAAAAAGTTGACATAAAAGGCTGGTCGGACTGGTTATTTGGCAAACTACGCATGTTAGTAAGGACTCTTTCAGTTGCAAGTGACAGGAACCTAAATCAAACTGACTTAAACAAAGCAGATGTATATTGACTCATATAATTGGAAAGTATGGGAGTAGAACAGGCTTCAGTAAAGATCTGTCTCTCTTCTGGCTTTCAAAGGATGTCATCAGAATATGAGTTCTTTCTTCATCTTTTGGATTTGTTTTCCTTTTGTTGCTTCCTTCAGAAAGAACCTTTGTAAAAGTTGGCGAGATGGCCACCAATAGTTCTGTGCTTATACGCCATCTCAGTAACTTCATTGGAAAGACAAAAGTCTCATGACTGAGTCTCACTGGAAAGTTTTATCACATTCCCATCCCCAAAACATCCAGAATGTTCTAAATGGCCAGGCCAGAGTCAGGTGCTCCCCTCCCCCTCCCAAGTGAGTGAGTGTATGTGTGTGTGTAAGCACGTGTTTGTGTGTTAGGAGATGGAGGGCATGGATCAGCTGCAATTAAATCCCATGAGCCGACTGTAGGGTAGGGGTGATTCCCTTCTCCACCAACCAAAAAATCAATGTGTCAGCTATAGAAAGCAGCCCAAGTCTGCTATATTACACATTTCACATAAACAGATGCCAGTAAAATACTATATTTTTATCTGACTAGTTGTGTATATAGATAATCTTAGATTTAAACTCCTAGTGACAGAGTACAAAAACCAACTTCTTTGATATGGGGCTTAGTAAGCACATGCCAATACATGCTTAACAGATACATTTTCATGTCTAATATCGGCATTGTTATAACCAATTAGCTTTGGAAGAGCCTACTATTCAGGAAAGGAGGGAGGGTACCCAACAAGACTGTTTCTGTGGATTAGAGTCTCTTGGATGGTTAGGATGACGTTTTTTGAAATGTGCTTTGAAATCCATCACTTAAACTGCCATTCCTAACTATGATGATGGGGTGAAGAATTATATTTGAGAAAAAAATCTGTTAAAACTACCTCATCATTGAGAGGTGAGATGTAAAGTAGGAGGAATTAAAAAACAAATAGCAGAAATAATTGACAAAACTTGGATAAAGAAGAGGAATTTTAAAAGCTGTGTATACGAATGCAGCCATGACTATAAGAGTGAGATGATTCTCGTGTGCAAAAATGTGGGCAGGGAAGAGGAGAGGTATGGTCCAATTGGGTAATCACGACTTGGCTCTGCATTAGAAAGACCAGACCTAGAATAGCTATGGGCAAGAGACCTACAAATGTAAGCACTTTTATCAGTAATGTTACATTGTGAAATAATTCCACAAAGGGTCATCTGTGAAGAAATTTAAGGCAAGGGTGAGCAGTACACAAAAGAAAAAACAAAACAAAACAGTGACATAAAAGAGAGGCAGGAAATGGGGAGCCCATGACCTGAAAGGTCTCTTTTGATCTCACTTTTCTATGATTCCAAAACAAATGTGCCTCCTTTGTGAATTCTTTCTAAGCAATAACAATTCGAGGTTCAGTTGAAAGTCAAACATGTCGGCCGCTCTCCCGGGCCTGCCGTCTGATATGGGGCTGGTGATCCTTATGGCTTGTGACTCAGCAGGTTCAGGAAGTAACAACAGATGTCTTTTCTCTGTTTGTTATAACTCATGACCAATGTCTCTTATAACCTAGAATTTTAGCCCAAAATGTCTAAAAATGACGAACCTCAGCTCAGAATAGACAAAATATTTTATGATTTATTGGTCCAAATTTCAAAAGTTCAAGGAATATGGCAAAATTTGGTGGTAATATGGCAAAAAATTTCTCCAGGAATCTAGCAGTCTATCAGAATTGTGTGTGTAATTTTTAAAAATTACACAATTATATATACATATATATTTTTTAACTTTCCCTAATGGACAGTACATGGTATTATTGTGTATGGAAATAGTTTGTTTCTTGACATTTTCTCTGAGATGAATTGACCATGTATCCTACTTAGAGAAAAGCAAGTTCAATGAAGCTATAGTAACTTAGCCACCACGAAAAAGACAAAAGACATGAATGTGAGTTGAAGTGACTTTAAGGGCTAGATATAGGATGACATCAGCATGTTGGCAAGAAACAGAGACACACAGCAAGGCTAGACTGTCTGATGCTCTATCCAGGATGGAACAAATGAAGAGGAAGACAAATGCAAAGCTACAGAAATAAATACAGCTGTCTAAAATATGCCCCTTGTGGTTATTAGTATATTTATTTTCTAGCAAAGAGGAAATTAACATATGTGATTCATATATCACCTCCCTTTTTTCTTTATATGCTTTTGTCTCTATCAGCTCTGCTCTAGCTCTGATCTGCCACCCACTCCAAGAGGATCCTTTGGAAACTTGTGTCCTGTAATAAACTCCTCCTGTGTCTTTCAGGGCTCCTTCCTCCTCACCTAACTGAAACTTGAGCTTTACGTGACCATGAAACCTTTCTTACTGTCCACTTAATGGCTTCTACTTTCGGATAAGGGTCTTAGGTTAATCCAGGGAAGCAGGTCTGCAACAAGGGCTTGCATTCAGTTAGTATATTTGAAGAAGCAACCCCAGGAAACAGGATGGGGAACCCGGAGGAGTGAACCCAGGAAGGAGGGAAAGTCAGTCCAAAGATGTGTTATCAGCCCTGTCACTGCTGTGGACAACAGGAGGCCAATCCATCTGGGAGGCTCTGAGGAGCCTTCTGGAAATCACCTCAGAATTATTTGCCTGACAGATGGAAGAGGGGAGCATGTATCTACCAGCGAAGTGTTGGACAAGTACTGTCCGAATCGGTGTTAACTCCCTCCGTTTTAGATTGCACGTATGTGAAGGCCACATTTTATTGTCAGGCCCTGGGATAGAAGGTAAGAGCTGAGTGTATTCTAGAGCTGAGGTGCTGTCAGGTCACCTGTGTGTGCAGTAACCAGTGACCAAAGGGGACATGAAAAGAGACACGTGACATTTTCTCTGCAAGAGGCAACCAATTCCTTAATCACTGCTGCACCTAGTTCATTATCCTCCTAACTTTACCCAGTCAACAGTCCTCTTCCGGAATCCATGACCTCTCCCCAAACCTCTCTCTCCCTCACCTCAGCTTCTGGTCACCCAGATGCTGCCCAGTCTCCCCAATGATAGTGGCACTGAAGCCTCCACCATCCTCTACAACCCGTGTCTGTCACCATTTTTCTTGGCTTCAGTGCAGATGGTGATGACCCAATAACTCCCTGGCCTCACAAACCCTCATCTTCAGGCATCACTCAACTTCAGTTGGTCCCGGCACAGCCTCATCTGTGGCTACACTATCACCCAGGCCCTCCACACTTGTACACCTTGAATTGAATACAGGGATTTTAAAAAATACGAAACCTATTCACTTCCTCATTCCTACTGCTCTTCTCTTTGTTCTCACTGCGTCCTCAAATTCTTCCCTTCTTCCCAGCCCATATCCAGGCGATTCTGGTTTTATTTGCTTCCTTACCCAGGGTGGACTTCTTGAAAAGAACAATCCTGTCAATAACACAGGAGATGTCACCTTACAATCCTATGCCTCTTTTACCTACTGTCACATTTCTTGGTTCTGCATCCTTGGTTCTTATCAAAGTTTGCCGGAGGAAATTCTCAGGGCCATGGTAACAGACTCAGCTACAAATTCACACTATTTCATCTCTGCTTAAATAGCAATCTTATGCTCGAGGTTTCAACCTTAGGAAGTGTTCAGGACCTCTGTAATCAAGCTTCTCACATGCCCACACATGCCTCAGTCGTTTCCCTAAGGTAGGAGTCTGTTACTTAGAATATCTTTCTGCCTCCTTTGGACTGTCTACATTCTACTCATTCTCTACACATTACATTGGTGTGTGTTACCCTTTCCTTTCTCTAGATACCTATTGTATATGTAATCTGCAATATATTTGGTTATACACTGTTTTTTATTATTTTTAATTATTTCTCTTCTGTTTGGGACTTTAACGAGGGAGTATGCTCCCTAGGAGCAAGGACTTTATCTGATACATCTATTGTCCCAACAATGGTGACCACCCATTAAGCACTTACTACAAATACCCATGGACTTCATTTCAGTGAGTCAGAGCTTTTCACTGGAAAAAGCAACCTACATGTGCGCACTTGAATCTCAAATAGTATAAACTAGCTCTTCAAAATTCATAATCAAAATGAATTGGCATAATTAGCATCATCTTTTTATTTTTCTCTGAGTATTGGTTGTGAATGACCTAGCTTCATGGGTATATTGGACCGTGGGAATCATCCCTCAGTTTACAGTTCCAACTAAACACAATGCCAAAGTGTTGATCTAAAACTATGTGGATGATGAAATATAAATGTAGCTTGTGTCTACACATCATAAACACTTAAATTAAAATATGAAAATATAAAAATATGGAAACATAAAGGTTTGACTGCTTTTTAAATGTTTTTGAAGAGATGTTGACAACAATAATTTTGGAATTTAAATATTTGTTTGGAATTTTTACAAATCAGAGCCAAAACATAAGAATTTAACTCACAAGTTTTGTTTGTGAATGTTGAAGAGTCATTAGAATAAAACATAATTTAAGCAAATAACACTGCAAGTCTCTCTTAAAAACACATTTGATAAACATTGATATAGCCCAGCCTCCAGCCCCATGCCAGAATTCTCTCTAACATCCATGTCAACCTGCGCTTCAACGATAGGAAGTGTAGGTTGATAGGAAGCTCAACAGCTCTTAAGGCAACCCACTACATTTGGAGACATTTCATTTTTTCAGAATGTCTTCATCACTTTATTTTATAAGAGTCACACAAGTTCAGATAGCTAGGGGCCAGGCACATGCATAAGTGAGTACGGCAGACCAGGTGTGTCAATAGGGAGCGGTGGGGACTGTGGTGAGTGGAAGGCACTGCCCTGCTCTTGCTGGATGCTGCTAGAGGAGTGAGGGGCCAATGCTTCCAGATCTTCCTGTGACTCAAAAGATGCTGAAAATCCAGATATATATATGAAGTCTTGTGGCTTTTCAACACAAGTAACTAAGTAAAAATGTTAGATAAAATACTCTGGAGGAGGGTGGTAAATTAAAAAAATATATTTGTGGGCTAAACCTGGCTTGAAGCCCTTCAGTTTTTTAACTTCTAAGTCCTGTCTTACATTTTCACCTCTGGAAAAAATGTATTAAATTTCTACTCTTTTACTTTAAAAAAGAAAAAAATAAATCAGATATTTAAGACCAACTATTGTTCTCTATACTTACCCCAGTCTTTTTAAAATTCCTTGAGTCTTTTGAACCCAAAACACATTTAGGTTGAAGAATAAATTACATGTATCTTTATTGAGAGAGTCATGATTTAGAGGGTTCCTTAATGCAAAATATTGATTTCTATTATGATTGTTTTCCTTAGTTTTGGTCCATCGGTAAATTTCCATTTGTAAACCAGGCCTAGTATCCTCTAGGCCTCCCAGCTTTATGTCATAAGCAAATTAGATAAGCATAGCTTCTCTGTCCTCATTTAGAGCATTGATTAAAACTAAGTTTAGCTTTCCTGGACCAAGATAACCATCCCATGATAGGCCGCTAGTCCCACTGCCCTGACTCCCAACCAGCTGGCATACATCACTCAATAATCTCTAAATCTCTGGGAAATATAACCACCCTTTTCAAGATGTCAAGGTGGAGTTTATCAAATATTCTATTAAAATTTAAAAATACATTGCGTACATTATCTTCCTTATTTGCCAACTCAAATTCCACTTAAAAAGGAGCTTAGATCAGTACCATTGAGTCGCACAACTCAGGGGGATTTCATTCATAAAAAAAAAGATACAAATGAACTGATTTACAAAACAGACTCACAGACATAGGAAACAAATTTATGGTTACCAAAGGGGAAAGGTTGGGAGGGGGGGATAAATTGGAAGTTTTGGGATTAACATATACACACTATTATATATAAAATAGATAATCAACAAGGACCTACTGTATAACACAGGGAACTCTACTCAATATTCTGTAGTAACCTATATCAAAAGAATCTGAAAAAGAATAGATATATGTATATGTATAACTAAATCACTTTGCTGTACACCTGAAACTAACCCAACATTGTTAATCAACTATACTCCAACATAAAATTAAAAAAAAAAAACAAAACTCTAAGCGTAACTCATAGAACACAATGTGGCTGGTGCCCCCTGGAGTTGTGCATCCACCATAGCACTCAATGAGGTTAATTTGGTAATAAATCCCTTGTGGCATCTGCACATATATGATAGCTCTTGGTAATCATGTTTATGGGCCAGGCTTTAAACAATAACAGAAACAAGGATTATAAAAACCTGATTAACAATTTGCTGGCATCAGACATACTTCAGTATACTTTCCTTTGATAAATATTTTGGTAACATTTGAACTTATACAAGAAATTATAATTTGGTCACATAATCAATTTTTAATCTTAGTAAATGCTATGTAATCCAGAGAAAATCTAAATATCTCTGGCATTCCATATATATTATTCACTTACACTTATAAAACATATCTATTGTAGTCAAGATTACCTATTAGAGCAGAGATGGATGAATACTTTTGTAAAGGGCCAGATAGTAAATATTTTAGGCAGTGCAGGGCACGTACAGTCTCTGTCACATATTCTTTTTTTTTCTAGCAGTTACAAATGTTTTAATAGCTGGTAATTTAATAAATAGTAAGTATTGCCTCACTGCTTTATTTTGGCTTTTTTTCTTCTGTTTATTTTTGGTACTATTTGCATACACTGCCCTAAGAAGTTTTAGCTATTTAGTAGTTCTTAGATCCTTACAATAACCCACGGAAATAGGCTTTACTATTGTCTCTGTGGTTTAGATTGGGAAATCAAAGCATAGCAGGGGTTAAGTAACTTGCCCAAGTTTTCAAGGTGATTTTGCTCTTACAAAGAATTTCTTAAAATTGTATCTTACATACGTTCAAGGGTGGAAATAAGTACAAAATGTATATGGGGAATTGTGATTTATTTCTATATAAGGTAAAGTGGTCTCAGCCTTTTCCATTTTTTTCTTTACACCACAGAGTGCAACTGCAGATGTGCGTGTTTCCACTATATTTTGGAATGATAAACTGATATGAAAATATTTTAAATAGCATGCCAAAAATGTCTTCCCTGTGCACAAAATGGACAAAGTCCAAATGTTAGTTTAAATTTCATATTATCTACCAATCTTCCCAGAAGAATCTGAAAGATTTTATTGTTTAGGTCACGTAGTTCTTCTGAATAATCTTTCCTTTGTAAACAGTTGGCAATCCAAACTCTGGATTTTTCCACTTAATGTTCAAAGGAAGCTCATTTTTAAGATCATTTTTAGTCAGCGTATCTGTCACCTTCCTTTTTAACCTTTATTTTGCCATTGCTTTCTGGTGCTGGTCATTATTGGACTTGCAGCTTTAAACTGCTATTCATTTTCTCCTTGAACACTGCAGTTTTCTATTCACCAAGATTTGCATTCCCTCCATGTTTTTTCTAAAACCAAAAATTAGTGATCTTTTTTTATAAAAGCTATAATTTTTACATTGACCTTGTTTCTTCTTTTAATTGGTGTTCTTCTTTTAATTGGACAATGGTGGAGGGCTGGTGATGGGTGTTATTTATTTTGAGAATCCTGCTTCAGTGAAGTTGTTGTGAAGTAAAAGCTTGACATAAAAACACTCCTGAAGGCCTCTGACAGGGGTGAGTAAGAAGAAAGGAGAAGGAGAAGGAAGAGGAAGAGGAAGAAACATGGGAGGGAGCAGGGATAGCACTGCAATGTCCTCATCAAGTCAGAAATTAGAAGCCAGTCAGAAGCAGGTGACCAAATGGTTTCTTCAAGTTTAAATACAAAGCCATGTTCAGGTGCATAGAGATCCAAGTTGCTAGGAATTCCTCCCCTCCCACCACCACCAGCCCAGCTAAATAACAGAATGTTTTCTTCAACAGGTGTATGATGCACATTCAAGAGGAAAACCCACGGCTAAGATAAAGTGATCATGTTGAAACCCCTTTCAGACAAACAAGTAAGTATTCACATTTCTTATCATTTTCTGGTTTTCCTCTCAGTGGGCTAATAGGTAGCTACCTCTATCATCATTAATTGTCCACTGTTCTTTTTTTTTATTGTTATAATTTTAAAAATTGAAGTATAGTTGATTTACAACTATACTTCAGGTGTACAGCAAAGTGATTCAGCTATATATATACATATAAACACACACACATATATATATTCTTTTTCAGATTATTTTACATTATAGGTTATTACAAGATATTGACTATAGTTCCCTGTGCTATACAGTACGTCCTTGTTGTTTATCTATTTTATGTATAGTAGTTTGTATCTGTTAATCCCAAACTACTAATTTATCCTTCCCCCCTTTCCCCTTTGGTAACTGTAAGTTTGTTTTCTGTGTCTGTGAGTCTGTATCTGTTTTGCAAATAAGTTTATTTGTATATTTTAGCTTCCACATATAAGTGATATCATATGATATTTGTCTTTCTCTGTCTGACTTACTTCACTTAATATGATAATCTCTAGGTCCACCCATGTTGCTGCAAATGCATTATTTCATTCTTTTTGATGGCTGAGTAATATTCCATTGTATATATACCATATCTTCTTTATTGCTCCACCTGTCGATGGACGTTTAGATTGCTTCCATACCTTGGCTATTGTAAATAGTGCTGCTATGAACACTGGGATCCATGTATCTTTTTGAATTAGAGTTTTTGTCTTTTCTGGATACATGCCCAAGAGGGGGATTGCTGGATCATCTTGAATGCATTGTAGTTAAATTATCTCCTGCAAGAAACTTAAAATGATGCTTTGAAGGAGGGTTCCCTTACCTAGAGCTGGTTTGTAAATATAAAGCAGTATAAGGAAAGAAATTATATGGGATTTAAAACCTAAGTTCTTTTTATTTTAATTTGGACAAAGAAGATGGCTAGAGAATTAGAAGATTTAGGTATTGTTATATTCAATCCACAAAGTTTAATTTACTTAACATATTTTAAGCATTCTTTCAAGCTTGACAAACAACAGTTCCAATCTTAGTTCTCTAATTTTACACAAACCACAGTTGAAAAAGAACATACTAAATATCTCTGAAAATTTCAATTAAAAGGCTTAAATTTTTTTTGCATCACCACAAATATCCAGTATTTGAAACTGTCACAAGTTTTCCAACATTTCCGCCCCCCTAATTTCCATGGATTTAAACCTCTGACACTGTTACATTTTTTAATTACCTAATTTTTAGTATTGGTTTTCCTGCCGCAATGTTTCAATTAATAAAACTGTGTTATTTTTCGCACAGCTATCTAATTAATAGGACATACTTTTACCAGATTACAATAATTAGAAAGCATCATTTAGAGGAGAATCAACATTAATTTTCTATAGTGTAATACATCATGGTGAAAAGAGAATAAAGTATACAAGGAGATCAGACCATGGGATATTTTTATACGGTGTTTTCAAATCAACTCTTTTATAAAAATGATTTACTTGCCAATTCATTCAAGAACCTAGTTGGTTATGGTTTTTATGCTTTTATTTTCAGGGACAAATATTTCATGTCCCCTTAGATGGTATTTACTCAGAAAATTTCATATGCGGGGCCCTGAGCAGAGTGTCCTCAAAGAGTTCACTGGAAATGCTGTATGGAGTTGAACACTTGTGCACTAGGAAACACTGCTGGTCACAACCAGTGGGGAAGAACCCGGATGCTCTTCCACATCACAGCAAACCATTTATTGTAGAGAAAAGAGTGACCTAGTCAGAAAGACATGCTGTTGTAGACATTTAGAAGGTAAATAAATACATAGGTATATCGAGAAATAAATATTTGCATATAGAGGATGTTAATAACTGCTGGGTACCGGAAGAGTCTTAAAACTCTTACTGAAGTACAGTGTGCATGCAAAAACTGTAGGCGTAGGACTCCTACAATTTTTTACAAACGATCCGTGTATAATCCACATCCAGATCAAGGGACAGAATATTATCAGCATTCCTTAAACTATTCATCTTCCGACTTGAGGGTAACCCCTTCCTATTTTCTAACAGCATGGAGTAGTTTTGCCTGCTTTGGAATTTTATATAAATTGAAACACTCTGTATGTACTATTTTGTGTCTGACTTCTTTTGCTCAGCCTTTTGTTGGTGAGATTTAGCCACATTATATGTAGTCGTAGTTCTTTCATTCTCATTCTGTCTTTGCATATGCCTTGATTTATTCATACATTCTGTTGTTGATGGGTTTTGGGGAAATTTCTAGCTTAGGCTTCTGTTTTGGAAAAACCTATGGTTCTCCTCCTGTATCTTTCTCTTTTTCTTTCACTTCTGACATGTGCGGTCACCAGATGTGTGGGATTTTTCTCCACAACAAGCAACTCCCTAGGACACCAGCTGGATATCGTGCAATTAAACTCAATTCTGGCACTATCTACCTGGAGATAGTGAGAGATCCCACAGGTGAAGGGCTCTGTCCCATAATGCTGCCCCTCACTTCAGATGCCAATCACAAGTACTAGGTCCCCAGGTTACCCACAGCTTTTGTCCAACTTGGCTGCAAATCGGAGGTTCTCATCACTTCCTTCCCCTGGGATTTGATTATTTGCTAGAATAGCTTACAGAACTCAGGAAAACACTTACCAGTTTATTAAAAGATATGGTAAAAGATACAGATAAAAAGCCAAATGAAGAGATATATAGGATGAGGTCTAGGACAGTCCCAAGAACAGGAGCTTCTTTCCCAAGGGAGTTGGGGTATGTCACTCTCCCTATTAGTAGACATGTTCACCCATCTGAAAGCTCTCCAAAACCTGTATTACTGGGATTTTTATGGAGGCTTCATCACACAGTTAATGTTCAATCCTTAACTCCATTTCCAGCCCCTCTGCCCTCTTCAGAGAAGAGGAGGACAGGGCTGAAAACTCCAAGCTTCTAATCATGGCTTGGTCTTTCTGGTGACCAGCTCCCATCCAGAAGCCATCAAGGAGCCCACCCTGAGTGCCTCACTAAAACACAAGATCCTCCTAGTGCTCTTATCACTTGAGAAATTACAAGGGTTTTAGGAGCTCTGTGTCAAGAACCAGGGACACAGACCAATAAATATATTTTCTATTATCTCACAGGTTCATATGAATAGTGCTGCATAAACATGCTTGTGCATGACTTTTGGTTAATAGATGTGTTTCTATCGGATACTTGCTTGAGGAAGAGATGCTTGGTCACAGGGTGCGTGTGTTCTTTGGACAGTGCTGGTATTCCAACATGGTTGAGCAGTCTGCAGTCCCACTGGCAGCAGTTGAGAGCTGTTGCACGGAGCTGCTGGCTTGTGGAACAAGCCAGACATCAGCAAGCTACTGATCTTACCTGTCCTTTACATTTTAACTGTTCCAGAGAATATGTAGTAACATCACACTGTTTTAATTTGCATTTTCCTGATGACCACTGTCATAAACGTAAAAGCACATTGCCACAATAATCAAATCCTCATAACAATTTGTACTGATGAGGAAACTGGGCTTCAGAGGATTTGTGATTTACTCAGGTTCACTCAGCTTGGATGTGGTGAACCAGGATTAAAACACTAAGTTTTGCTCATTAGTGAAGCACATAATAATAGACTTTTAGAGTCAGAAGGGAGTTTTGAGATTATCTTATCCCAAAGTTTTTCACAGATGAAGTAATTGAGGTCCAGAGGGTTGGCTGTGTTCAGTACTTCAGAGATCATATTACATTTGGGGGTTTTGTCTGGTGGGGTACAATGGCCTAGAGGTCTGAATTCAATTCACTACCTACCAGCTGTGTGGCTGAGACAAGTCACCTGCTTTCTCTAGGCACCTATCTTTATTCAAATTTTTATTGGAGTAAAGTTGATTTACGATGTTGTATTAGTTTCAGGTGTACAGTAGAGAATCAGTTATACATATACATATATCCACTCTTTTTTAGAATCTTTTCCCATATAGGTCATTACAGAGTATTGAGTAGAGTTCCCTGTGCTATGCAGTAGGTCCTTATTAGCTATTTATTTTATATATCTTAGTATGTATATGTCAATCCCAATCTCCCAGTTTATCCCCGCCCCCCATTTCTCCCCTGGTAACCATAAGTTTGTTTTCTACATATGTGACTCTATTTCTGTTTTGTAAACATGTTCATTTGTACCATTTTTTTTAGATTACTCATATCAGCGATGACATATGATATTTCTCTTTCTCTGACTTACGTCACTCAGTATGACAATCTCTAGGTCCATCTATGTTGCTACAAATGGCATTATTTCGTTCTTTTTTATAACTGAGTAATATTCTATTGTATATATGTACCACATCTTCTTTATTCACTCCTCTGTCGATGGACATTTTGTTTGCTTCCATGTCTTGGCTATTGTAAATAGTACTGCAATGAACACTGGGGTGCATGTATCCTTTTGAATTATGGTCTTCTCCAGATATATGCCAAAGAGTGGTATTGCTAGATCATATGGTAACTCTATTTTTAGTTTTTTAAGGAACCCCCATACTGTTCTCCATAATGGTTGTACCAATTTACATTCCCACCAACAGTGTAGGACGGTTCCCTTTCTCCACACCCTCTCCAACATTTATTGTTTGTAGAGTTTTTGATGATGGCCATTCTGACCAATGTGAGGTGATACCTCATTGTAGCTTTGATTTGCATTTCTCTAATAATAATTAGTGATGTTGAGCATCTTCTCATGTGCTTTTTGGCCATCTGTATGTCTTTGGAGAAATGTCTGTTTAGAACTTCTGCCCAATTTTTGATCGGGTTGTTTGTTTTTTTTTGATATTGAGCTGCATGGGTTGTTTGTATAATTTGGAGATTAATCCCTTTTTGGTCACTTCATTTGCAAATATTTTCTCCCATATTGTGTCTTGTGTTTTCATTTTGTTTATGGTTTCCTTTGCTGGGCAAAAGCTTTTAAGTTTAATTAGGTTGCACTTGTTTATTTTTGTTTTTATTTTCATTACTCTAGGAGGTGGATCAAAAAAGGTATTGCTGTGATTTATATCAGAGAGTGTTCTGCCCATGTTTTCCTCTAAGAGTTTTATTGTATCCGACCTTACATTTAGGTCTTTAATCCAGTTTGAATTTTATTTTTGTGTATGGTGTTAGAGTGTTCTAATTTCATTCTTTTACATGTAGTTGTCCAGTTTTCCCAGCACCACTTATTGAAGAGACTGTCTTTTCTCCATTGTATATTCTTACCTCCTTTGTCATAGATTAGTTGACCATGGGTCTGTGGGCTTATCTCTAGACTTTCTATCCTGTTCCATTGATCTATATTTCTGTTTTTGTGCCAGTACCAAACTGTTTTGATTACTTTAGCTTTGAAGTATAGTCTGAATTCAGGGAGTCTGATTCCTCCAGCTTCGTTTTTCTTTCTCAAGATTGCTTTGGCTATTTGGAGTCCTTTGTGTTTCCATACAAATTGCAAAATTTTTGTTCTAATTTTGTGAAAAATGCCATTGGTAATTTGATACGCATTGCATTGAATCTGTAGATTGCTTTGGGTAGTATAATCATTTTGACCATATTGAGTCTTCCAATCCAAGAACATGGTATATCTCTCCATCTGTTTCTGTCATCTTTGATTTCTTTCATCAGCACCTTATTGTTTTCTGAGTACAGGTCTTTTGCCTCCTTAGGTAGATTTATTCCTAGGTATTGTGTTCTTTTTGATGCAATGGTAAATGGGATCGTTTCTTTAATTTCTCTTTCTACTCTTTCATTGTTAGTGTATAGGAATGCAAGAGATTTCTGTGTATTAGTTTTGTATCCTGCAACTTTACCAAATTCATTGATGAGCTCTAGGAGTTTTCTGGTAGCATCTTTAGGATTTTCTGTATATAGTATCATGTCCTCTGCAAACAGTGATAGTTTTACTTCTTCTTTTCCAATTTGGATTTCTTTTCTTTCTTTTTCTTCTCTGATTGCCGTGGCTAAAAATTCCAAAACTATATTGAATAAAAGTGGCAAGAGTAGACATCCTGGTCTTATTCCTGATCTTAGAGGAAATGCTTTCAATTTTTCACCATTGAGAATAATGTTAGCTGTGGGTTTGTCATATATGACCTTTATAATGTTGAGGTAGATTCCCACTATGCCCACTTTCTGGAGCGCTTTTATCATAAATTGATGTTGCATTTTGTCAAAAGATTTTTCTGCATCTATTGAGACAATCATATGTTTTTTATTCTTCACTTTGTTAATGTGGTGTATCACACTTATTTACTTGCGAATATTGAAGAATCCTTGCATCCCTGGGATAAATCCCACTTGATCATGGTGTATGATCCTTTTAATGTGTTGTTGGATTTGGTTTGCTAGTATTTTGTTGAGGATTTTTGCATCTATGTTTATCAGTGATATTGGCCTGCTATTTTCTTTTTTTGTGGTATCTTCGTCTGGTTTTGGTATCAGGGTGATTGTGGCCTCATAGAATGAGCTTGGAGTGTTCCTTCCTGCAATTTTTTGGAAGAGTTTCAGAAGGGTAGGTGTTAACTCTTCTCTAAATGTTTGACAGAATTTGCCTGTGAAGCCATCTGGTCCTAGACTTTTGTTTTTTGGAAGTTTTAAAATCACAGTTTCAATTTCATTACTTGTGATTGGTCTGTTCATATTTTCTATTTCTTCCTGGTTCAGTCTTGGAAGGCTGTATTTACCTTTCTAAGAATTTGTCCATTTCTTCTAGTTTGTCCATTTTATTGGTGTATAGTTGCTTGTAGTAGTCTCTTATGATCCTTTGTATATTTCTGTGGCATCTGTTATAACTTTTCCTTTTTAATTTCTAATTTTATTGATTTGAGCCCTCTCCTGTTTTTTTCCTGATGAGTGTAGCAAAAGGTTTATCAATTTTGTTTACCTTTTCAAAGAACCAACTTTCATTTTCATTGATCTTTTCTATTGTTCTTTTTTTTTTTTAAACATCTTTATTGGAGTATAATTGCTTTACAATGGTGTGCCAGTTTCTGCTTCATAACAAAGTGAATCAGTCATACATATACATACGTTCCCACATCTCCTCCTTCCTGCGTCTCCCCCCTCCCACCCTCCCCATCCCACCACTCCAGGCGGTCACAAAGCACCGAGCTGATCTCCCTGTGCTATGCGGCTGCTTCCCACTAGCTAACTATTTTACATTTGGTAGTGTATATATGTCCATGCCACTCTCTCAGCCTGTCACATCTTACCCCTCCCCCTCCCCATATCCTCAAGTCCATTCTCTAGTAGGTCTGTGTCTTTATTCCCGTCTTGCCACTAGGTTCTTCATGACCTTTTTTTTTTTTTTCCTTAGATTCCATATATATGTGTTAGCATACTGTATTTGTTTTTCTCTTTCTGACTTACTTCACTCTGTATGACAGACTCTAACTCCATCCACCTCACTACAAATACCTCCATTTCATTTCTTTTTATGGCTGAGTAATATTCCATTGTATATATGTGCCACATCTTTATCCATTCATCTGTCGATGGACACTTAGGTTGCTTCCATGTCCTGGCTATTGTAAATAGAGCTTCAATGAACATTATGGTACATGACTCTTTTTGAATTATGGTTTTCTCAGGGTATATGCCCAGTAGTGGGATTGCTGGGTTGTATAGTAGTTCTATTTTTAGTTTTTTAAGGAACCTCCATACTGTTCTCCATAGTGGCTGTATCAATTGACGTTCCCACCAACAGTGCAAGAGTGTTCCCTTTTCTCCACACCCTCTCCAGCATTTATTGTTTCTAGATTTTTTGATGATGGCCATTCTGACTGGTGTGAGATGATATCTCATTGTAGTTTTGATTTGCATTTCTCTAATGATTAATGATGTTGAACATTCTTTCATGTGTGTGTTGGCAATCTGTATATCTTCTTTGGAGAAATGCCTATTTAGGTCTTCTGCCCATTTTTGGATTGGATTTTTTGTTTTTTTGTTATTGAGCTGCATGAGCTGCTTGTAAATCTTGGAGATTAATCCTTTGTCAGTTGCTTCATTTGCAAATATTTTCTCCCATTCTGAGGGTTGTCTTTTGGTCTTGTGTATGGTTTCCTTTGCTGTGCAAAAGCTTTTAAGTTTCATTAGGTCCCATTTGTTTATTTGTGTTTTTATTTCCATTTCTCTAGGAGCTGGGTCAAAAAGGATCTTGCTGTGATTTATGTCATAGAGTGTTCTGCCTATGTTTTCCTCTAAGAGTTTGATAGTGTCTGGCCTTTCGTTTAGGTCTTTAATCCATTTTGAGTTTATTTTTGTGTATGGTGTCAGGGAGTGTTCTAATTTCATACTTTTACATGTACCTGTCCAGTTTTCCCAGCACCACTTATTGAAGAGGCTGTCTTTTCTCCACTGTATATGCTTGCCTCCTTTATCAAAGATAAGGTGACCATATGTGCGTGGGTTTATCTCTGGGCTTTCTATCCTGTTCCATTGATCTATGTTTCTGTTTTTGTGCCAGTACCAAACTGTCTTGATTACTGTAGCTTTGTAATATAGTCTGAAGTCAGGGAGCCTGATTCCTCCAGCTCCATTTTTCGTTCTCAAGATTGCTTTGGCTATTCGCGGTCTTTTGTGTTTCCATACAAATTGTGAAATTTTTTGTTCTAGTTCTGTGAAAAATGCCAGTGGTAGTTTGATAGGGATTGTATTGAACCTGTACATTGCTTTGGGTAGTAGAGTCATTTTCACAATGTTGATTCTTCCAATCCAAGAACATGGTATATCTCTCCATCTATTTGTATCATCTTTAATTTCTTTCATCAGTGTCCTATAATTTTCTGCATACAGGTCTTTTGTCTCCTTAGGTAGGTTTATTCCTAGATATTTTATTCTTTTTGTTGCAATGGTAAACAGGAGTGTTTTCTTAATTTCACTTTCAGATTTTTCATCATTCGTGTATAGGAATGCAAGAGATTTCTGTGCATTAATTTTGTATCCTGCTACTTTACCAAATTCATTGATTAGCTCTAGTAGTTTTCTGGTAGCATCTTTAGGATTCTCTATGTATAGTATCATGTCATCTGCAAACAGTGACAGCTTTACTTCTTCTTTTCTGATTTGGATTCCTTTTATTTCTTTTTCTTCTCTGCTTGCTGTGGCTAACACTTCCAAAACTATGTTGAATAATAGTGGTGAGAGTGGGCAACCTTGTCTTGTTCCTGATCTTAGTGGAAATGGTTTCAGTTTTTCACCATTGAGGACAATGTTGGCTGTGGGTTTGTCATATATGGCCTTTATTATGTTGAGGAAAGTTCCCTCTATGCCTATTTTCTGCAGGGCTTTTATCATAAATGGGTGTTGAATTTTGTTGAAAGCTTTCTCTGCATCTATTGAGATGATCATGTGGTTTTTCTCCTATAATTTGTTAATATGATGTATCACATTGATTGATTTGCATGTATTGAAGAATCCTTGCATTCCTGGGATAAACCCCACTTGATCATGGTGTATGATCCTTTTAATGTGCTGTTGGATTCTGTTTGCTAGTATTTTGTTGAGGATTTTTGCATCTATGTTCATCAGTGATATTTCCCTGTAGTTTTCTTTCTTTGTGACATCTTTGTCTGGTTTTGGTATCAGGGTGGTGGTGGCCTCGTAGAATGAGTTGGGGAGTGTTCCTCCCTCTGCAATATTTTGGAAGAGTTTGAGAAGGATAGGTGTTAGCTCTTCTCTAAATGTTTGATAGAATTCACCTGTGAAGCCATCTGGTCCTGGGTTTTTGTTTGTTGGAAGATTTTTAATCACAGTTTCAATTCCAGTGCTTGTGATTGGTCTGTTCATATTTTCTATTTCTTCCTGGTTCAGTCTCGGCAGGTTGTGCATTTCTAAGAATCTGTCCATTTCTTCCAGGTTGTCCATTTTATTGGCATAGAGTTGCTTGTAATAATCTCTCATGATCCTTTGTATTTCTGCAGTGTCAGTGGTTACTTCTCCTTTTTCATTTCTAATTCTATTGATTTGAGTCTTCTCCCTTTTTCTCTTGATGAGTCTGGCTAATGGTTTATCAATTTTGTTTATCTTCTCAAAGAACCAGCTTTTAGTTTTATTGATCTTTGCTATTGTTTCCTTCATTTCTTTTTCATTTATTTCTGATCTGATCTTTATGATTTCTTTCCTTCTGCTAGCTTTGGGGTTTTTTTGTTCTTCTTTCTCTAATTGCTTTAGGTGCAAGGTTAGATTGTTTATTCGAGATGTTTCCTGTTTCTTGATGTAGGCTTGTATTGCTATAAACTTCCCTCTTAGAACTGCTTTTGCTGCATCCCATAGGTTTTGGGTCATCGTGTCTCCATGGTCATTTGTTTCTAGGTATTTTTTGATTTCCCCTTTGATTTCTTCAGTGATCACTTCGTTATTAAGTAGTGTATTGTGTAGCCTCCATGTGTTTGTATTTTTACAGATCTGTATTTTTACAGGTCTTTTTTTTGTATCCATTCAGCCAGTCTATGTCTATTGGTTGGAGCATTTAATCCATTTACATTTAAGGTAATTACTGATAGGTATGTTCCTATTGCCATTTTCTTAATTGTTTTGGATTTGTTTTGGTCGGTCTTATTTCTTCCATTCTTCTTTTGTTCTCTTGTGGTTTGTTGACTATATTTAGTGTTGCGTTTGGGTTGATTTTCTTTTTTGTGTTTGTATCTATTGTAATTTTTTGGTTTGAAGTTCCCATGAGGTTTTGACAAAGCAGTCTATATTACGTACTAAGTTGTTTTAAGTTGCTGGTCTCTTAATTTCAAATGCAGTTCACATTTCCTGCAATTGTCCTCTCATGTTTGTGGTGTTGATATCATATTTATGTGTAGATGATTTCCTACTATTACTTTATTTTTAAATTTTTTTAAACATCTTTATTGGAGTATAATTGCTTTACAATGGTGTGTTAGTTTCTGCTTTATAACAAAGTGAATCAGCTATACATATACATATATCCCCATATCTCCTCCCTCTTGTGTCTCCCTTCCACCCTCCCTATCCCACCCCTCTAGGTGGTCACAAAGCACTGAGCTGATCTCCCTGTGCTATGTGGCTGCTTCCTACTAGCTATCTATTTTACATTTGGTAGTGTATATATGTCCATGTCACTCTCTCACTTTGTCTCAGCTTACCCTTTCCCTTTCCCATGTCCTCATGTCCATTCTCTATGTCTGCATCTTTATTCCTGTCCTGCCCCTAGGTTCCTCAGAACCTTTTTTTTTTCTTAGATTCCATATACATGTGTTAGCATACGGTATTTGTTTTTCTCTTTCTGACTTACTTCACTCTGTATGACAGACTCTAGGTCCATCCACCTCACTACAAATAACTCAATTTCGTTTCTTTTTATGGCTGAGTAATATTCCATTGTATATATGTGCCACATCTTCTGTATCCATTCATCTGTTGATGGACACTTAGGTTGCTTCCATGTCCTGGTTATTGTAAATAGAGCTGCAATGACCATTGTGGTACATGACTCTTTTTGAATTATGGTTTTCTCCAGGTTTGTGCCCACTAGTGGGATTGCTGGGTCATATGGGAGTTCTATTTTTAGTTTTTTAAGGAACCTCCATACTGTTCTCCATAGTGGCTGTATCAATTTTCATTTCCACCAACAGTGCAAGAGGGTTCCCTTTTCTCCATAGCCTCTCCAGCATTTATTGTTTGTAGATTTTTTGATGATGGCCATTCTGACTGGTGTGAGGTGATATCTCATTGTAGTTTTGACTTACATTTCTCTAATGATTAGTGATGTTGAATATCCTTTCATGTGTTTGTTGACAATCTGTATATCTTCTTTGGAGAAATGTCTATTTAGGTCTTCTGCCCATTTTTGGATTGGGTTGCTTGTTTTTTTGATATTGAGCTGCATGAGTTGCTTGTATATTTTGGAGATTAATCTTTGTCAGCTGTTTCGTTTGCAAATATTTTCTCCCATTCTAAGGGTTGTCTTTTGGTCTTGTGTATGGTTTCCTTTGCTGCGCAAAAGCTTTTAAGTTTCATTAGGTCCCATTTGTTTATTTGTGTTTTTATTTCCATTTCTCTAGGAGCTGGGTCAAAAAGGATCTTGCTGTGATTTATCTCATAGAGTGTTCTGCCTATGTTTTCCTCTAAGACTTTTATAGTGTCTGGCCTTTCGTTTAGGTCTTTAATCCATTTTGAGTTTATTTTTGTGTATGGTGTTAGGGAGTGTTCTAATTTCATTCTTTTACATGTAGCTGTCCAGTTTTCCCAGCACCACTTATTGAAGAGGCTGTCTTTTCTCCATTATGTATTCTTGCCTCCTTTATCAAAAATAAGTTGACCATATGTGTGTGGGTTTATCTCTGGGCTTTCTATCCTGTTCCATTGATCTATATTTCTGTTTTTGTGTCAGTACCATACTGTCTTGATTACTGTAGCTTTGTAGTATAGTCTGAAATCAGGGAGCCTGATTCCTCCAATTCCCTACTATTACTTTACATTTGCATTTACTGGTGAGCTTTCCCATTTGACATTTTCTTGTTTCCAGTTGTGGACCTTTTCCCCCCCTGTCTAGAGAAGTTTCTTTAGCATTTGTTGTAAAGGTGGTTTTTTTGGTTCTGAATTCTCTTAGCTTTTGCTTGTCTGTAAAGCTTTTGATTTCTCCATCAAATCTAAATGAAAGCCTTGCCGGGTAGAGTATTCTTGGTTGTAGGTTTTTCCCTTTCATCACTTTAAATATATAGTGCCAGTGTCTTCTGGCCTGCAGATTTTCTGCTAAAAAATCAGCTGATAAGCTTATGGAGATTCCCTTGTATGTTATTTCTTGCTTTTCATATTTTTCTTTGTCTTCAATTTTTGTCAGTTTGATTAATATATGTCTCATCATGTTCCTCCTTGGGTTTATCATGCCTGGAACTCTCTGCACTTCCTTGACTCAAGTGACTGTTTCCTTCCCCATGTTAGGGAAGTTTTCAGCTATAATTTCTTGAAATATTTTCTCAGGCCCTTTCCCTTCCTCTTTTTCTTCTGGGACCTCTATAATGCAAATGATGGTGCATTTAATGTTGTCCCAGAGATATCTGAGACTGTCCTCATTTCTTTTCTTTTTCTTTATTCTGTTATGTGACAGTGATTTCCATCACTGTGTCTTTCAGCTCACTTCTTCATTCTTCTGCCTCCGTTATTCTGCTATTGATTCTTTCTAGTTTATTTTTCGTTCTAGTTATTGTGTTGTTCATCTTTGTTCTTTAAATCTTCTACCTCTTTGTTAAACATTTCTTGTATCTTCTTGGTCTGTGCCTCCATTCTTTTTCCGAGATTTTGAATCATCCTTATTATCATTACTCTGAATTCTTTTTCGAACAGATTGCCTATCTCCTCATCATTTAGTTGTTCTTGTGGGTTTTTATCTTGTTCCTTAGTCTGCAACATATTTCTCTGTCATCTCACTTTGTCTAACTTTCTGTATTGTGGTCTCCTTTATGCAGGCTGCAGGATCATAGTTCCTCTTGATTCTGGTGTTTGCCCCCTGGTGGGTGAGGTTGGAATGGGGGCTTGTGTAGGCTTCCTGGTTGGAGGGACTGGTGCCTCTGTTGGGTGGAGCTGGGTCTTGTCCCTCTGGTGGGCAAGGCCATGTCAAGGGGTGTGTATTGATGTGGCTCTGAGCTCTGTATGACTTTAGGCAGCCTGTCTTCTGATGGGTGTGGCTGTGTTCCTATCTTTTTGGTTGTTTGTCCTGAGGCTTTCCAGCACTGGAGCCTGCAGGTTGTTGGGTGGGGCCGGGTCTTGGTGCTGAAATGTGGACCTCTGGGAGAGCTCATGCTAAGCAGTATTCCCTGGGGCCTCCACTGCTGGTGTCTTTGCCCCCACAGTGAGCTATAGCCAACCTTTGCCTCTTCAGAAGACCCTCCAAGAACCCTAGGTAGGTCTAGCCCATGTTCCTATGGAAGTACAGCTTTGTGCTGGGTTCCAGTGCACATGAGACCTTGTGTGCGTCCTCCAAGAGTGGAGTCTCTGTTTCTCCCAGCCCTGTGGAGCTCCTGCACTCAGGCCCCACTGGTCTTCAAGGCTAAATGCTCTGGGGGTTCTTCCTACCGATGCCAGACACTTAGACTGTCTTGGAGGGCTATTTTTATGTGGGAATGTCCCTCTGTAGCCTGTGTGGGTTTAATATCTTTTGGTGCAAGGGCTGTTTTTAGTACAGATGTCTGCCACCTCTTTCCTCAGTGTATGCTGACTGATATCCTCTTGATAGCATGTGTGACTGATATTATGGTGACAAGAGCCTGCACTGGATACTGAGCAAGATATTTGCTCCGTGGTTGTCACTGCCCTGTCAGGGACAGTGTCTGCTCCCTAGTTGTCGGAGTAGAGGCCCCCAGCTCTGTTTTTTAGCTGTGTTTCTGATCTGTGGTGCAAAGTATGTGGGATTGGAGCACTCCCACTGGGAGAGAAGCCACTGAGTATTCCTCCTGTGGAGCTGTTCATCTGTGGGTTGCTCTGTTGTGTCCCCTTTCACCTATTGTGTGGGCTCACAAATTACACTGTTTTTGGCACTGTTCTCGGTCTCACCTTAACTGTGGGTATGCCAGCAATTGGCCCAGGTGTCTCTCAGGCATTGTTTTCACCAGCCTCTCTCCCCATGCACTGGCACCTGCCTCCCTGGGCAATAGGAAAGGCTCCTGCCCCATCCCCGCCAGGGTGGGTTCTCGCTTCCCTGGCCACCGCCACCTCCTCCACGCCCCCTCCCTGCTGGGGTGAGCTCATATGCTTCGGGGCAGCCTCAAGAGCAGACACCTGTGGGTGACCCACATGCAGAGGTGGGTCTGAAACCACAGCTGAGCCCCAGGGGCCATGCAACTAAGGAAGAAGAGCTGAAATCTCTCGTCACAGCTGTGCAAACCATGGATTTACACCCCTGTGACCAGCACTGTAAACTCAGCACATGCAGAATATCTGAATGGACAGTGCATGCTCCTGCAGCCGAGATGGATCTAGCTTTAGCAGCTGTGGACTTTGTGGGCATGTACATGTGGAGGCTGGGCCAGGCCAGAGTCTGAGCTGCCTCCATAGTGCCCACAACGGGTCCAGTTCCATGATTACTGCAATCCTGGAACCTGACCTCAGTGGATCTACACTAGTGGCATGGTGTAAACAATGCCTGAGAGTCACCTGGGCCAACTGCCGGCATACCCACAGTTAAGGTGGGGCTGAGAGCAGGGCCAACAACAGTGTAATTTGTGAGCCCACACAATGGGCAAAAGGGCACACAACAGAGCACACCCACAAATGAACAGCTCCACATCCTCCTACTCCTCCGCCATCTTGATTTCCCTCCATCTATTATTTAATGAGGGCTCTATGGGCTCAAAAATGTTTTTTAATTTAATTTTTATCTTATATTATAGTTGATTTCCAATGTTGTGTTAGTTTCAGGTGTCTGGCAAAGTGATTCAGTTATACATGTACATATATCTATTCTTTTTCAGATTCTTTTCCCATCTATATGCAGAATATTTTTTAAATTGTTTTTTAGTGAATAATCTTTTTTTTAAAATTTTACTTATTTATTTATTTTTGACTACTTTGGGTCTTCGTTGCTGCTTGCGGGCTTTCTCTTGTTGTGGCAAGTGGGGGCTGCTGTTTTTTGCGGTGCGTGGGCTTCTCATTGCGGTAGCTTCTCTTGTTGAGGAGCATGGGCTCTAGGCGAGCAGGCTTCAGTAGCTGTGACACGTGGGCTCAGTAGTTGTGGCTCGTGGGCTCTAGAGCACAGGCTCAGTAGTTGTGGTGCATGGGCTTAGTTGCTCTGCGGCATGTGAGATCTTCCCGGACCAGGGCTCGAACCCGTGTTCCCTGCATTGGCAGGCGGATTCTTAACCACTGCACCACCAGGGAAGTCCTATATGCAGAATATTGAGTAGAGTTTCCTGTGCTACACAGTAGGTCCTTGTTGGTTAATCTATTTTATATATAGTAGTGTGTATATTTTCAAAAATATTTTCGTGTGTGTTTATAGCCACCCAGAAGACAGTTATGATAAAAACCTCAAGTTCATGTGGTTACAGCTGGCACAGACTTGAATGGTCCTCAAGCAGCCTGTCCTCCCTCTGTGCCATGATTGCTTGTCCTCAACTGGGCTCAGCTGTCCTTAGTTTTTAACCCATATTCCAGTGGTTTACTGGGTAGCTCCACCTGGATACCTACAGGCACCTCAACTTAACATGTCCCAACCCAAACATGTCCCCGCCTCTGCTCCACCAACCCCTGTCTCCAGTCCTATTTGTAAACCTGTCTCTTTTCCCTGTTTCCTCCTTTGTTTGAAATTAATGTCACTGACCTCCACCTTTCATCTAATCTACATTCCTGTGTCCTTTACTCCACTGCATTATCCCCAGTTCAAGAGCTCATCACCATGCCTCTTTCTATTGGAACAGCTTTTCCAAAAGGGTCCATAGCTCCAGTATCTTTTTCCACTAATGTACCCTCCACAATCTTGCAGACTTTATCTTTCTGTATTATGATATGATCATGCCATCATCTTGCTAAAATAAAATAAAAACGTCTTTAGTGACTCTCTACGAACAATGAGGTAAAATCCAAATTCCATGGCTTGGCCTTCAAGGTCTTTAAAATCTGGCACCTGCCTACTTTGTACACCTGAGTGTAATCTCTTGTTGCTCACTTTGCTTTGCTGCTTCACCTCCATGCCCCACTGCAGACCCTGTCTGCTCTCTAACCACGCTCCATTCCTGGCCTGAAAAATGCATGTTCCACTTCATCTACTAGAAACTGCTAACCTGGAATGCCCTTTCCTTCTACACCTGTTAAATTTCTACTGATTTCCTCATCTGTGAGGCTTCTTTTATCTTACCTTTCATTTGCCCAGGCCACCTTCACCTTCTCATCTCTGCTTTCACCTCAGTCATCACAAAGCTCTACTGCAGCACTTCTCACATGGTACCCTAGTCATTTGTTTCTGTCTCTAACTTCCCTACTTTTTGGAGCTCCTCAAGCATCAGGGTTGGGTCCATCCATCTCCATATCTCCAGTGCTGAATGAACATAGATGCTCAGTGAATATGACTTGAGTGTACTAATGAATTTACTGAACCTGAGGAGGCAAAAAACCAGACTTTCCTTAGTAGCAAAATACCAAGATACAACTTTCCTCCTTTCTCATTAATATGCTCGAGTTTCATTTCTTTGCTTTTCTCGTCATCAATATTTTGTTAACTAGGTGTTTGCAAGGATGGCACTTTTACGTACACTTTAAGTGCATCTATTTGCAATTATGGCATCTTGAATCTGAAGATTTGCATGGGGCTCCTTGAGGCTTTAAATTGAATATTATAGATGAAATTTCTGAAATCAAATTTATCTTAAAAAATAGAAGCCCAGAGAGTTGCCAAGTGGAGTGTGTATAACGGAGTGTGCTCTCTTCATTGCCCTCTTCAAATGTGGTCTGCTCCTCTCTGTTTCCATTTTGCGATGTGTAAAACTGATCCACTAAGCTAATTATATGATGGTGAGCATGTGATCAAGCATAATGTTGCTTTTAGAAAAATCTGGAACATATGAAAAAAAATCCAAACACATTTTAAAATTAAAATAATATAATGCCTAGGTAAAACAAATAAAAACCTACAAATAAATCTCTGAAATAGAAAGCACCAGACTGTTTATAAGCCCTTTTCTAGAAAATAAAAAATTATAAAAGAATCAGTTACTCATAAATGTAGAAATGCTTCACCTTTTCCTTAAGGTATTTTATGTGGACATGATCATCACGCAAAAATATAGCTTTTAATTTAACCTTTAAAACCTAAGAATGCTGATTTTTTAAAATGCTGCTATAAGAATACATTATCATAACGAGGAAGTGGCACTGTCAAGACAAAAGAGTCTCCATGATGTTCTTTACAATAATTAGGTAAATAACAATGCAGTAGAAAAAGTTCATTTGAATTTTCCAAAATGGTTTTCCTCTTACAACATTCCAGATTTTTAACAAGTTCTAAATAAGTTTTAAAAGACAGAAATGTGCTGAAAGGAGAATTTTCAGGCCAATCACAAAAGGAAAAATTAATAAGGATTAAACATTTCTCACACTTTGTTCAAAAGTGTGTATTTTGATTTTGTTCTCACTTAAGTAGTGCTAAATTATAATATGAAGCCCACGCTAGTGACTACTCTTCAGTAGCCACATTATCCAGGATTACTGGCATTAAATACTAAATTAGCAGTAGCTGCTATTGTTTATAAATTAATTTTTTTCTCTTTCTCTGAGTTCTATGAATTACACTGTGTAACCTCCCTTTTCTGAAGGGACATAGGGTGTCACAGTGTAAATAATTGTGGCCTAGAAACTGAAGACTTAGAGTCAACATGTGATTTGCCACCAAGTGGTTCTGTGACCTCTGATGAGTCACTCAACTTGTGCTGACATTGGACTGGATTGGAACCAGACTCTGTGTGAGGTTGTTTCTAATTCTTATATTAAATGATCCTTCTTGGGCCCATATTAAAGAGGATTATGCCTTAAAACACATCACAGTTCAGTCCTTTCTCTACCATTTTTGTATTAAGACTCATCTAGTTGAAAGTGACTAAATCCATCTCAAACAGCCTGAAGCCAAAGAGACAATTTATTGGTTCATAAAACTGAAAAGTCTAGGAGTGGATCTAGGTCTCAAAGTCTGGGGGTGCTCCAAGGGCTCCAAATGTGTCATCAAAATCCAGTTTCTCAAATTCTTCTTCTCAGCTCTGCTTTCCTTTGCCTTGGCTTCCCTCTTGGTTAGGCTGTCTTCATGAGGTATTCTCTGGCAACTCCAGACTTACCTCATCTTTACAGCAAGCAACACCAGTGGGGAAGAAAAGCATATTTTTAACAAGGGTCCTGAGTGGCCAAGTCTGAGTCATGCCCTCTCTTGGAAGTGATGGGGGTCGGTGAAGATGTGGAGGGTGGGGCATTTCCACATCAACAGAGAGGGGTGGTTCCTCAGAGGAAAACTGGTGTAAAGTTTGCATAAAAAGGGAAAGGGATGCTGAACAGACAAAAATAGCAGGTGTCCCCTTGCAGCTTTGCAACTTGGGCCACTTCTTTGTGATGTGCATGGCTTTCCCTTTTTCTACACTGCCAGCTCCTCGGATAGCAAGAACCATATTTATTCACTCTGTATTTCCTACCAAACCTACCACTGTTCTTTGAAATGAGAAGTGTTTGTTAATAAAATAACTGTGGCAGCTATGGAAGTGGGACTCAGAGTGCAATGAGCTGACAGCCAGCCTCCAGTTGCAGTGACTTGAGGATCCACCACAGCATTTGCGCCTAGGCCAGGCTGGGCCTGGGTGACCCTTTGCAATGACCAAACATGGCAGGGTTCTAGGGCCTGGCCATTTCTGCCCGATGCTATACTCCTCTATGGGTGATTTTTTATTTGGAGCTTCCCGCTGGGTTGGCCAGTGCTTTGTTAGGTCTGTATGGCAGTCTGAGGTTCTTCCAGTTTGCTTCCTCCCCCTTTCCTTTCATACATTCAGACCTGCAACTCGTCTAAAGGTTTTCTCTGTCCAATCTTGCTTCCTTCCCCTTTATCTTTCACAGGTGTTACCTCTCCCAGTAGACCTTGTGCATTCCTAACTCTGCCTCAGCAGCTGTCTTCTGGGGTACCCAAACTGAGGATGAGATAGGCTTTGGGCCTGGATTATTCAGCACTCCTCTGGCAATGAGGACCGCCATCTTGGTGGTAAGCAGAGCACACATAGTCCCTGTCACAAGGTGGTGGTTCCATTGCTAAAAACTTCACAGGTGTTGCTGTGGAGGGGGACACCCTGATTGCAACAATGATTGAGGACTTTGAAAAGTGCTGCACGAGAGATGGGTGGAGAATAATGTATATAAAGGCAATGTATTTGGCTGCTGTTATTAGATTGAATTGAAACACTAGAGAAAAATAATGAAAAGCTAATGGCAATTAACAGACCGAAAATTAAGTGAGAAGTCCTGGGGACCTCTTTAGCAGCTTCAAAAGCAGTCTTTATCTTCTGCAGGGGGTAAGCAGAAAAAGCCAATAACCAACTCCAGACTTAGAATCATTGAGCTTCAGATGATTGAATGCTCAGTGGAGACAGACCTAATGAGCAGGGCACTAAGTGGGAGAGTCAGGAAGTTTGACATATGGGATAGGGAAGCATCAGAGTAGGTAACCCTAAAGCTTTTGGCTCCCCAGATTCCTCTGAACGTTCAGAGCCTGTGTAGGGCGCCTGGTCATCCCTACGTGGGAAGACACTGCTGGGGCTTCTTCCCAGCAAGGCAATGGGGGCTTCCTCTCAAGGTCTGCCTCTACCACTTCTGGCTGCCATGTTGGTAACTAGGATCAAGTCTCAGTGTAACCCAGCTAGAGATGTGCTGAGCCTGAGAATTGAGAAATCAATCATATCCTAAATTAGCCAGCATATTCCAGCAGAAGCTGGGGAAGTGCCCCTGGGGATTAGATTTTGAAGGTGCTTGACAAAGGGTGCCAGAACATAATACTGGATAAAGGAGACTTTATTGACTTAGAGGTACTCTGGAATATAGGATTTCGCCTTGGCAAGGACCTCAGTACATGATATGCAGCCTTTGATTTGGCAAATGTGTTTGTTACTTTCTATCCTAATCAAGAAAAGTGAACAGAAATAGTTCTCTTTGGTCCACATGGTATAGACAACAGTATATAGTCACGGTTTTGCCCCAGGGCTATGTAAACTGTCATAATATAGTCCTAAGAGATCTGGACCATTCAATATCCTTCAGAATATCACATTTGTCCATTGCATTGATCATATTATGTAAATCTTGCAGGTTGAGTAAGAGGTGGCTAGCATACTGAAAGCCTTGGTAAGATACATGTCCTCCAGAGGACAGGAAATAAACCACATGAAGATTCAGGGGCCTGTCATATCAGTAAAATTTTAGGGACTCAGCAATCATAGAATCATAGACATGCTGGGACATCCCCTCCAAAGTAAAAAAAAAAACAAACCAAAAACCCCCAAAAACCCAAATTGCTGCATTTTGTAAATCTTACCACAAAGAAAGAAGCACAATGCCTGGTAAGTTTCTTGGGGTTCTGGAAGCAACACATTCCACACTTAGGAATACTGCTTCAGCCCAGATACCAGGGGCAGGGCTCTGTGGCAGCTCCAGGCTGCATGAACAAGCAGCCCTGCTGCTTGGACTATATGATCAGGCATAGTTTATGATTTTGAAGATGTCAGTGGTGGAAAAGATACAGTGGAATTTATGGAATACCCCAGTTGGAGAATCTCAATGCACGCCCCTGGGGTTCTGAAAGAAGTCCAAGCTATCTGTGGCAGAGAGAAACACACTTTTGAAAAACCATCAGGAGCAGTTGAGGTGATGACTGAGGGCAAGGGAAATTTAGAGTGAGAGTGGGAAGAAGAGCAGTGAGGCACACCAGCTGCAAGAAGGGCTGTAGTTCTTCTCAGGAAGAAAGACCCACTGGAGTCCTGGAGGGCTGCTCCTGATTGGAGACATGGATCCCTATGGCACAGGAGTGGCCTGTGGGCACCACAGAAGTGTGCCGCTGGGATCTCCCTTCAGGAAAGAACTTGCCATTCAGCTGTGAGATGGCCGACAGCCTCCAGGGGCAATGCTTGCATAAAATGTCACAGCTTTTGAGCCAAGACCACACTCTTCCCTGGTGGTCCTCAGAGTGGCTGAGCATGGTAGGCCTGCCAGGGCCTGACCTCTTCTGCCCAATGTGGAATTCCTCTGACACACAACCTGACTGCCCAGGGTTTCACAATCTGAGACTCTCCCTGCCCAATTCTTCCTGCCACTTTCTTTTCACAAATCTCAGATTTATATCCTAGTCTAAAGACTTTGCCAAATCCTGCTTCCTCTTTCTTTATCTTTCCTGGGCATTATTACCATCGCCATCCAACACACAACTTCTGAAACCTGTTGCACTCCTATCTTCATCTTTGCATTTAATTCCCAGTTGCAATATCTAAATAACTTGATTCTGATTTTGGCTAAAGTCTACATTGCCCACCTGCTTCAGGAGCACTTGAACTTTCTTTCAACTTAATTCATGGAAACTGTTCACCTGTGCCCGGTTACACCAGAAATTTTGCTACAATCACTGTGACTTTAGCCTCATTTCTCAAAACTATAGTGCAAGCCATAGCTTTGTGATCAAGAGACTGGGGTAATGATTTAAACTTCAGGAGTCCTTTCTTTACTACTTTTTACATTTGAATGAAAATAAAATTTAGGTCTTTGCTACATTCCTGTTATATCCTGCAACAGGTCTCTGTCGAAGGAGTTTTTGATTAGATGGTGAGGAGGGCATCCATACCACAGGAGGGCATGTGTACATGTGAGAAATATGAATACTTTGAATGCCAAGCATAGTTTTCCATTCTTATATCATGTGTTTTGCATGCTATTCTTGAGGTAAAGTCTCCAAACTTATTTGGAATTATTTGATGGTCTTTTCCATCTCAGCAGTACCTCTGGAAGAACTTTGAAGATGTTTTATTTCACTGATATTTAAGGAACACTGATCTTAGAAAGGATCTGGTTTCCTTTTTCTTACCCTCTTATTCTTCCCCCACTGAGTTTAGTCTTCTCCGTAACTTTTATTAAGCTATCTTTGAGTTCAGAAGGCTGCGAGAATTTTTCTTTTAAAAAGGAAAGCTTGCCTACCAGCCAGTTTTATATTTTTCCCCAAGCACTCAACAGTCTAATCTTTTTCCCATTTAAAATGAGAAGGAGTTTAGCAAGAAATTGACTTGATGTTAGGACAGGAGCTTTGGGAAGCTCTAATCTCCGTGACAGCTTTAACAAACCAATCCCACTCTCCGACCTCCTACATTTTGAATAGGACCTGCTCCTTCCTGCTCTCCAGGTAGGATAGTAAGCCTCTAAAGCGCGTTTGTGAGGGCTCTGTATTCACTCTTTCTTTTGGTTTTCTCTTCCGTACTTTCAGGATCTTGAGTCTTTGCAATATATTCCCTAGTCTATTAGAAGTAGAAGAACTTAGAAAGGAAATTAGACTTTGGTTTGCCTTTGAAATATTTGCTCAAGTTTCACTATCTGTACAGCCCCCAAAATGGTGATTTTTGGGAAATGTTTGGAACTGCTGAGTCTTTAAAGGAATGCTTTGTTTTCTATTTTCACATAAAGAAACAAATGAAATAAATTTTTTATGCTAAGGAGAGAGACTTTTGCCTCAGAAAAAGATAGCTTTATAATGATCTGTAATATTGTTTATTGGTTACCAATAATTAACCATGCCAGTGGTCCTCAAACTTTTAGGACATCATAGTCACCTGGAGGGCATAGGTCCCACTCTCAGAATTTTTTATTCAATAGGTGAGAATCAAAAATTTGCATTTCTAACAGGTTCCCATGATGATGCTGCTGGTCTGGGGACCATACATTGAGAACCGTTGATCTATACCATTGCTATCATTACCCAATAGGAAAAAAAATCCCTAAAATTTCTATGAGCATTCCTAATTGAACTAGAGTGTTATGACCATTTTATATCATTACTGAATGAACTTAGAAGGGGAAGTAAAAAATATTCTGATTTATTTTAGGACAATTAATTATTAAATTATAAAAACTGTCAGTTATCTTCTCAATCTGATTGATGGTATTTCATTCCTTTGTTTCTTACGTGAAAAATATATACAGCCAATAATATATACTTGTAAAACAATAACGCCGCTAAAAAATATAAGCTATTTTAGTTGTCTTTATTTTTCTTTTTCTTTAGTTGTTCCAAGTATTTACTGGAGTCTGTTACAATTAATGAAGTTTTTCCATCTATTAATGTGGGGCTAATAATATGTACTTTTTAGGGTTGTTATAAGGTTTAAAGAAGAGAGTATGTATAAAATGCCTAACATAGTACCTGACTGCTAACAGATGACCAAGAAACATCAATTTTTAATTTTCATTTGTTTACCCATTTTAACACCACTAATTATTTGTGGGTACTTTAAAATACATGTATTCTACCCTGAAAAATCAGAGAAATAAGAGAAGAGAGGTACAAATTATTTTAATGTGGGATTATTTTCCATTAGATATTACAGGCTTTTTTTGTTTGTTTGTTTTCAAAATAGGAATAACTCCTTCCATGCAGACTAGGTATGTTATTTTAGACTATTAATGCAAACTAAATTTTTTTGATTCATACTATTCCCAAACCCATGTAACACCATCAATAATAGCTTCCACCTAGAATTGTGTTTGCATGTCAGTACTAGGCTAAACACTTTATATTGCTTACTTTATTTCATCCTTATAACAACCCTATTAAGTTGTCGTTTCTGACTTTTACAGATGTTAGTTCATTGCTATCTCCTCTTACCTATAGTGAAACCTCCACATGAGCAGTGGCTTTGTTTTAGGTTCTGCTGTAGCCCTTCTGCTTAAAAGAGTACTTGGCATATAATAGGTGTTCAAGGAGTATTTGTTGAAATAAATCCATGCATCATTAAAAGGAAATGAATGAAAGGAACTCTTCCCTGAGAGGCTAAGTAATTTGCCTCAAGTCCCTGGCCAGGATAAAATCCAGGCACTGGATTTCAAGTTTTCCCTTTCCTGACCCCTAACATACAATGTAGAATAGGAGTTTCCTAAACTATTATTAAAATATCTGAGCTTCTCTATAATTTTCAAATGGTAACAACAGTGCATGTAATATTGAAATGTGCTTGAAAAGAAACCTGGAGTTACAAGTTTAAAAGAAGCTCAAGTTGAAGGTAAGAGAGTCTTTGGTAGAGAATGGTTGAGGGAGCAAGTTATTCTATGGATATAACTTGTCTCTGCAGAACCAGATTGAAAATGTTAAGTCACCCAAGATCACCAACAGAAGGATCTCTCATTCTCAAACTGCTGAATGCCTGCAGCCTTTCCTTCAGTGAAAGTGGTGGTTGAGGTTTCCTAGAGTCCATTTTCCCACTATAAGCAATCTTGATTCTTGATACTTCTCCCTCATATTCTGAATATGGGTCAAAGGAACAATACTTGACCACATTAGTACTGAATAAATAATATCTGCAGGTTTCACTGGGTTTAGTTCTATGTTATATATACGTTTAAAATTACACCTCACAATACAAGATTTCTTATTGCACTGAAATTCCAAAAAATTTGTCTTCTTCCTTTAAAAAAAAAAAGAAAAAATGTGATCACATTTTACTCGTATATCCCAAACATTTACACGAGAGAGAAATAAACTCCTATTTTATCTCAGCAGTTATTAATTTGGGTTGTTGTTACACAAAGCTGAAGTGATTTCATATACGGTATATTTTACTTTGGTGAGTTCAAAATTTCTTTTTAGAAAAAGTTAAAAATAAAAAGTCATAATAGGGACTTCCTTGGTGGCGCAGTGGTTAAGAATCTGCCTGCCAATGCAGGGGACACAGGTTCGAGCCTTGGTCCATGAAGATCCCACATGCCGTGGAGCAACTAAGCCCGTGCGCCAAAACTACTGAGCCTGTGCTACTGAGCCTGCATGCCACAACTACTGAGCCCGCGCGCCTAGAGCCTGTGCTCCGCATCAAGAGAAGCCACCGCAATGAGAAGCCCGCACACTGTAACGAAGAGAAGTCCCCACTGGTGGCAACTAGAGAAAGCCCGCGCGCAGCAACAAAGACCCAATGCAGCCAAAAATAAAAATTAATAAAATGTAAAAAGTCATAATAAACCAAGATCTTTGACATCAAGGCACTTTCCAAGTGAAAATGCTTCTTATCATTCTCCAAAATAAAACAAAATAAGATTGGCAAAACTTTGAAATTTGGTTTAGATTTCCCCTCATATATAATAACTTATAATTCTCAATGAATCTTCCTCAAGTTTATAGTTTTCTTTGACTATGACCACACAAATCACTTTTTAAGAGGGATCATTTCTCAGTCAAAATAAGTAAAATTAAAACAGAGTTATGTTGGTATCTTTGTGCAAAGATACATGGATGACATTTCTCTGATACCCATCCTTTCTTGATTCCCCTGAGACAAAAACACTGAAAAGCTGTCTCTGTAAATAAGTCAGCCAAGAAGCTTCTTCTTCTACAACTTCCATCAAATATGTATCTCACAGTTGAGATATAATTCTTGAGCCAGATTATTTTAAATTGCATAAATGATTAATTCTTCAGTAGTTTATCATCTCTTTGAGATATGCCTTTGATTATGAATACTAATAACAAGTAGTGATTTAACTTCAAAAGATTGTTACTCTCCTTCTATTTGGTCTGCGTCTTGAGCAGCTGTCCAGGGTACTTACACGAAATTAATTAGTGTAAATGCTTAAATTACAGATCTTTCCCTTTTTCTTGTGGTTTGTGGGTTTTGAGACACTGAAGGTGCTTTGCACAATAACTCAGTTTGTTTTTCCATTTTGAACAAGATTTTAAAATCCTCCAGCCTAAGAATAATGATAAATGATATAGAAAATATTTGTGGTTGCCTGTGAAGCTGTGTTAGAAAGATTGTACAACACTTCTTTGAAAATGGTGTTATGGTATTTTGCTTATGTAATAGAGATAATATGATTAAATATTATGTCTACATAGACTATGAACTTAAAGGTCACTGACTCCAGCTCTTTATCTGAATTTCTAGAGGGTAGTCATTTTGTTCCAAGTTAGGGAGGCTCAGCACCTCCAGAGGTGGCCCTCTTCAGGTTCTGAACAATGGAAAACCTCTTTCTGCTATGGAACTTAATCTAGCTCCTTCTGAGTTTCATCTTTCCAGCCTTCTGAAGTATCATTCTGATTTCTGTATTCCCATCTTTTTCTTGGAGAACAGAGGGAAAATTAAGTTTCTGGTCCCAGATCTTCAACATTAAGTGCTGGAATTGCTTTGTTAGAAGCTATACCCACTTCCTGGATAACAATATAAGAAAACAAAGTATCTATTTCTGAGTTCTACATGAAATCAAAATCCCAAGTACAACATTCGTAATAATCTATTCATGATTTGATAGCAAACTAACACATAATTGCAAAGTGTATTTTCACTCTTTAAAAAAATACAGTGAAAAGGATGTTTAAACTTTTCCTCTTACTTATTGGTCATAATAATAACTTAGACACATACTCTTAAGACAGCAGTTCTCAAAGTGTGGGTTGAGGATGTTTTCAGGGTGTCCATGAAGTCAAAACTATTTTAATATACTATAGTAATGCTAATAATATAATAATATTAAAACATTATTTGCCTTTTTCATTGTGGATGTTTCACTTTGGATGCTGATGGTACAAAAGCAATGGTGAGTAAAACTGCTCGGGCATCAGCATGAATCAAGGCAGTAGCACCAAACTACACTAGTAGTCACTGTATTCTCCCCTGCCACACATTCACAGTAAAAAGCTGCCAGGTTCATTTGAGAATATCCTTGATGAAGCAGTAAGAATTATTAACTTTATTACATCTGGACCCTTGAACACATATCTTTAAATATCCTTTGTGGTGAAATGGGAAGTACTCATAAAGCATTTTTGCTACATATCTATAAGTATCTCAAAAAAAATACTCGTGCCATTGTTTTCGTTGCAAGCTGAACTAGCCACTTTTTTCATGGAACACTATTTGAAAGAATAACTGACAAACTATGGATATTCAGATGTGAGTATTTGACAGACATTTTCTTGAAAATGAATAAAGTGTGTCTGTCACTTTGAAGATCCAACTGACAGTATTTAGCTACCAATAATAATATTTGAGATTCCAAGCGAAAATTAGAATTTTAGGAAACTTGTACCTGCCATTGTGAGCTTGACAGCTTCCCAGTATGTAGAGACTTTACTGAACAGAGTGGTAGAGATACTAGCAAATGTGATTTTTACTGATATTGTATAATAAAATGTGTTAACCTTTCGAAGATCTGCATAATCCAGTTAGTTAATGTTTTAAAAATTATCATTGCATATGATATAAAGCCATGTATGGACAAAAAAATCTACAGGCCAATGGACTTCAATGATTAGAGTGTGAAAACTTTCTTTTTTTTTTTTTTTTAAAGTATTTGTTTTTTTAAATTTATTTATTTATGGCTGTGTTGGGTCTTCGTTTCTGTGCGAGGGCTTTCTCTAGTTGTGGCAAGCGGGGGCCACTCTTCATAGCGGAGCACGGGCCTCTCACTATCGCAGCCTCTCTTGTTGCGGAGCACAGGCTCCAGACGCGCAGACTCAGTAATTGTGGCTCACGGGTCCAGTTGCTCCGCGGCATGTGGGATCTTCCCAGACCAGGGCTCGAACCCGTGTCCCCTGCACTGGCAGGCAGATTCTCAACCACTGCGCCGCCAGGGAAGCCGTGAAAACTTTCTTAATATGATTCCAGATTCCACATTACAGCTAACTTTTAAGAAACTACTACTTACGAGTGTTGGTGTAATAACAGCAAAGGAAAATATCTACAGTTATATGTAAAGGCTATTAAAATTTAACTTAACTCTTTTCTAACCTTGTATCTATGTGAACCTAGATTTTCTTCACCAAAACAACTTATTGGGGGCTTCCCTGGTGGCGCAGTGGTTGAGAATCTGCCTGCTAATGCAGGGAACACGGGTTCGAGCCCTGGTCTGGGAAGATCCCACATGCCACGGAGCAACTAGGCCCGTGAGCCACAACTACTGAGCCTGCGCGTCTGGAGCCTGTGCTCCGCAGCAAGAGAGGCCGCGATAGTGAGAGGCCCGCGCACCGCGATGAAGAGTGACCCCCACTTGCCGCAACTAAAGAAAGCCCTCGCACAGAAACGAAGACCCAACACAGCCATAAATAATAAATAAATAAATAAATAAAGAGTGCATCCTAAAAAACAAAACAAACAAAAAAACCCAACTTATTGTAACAGACTGAATGCAGAAAAGATATGGGAATCTTGTTGTCTTCTATTAAGCCAGATATTAAAGAAAACAAAAAAATATAAAACAATATCACTATTTCTTATTTGTTTGGAAAAAATAGTGTTAAAATAGTTTAAAAAATAGTGTTTAAAATAAAAAGTGTTATTATGTTAACATGTAATGAGTTTATTATTTTTAAAATGAACTAATAAGAAATTTTTGCATATATATGTTAATTTTGACTACATTAAATATTGATAGATGTGATGTACATAACCCAAAGCTCTTTGAATGGCCTCCAAATGTTTAAGAGTTAAAGGAGACTTGAGACAAAAATGTTTGTGAATCATTGTGCCAAGGAATACTCTGGTAAAAGATTACAGTTATCCTTACCTTCATTAACTTCAAAAGATTGGAAATAAAACACATATATTTGTTTCCAGTAATAACCAATACAATAGTGGATCTGTTATCCACTATTTTATTTTATGCCTCTACATATCTATTTAAAAATCTTTACTATATTTAATTTTCTTTAATCAAAGATTGTTTATTTATAATATGAAGGTTGATAACAATACCAACCAGATATATTTCTTGTAACAATGATGATGGGTAGGATACTGCATTGCACACCTTTTTTTTCAGTTTTCTTTATAAATATTTTTTTAAATTTTATAATGGAGTATAGTTGATTTACAATGTTGTGTTAGTTTCAGGTGTACAGTAAAGTTACTCAGTTATACATATACATACCTCTCTTCTTTTTCATATTCTTTTCCTATATAAGTTATTATAGAGTATTGAGTAGAGTTCCCTGTGCTATACAGTAGGTCCTTGCTGCTTATCTATTTTATATATAGTAGTGTGTTTATGTTAATCCCAACCTCCTAATTTTTCCATCCCCTAACACCTTTCCCCTTTGGTAACCATAAGTTTGTTTTCTAAGTCTGTGCGTCTGTTGCTGTTTCGTAATTAAGTTCATTTGTATCATTTTTTAGAATCCACATATGTGATATCATATGATATTTGTCTTTGTCTGTCTGACTTACTTCACTTAGTATGATAATCTCTAGGTCCTACACATCTTGCATATGATTAATGTCAGAAGTTTACTGCCCTTTGTGTAAAGCTGAACTTCAAGCCTCTAGAAAAGTGCACTGGACTTCAGGAAACACTTGCAGTAATTTTATCTGGTGTCTTTCTTGACTTTGATCAACAAAGTTAGTCACTTAGAACTGCAGGTGTATTGTTGTAGAATTTAAAATAAATAACTTTAGACTTGTCAGCATTCGTAAATAGAGCATGTAAATATTTCATAACTTATCTGGGTAACCATCGAGACCTTTCCCATCTCCAAGGAAGAGAACTTGGGAGAGAACTTAAGAGACCGTCCTCATGGTGATGACTACCTTTTGTTGAGTAATTAACATGAGTCAGGCACTGTACTAAGTACTTTACACACTTTATATCACTTAAACCCTACAACAATCCTTGGAGAACTACATATATTGCTAGTTTTACAAAGAAAGGAACAGAGGCTTGGTGAAAATAAACAAATTGCTTTAAGTCACCCAGCTTGTAAATGGTAGAACTGTAGTCAAACCCAGAGTGCATGATTCTTACCCCAAAACTCCTGACCACATCTCATTTCTCTTCTCATCTGGTTCAAACCCCAACCCCCCATGCCACTTTTGTACTTTTTATGTAAATCTGTTGTTGCCCTTAGGAGACTTTATTGCAATTGCAATAATTGCAATTGCAATTTCTTTATATATTTACTTCTGCTTATAAACCCTTGACTTCCTGAAGGAAGGAACTGTGCCCGAATCCCCATCAGGCAGGGCAAATCCATTTTTGCTGACCTGAATTAATACCAGGTTAGGTTGTGGAAGCTGAGAGAGCTTAAAGAACTTGCCCTTGACCACTCAATCAGTGTGTAGCAAAGTTGGGATCTGAATCTAGACCTCCCAACTCAACCCTCTGTCTTAAACACTGCAGGTCAGTGGTTCTCAAATATGGTGCCTGGACAAATGGCATCAGTATCATCTAGCAATTTGTTAGAAATGCACATTATTAGCCCCACCCCAGACCTACTGAATAAGATCTTGTAAAGGTAAGACTCAGAAATTTGTGCTTTAATAAGCCCTTCTTGTGATCTGATGCATGCTAAAGTTTGAGAATCACTCCTCTAGGTGAAAAGACAAAACAGTTTAATAAAAACAGAATGTTTGACACAGCATGGAGTGTAATAAAACCATTTGATTTGCTATGTGATTAGGTTTATAAAATATCCCATCCTACTGAAAATGAAAAATTCAAGTAAAAACTCATCTAGTATGGTTGTTTTCATTTTGAAAAAAATCAGCCCAAAGCAATGTCACTCCGTCAATCAAGCATGCACTGAATTAATAATTTTACAATTAATAAGAAAATTAAGTGAAGAAAAGAGTCCATTGGCTATTTAAGTATGCCTACTTGGAGGAATCCAGCCAAACAGAAATAAAATTTCCAGTTAGCACTAGGTATAATTTTCACTGAAACAAAAAGTAGCATGGGCTGCTGGATCTGAGGTGCAAGTCACAACTCACATCTTAGTGGGTCTTTTCAAGTTCTAATTATGCTGACAGTCATAGGAGAAGCAAACTGGAACCAACATTTTGGGACTCCTTTATCATCACAGGTAGATTTAAAATTGTCTCCTAAAATTTAGAGATATTTCAACCCCAAAATCAAATTCTCTATCATGAAAAAATAGGCAAGAGCAATTTTTGAGATTGTTGTTTAAAGACAAATTAGTCTTTTAAATATGTTGAGACAATTTAGTTTTTTTGCATGTACGTCTAAGTTTAGCTTTAGTTAGATTCTATTGATTTGCACATGCTTTGGAATAATATTACCACGATGTGTGAATATTTTAACTAAAAAAAATAAAAACCGTATGGATCTGAGACCCTTCCCCACTCACTAATTTTTTTTTTTAAACAATTCCTCCTCTCCTACTGCCTGCTGCTGATTTTAGAAAATAGCTAAAGGATTTTCTTCTCTTTTAACTAAACCTCTTCTGTTTCTAGCTATATATTTATAAAGTCCTCTGAGAATTAGTTTAGCATAATAGCTTGAGATATTCAGTATTTGATATAGGTAGTAGTAATATGAAAAAATCCTCAGTACTCTCCTTATATATTATAAATGGACATACATATATTATAAATAATGATTTATTAGGTATTCTCTCTTAATTCCTTAGTTTCTCTTCTGGAATATTGAGAAAGACATTATTGTGAAGTTCACGTCATTTTTTTCTCCCCTGACATTGTAGTTTTGCTTTTGAATGGACTAGGGGACATATTAATCGCATGGCAAAGTTAGCAGTAAGAGCTTGAATTCAATTTGGATTGAGGAGCAAAGATGGAAAATTGTTTAAATCAAATATTAAACCCCTCTACAGAATGTAAAATCTACTTCCCATGATGTGGAGGGACCTTAATTTTAGCTCATGGCTTTTCCTACAATGAAGACTCCTCTCTCAGATTATTGTAAATTATCTCACATGGTTTTTTTTTGGGGGGGGGCGCTGTGTTGGGTCTTCATTGCTGCACGTGGGCTTTCTCTAGTTGCAGCGAGCTGGGGCTACTCTTCGTTGCAGTGCGCGGGCTTCTCATTGTGGTGGCTTCTCTTGTTGAGGAGCACGGGCTCTAGAGTGCGTGGGCTTTAGTAGCTGTGGCACGTGGGCTCAGTAGTTGTGGCTCGCCGGCTCTAGAGCACAGGCTCAGTAGTTGTGGCTCGTGGGCTCTAGAGCACAGGCTCAGTAGTTGTGGCGCACGGGCTTAGTTGCTCCGTGGCATGTGGGATCTTCCCGGACCAGTGATCAAACCCATGTCCCCTGCATTGGCAGGCGGATTCTTAACCACTGTGCCACCAGGGAAGTCCTCACATGGGTTTTTTTTAATGGAAAAAAAAACCCTCTCATTGAAGCATGATCCCTTCAATAAAACACTCAACTTTTCAGAGTAAAGCATTTCTTACCTTATTCATTACATATAGTATTTTCATTCTGTTTATTTTGTTTTGCTTTATCTTATTCTGATCTCTGTGTACTATTTTATTTTCCTCTTAAACACGTGACCAAAGTAAAGCAAAAATTAGTTACAATAAAGCTTTGTAGCTCCTCTCTCCTACCTGTCATAGGCAGCTTCTGACAGCCAATCATGAAAATTCAAAGTCAAACCATTTAACTCTAAGTCAATGGAAATGAATTTCCAGAGAATAGATATTTATATCGTATGAGCAAAAGGCACAGTTGTACAATGACAACAAGGATAAAGATGTAAATATATATTGTGGTGGCTGTGTGTGTATCGTATGTATGTTTTCAGAGTTAAGACATCATAAAATCCTTTTCTATATCTCTACATAACCTAATATGTAGATTTTAGGTGGGGGGAGAAGGATATACAATGAGAAAATATACAGTTTAATGTTAACTGGAGCCCTTTTGGTTGGATGAATGCCAAAGCAACTTTAAAAATATTTCAAAACGGCTGCCAGCATGTAAAGATTTTAAGTGAAAGAGTAGAGTAATGAAATCTGAATTACTAATGAAGGAATAAACTTATATTTTGCTTAAGGTCCTTAATGAACATGGAGATAAGAAGATGCAATAAGGAATTTGTCTGTCATGCATGCAAACCAAACTTCCAAATTTTTACATGTAAAGACAAAATACTGAAACAGACTTATCACATACATTCTAAGGTAACCTACTGTGCAAGTCTTCTTTAAGTAGTCTGTTTATTTCTATTTTAGAAAAGAAAGTTTCTGGAGGGGAGGAGCCCTATTAATTCTCTTAAATATAGACAGTTGAAATCTTGGAACTTTGAAGTTGAATGTGGTCATTAAACTCTATTTTAATAGTGTCAAGTATAATTGAAGTAGCTTAAGCATATCTAGTTTCAAATGTCTAACAGCAGATCTCACATCTTCTTTCGAGTGGGATAGGTTTGCCCTTTGGGCTTCCAAGAAAAACTTGCCCTCCAAAAGAGAAGAGAAGCAGGATCACATATTTCCAGACCAACTAGTCTGTAAAGTAAGTAGTCAATAAAATATAATAGCTGTTTTTTTCATAGAATCAATATTAAAACAGTTAAAGAAGAAGAGTGATACTGTCTATAAATGTAACTCGTGGATTGTGCAGAAAATACTCTAAAAGGAAAAATAATTTTCTAAAAATCCTGCTTTTTTTTGGCCAAAGAGCATTTTATCCACCTCTGGCATAATTTAGCACATGAGGGACTGCCTCTGGATCCACCAGATCTAACCTGAAACATGGCATTACATATCGGAGTCAAAGTACACATGGAAGAAGCAGCCACTTGCCGGAAACCTCCACCAACTGGTTGACCTAGATATCAAATGCCAGGCACAGGCACCAGCCCACAACGGGCCAATAATTCAGACGTGCTATTTTATAGAAATCCACTGTCTGCATATATGTTCATTTTAAGCCTCATTGGTCAGCCGTTAACTGGGCTTCCTGTGGCCTACAGTACTGCTGGCCTTGACCTATGCAGTCAGAGAAGGAGAACTTTTCCCACCCCCTAGAATATTCCTGACCTGGCTATAATTAGCACAAACTCCCATTTCTTTCTACAGGAAAGCTTGCGCAGAGCCAAGAGGTGGTATTTGAGATCTCTTCAGACTCAGCCCTGAGGATGAGAGGTGGGGAGGGGAGAGCTCTGAGACCCGAGTCAAACTGCAAGGCCTGGCCTGGCTACGTCTGTGACCTGATCCCTCCACGGTGGCTTTCCACCTACCCATGTGCCCCTACCCTCTCAACACACCCTACCCTCGCCGGTTCAGTGACTTTGCGTTTGGCCACTGAACAAGTATTAATATCTCTTAATGAAATGCCTTTGAACTAGAAAAAGACCCCTTCCTAGGAAGGAGGCAGTCAGGACCTCAGTTAGATCTTCAACTAACTCGTGGGATCCCTAGCACATGCCACAGATGCTCATTACGATTCTTTTTACGTGCAACATGTGGGGGACGAAGCAGTTTCATATCTCCTGGTATTATCTGCCGTCCAAAGCATTTTCTTTGAGAGGAAAATGGAAACGCAGCTGCGCCGTGGGCCCGGCCAGCCAGAGCTGGGGCTCCCTCCCTCTGGCTCCCTGCGGCTGCCGGGCGCGGGCGGCTTCTCCGGAAACTGACTCGGGTTAGGGGAGCGCAGAGGTTGCTCAGCCAGAGCGGGACGCCGCCGGGGCGCGGACCGGCCTTTGTGCGGCTTGGCTGTTTTCCGGGAGCCACGAGGGTGGAAGGGGACGCCCAGGTCTGCGGCGAGGGTAGGCGTCTGGCCCCCAGACCTTGTGCGGGGACGCGGGGCTGGGCAGTCTCTACCGCTCTCGTCCTCGGCAACTTCTGGCCAATCGGCCCTGCCCCTCTGGGTCCCAGCGGCCGGCTGCGCCCCAGGCTCAAAGGGTTAAGCAGGTGCCTCGCCCGGCGACGCGCTATTGGCAGAGGGTCGGGCGGCGCGGCCGCGGCCACCACGCTCCGCCGAGCCCAAGTTGGTTTCGCGCGGCGGGCGCGGCGGCCAGTTGTCCTCCAGCTGCCAGGCCCGGGCCTCTGCGCGCGGGGAGAGGAAGAGACGAGAGAACGATATGGGGAAACCAACAGGAGCACCAGCCAAGCTTGTTGGGGGCGGTGGCGCGCAAGAGGAGGGGAGCCCGAGCCCCGCGTCGCGTAAGGGCTGCACCGTCCTCCCGGCAACTCAGGTCCAGTGTCGCCACCCGGAAGAAAGAGGGAGGAAGTGGGGCCACTGGGGGTCCTGGGCAGGGGGTAGGGGTAATCATTCGCTCCCATTGGCCCCACCCATTATGCAGGCTAGAAGAAGTGCAAGTTGTCAGTAAAAGGGCGCGCCCAAACCACAGCATCCCTCCTCATCCCCTAAAGAAACACCGATGTAACAATGTGGAGAAGTAACTGGAAGACACGAGGAAATAAATGCACGTGTTTTCTCTTTTTGTTTCCCTGGTGGTTGGAATTTGCAGAGTTCGCCCCAGTTGTGGCTGCTAATTTATTCGTTTCATCGTTCGAAAGGGGCGTATAGAGATGGGTCATCAGGGGCACACCCGAATCCCTCCAGCTGGACCTGCAGTCCCCACCTCACAAGTTTGTCCAAGACCAACATGCCAGCCCACCAGAAGCTAGGAGAGTCCCTTCTTATAAAGGGAACAAACTCTCCATTGCACAAAAGCGCCTCCCCCCCCCCTCCTCCTTTGCACACCATCCCTCCTCGATAAGCATCAAGTTCTCCAGTAGTCCAACTTGCGGTTGGCAACCCCCGCGCTGCCTAGTGTACAGAAGACGGGCAGAGAGGGGTCCCGGCCCGGAGGGGAGGTTCTGCGCCCCCATTCCTGCACACGCGGGCTGGAGTCCAGGTTACAGGGAGCCGCGGGAGGCGCGAGCCTGCTTGGATGGTGGTTATTTCTCTAGAGAAAAGAGGGGAGAGAGCGCGCCTGTCTTACACTTCGAGTCGGAAGTGCGCGGTGTGTGTGTGCGTGTTTGTGTTGAGGGGGCGGGAAAGAAAGGCACCCTCCGCTGTCCGTCATCCCCTTGCACCGGCCAAGTCCTCTCTAAGCCTCCCGGTGCATCCTTCCTCCGCCACCCCCTCCCCTTCTTCCCTCAGCTGGGCTCGCGCAGCGCAGTCGGAGCAGCCAGTGAGAGCAACATCCTGGAAAGAGGGGGGAGCACCACCGCCCCCCAAAAGGGAAAAAAGGACCCACCCTGACACGTTTTGCTGTTTGCAAGTCCCTCGTACGCCCCCCCGCACCTCCTCCTTGCGTTTGCGGCCCCCCCCCCCCGCCCCAGGCCGCTGCGCGCACATCAAAGCGCCTCTCCGCCGCGCACAGTGGCCGCGGCTCACTAATGGGATTGCAGGCTAGTGCCTGGCTCCGCTGCTGCCGCCGCCGCTGCTCGCGCTGCTGCTGCTGCCGCCGCTGCCCGAGCCCCAGCCCGAGCCCCCGCCAGCCCGAGCCCAGAGCCGCCGCGCCCGGGGGCCGAAGCCGCGGCGATGATCCGAATCTTTCCGGATTTCAGCGTGCAGGTGACGGCCGCGGCAGCCGGCGGGGCGGCCGCGGGGGTGCCGGCCGGCGCGGGCATGGGGAGGGCCGGCGCCGCGGCCAACGGCACCCCGCAGAACGTCCAGGGCATCACCTCCTACCAGCAGCGGTGAGTAGTCCCGCCTGGGCTGGGATAGTGTCCCCCCGCTCCGGGGTGCTGGGGTGGGACTCACTTTGCCTCCTGTTTTATGCGTTACAACACACATGCACATCGCCAGGGCTCACTTTGCTTGCCCCTCGTTCTACAGATAAGACAGGAAAAAATAATTCACAATTCGGATTGAAAGGCACTCCAGTATACTGGCGAAGTCAAATCAACCTTTGCCTTCTGCCTGGCCCCAAATCTAGAGTCTCAGCCCCGCGTAGCCAAGGAGTTACAGCGAAGTCTGAGGCGCAGAACAAGGTGTTTTGCAAAGTTTGGGATCCTCGTCCCTTTCAGCGGAATTTTCTCAATGCTTCTGCCGGGTGCGGACCCGCGCTGACTGGCGGCCAGGGGGGCAATTGATCACCTGAGGCTGATTGATCATTTGTTTCCAAACAGAATGGGAACAGTTTTCACGTGTAGCCGTACACTTGCAATTCTACATAATAGTGTTATCATGTCACCTGTTACTACAGGGAAATACAGCATGAAATCCGAGTCTTCTCGGCGCTGTTAAGTATTCATCTTAAACGTATTATAATGCAAATGCGTAAGATTCAGAGATGCAAGTTAGGAAGCAAATTTTACAAAGTTAGGTTAGGTGGGAAGAAGGAAGTTTTAAAGTATTTATTGTTTGCATTTCCTCCAAACATTTATGGATTAAAATAAATATGGTTGTGACATTGAAATAGTAAACATTCTTTGATTCAGTTAGGAAGGAAAGGGGAAAAAAATTACCACCACCACCAACAGCCCTAGAACCCTGAAGTTTTTCCTTAAGGACAACTTGCGATGCTGCAAGATTTTATCAAAAATGTAATCCACAAAAATGTGCTGAGAAAAACTAACAATGTAGTATGAAAGGTAAGCTTCCCATTTGTGGGGCTCAGTTTTATAGAAGATGGGAGGAAAAAAAGAACACATGAAAGTGTGAAATTAAATATTTGTGTTTCCCAGATTGCATACGATTAAACATCTGAGAGCTTTGCCAATGGCATTTAACTTAAAATATACACAATGCATAATTCAAATAACAGCTCCTATTCTTACCTTGTATTTCAAACTTCATTGATTTGAGAACCTTTGATTTGAACCAACAGTGTTTAAACTGAAAAGGTTAAGATAATCTATCACTGCCATATTTTGTGCCTTCTAACCAGTGGCTCAGCAACCAGAGCAGGTTTTGCATAACACACTGAATGTTTTCCAAGTTGATGCCCAGTATTGCAGATATTCTGTAGAAGACTTCATTATATGCTCTGAGTACTGTCAGAAGTTTAAAAAAAGAGTCTTGAAAATAAGTCAAAAAGAGGCTATTCCTTGTCAAAGAGATTTTTTATTTAAATTATTTTAGTCTTGTTTTACTTCAGTGATTACAAGAACCTTTAATACAAAAGATCTGGGAATCTTTCAAACATAAAGGACCAGGAAAGAATTAGATTTTTCCTTTTCATGGTTCAGGTATGGTTTTATGGTTTGTGTTTTTTTTTTTTGTCACTTATAAAACATTTAAATGACAATAGAATCCAGTGATCACTTTAACTAGGAAGTGCAGGCAATAGTCACAATAGTGTGGTCTCTGAAGTAGGGAGTCAAGGGTCAGAAATGTCAGATGGCCTTTGGATGATTTCAGGGACCTCCAGGGAACTTCAACTAATCCTTAAGATATGAATTGGGCATAAGAGGTGGTCATGAAATTTCAGGCTTTATGTTTACTCTCTGAGTGTTGGTGTCTTTCATCATAAAGATCTTGCCAAGGCCAATTTCCCTGCAAGTCAGGAGCACGCAGGGGTAATCCTCCATGGTCCCGCACTCAAACGCCGAAAGCTGTACCGATGCTTCCACCTTCATCTTTGAATTTGGGCCACTTTATCAAGTCTGAATCCCACTGCAGTTCTAAAGACTAAAGCTTTAAAAATAATCAACTCTAAACTCTAGCCGTTGGGATGTATTGTTCCCTTCTCTTTTCATGTTCTGTCATATTGACAGAAGAGAAGGTGCTAGCTGTGAAAAATGTAGCTCTTGGTTTCGTTACTCAGATATGATGACACCTGTTACTGCGTTTAATTTTAGTTAATTTGGGGACAGGGGAGCGAGTCATGTGGGGCAAGAGGATTATTGGCAGGGTCTGAGTCACAAGTCCCCTGTCCTCTGGAATTTTATTGGGAATGTGGGCCATCTACTTGTTAGGCTGAAGGGGGTGTGAAGGGCAGACTTAGTTTCCACCTCAAGACCTGGATCTGTCTGTTCGAGTGAATGGCGACATCATTTCCCCCCCCAAAATTTGTTTTTGCATTAACTTATTTTGGGGAGTCTGATGAGGGACTGACAGTGGTGGGGGGTTTTCAAGCAAAGAGTGGCCTGTTGGAAGAACACAAGCTTCTCTCATTTGTCATCTTTGGGTAGAAATGCCCTAAGCTGGCCGTCCTGGAGCCAAAACTTCCAGCAGACAACTTTTTCCCCTCCCTTCCAGCCCCTGTCTATCTTGTACTCAACACTCTCCACTTCATTTTTCAATCACTCTCATCTTCTCCTACCTGTAGAGTGTACTCCAAAGAGAACTCAAACACCATCATGCAGATTAAACACATCTGTCACGAAAAACACTTATGTTTTCCAAGTTTCTAACTCTTAGCCCCAGTGTACTGGAATGGTAGAACTGAATGGGACCCCTTTGCAGGTCTATTTTTTTCTTAAGTTTAAAGTAAAATGCAAAGCCTCTCATAGGATTGATGTTTTCCGTCTGGCTCTTTCATTTATTCAAAGTGGGAATGCTTTAAGAGTCCTTCCTACTTTCCTGGGTGACACATGACTGACCCAAGTCTCTGCCTAAAAAGCTGCCCACACCCGGCAGAGCGGTTTAGTGGAGAAAACGCTCTGACCAGGGGCTACTCAGGCAATAGAATTCCAGCACTGGCCCTGCACTGAGTGGCCCTTTCCCTAGGCCTCGCTGAGCTGTAAAATAAGGAGGCAGCTGGGCTGGATCCCCGAGGCCCGCAGTCCGGTCGGGTCCCAGGTCCTAGGAGCCAAGTCGAGAGAAGCGTTTTATCTAACTGCGTTTAAACTCCTGGGGATTCACTTGTGAACCCCGGGGTTTGCAGACTTGCATGTGCGTGAATAATGCAGCTGCTCCGGCTTTGCAACGCTGCTGAGAGCGCCCGAGCCACAAGGTGCCTGTGCCGCCGCTGCACCCGCTCACGGGGCCCTCGGGGCCGCTCCGCCCGCACACCCCCACGCGCTGTCCCCGGAGGCGCGCCCCGGACGCCGTCCTGTGAAGCCCGCTCCCGTGGCCTCCCAGTTCCTCTCTCTGTTTCTTTCCTCCTGGCCGGGATACTCGAGAGAAGGGAAGTGTTCGAAACTGCAACTGAGTGGCGTTGTTGCGCCGGCAGCGGAGCTTCCCAGTCCCCGAACGCGAGAGAGAGAGAGACAGAGAGAGAGACAGAGAGAGAGAGAGAGAGAGAGAGGGAGAGAGACACGGAGGGAGAAAGAGGGAGAAAGAGGGAGAGAGACGGAGGGAGGGAGGGGAGAGAGAGAGAGAGAGAGAGACGGAGGGAGAGAGAGGGAGAGAGAGAGAGACACGGAGGGAGAGAGACGGAGGGAGAGGGGGAGGGGGGAGAGAGAGGGAGAGAGAGAGAGACACGGGGGGAGAGAGGGAGAGAGAGAGAGAGACACGGAGGGAGAGAGACGGAGGGAGAGAGACGGAGGGAGAGAGGGGGGGAGAGAGAGAGAGAGAGAGAGAGAAAGGGGGGGGTGTGTGTCTGCGTGCGAGAGAGCGCTCTGGAGCAAAGCAGCTGGAAAATGCCCAGAAATACTTTCACAGCGGTCAAGCTGGGAACCCCCTGCGCGTCCTCCCCGTCCCCGCCCCTCCCGGCCTAGGTCCCCCCCGCCCCCCGCCGGGAGGGTGTGTGCCCCACCTGCCACCGGGCCAGCTCTGGGTGGCGGTGGTGGGGTGATTGCGGGGTGTGTGGCGGCGCGCGAGGCGAGAACCCGGAGGCGGCGGGGCCCTGGGCCTGGCTGCCCGCGGGGCCGCGCGGCCGCCTCCCCCCCCCGCGCCGCCGCCTCCCCCTCCTCCTCCGCCGCCGCCGGTCGCCTGTCTCCGCGCTGGGCATGTCTCGGGAGCCGGAGCGGCCCGGGCCGCGGGGGCTCTGCGGCGCATGGACGGCGGCGGCTCCCGGAGAGCAGGGGGAGGAGAAGGCGCAAGCGGCGGAGGAGGCGGCGACCTGCGGCGAGAGGCACCGGCGGCGCGAGGGGACGGCCGGCCGCCGGCGAGGCTCCGGCCCCACTACTTTTCCGTAGCCTCCCCGCCTCAGCAGCACGGCCGCCGCCGCCGCCGCCGCCGCCGCCACGGCCAAGGCCACGGCCGCCGCCCGCCTGGCCGCAGCTGAGCGCCGCGCACGCCCGCACTCACTCCCGCCACCCCACGCACACGCACACCCCCCCGCCCTCCCCACGCCCCCCGCCCCAGGAGGGGGGAGAGAGGCAAAAAGTAAGAGAGGAAAAAAAATAGCAGGAAGATGGCGCCCACCAAGCCCAGCTTTCAGCAGGATCCTTCCAGGCGAGAACGGTAACACTTTTCTGTTTATTGAACCTGCCGCCGGGGCGGCTGCTGCCGCCGCCGCCGCCGCCGCCGCCGCCTCCGCCGCCGCCGCCAAGGTGGCGGGGCCCGCTCCGCAGCCCGCCTCCTGGGCCGCGAGCCCGCGGGGACCTGGTCGGCGGGCTGGCGGCTCCGCGCTCGCTCGCGGTCCCCGCGCGCATTGTCCGCCCGCGGTGGCTGCGGCAGCGGCGGCGGCACCAGGCTCTCCGAGCGGTCGCACCTCCTCGGCTCGGCGAATGGAGTGACTCGCTGACAGAAAAAAAAAGAAAAAAAAAAAAAAAAAGAAAGAGAGAATGAAAAAGCAAAAAAGAAAAAGAAAGAGAAACAAACAGAAAAGAAGGGGCTGCTGTGTGACTGGGGGCAGCGGAGCGGGTGGGGGGGCCGGGGGATCCCCGGGGCCGCCGCAGGTCCCTTGGCAGCTGCTCTCTAGGAAGGAATGAGGCTGGGGAGGGGGAGGGAAGACAGGCAAGAAGGGGGAGGAGGAGAAGAGAGGAGGAGGAGGAGGAGGAGGCCGGGGGCGGGGAGCGCGGAGCTCGCGCCAGGCCCGGACGGTGTCGCCGAGGGGCTGTCTCCGCGCGGAGCAGCTAGGCCGGGCCGGGCGGAGAGAGAGGCGCGCGGCCGCCGCCTCCCTGCCGCCCAGGCTGCGCCCCCAGCCTCGGCAACTTGTGGGTCTCCTGCTTTGCCCTCTGTTCTCCTCTCCTGCCCTCCTCTCCACTCCCTTGCCCCCCAGAGAAAATAAGGAAAAGAAGGAAGAAAACCCTCCAATCCAAATCAGCAAGCCAATAGCGAGATCCAAAATGTGCCAACAGTTGGAGCATCTCTGCCCCGTTAGTTACTGTTTGGGGATCTGTGTTTAAAAAAGTTCCTGGTGAGAATTGCCTATCCAGGCAAGGAGCTCAGCCGAGCATGTCTGTTTGAAGTTAGTTAAACCAAAGCCAAAGGGAAAGGGAGTTTGTATTCAAAATTTCCTTAACCGTCCTACGTGGATGGCATTGTTAGATTTCGGAGTAACTAAGCACCCCTCCGCCCCACGTGGTTTTCCCTCCTGCTGTCCACCCAGCCTACTTTGTTTGGAATCCTATTTGCTATTAATTGGCAGCGTTAATGACATTAATTGCATATAGCATATTGGTTTGAGCAAAGTGAATATCTCTCTCTGTCTCCGAGGAGAAAATGCTCAGTAGGAAGTATGAAATGTTACCCATTGAATCGTGAGGAGAACAAATGCGGTTAGATATATGCACCCCCTGTCCCCCCCCACCCCCGCCCCCAAGCAGCGATGTTTACTTTCCTCACAGGCTTAAGTGAACTTGAAAAGAAGATGAGGGCAGTCCGCAGTAGCAAGACTTAATTATTATTACGTGGGCAGTTTTATTTTTGGTACAACATAGCATTTAACCTATAGTTTACATCAAGAGGCGGTAGGGAGATATTATTAAACAAGCTATTCCTTTAAAAAGCTTCAGTTGCACTGTTGCTGGTTTCCTCCATACAGTAGGGACCGCAGAATTGTCAGGATTAAGGAAATAATTTTAAGTAGGTACTTAAGTGACTCATTCTAAACTCTAGCTAATTTCTATATAAATCATGTACCTGAGAGTAAATCATACACAGTCCAGTTTTTAAAGATGTTAAAAGTGGGTAGCATTAACTATCTGACAACTCAAAGCTAAAACGAACATTCAGTCTTAGTGTTTTATGAGAATTCACATATTAAGTACTTTACTCTCGTAGGTAGAAAAATTATGTTTCAGAGCATCGTGCAAGGCTTTTAATAATTACTTCTTATTTAACATGGTGATGAATACTTTTTGAAATGAGAAGTTTGTAATTGATTTCCTCCGTTCTTTCCTTCCTCTTTGCCTCCTTCATCCCCAGTTCTGCTGGTAGTAAGTGTATTTACTGGGATGGCCCCAGTAATCTCTCTAGCAGAGGCCTATTTGTGTGCCATTTTGGGAATTTCTCTGAGATGGGAATCTTGAAGATAGAATTAATTTCTAGAGGAAACTTCATAGCCTGTGCATGAGCGCGTTCTTTATCACCTGTCTCCATTTGGCATTCGAAGAAGGTAAATCAAAGTGCGCGATTTGTTATTCCGCTCCACTTGAGAGCTGAACTAAATAACACTTGGTCTGAAATTCTGATTGAAGTTGTAGGAGGATATATACTGTATTTAATTTAATGCCCTTTAATAGCATCTTCTTGTTCAGCTCGGATGCTGTCATTTTAAAGGTTGGATCTGAGAAGGTTTAACCTGTAGGGAGAGGGAGTAGTACTAAGGAGGTAGGGTCAGAAGGAGCGATATAGAGGAAAGGAAGGAAGGAGTTATAAAACTAAATGTTTTCAAACAGTAATAACCACAAACTTGGCCTGTTATCCAAACAGTTGTTTTATGCCCCGAGGGTTCACTTTGTTATTAGGGTTTTAAATGTTCTTAACACTTTAAGTGTAAACATTACACATGTTAGTTGATTTGGGTTTGTAATGAGAAATGGGAAGTCAGATGGTTGGTTCAGGAGGGGGTGTTTTTCATAGTTACTTGCTTCAGCTAAGTAGTCATTTTACCTTTATGTGCACTTTGTACCTGAACTTGCTGGTTAGTAGTGTGATTTCTCTGTAATGGTTGAACACAAATATGTTTATAAAAGATGGCTTTCTGTGGACATGCTTTAAGTGATCTCCTCCCTTTTACTTAAAAAATGGTTTCCAAATCATTGATTTCATAAAGGCATTCATGGACACTATTCTTTACTGCTTTTCAAATATACCAGTAATCAAAAACTTGAAAAAATATATCTTTTGAATTGTCTTGTTGTTTATTTATGACATATCTGACCTGAGTTTAATAATACAGTACAAAAGTCATTTTCTTCTAATAATGTTTACAGAGTAAGTTTTGGAAAGAGAAGCTTTTTCTTGATAATGTCTTACGTTATTATTTAGTATTCCTTAAATTTCTCTGACTCATACACACAGAAAGTGTCTCTTTGGAGCCTGAAAGAACAAGTTGAAAACCTTGTGCATTTAAACAAAACAAAAACCAAAAACCAAAAAAAAACTCCAATAGGCTGCAACATTATATAGCACTACCACAGAGTGTTTCCACTATGTGAACGTATAACCAAGAAAATTAGACAGACAGAAGTGTCAGGCATGCGATATGCCCATGCTGGTTTGCAAAGCATATTCCATTTGCACAGGGTTTTTGGTTTAAAAAGTAAAGGTGGTGGTGGAGACTTTTTTGGAGGTATTTCTTCCTACAGTGTAAGCTTAAACACAGAGTGATAAATGATGATGTGCGTTGTCTAACACTTGCTTATATATAAATAGCTCCACAAGATTGCTTAAATGATAATCGAAAATATGAAATAGGATGGCCTTCATATCACAAGGCCAAGGGTCTACAAATGGAAAAACTGAAATAATGAAATATTTCCAAGGCAACAGACTGTCAACAAGAACTGTAATGCATGGGCATATCATAGAACCACCAGAGAGGATATTAGATTGTATAGCTCTGGAGCCAGGAGTTATAATGACCTTCATTACGTAGGACCCTCCCACATTACAACGTCCTTTCGTATTTCCAATTTCTGATTTATAAATTGAGAGACACAAAGCTACTTCAAATCTGTAATATGCCAGTTACTAGATTTGATTTGTTACAATGAGCAAACTCGAATCCAACATTATTTGATGCTTTTGGTTTAAAAAAAAAAAAGTTACATGAGTTATTTTTTAGCACCTTGTGGTATTATGAGTAAAGTTTTAGTCCCTGTGTCTTTAAAATATTCTTAAAAATATGACTTATTTTTGACTAAAAGTTATGGGAAATTAATGTCTTGTTCAGCAATGAATTGGTAAGAATTATATTGCAATTATCTACAGATTGTAACAGCTTGATATTTTTGGCAATATGAAGTTTGAGTTTTCCCCAAAATTCTTCTACACAATGGTTGCCCCTACCTACAATAGATCTATTTTATGGGAATGCCAGAATTTCCATGAACCCTTCAACTCTTTTACTCTGGCCCACTGGCATGTTAAAATTGCATCTGTTTGAAACTGGACCTGATGTCCAGGGTCCCCTGCTCTGTGGTGAGGTTTTCTATGATGGTGTATCTGTACTGTATATGCTTTTGTAAAGCAGAACTTTTGGGGGAGGATTTAGGCAGTTTAGCTTTTATTTAGTTATTTTTTAAGCTGTTGAGCTTTAAATTTTGCGGGGTATTTGCAGGGGATATGTCACAGAGATTTCTGAATCATTCCTGGTAATGTTTTTCTCTGTAAACTTCCTTAAGTGCTTTATTATTATTACTAATGACCCTTAGATAGTCTATTTTTCTTTTCCTATTTTTTCTTGCAATTCTAGTGATCCTCTTTCCTATGCAGAATGCCACTCACTAAATTTAAAGAAAATTAAGCACACGTGAGAGCAGAACTAGCCCCTCCCCTGTTATGTTTACATGGCTACTTTTTCTATATTATAGCGTTTCATCTCTTGAATTAACTTTTAAAAAATTCTGCATTGCTGTTGGCTTAGAATCTAACTTCAAGTGCTTTATCAACATTTCTTTAATTGCGTACAATGGGTAAGGCTGAAACCTAGTGTAAGGGTTAGTATGTTGAAAATTGTAGTTCATTTGATTAAATATTAATTTTAAAATGTAAATGCTTCCAAAGTTGCTCATAATGGAATATGTGAAACTTTAAATATTTAAATCTATACTATGATTAACTAAGAACTTCCTGAATTTATGGGAAAATTCAGTTATGTTTGCTTTGCATTTAATGGTAGTATTTTCACAGTAAATAGTGCCTTTTTTTTTTTTTTTTCTCATTGGGCAGTGTAATAAACCAACTGTAACTGAATGGTATTTTTTACTGCACTGGGCCCCATTAGTGTGAATAGGATGTTTGCACTAGTAAGTTTGATAGAACTGTACATAGAATAATTTGTAGTAATATTAATAATAGTACAGTGCATAAGCAGGACATAGCTTAGTAAGAGGAAGGTGACTGCTACTATATCTGAAATTACTAGGGCAGTGACAAGATTAAACAACACTTGAAGTTGTCTGTATACATGTCTAAAGCGTAATGTTTTGGTGAATTAATTGGAATACTTGTGATCTCGTGTACAAAATCATGAGAGGCAAGATGAAAATCGCACATTACTGTTGTCCAAACTGCTCGTGGACCCCGACTATAATTATTGATTGGTTTGTTCATTCAGCTTTATTTATCCAACCTCTGCAGTGGACCATCATGACTTGCGCGGGGGATAGTGGTGAATAATACACCCTGTAAGAGCAGTTGCTCTAGTTATAGACTTGTCTTTATGTTGGATATGTGAAATATTATCAAGGGCCAGAAAACACCCTTTTCTGGAAGAGTAGGAAGTACAGAATTCATACACCTATAAATAAGGCTCCTTATCTCCTTTGACTTCTGTTAGCTTAGTGTTCTGCGGGGACAGGTATTCAACCTGTAAAATATTGTAAGTAATGACTATAAAATGATTAGAGGTTCTTGGGAGAAAGAAAGAAAAGATGCTATATAATGTAAATGAAATTATAGCAAAAAATTTTAAAGATCTTTGATGGGATTTTAAAATGAAAATAGATCACATATGATCATAATAAAGATTTATTGGACATTACATGTTTCAGGCCCTGTGTTAAATACTTCGTAGTAATTTTCTCATTGGTTTCCCGACTGCCCTACAAGGGAAGTGCTAATATCCCCATTTATGGATGGAAAACAGAGGCTTATTGTTCCCAAAGAAGGTGGTAGAGTTAGAGATTGAAATCAGGTTTGTCTCTAGAAATGTACCTTAACTGCAGTGTGGAGGGGCCTACATTTTTGGATTTTCTAGAGTCGGGGATTTCTGAGCCGATGCCAGAAAGTTCCTATGGCAGAAAGACAGTGTGTGCTGTGAGTAGTGAACTAGATCTCTGCTTCTTGGTCCTTCCTCAGATGTTTGGAGAAGTTCAGAAATACCGTGTTTATAAAGTTAGAGGAAGAATCAAGAAATTATTCTCACTCTACCTTTTAACATTCCAGTAGTTTTGTGGGCAAGCTCCACAGCTGTCTATACTTTGGGGCAGATTTTTTACTGAATGGTTTCAGAAGAATCAGTTTGCCATGTACATAGGCCTCTTTGGTCTTAGACTGTGAAGTATTCAGTGACCTCTTCCGCTCATGTTATTCTTGCCTCCGAGTGTGCCACAGTTTAATCTAAAGATTACAGTTGAGATGTTTTTATTTTGGGATAGTTTTGCCACTGAATGGGTAGAAACAACCTCATAGGCTTTCTGAATAACACACTCTAGTTCCTGTATTTCTGGATGTTGTCTTCTGAGATATATAAGGACTCTTGTATATCTCAAAACTTGGCCTCTTGCCAAATTATCTGGCATTATAATAATGACAGCAAGCATTTATATAGCACTGTGTACCAGGTACTGTTCTAAGGGCTTTACGTATATTAATTAACTCATTTAATTAAAAACATGTTAAAAATGGACCACAATAAATACACAAGTGATAAGTTATCCTTATTGAGTTCCCCCCACCCTCCTCCCAGATGCTCACACACTTGCCGCATCTTCAAGAAGGGAAAGTCTTGGTAACATTTTAATTCCTCTAATGCCAGGGATCACAGGGGTTGGTCTGGTGTGTAACAGTTCTTTGACAAAAGCTATACTTTAGGAAACTTTGTAGCATCTGACTCTATCACTGCTCATTGTAGAATGTATGCTAGATTTGAGGTAATAGACAAGCATGCCACATTTATCTTCCCGTTTTTAGATCTAATACTGTCAACCAAATAGCTTCCTTAAAAAAAAAAAATGTATAGTAGGAATTTCAGGGCTTGAAAGGACTAGATAAGCAGCACTTGAGTATTTGTGGTTGAAAGCTGAGTATTTTGCTTGTGTAACTTAATTAAATATTCACTTTTACATTCACAAAATTTCTTGTTTACATAAAGCATAGGTTGCCTTGTGAAATGTTGGAAAGGGTTCATTTAGAGAGATGTTTTGCTAAAATATGGACGATAAAAAGCAACAGTCAATAGGAAGTATAAGTGAAAAATAGGCTACAAAATTTCAAACAGCATTCAGATCATCTTAAAAGAAATTATATCTGATTACAGTATTTTATTATCATCAGTATGCTAATGCAGAATTAAAGAGCTCTGACTTGGGTACTGAGGTTATATATAACATTAAAACTTAAATATTTATCACATATTTTGGAAAGTAGTGCCACATAGCATTTTAAGACCATTTTATGGAATCACAGGTCATTTCAGTAATATCTGATTACTTCTGATAGACTGGGGCTTTCTTCATTTGTAAGATTTATTTAAACAATTTTATTATAAAGAAAAGTGTAATATTGGGTTAAGGGTCATCGTTAGTGAATATAGCTGAAATCAGTTATCCTCCCCCCCACCCAACTATGACTTCCTTTTTGCTATTGTAACACTGCAGAAAAGGGTACTAGTTCTAAACTTCATTCAGAAGCACTTTACTCATAAAGACTGCAGTATTTTGGTAGGAGCAAGTGGAATGATTGAAACTGTTTGCAGAACCTCTCTCTCTGGTCCTAGAAAAAGGAGATATCAATGAATAAGGATATTGTAGTAGCTAATATGTATTGCACTGATTGAGGGAGCATTTTTCCCTACAAAAATAATTCATTCCTCAAAATCTATTTCTTAAAAACATATCCATTCTATTCACATATATGAATGGGATGATTTTTATTTATTGTCGGAGATTTCTTTATGTTGTATACATGATTTATATATAAGCCATACATATATGTATATATAGTCTTTACAATGTAACATATATAAAACATAAACCAGATATACCATGTATATATAGATCTACCTGAAATGGGAAAATGTTACAAAGGTATCTTGAACATATTATAAATGTCTTACTTTAGATCAAGTTAAATTTAAATATATGCAGCGGATTGGTGACTTTTTTGTTTTCCTAATGCTTTAAGGAAAAGTAGGCTCATCATTTTTTTTTTGCACATTTTTATTGTTCTGTGTAAATGTAATTTGTTAATCCTGTGAAATTTGTCATAGATAAATTTGCTTGGATTATCTTGTCACCACCGTATCTGCATTCTTTTGTTCATTGCTTATTCATAATTTAACAGTCTGGCAGTGAGCCTTTTTGGGATGCTCACAAAAGATATATGACCTCTACCAGCTGCTACTATAACCTGCAGAATGCACAGCAAGACATTAGAAACGTGAGGATTCCTCTACTGATTAAAGTGCTCTTCATTTAAACAGTCTGTTCATAAGAATCTCAGGAATCTCTTGCTACCAGCAGTTTTGATTTTTCTTCTTCCTAACAAAATTAGTTCTAACCATTGAATCTTCATTTGGTATGAATTTTTCAGATTATCCAAAGGAAGTTAGTTCCTTGAATGCTGTTTCTTCTTTATAACTAAATACTTAAATGTTTTATATTTGGGGGTATTGAAGTTATTCAGAAATGGTTTTATTGGACAAGAAAAAATGGAGAGTGGAGTAAATATCTCACATCCTAATCTTAGAAGAAATGGTTGGATTAATCCTACTTGAATCCAAGCACTTTACAGTTTATGCTGTAAACATCCCATATTATGTAGTATGTAGCAGACATTAAAAATAGAATGTAACTTGAAGTGTAACCACATCTTTAGGTTTTCATTATTCTGAATTAGTTTAACATATGAATTTATTCTCATCAACCCCCCACCCCCACCCCCCAACTCTCTCAAGAAATCAGCAGATCAGTTTATGAGTAATGGCTAGTTTTGCCTCTCTTCTGTGCAGGCATATGATTACAGTTCAGAATAATTCATTGCTAATCCATGCAGTATTGGTTCATCTCCATCACTCTGTTCTGTGATTAGAGCCTCAGGCCTGCTGCCTTGCTTTCTGCCCTGATTTTCTTTAACTGCAACCCTTGTTTTAATATAGTTCTGTAGTCACCACTCTCCTACTCTCCCCTCTCCATTCCTCATATATATCGATTGCAGTAGATTAATATTTATTTGAAGCTATTTTTCAGACTTTGTGAAAAATGTATTCATTTCTTACTGTGAATCTTCACCTAAAGGGAAAATGGAGAGGGAAGATGTAGGACTCGGGTATGCAACTCTTCTTATAGAGTAAAGCTATTGCTTTTTACCAATCTTCTTTCTCTGCTTTGGTCAATGTTTGTTCTTTATACACAAATCAGGAAGTTGAGTTTCCTTGAAAAAAATTTTAGGCAGATTAAGCTACAATGTTGACAGTTTATCTCTAGTTTGTAACAGTTCTAAAATGGCTTTCTGTATTTTGGAAGTACATACTGCAGTCAGTACAGTCACCACAATATACATTGATCAGCTTGCATTTTCAGGCAGGGACACAAAGCTATCATTTTCCTTAACATCAAAATTTGCCAATTTTACCAGAAAGTCATCTAACAGATTTTTAAAAGACTTTGTTTCAGATCTTAGTAGTCCTGTGTTCCTTTTAATAATTACTTTCGTCTCATTGTAGCTGTGTGTTTGAAAGTGTAGGTCAATGAGGATGATTGCATTCAGAATTTCATGATCTGTGTAGTGGAACAAATTGAAAGCAAAGCCTGTATCAATCACTGTGAAGGGAGGGTTAATTGTTACCGCTTCTCAAGCCTCTGGACAGATAAACCAGTAATGAAATACTTATTGCTCTGATATGTGAATGCTAAAGGATGAAACAATGGAAACAGAAGCAGTCTTCAGAGATAACCAAAAAGGCAAAGAAAAAAAGAATAAACTGGATGAAAGTATAGAACTGTGTACTGCATTAACTCTCTTAAAAGTAATATTGTTTTTAGCCTCCTACCCATCTTTTTTTCTGGCAGGTTAGGGCAGTATCATATATCAGGTTGCTAAAGCCAAATAAGAATATAAATGGAAAACTCTCTTTGTGTAAAAAAAAAAAAAAAGTGTAGTTCTATGCTTTATATGAATTCCATATATTTTATAAAAATAATGTTTGAATTACTATTTAAGGTTTTCTGTTTTTAAAAATTAGTGATGCTACATATGTTACATATGTTAAATATTATACATGTATAAATGGCTTAAATTCTAAAAAGGATTGTTTTATCTTTGAAGAGATTTTGGAATTATCGGTCCATTATAGACCAAAGCATAGAGGAAATTGTAAAATACATAAAGAAATAGTAAAATAAGAATTACTGTTGCCGAGAAATCATGAGATAAGAGTAAACACATTTAACCATTTCTTCCATATGAACTTAACATTTAAACATCTGTTGGTTACTTATATGTTGAAATATATGCAAAAATATTTAGCCAAATTGAAGTCTTAGGCCCATGACAATCATCTCAACACAGTGGGTAGTTCTGAAAATTAATGAGAATGATAATACTGTAAAGACTGTTCCAGAGTTTGCCCAAATTCATTATCTAAGACTCTTGTTAAGAACATCTCAAAGAATTTTAACCAGGAAAATATATTAATGGTTCAAAAGCATTTTCAAAACCCTGAATTATAAAAGTATAATGGAATTATATATGCAAGAGTTATAGTTAGCAACAGAGATAGCAGAAGGTATTATGAAGGCATATTTTTCCATAACCTGTACTGCTCTTGCACATGGTTTCATCCAAGGGTTTAATCTCATACGTTATTTTTTTGTTTTTAGGACAAGGAATTGGGATCATTTAAAAAATAAAATGGGGGAATTCCCTGGTGGTCCAATGGTTGGGACTCTGCAGTTTCTCTGCCGAGGGCCCAGGTTCCATCCCTGGTCAGGGAACTACGATCTCACAAGCCACGTGGATGGCCAAAATAAAAAAATATAAAATGTTTTTTTCCCCCATTAATGTTGGGAAGCCTATAGCTATAAAAAGTTAAATATATCTTTTAGTAGTCACTTCATATTTGGTACAAACAACTACTAACAAGATAGAACATTCTTAGCAAAAAGAAAGAACTGTCTTACACCTTTGTATTTATCTTCAGAAGGTTAAGAATTTCCCAAGGCCCGTTTCTGCATAGTATTGATGTGGCTGCAGAGCAACTTAAACAAATGGTTTGGGGCATAGCACTTTCTATGACAGTAGCACCGTCCCCTAGCTAATGTGGTTTTGTATATTGTAAAAGATAACTATAATAAGAATGCTATAACATCCCTGGATCAGGATATTTAAACTGCTATTCAAATATGCTAGGACATAAGTCAGTAGAGAGCCCTAAAAGTCAAGCTGTGCAAAGGGCTGTCAGTTTCTATGTACAATAAAGGGCAGGCAAAAAGCAGGAAGAGTTCCATTACTCAATAATAAATGTGTTCTTAAGACAGGAGCCCATGGATATATCGAGATTGTCATGGCAGTACATTATGAATTACCATTGGCTACTTTTGCTTGTTGGGTTCTAGTAGAACAGCAGGTAATGGCATAAGTCCTGGTCACCAGTGTCAGTCTTTCATTATCTTTGTAGGAAGTTGTACTTTACATAGGTCCTTTAACCATTTACGGCCTCAGTTTCTTTATTTGTATATTGAGTTGCTAACATTTCCTTCCAGCTACAAAATTATGTGACTACATGATTTGAATTGCATGACTATATGATACAAAGTAACGAGTTGAAGTATTTGTGGATTTTTTTTCTGATGGTATTAACATTTACATATATTCTTTATTTATAAAACTATTAAATAAAGTTTTTAGATCAAATGTGATGCTTGTCAAGCAGGTTTCAATCAATAAAATATAGGATACCTAAGTATTTTTCTTCTATGAAAACATCTTTGACAGGAAACTTCTTATTGCAGGAATGTCCAGAGGGACATTGCAGAGGAAGCAATAGGCTGTATTAAGTTATATTTTAAAGTGACATATTATGCACATGACTCAATGTAACACTGAAGAAAAACACAAAAAGTGTTCAGTGATAAATACATTTGTTGGTTAAATTCAATCAAGACAGTAGAACAACTCTGGAAATATTTGAAAACCAGATGATATACCATAAAGAAGGAAGTTAATGTAATATTTGATGGCCAGGTGAGTGCTTAGGGGAATAACTAATCTCTGAAAATTTTGTGTGTTCCTAAAACATTTATAAAAGAATAAATTTCTGTAGTGAGATATATGCCCAAACTACAACAATTATTTCTTTTTAACCTTGTTTTTCAAAGGAGCTTTCTTCTAATTCCTCTCCCCTACTTGTAAAGTTGAACTGATTTAGTGTTTGTAGTGTAGACAGATTTAAATATTTATGATTGGATAAGATTTCTTACTTCTCATAGGCTAATGACTTTTTAAATAGATGTATCGTCACTTATTTGTTTTCTTTGATTAATATTAATAGATACTGCAAGGAGGTAATTAACTTTTTTTCCTAATTTCTATATATATGCAGATTATCTAAATCTGTATTCTATATATTATCTGTAGATTAAGAGTATTTTATCCCCTAAACCTATTTTATGCTTAATTGTCAGTGATTATTTTGATCAGTGGTGTTAAATTTTTTCCCTAAAAACACTCTACTCCTCAAAAGGTAATTTTCCATTTTTTACTGTGAAAACACTTAGGAAAAAAAAAAAGCATGGTATGGTGTAGATTGGACTTCTGTAACTCCTATCTCTCCCTTTCACTCATCAAAACCCTTTTTTCAAAGCTGATTTTGGCTAGCTGTTAGGAGATAATCTGAATAGAACAATTTATAGTTAGGAATAAAGCTTATTTTCATTTTTAAAATGAACCAATAATAATAAACAAATTTTTAATTAATAGAACACAGAGAATCTTTAGTGTGTTCTTGCCTGTCTCTCCATATCACATGTATATACCCCTTCCCAAGAGATACATTAGTCAACACTTTGAAATACCTCTTCCGAAAATTTAACATCTCATCGTGACATTGTTTTAGAAATAATGTGTTAATTTTCTCACATTATTGAGTGTAAAAATGGATAAATGTCATGAGCTGGGTTAAATACATGTATTGTACATATTTTCCTTGGTAAGCATTTTCTTTTTCTGTCTAGTTAAAAGTCTCTCACTGTGGTAAAGAGCTAGCACCAAGAGAAGAGATTTAGAATTGGGTGGTATGTTGTGACACCAAGGTTGGAAGTGTCCACTCAGTGCTGAAATAGAATTTAAATGTGGAATTTACAGATGGCTATAGTGTTCTTTGTAGAAAGGAGTCTGCAGCAGATGTTTAGATTTGGGTTGAACCAAACCACAATAGACTTAGCAAGATCCATCCCATTCCCACTTCTTCTGAAGTTCATTTACCAAGTCTTGTTCCAAGGGCAAACATTACCATCTAGCTATATTTTGCTGTTATTTGCTTGTTAGCAGCATTTGCTCTATACATGGTCAAAAAGACTTTTGATAGGCCCTGATTGAGTGTGGCCTCTCCTAACTTAAGCAGGAATCTTTAACCCATGGTCCATGTTATAGCAGTAGGTGAATGGGCTTCAGAGGATCCAAGAATCTCCTGAAATGGCATATTCATACATTTTCATCAGTTATACACGGGCGTATATTTTCCCTGAAAACCTGTCTCAAGAATTTTGAAGAGTCTGAGACTTTACCCTACTTGCAAGCTAATGGCCTGATACAGTTTAATGGATGCTGGTAGAAGATGCAAAACCCCTGATTCAGAGATGAAGAAAAGTTTAATACAGCATTAGCAATAGCCAGGGTATCAGCATTTAGTTCTCTGAGCCCCAGTTCCTACAGGATGATACAAAGAAGACTAGATAATACCTGCACATGCAGTAGCTTGGGTTATACGAAGAACTTCGATCTTAGGGAACCTAAACCTTTTAGAGATGTCTTCCCTTTCCTACGAAGGGAGAAATGCTAGCTCTATCCTCCAAGGCTGTTCTCCATACAAACAAACATTAATAGATAGTTTGGAGCAAAGGACGGTTAGTACCTTGCCTGCAAGATGTGCAGAAAATGCAAGAAAACTCATGGAGACTTGTCTCTCAACAATATGAATCACTGTTATGGGGATTTTTATAGAAGGGATGAGAGGATCTAGTGCTGAAATAGTCCTATAGTTTAGAGATTCTTTGAGCTTAATGCAAAACGAAGTCAATGATTTGGAGAGAAAATGACCAAGGTTCCAAATGTGTAATCTTTCCAAAATTGCATATGATGCAGTATCTGAAGCTTATGTAGGTTTAGTTGATTCAGTAGTGGATGGATCCTTACGATGTTAATACATTCACATTCTCATGACATATTATATCACAGTAGATATCTGTCCTATTTTGTAAGCATGCTCTCTTCCTGGTTTGCTCTATTTATCCATAAATTTTAACTTGCTGAGAGTTCACGTCGTGCCTTTGCATTATATTGTTTAAGTTTCTCCGTCACACAATAAGATAGGCTTTGCCAATATCTCCAATTTATAGATAAGGTCACAGTTAGTGAGGATTTGAAACTGGGCTCAAACCTTAGTTTGTGTTGACTTAGTATATGGTAGAGATGACATCTTTTTACCATACTAGCTTCCTTCTGACTCTTGTGGATTTATTTTCTGTTTTCAATCTTTATTCTGGGGCTTCTCCATTTTCTCACATCACCTTCCTTCATCATAATGTTCTTCCCTTTTCTATACCACCCCACATGGATCCAACTGATGATATAGGTCCCATCTTATATATTGCCTTTAATACATTCCATTGACTTGGAGGTATTGAGTCGTTTTGCATCCCCAAATTATACTAGATCATAACCTTTTTTATCTTCTGATTTCATGGTAACTATCTCTGTAAAGCTAATGATTACAATTGCAACATAAACAGATCAGCCAAAAGTTTGCAGATCATACCTAGCATTGTGCTAAGGTATTACATTAAAGATTGTTATGAGACGATTATGATCTTGTTTAGCAAGTTATAATCTGTAGTTCTATTTCCTGCATGGTTTTTATAACATTCAAATGTGAATAGATTTACATTTTGTGAGTTATGGTGGCATGGGTCATAATATATTCCTGTCTTTTGCATAGCAGGGCACTTTTCTATATACCATAATTTGTTGATGTATCTCACTTAAAAGCCTTGCTTAAAATAACCTGTGGCTTCTAGTTAATTCAGATCCAGCTATAAATTAGGAGTTTACCTCCAATCAGTGCCCAATGACTTGGCACTTCACTTTCTCCCTTTCTAGTGTTTTAGCCCAGTTTTTATCCCAATAGGATTTAACAAAACCATTCTAATATAATTTAATGCAAATTCATTATCAGAACATGGTCTAACTAATGAGACCACTCAGATCCAAATATTCTCTACTGGATACATTCCCTAGTTATTCTCTGCAATGGGGATTTTTTTTTTTAAACATCTTTATTGGAGTATAATTGCTTTACACTGGTGTGTTAGTTTCTGCTTTATAACAAAGTGAATCAGCTAAACATATACATATATCCCCATATGTCCTCCCTCTTGTGTCTCCCTCCCATCCTCCCTATCCCACCCCTCTAGGTGGTCACAAAGCACTGAGCTGATCTCCCTGTGCTATGCGGCTGTTTCCCACTAGCTATCTGTTTTACATTTGGTAGTGTATATATGTCCATGCCACTCTCTCACTTCGTCCCAGCTTACCCTTCCCCGTCCCCGTCCCCTCAAGTCCATTCTCTACGTCTGTGTCTTTATTCCTGTCCTGCCCCTAGGTTCTTCAGAACCATTTTTTTTTTCTGGATTCCATATATATGTGTTAGCATATGGTATTTGTTTTTCTCTTTGACTTACTTCACTCTGTATGACAGACTCTAGGTCCATCCACCTCACTACAAATAACTCAATTTTGTTTTTTTTAATGGCTGAGTAATATTCCATTGTATATATGTGCCACATCTTCTTTATCCATATAAATGCCAATCAAATATCTGGAGATCATGCTAAAATATCAAACTGGAAGGTGCTCTTGAGGACGTGACAGTGGGACATAGAGATTGTCTACCTGTTGGCAAGCAAATCATAATTCATCATCAGAATCTATTGTTAAACTTCTAAGTATTCATAACCACAATAGAGTACTGTTAACCAAAATAATGGATGATAAAGAAATAAGTTATAGTTTCTTCTGTACTTGTCTTTCTATGTAGATTGTGACCTCTTTGGAAGGGAAGAAATTACTCTCCTTCATTTTGCATGCCCAGTGGTGAAACACGTTCCTGGAACAGAGCTAGGGAATGAAGTAATGAATGAATTTCAGTTCTAATTATGCCTATTTCGTATTTGTGTTTCATTCCCAAAATCCTCCTTATCTGTCAGAAATCTACAAACACCCTTTGCATACCACATGACCACTGATCTAAAAAAGAAATTATTAGGGAAAATTAAACATTTTATAATTATAAAAATTTTACCAATGCTTAGAAATTTCTAGTGCATTCTGGGTTTCAGAGCTGAATTATTTACATTATCCGTTCTAGATTCCCTGAAGAGTATACCCCTGTAACTCTATAGAGAAGAGTCTTAGGTTCAAGATGTGTCAGGACTCTCTATTAAGCAGAGGACCAAGAAAATCAATTAGAACCAAATATGCCATTGATAGTTTCTTTACCTCCAAATGATAGCACCAAATGGATGAACTCTGAAGCAATGGAATATTTCCAATTAGAATCATATTAAACCTATTTGATAGTCAATTATAGTTCTATAAAATTTGAATTTCATTAATTCTGTATTTCACAAAATTGTACCTATAATAATTTAAGTTGATTAGACTAAAATTAAAAAATTCAATCATGTAAAATAGAACAGATTACAGAGAGCTGACATTTTTCCAGGCATCTCTTCTCTAGTAGCACAGTTCATCCATCACATGGCCATGTGTACATAGTACCTATAACAAAAATCTTTGCACAGAAAATCACATATAGGGATACAGTGGAAAAACCATGATTAATTTAGCTTTTTACCATGATTGATTAATAGTGGTGAAGCTTGTTACTTTCATTCAAACCAGTAGAGGGATAAAATTTGATAAACTTGCTTGAACTTAATATATATAAAGAAATGAAATAATTAATGACTCTAGGGAAAGAATGGATCAGTATTTCAAATATACTTCTTCCTTTCTCTCTTTACTCTGAACATTGCTCACTTTCTCCAAAGTTTATTATCTGTAGTCACTAAATTTTGTGTTCAGTGCTTATCAGGCATATTCAGATATATTGATGTATATCTTGAATAATTTTAGGAATAAAATTTAGCTAGAAATTTATTAATGTATGCATAAAGAAGCACATCTAATTCCCTGGAACCAAAATAACATCTGATACCTTGATGTATACACCTAAATATGTCCACACACACACACCCCCACACATGATACACATGGCAACAGAGCTCTGCCCTATGACACAGTTAGAAATTCTATTCAGTGTTAATAATGAAAACTCAATCTAATGGGCAAAAGCTTTCTATTTGCCCGATGAGAGCACTGAGTTCCAGAAACGAATATAACCATGCATGGTTATTTGGTCTGGTGCCCCAGTGTGATGATGATTTGATTTATTTTGTCCAGATCTACTCTGACTTCCCAACTCCAGATAAAAGTGGTCTTCTGTATCCAATATCTATTTAGAAAGATTACTCTCTTTCTGAAAAACACAGACCATTTCTGGACTGTGTTTTTCCACCTGGAAAATTTGAGCAACTACACATATGTTTTACAGTTTTAATAATAATATGTTAACAATTACTGCTTATTGCATTATTATTTTGTGTCACAGTGATAAGCTCTTTAGCACATTATCTTAACTTTCTCAGCATTTGAATTTGTTAATTTTTAACTCATTTTTGATATCTTTAAGTGTTGCTCATTATAAGCATTTATTTTCTATTCCAGGCACTTATTTTACATGTGCGTCGTCTCTTAGAAATTATGAAAGCCGCAAAAGTTTCGGTTTGGTTGACTGAGTCACTCTGTTATCTTTCTGTCTCTCACTTTGGAGAACGTATGCTGCTTAATCTCGAATTTGGTGGTAAAATCAAAGGAAGCATTATAAGCTGATGGAAGTTCTCATTTTCTCTTAGTTTCATAGGTTAGGACATTTTGTAGCCTAAATGTAGAAACTCTCGCTTTTGAATCATTGCTGTTATACTCCCTGCTCCCCACCCCAACTCAGTACAGGAAAGCTTCAGTGTAGCTTTCACATTTGACCACTCTTTCTACGCTCCTTTATCTCAGACTCACTCAGCGTTTCCTTAAATATACTTCATCAATTCCCTTAAAGTCGGACCTTTCCAATTGCCACCTAAAGGTTTGTTTTTCTTTTTGAAAAAACCTGTGACCCCTATTCTCTACTTTGATTTTTTTCTTGTTTTCTTATGAATTCTTTAAAATGAAAACTCTCCTCTCCCCAAATAACTGAATGCTTCCAGAAGTGTTAATACCCTCTTTCTCACCCCATGAACTTACGGTGACCTTCAGTTTTTCTTAGCCAACTATAGTCAGCTTCCTTGTATATCTCCACACTGGAGGTGACCTATTACCTATAAACACTTTCAGTCTTTATCTCCATAATCTCTTGGCAGCATCTGACACTTCTGATCACTCCTTCCTTTCTGTGACGCTCTGTTCCCTTGCCTTGCATGATGCCATGCTTTTCTCCCAGCTCTCTGTTGTTCAGGGTTCTGGCCTGATTTCTATACCCCTCATTCTCTCCTCCCTACAGGAGTCTACCACTTATTTCCATGGCTCATAAAAGCAAATAAAGATGCTGACAACACCACACCTGTTCATTTTCGACCAGTATCTCTCCTGATCTCTAAACCCATATACACAGCTGTCTATTGGCCATAGCCATTCAGATGTCCCTTGGGCACTTCAAAATCAAAGGGACCCCACATTTAACTATACAGTGCTTGCACACACTATGTGCTCAGTTGTATGCCAAATGAGTGAGTGATAAGTAAATACACGGGCAGGAAATGTAGTCCTAGAACAGGCTCACAGCAGTGTGTTGTTGGTGATACTGCTATCTTGTTCTGTCACACTACTGGCAGATATACTCCTGTCTGCTTTGACCATTGAAATCTGGCCTATCTTTCTGATCTTTCTTTTGACCTCCTGGTTTCGGAACACTCTACTTATTTTGATCAACTCTTAAACTTGTTTACTTATGCCTTGATGTTTCTGTTCCTAAACTTTTGCTTTACTTCTTATTCCCCAGAAACCACAAATCCTTTATTTCTAGATCTGGCTCAACTTTTGATAGGAGATGCCGGGTATTTACTAGGGGTGTGTGTGTGTGTGTGTGTGTGTGTGTGTGTGTGTGTATTTGCATGCTTTAACAGTAAATCAAATAAAGACTCCAAAGATGAGTAATGACCTTAAGTCTCGTAATGTTAAGTTTGGACAATTGAAATAAGCTGACCCTTCAGAAGAACTATATTTTCATTTACAGGAGTAAATACTTCACGTACCATGATTGTATTGTAATTTTGCCATTTTTAGACTTCTTTTCTTTTGTGAAATCTGCAGTTTGCATGAATTGTGTTCAAGTCTCTGACAGACACAGACTTAATTATGACTGTGATAGCAGAGGCGACAACCCGTTCAGTGAGAGCCCCAGGAATATGCACATGGTGCTAGGTTTAGAAGCCTTGGGCAGGCTTCATTTCCTCAATAACAGCATGACCACTTTCTGTTGAAATCCCTGAGTATCTTCAGGTTTACAGAGGTGAAAACCCTGTTTTCTGAATTCACCAAGTAGTAACTACGAATGTAGTACTATTATCTATAGTCTCTCTTGGCTGAAGTATACTCCACAAAAAGGGGATATGCTGACTGAAGCCAGGTGGCTTATGAAAGGGACACACCATGTACATAAGGGATACCCCATGTCTAATGTTTTATGTCAGTTTTCACTTGCATTTTGTGTGAGTAATGATTAATTGTTGAATTAGGTAGAATCTGTAGCTCTTCCTATCCTTCCAATGATGTATCAGGGGGCTTTGGAAGGGAAGGGGATACTGGTTATAAGATAGTAATGAAACAAATGGAAGAACTTTAAAATGGAAATCATCCAAGAGGGTTTCCTTACTTTTATGTTTTCTTTATATTTAAATAGGGTTTTTTTTTTCATTGACTTAAATATCCTTTACAGTCATTAACAAACTCATGTAATGAGTTTGGAGAGAAGCAGGAAAGACAATGTTTATTACAGTAGCCATGGAGAAGACATAACATTATATGGTTATATCCTTGAACATTTCCTGGAACAGGAGAAAAGTAAAAGTAAAATCCTGCATTAACATGTAAAGAATCTGTTCAAATACAAATGGAAACTAAAGAGACATATCTCTTCCTGTGCCCCAGAGGTAGTTGGCTGAGAGAGCTTCTCAGACAAATCACCAAGAACACCACAGTGGAATGTCAAATTATAGACGTTTTCTTTTTTTGGGGGTGGGGTGGGGGAAGCAGCTATTCTATGTACTATTATAGCTTTTATTAATTCAAAAATAATAAAATGATTTTCCTCATTACTCTGTCAGCTAGTCAAATGCAGCCATACATTTGTTTGAGTTTTTAAACATTATTTTGGTCCTTTACTATAGAATATAATCTTTGCTTACCCATGAATTTTTTTCATACAAAATGTATACTTATGTGTTTAATGTAGAATTAGGAAAAAGCAGAGGACTTATGTAAAACGTAATAGCGATCCTTTAAGAAATAGTAGGAGATGAAAACCTGTAGTAAGACAGTTTCATTTAATCCTAAGAACCCCGACAGCAGTATATTGTGTTTCAGTTTGTTGTTTTCCCCAGCATGTGTGTTTAAACATACTCACCAAACTCTGGAAGTATTTAGAGAAAGTTTGTGCTGCTTAATTCCCCACATAAATGGTAATTTCATGGAAGTTCTTGAAATAAACATTTTTAAACTTGAAATTGTTTACTATTTCCGTTACAGAAACAAATATTTAAAACCCAAAGTAATATTTTACCAGTAATTTGAAACCTAATAACATTTCTCTGAAAAATGTGAATTCATATCTGATTGTAGTGATGCCATCTTATGTTGGTTCTGCTCTCTTTCACACTTAATCTGTATAACATGTTGTGATAAATTGCTCCATGTCTCAAATTGAGGATGCCCCTGGGTTATTCATAGTGTGAGGGTTATCTGATACCCTATATGGCCACACCCTCCATCTTCAGCATCATCGTGATGAAAGCAACATGTGTTGAACTCTTTCTGTGTCTCAGGCCATGTGCTAAGAGCATTAAACACATGACCTCATTTAATTTCCACAGAAACCCTCTGAGGAAGAGATCATACCCCCATTTTATGGGTAAGGAACTATGTCTTCTCTGCTAATCAGCTGTGGTCTTATTGAAATTCTTTTAGAAAGCTACATTTTAGTGGTAAATAAAAAGTAAAAGAATAAAGAGAATGGTTCAGAAGTTCAAATACAGAACAGCATATGATATTCAGTTATCAAAGTGTAACGTAAGTTAAAATCGTCTTAAGTAAATAATCAAACACAAATATGAAACCCCTCACATAATTTTCATTTGCAGTTATGGAGTCAAAAGAAGCAATTAGAAGAAAAAAGGAAGCTTTTTTTAAACAAATATTTTGGTACAGTGTTGGGTTGCTTCCTGATGTCATTGAGAACCTGTGTGACTCTATTTGAGATTAGGGCCTTACAGTGTTAAAGGGAGGGCGAGGAGAGGATGGTAATGAAATATTTTGAAGGTCTTCCTACCTGTAAAGGAGGATGTCCCCCAAAATGAGTTGGTTCATTACTGTTGGTTTGAATTGAAACATGTAAAGACTGATGTTTATTATTGAAGTTGTTAAAAATGAATTTTGAAATTATTAAGCGCTACTGATTTATTTCAAACTGCAAGTAATAACATCAGCATAAAGTTAGAACTAGACAGAGCATTTAATAAATGATTAATAAATGATGAAAAATGTTATCTTAAGAAGAGTTTGTATTTATAAATGGAACTGTTTTAAGTGCAAGCGTTAACAAGAGATAGATGACCAGCATTATATGAAATCTAAAAGTATACTAAAGTTTAGGAATTTATATCACAATTTTAAAGTACATATTTCCTTCTAATTCAAGATCTCTTCATCTCCTTCCCTTCTGAAAACTATTTATTGTTTAAATGGGTACCATCCAGTGACTTTTCTCATTGTTAGTGATGATAGGTGATGATCCTGAAGAAAGTCTAGATAGAATTTAATGATAAAAACGACACTTTCTGGGGCTAAAGAAGTTGCTTTAAAAATGCAAGCAGTTCTGAATGCAAATAAATAACGGCAAAACAGGTCTTTTCTGTATTTTCTGTAATAAACCCCATATTAGCTATCTTTTAGATTTTAAATAGAGTTAACATTTGATAAGAAGAGCTTTGCCAAATGGAGAGAAGACAGCAGATAAGGACATTAAACTGAAATAATGAGCTGCTAAAAAGGATAATGGTTCAGGCTGTTCCAAAGCAACTTGTGGGGGAAAAAAGGAAGAGAGAAACTTTGAAACTGGGTTCTTCAGCTTTTTCGAAGAATGGTCTCCTTTTACCTCAAGTGCTGACTGCAGGGAGAGGGCATGGAGTGGGTATGACTTGTATAGCTGACACTGAGGAGGGTATACTGAATCCCTAAGCACACTTAAGGATGTGGTGGCCCGCAGCTTCCAGCCAGCCCATCTCCTTCCCCGGGAAGAACCATTGAAGAGACAGAAGCAGTCATCAGTGCTGTGATCAACTTTGAAGTTAGAAGAGAGCTCCCCATTTTGATGTTTAAATTAACTTTAAGTTTGAAATTAATATTCAGTATGTAGCTAGAACTTAGTACATGATTCAGTGAGATAATGCATGGAAAATGCTTTGTAGATTATAAAGATCTATATAATAAATACTGAGTAATATGAAAATTGCATGGCATAAAAAATCCTAGTATTTAGGACTTTTGTTATTGTTACAGAAAAAAGAAAAATAGACTGGGGAGGAGCTATGGTTTGGGGGGTCTGAGATGCCATTCATTAATGGAAGATGCAGTTTTTCACTGTATATTCTTCCTCGATATACCTGAAAATTGTGTTCAAACAATAGTTATTTTGCCTTCACTACAATGTGAGTTCCAAAGTGATCACACTTATAAAAATAATGATGGAATATGGACAAAATGACTACTCCAAAACAATATTGTCCCCAACTGGAAAATTTTTTTCAGCTTTTTGTTTTACTTTTTTTTCAACACTAAAAAATGACAAACACTCATTGATTTATTCTAGACTCTGTGCATTATTCATACCATATTCAACCCTATGGGATAGGTGTTATTGTTGCCATTTTATAAATGAGGATGCAGCAGTACAGAGAGGTTAAGTAAATTGCCTAAGGTCACACAGCTAGTAAATTTTATAGTCAGGATTCCAGCCCAGGTCCCCTGGATTCCAGATCCCAGGTTCCTGTCTGATATATCAGATATTTTATAGTAAATGTGCTGAACTTCTCCCCGCACCCCATTATTTTGACCACTTATTTAAGTTAAAAAATGCAGTTGTTACATATGTACGTATATTGTGCTGTAAATAGAAGAGAAGGAAATACCTCAATGAAGACATTTAAAATTCCATAGGAGTAGAGGAAATCCTGAAGATTTCATGGGAGCATCTGTTGTAAATCAGGTAGCCTATTTATTCTGCCAGAGAAGGAGTTGGTACATTTAAAAAGGTGTAATTAGGGCTTCCCTGGTGACACAGCGGTTAAGAATCCGTCTGCCAATGTAGGAGACACGGGTTCTATCCCTGGTCTGGAAAGATCCCACATGCTGCGGAGCAACTAAGCCCGTGTGCCATAATTACTGAGCCTGCACTCTAGAGCCCACGGGCCACAACTACTGAAGCTCGCGTGCCTAGAGCCCGTGCTCCACAACAAGAGAAGCCACCGCAATGAGAAGCCTGCGCACTGCAACGAAGAGTAGCCCCCGCTCGCCGCAACTAGAGAAAGCCCGCACGCAGCAACGAAGACCCAATGCAACCAAAAACAAAATAAATAAATTTATATATAAAAAAAAAGGTGTAATTAGAGAAGCATAAAGAAATGGCAGTTGTGAAAATCTAACAGAGTATTTTAAAAAATTTTAATATATGTGCCATATAATGTAAATGTGTATAAAATGTTTTGATTTGAATCATTGGTGTTAAAATTCTTAGGATGATCCAGGTTGGAGTCTTATATATGTATTAAACTATATTATGTCAATGTATTTACCAGTTTTATACTTGGCATATAATTATGGATTACATGGTTCCTAAATCCAATAATAAAGTATAAAAATGGTACATTTTCAAGTTTTAAATCACATTACTTTTCATAGCCAATACACTTATATAACAACGTTTATTATCTAATGCAGTTTCTGAGGGACAGGAATCTTGGAGTGTCTACCTGGGTGGTTCTGACTCAGGGTCTCTCATGAGATTGCAGTCAAACGCTGGATAGAGTCTCACTTCCAAGGTGGCTCAGCTCACATGGTTGCTGGCAAATCTCAGTTCCTTGCTGGATATTGCTGGAAGTCTCATTTCCTCACCTCCTGGACCGCTCCCTAGGCTGCCTCAGTGTCCTTACAGTGGCAACTGGCTTACATCAGATTGAGTGATGAGAGACAGAGAGAGGGTCTGAGGAGAGACCCTAAACGGAAGCTGCAGTCTTTTAGACCCTAAACTTGGAAGTGTCATATCATATTCTCTTGGTCACAGAGACCAACCCTGCTACAGTGTGGATTGAACTACACAAAGTGAAATACAAGGAGGTGAGGGATTACTGGGAACCATTCTGGAGGCTGATTCCACAGCAACTATTTCATTAGGAAAAAAAATGTACCAATAAGGTCCTAAAGATTTTTTTAAATTGAAGTGTAGATGTACAATATTATATGTTACAGGTATACAATATAGTGATTCACAGTTTTTAAAGGTTATACTCCATTTATAGTTATTATAAAATATTGGCTGAATTTCTCGTGTTGTATAATATATCCTTGTAGCTTATTTTATACCTAATAGTTTGTACCTCTAATCTCCTACCCCTGTATTGTCCCTCCCACTTCCCTCTCCCCACTGGTAACCACTAGTTTGTTCTCTATATCTGTGAGTCTGTTTCTTTTTTGTTGTGTTCATTAGTTTGTTGTATTTTTTAGGTTCCACATATAAGTGATACCGTATAGTATTTGTCTTAAAGCTTTTATGAGAAGGTATTGCCCATGTTGTGTCCCAAAAAAAGTCTGAACCAAATTTTCTTCCTACCTTGGTGATTTTGTTGAATTGAATGTGTAGGTTTAGATGGAATTTGTTATATCAGACTAAAAAACCATTTTTATAATGGAAGAACTGTAGGTGCTGGATTTTAATGTCTGCTTTCCCATTTCCCACTGTGCCACTTCTGAATCTCAGCTTTCTTATCTGTAAAATAAGATTAATATTAGCCTTGTAAACTTGCAGATCCTAGTTGCAAAAATCTTATTCTGGTGATGAAAAATAAATGGTAGATAGTGGAATTAGTAGATGTGTAGACAAAAAAGTGTTTATTTTCAGAAACATTTTTAAAGAAAAGATGCATTAGAAATTAATTAATTCTTGTGCCCTGCCATAATTTAGAAAAGAATATCAGGTGGGATTGCCTCTTATAACTAAATATGTAAAAGGAAATTCATGTTACTAATAACTTAATATAATGAGGCTAATTGAGAAGAGCAAAGAGACACAGGCACGTAGGTTGAATGAGACATGAAATTAAAACTGTTTTTAGAGGGCATTTGCAATAGTGGGAACTAAAATTTTGAAAGACATTTAGATATCTGGCTATGAATAAAAATGATTTTATAAACCTGGGAAGGACATTTTAAAACACAGGTTAAAAGGAATCAAAAGTCATCAATGGTATAACAGCAGAACTTGATTTTGATTCTCTTCTATCAATTTGTCCTAGGTTAGAAATAGATTAACATCTAAACATTCTCAGTTTTTGAGGAAAGGCAAAATATGCGTCCTCACAGTTCTGTTGCTTCTCTTACCCTCAAGCTCCATGACTTCTTTAATTATCCAGCCCAGAGACCTAACCTAATATGTCTGTCTTGATTCTTGTGCAGAGTTTCATGTTTTTTTTCTTACCTTTGCAAAAGGAATGGGATTTATTTTGACTTTTTATTGTTAATTTAAATTAATAATAAAAAATAAAAAAATAAAATTAATTTACTTCAGAAAAGTCCATACAACATATGTATATACAGTTTAAAAATAATTATAAAAAATAATTACCTTACTGTATTCGTTTTCTAGGGCTGTTGTAACAAAGCACCACACACTGGGTGGCTTAAACAACAGAGCTTTATTGTCTCACCCTTCTAGAGGATAGAAGTCCAAGATCAAGGTGTAGGTGGGGTTGGTTCCTTCTGAGGATAGTGGGGGAGAATGCATTTCCCGCCTCTCTCCTCTTCTGGTGGTTTGCTGGAAATCTTAGGCATTCCTTGGCTTGTTGATGTATCACCCCCATCTCTGCCTTCATCTTCACATGGTGTTCTCCCCAATTTTTCCTTTTTATAATTATACTAGTCATATTGAATTGGGGCCCATCCTAATGACCAGAGCTATATCTGTAAAGACCCTGTTTCCAAATAAGGTCACATTCTGAGATACTGGGGGTTAGGACTTGAACATAACACCTACCCAGGGTAAGACAGATACTATTACCATCACAGAAATGGCCACCCAGAAGTGTGCACTCCCCCTCCTCCCTGTGGTAATTATGATTTGGACTTCTGTGAAAATGATTTCTGTTTTTCTTTATAGGCTTATCATTTGTGCATCATCTTTAACAAAATATATGGCTTTTAAGACATCTTTCATGAAATGGATAAGTTTTAAAAAATAGGACTGAAAATTATTTTCCAGGTATAATGTTATCTTCAATTCCTAGGGGCAATATTTATTAAATATTTAATAAATAATATTTGTTAAAAATGCCTACTTTTACAGGTGAAAGTAACTTAAAAATAATAGTTATAACTTCCAGCAGGAAAAACAGAAGAAATAATATCTGTTACTTCTCCATTAAAATGAGCTCCATTTCGGATCACATTTTAATTTTTTCGTGTAGGCTGCCTCATCAATTGATGACGAATATCCGTGTAAACTTTTCTGGAATGTAATTTATTTCCCCAATTTGTTCCTATTGTAATGAAATTTATGATCGTGTTTTCCAAACTTTTCATTACCAAGGACCCAAAGTATTATGTTCATTCCAGACCCGTTTAGAAATATTTTAATCTTGTAAACAGCACTTATTAGGATGTATCCAGGTCTTGCCATTCTTTATTAGTTACTGATAGATGCCTACCAGTGGGACCCTTGGTCAGCCTGAGATATGCTGTGTAGTAAACACTGACGGTGTAATACTAGTTAAAAGTCAAAGAAACTTGATGTTTTAGTTACCTTGTTCAGCCTTATTTAAGAACAAATGTAAGACTTTCCTCAGATTAAAAAAAAATATTGAAAATAGTTTATGTCCATTACTGCCTTTGAAGATTCCTAAAGATCATGGTTACTCAGTGAAACAAACACACACACACACACACACACACACACGTACACACGCATGCATGCATAGACTTTGCTGAAGTCTGCAGCAGGAAAGAACAGTTAAACTCCTTACAATCACATTTTTGTTTTAATTAAAGTCTTCAACCCCTTAAGTACAGATGGTTCCCAAATTTCAAATGACCCATAATAAATCCAACAGGTTGCCCCTGTTCACCCATTGCTCTCTCCCTTATTAAAATCCCTGCTGTGTCTACTGTAGGAAAAGGGGTAAAAAACAACACTTTGCCACATTGTAGATCCTTCATGTTTCTTTGTTGAATAAAATACATTTTTAGAAGGGCCCTTGAGAACTGTGAGTCCAGGAATGGGAAAGAGAAGTGATAGAAGGATTAGGATAGAGAAGCTCACCCCCAAAGTTGGCTCATTCCAGACTTGTTTCAAGAAAGCCTCCCCCACATGATGGAAAACTGCTGCCCTGATTTACCTGAAATGCTCACCTCACGTTGATGGGTGATGGGATGGTGATGGGATAGGGTAGCACACACTCTCTTTTTACAAGGCAGATGCTTCCGGAAAGCACCCTTGCAAATTAGTGTGATCACATTGCCTTCTTTATTCTACCTGAATTAAAGAGAGTTTTGCTTGGGGAGTTAGAGTGGGAAAGGTAATGGTTTTGATGATGGTTAGGGACCCTTCTGTGATACAAGAAGGGGAGTGGTTATTAAGATTTGAATAAAGGCACTTTCAGCTTAGTATGTAGGCAAGAGAAGACTCCAAAAGAAGGCAAGATTCTAAGGACACATTCATCTATTTGGAGTTTTTGCCTTGAGCTAACTCCAAACCCAAACGAGGAGTGGGGTAGCATGGGGTTGATTTAAATTTTTTTTTAATTTCCTTTTTCACTGACTTAGTGTTCGTGCTGGGAATATTTGATCCATAATTCTGCCACATTAAGGTTACACAGGCATCTGAGGCTGATCAGACACCTAACCATAATCTAAAAAGTGATTTGTTTGAAAAAGTATTCCAGGTTTCCTATAAAAATATACTTTTAGAATTTCATTTGTTTGTGAGTTTGAAATTGCTTATAAACGAAAATCTGTTTTAGTTCTACAAGTATATCTTGAATTTTGAACGTCATTTCTATAGCAGGGATACCCAGATTAAGTAACCCTTTCAAGTGCTGACATCTGAAATAGGCCATAGGGCATAATTTAAGTGAACATGTATTTTCTACAATAAATTACTTTATTTGAAGTCACAAACTATATCAAATGGATTTCTGCTCCTTTGGCATATAATATATTGCCTTGCACATAGATTAATAGATTAATGTTGAGGAATGAATGAGTGAATGGTTATATACAGATAGAGTATATAAATAGAATCTACACAGGAGCCATTTCCATAAGGAGATTTGTGAGCCTGATTATTGTTGTCTAAGTGACAAAGGAGGTTATCATTCATTATCAATAAATTCATTCAATAAATATTAAACTAAATACGTATGATTGCTAGTAACTCTGCTGAGTGCTTTGTGGGGAGCCAAGATGAATGAAACAGGACCTCCACCCTCAAGAAATTCACCTTCCAGTGGGAAAAAAGTCATAATAATAACACATAAGAACGTGATGAGACTTTATACAGATAAAGTGCTTTACTAGTTCAGAAGAGTAAGAATAATTCAGATATTTGGTGACGTTTGGACTCGATTTTGGAAATTAATGAAGAAAAAGAAGGTACATATGAGCAAGGGATATTTTCTACTGAAGACAACAGAAAAATTGACTATTGATGACTTAAACAAAGATTAATTTTTTTTTAAGATAATGACAAGTACAGAGGTGGGTGACTATTGGTGTTGGTTTAACAGCCTAACGAAGACAGAGCTGGTTTGTCCTTTGCTCCTCTTGGTTTCTTTTCCATGATTAGAAGGTAGCTACTGCAGCTCCACCATGGCTGCACTCAAGACAGAAAGGGTGAGGGCTTGTGGAGGGACAGCCACCGTCATGCTTTTTATCAGAAAGGCAAAGAAAGGTTTTCCCAGAAGCGCCAAGCTTCCATCTCAGTGATCAGATCAGTGCCACATGGCCACCCTTATTTATCACAGTATCATCCAAATTATACAGGAAGGAAGGTATTTTAAAAAGTTAAAACCAAACAAAACCCAGATATAACACAAAAGAACAAACTAAAGACGTTTTAAAAAGTATTTCTAATGAGAGTAAATAGAGAAAGATGTTTGATCAATAAAATAATGTCAGAATTCAGTAGGTAATCAATCATGATCTCTATATTTGTCTATAGTTAGAGGATGATACTGGTAGAATAGTTTTCCACTGTACCATACTGGCAAAATTTGACATAGAAGTCTGTAACAAGCACTTGAAAAATTAAAGACTTCTAACAGATGGGGGTATTTAAATAAAGAACTTTTGCCTCCAGACCAAGTCTTTTAATATCACCAGCCTAGAGAACTTGTATCAACAGCTGGGTGATTCCTTGTCTTCTTTTGAGAAAATACGTTTGTTTCTTTTTCTTTCAGTTTCTAGAAGGGTCTTATTTCCATTATTTCTTTCAAATGGTCATGGTCACCTTTGTTGTTGTTGACAACAGAGGAGATTTACAAAGGAGCATCTTTGCTGTCTTTAAATCACTGAACCAGTGTGATGGAGCAAAAATATATACACCATTTCTTAGTATATTCATATCATATCAGTTTTAATTTTTAAACTTTGGTAATACTTTTAGTGTAGGAATGCAAAGTACTTTATAGGAAAGGAAGAATAAAAATTCAACAGATCATGGAGGGTTGATACCAACAAATAGCTCTGCAGTTTTGACAGCATTTCTACCGCTTAAAAGTGATTTTCTTTCTTGGAGGTTTTTTCTTGCTGTTATGGTGGCTGTGATGGGAGTGGTGGCGGTTCTGTGTGTGTGTGTTTTGCCAGAATCACTCTAACCTTAGACTTTTCCTTCTTCTGACCTCCTTGGGGACCACAAACAGGAAGGAGCAAAGGCAGTCAGCTCCTGGGGATTGATGCACATCAGGGCTTTCAAACATTAGCGTGCATAAAAATTCTTTGGAGAGCTTGATAAACATGAAGGCTTACAGGCCTACTGATTAAATCAGGCAGGAATGGAGACTGGGAATCTCCAGGTACTTCAGACAGTTCTGATGTAGGTGGCCCCTGGACTCCACTTTAAGAAACATTCATGTAGACAGTAAGTGAGGTGGTAGGGGGCAGGTGAGAAGACAGCTCTCACACTAGGTCTTTGTGTGTCTCACTTGTTCCTTGTCTCTGAAATCAGGGTCTCCAAAGGGGATGTGCTCACTCCAGGTGGTTTGCAGAAAGACCTATTTTGGTTCAGGAAGAAAATAATGAAACTTTGATTTATATTCCTTTTTAAACTTTGCCTTTAAAAGTTTATTTCTTGTCTCTGTTTTGTAATATACATGCAATATTAGTATAGTTGTACATATTTATAAATGGTACATGCATGCTAAAGGCCGATTCTAGAAAATGTTTTACTGATAGTGGTGCACAATCAAAGAAGTTTGGAGATTGCTGCTTTAAATGATTTACCAGGCCCAAATCCATACCTCTTTCCTGTTCTTTCCAAGAGTTTATTGTTCCTTAATCATTTTTCATTTAGACATCGGCATTAGTCAATGCTTCTTTTGTTAGTATATACATATACACAGACCATACCTGAAGACTGAGAGGAGGAAAGGGCTTTGCAATCTATGTCAGGGAGAATATCTGTGTACTATGTTTAATTATCTGATCTGACACCTTTATTTAAACAGCCCCCACCGAAGAGTGAAAAGAGAAGAATCAAGGTAACTTCCATCTCTCAGGTTATGGCCATCACTTCAAGCATTTATAGTCCTGTCTAGTCACAGCACACTCAGAGACTCAAGAGTGGATGAGTGTAAATGTGGATTTTCTAGAGACACGACTCATTCTTTGTCCTTAATCATTGAGTTAGCTCCTTCTCTTCTGTTCTCAGAAGACTCTTTTCTATCAAGTACATCTCTCCAAGTTTAAAAAAAAAAGTCACTGTTTTCACTGCATAAAATTTATTTTAAAGATATTTTTAGATTACAACAGCTAAAAACACCGATTATCACCATAATTATATATATAGTCTGTTAGGTCAACTTTTCATTTCCCTTATTTGGAGCAGGCATCAAGATTTTGCCTCCTCATATTTTCTGTGCTTTAAAACAGACTGTAGGCTCCAAAGATGGCCGTGATTTTCTAACTCATGTTCCTCTAGTTGGTATTTCTAGACGTAAGACCATGATTACTTTTTTATAAGTTTTGTCTCACACACACACACACACACACACACACACACCCCTAATCTATTTAGTCAATTGAATTGTCAATAGAGGAGAAAAAAACACACAAAATTGCTGGCTTGAAAAACTTCAACAGTTTGTGTCAATATTGTCATTCTTTTAGTAGCCACACAGCGCAGGCAGTGTCTGGAGACCTGAAATCTATTTTGGGGTCTCATTTAAAAAATGTATCTCTTCTTTTAGTGCTATTTTTCCTGGTATTTCTTACAAGTATTATTGTATGGGTCTGGGTGAATTGGAGAGGAATGATAAAATAGTTATAATATTGTATTAATAAATATAATTAAACACTAATAATATTTATTGAGGCCACATGTGCCAGGCACTGTGCTAGGTACTTTGTTATGTCAGTTAATCTTTACAATAACCATTTGAGTTGGGTGCTATTGTTATTATCGCATTTACAGATGAGGAAATGGAGAATTGGGGAGGTGATAAGACTTGCTAAGAGTCACTCAGCTAGTACATTGAAGAAGAGGCTGTGTGCAAGTCTCTGTTCTTGAGCAGGGTGCGTATATTCTGCTTTGACTCTTGTAAGATTGGGAGTTAGGAGTTGAGGTGGGCACAGACCACTTTGGGGAAAACAAACATGTCTTACCCTACTCCAGTGGAAAAGCACAAATACATAGCTGGGGCCAGGGCCATGCCTTGTACAGCTCACAGAGCATGATTTCCCTTGTAATTGAAGCAAATGATGCCCCCCCGGAGTTGTGCAAGGTGGTGGTCCTGCCAGGAGCTTCTGTCTCATATACAGGAAGTTGGAAGGGGTCGTGGAGTTTGTGTATATAAATCTTAGCTGTGTATAGATCTGGGCAATAGAATGCAGGGTAGAAGGAGGGCCCCCCAGACTCTTCATGGAGGGAACTGGGTCTCTGGCATTGGATGGGTTCACTAGGTGTCTAGGTTCCAATCCCTCAGAAATGTTCTATTTTCACTTTTGAAACCTGTTTTTAATCCTTCGATCCAATATTGTTAATATTTCTGTATTTCACTTTACTGTAAAGTAGAAATGATAATAATTTTGTGTACTAGAGAAATGTTGGATGGATTAAGGAGAAGAGGTCTGTAAATGGTTGGTTATTTTTTTTCCTTAAGTGTCAGGTAATGACAACATTCAGTTTTAGATTGATGTCTTCCTCAGTCTCTAAGGTGACAACCTTTCAAGATTGTTTAGGTGTGATTTTGGAAAGTTGAGAGGTCAAGAATCCTGTCTGTCCTCTCGTGTTTGTATCCCCCATGCCTGGAATATCATAAGGACTTAATAAATAATTGCTGAGTGATTTAAAGTCGCTCAACTATTCTGAGCCTCAGTTTTTTCCTTATCTATAAAATTGGGGATAATAGTGTGAATTTCATAGGGTCCTTAGGAGATTACACTGGATAACATCTTAAAGAGCTTAGTATAGTGTGTAGGAACACAATAAATGTTTGCTAATAGCAATATTAGTTATTATTCTGCTTACTGCTGTTTGTCTCTAAAACATCTGGCTCTGCCACTTAAAACCTGTGTGCCCTCCAACAAACTAGTTGTGCTGTCCAAGTCCCAGTTTCTTATTCTGTAAAATGGGGATGCTAATGCCCACTTCACTGTTTGCTGTGTAGTTAAGATTCAGAACTAACAGTTATTTAGTGAATATTATGTGCATCACTGAATTAGACACGTTTTCTCAACTATTACCTTGCAAAAATTTCTTGAGGTAGGTACTACTGTTTTCATTTTACAATTTAGAACAGTAGGGCTCAGAGAGTAAAGGTTTCAGCCAAAAGTCAGATGAGTAGTAAGGAGCCAGTGTATCTCTGATACCACTCGCCTGTACTTCACAGTCTCCTGTACTTCACATCTTCACAATATTTAAGGCCATTTAAAAAGACCATACATGTCTGTGGGCCATTATTTGTGACATCTCCTTCCTTGGGTCTGAGGGCTGCAATATATGAAGGCACCCTAGCATAATTTGCTCTATTTAGGTATTTAAATACATCATGGTTTTAAAGGCACCCTAACATAATTTCCTCTGTTTTAGGTATTTAAATATAACATTTGAGGGAATCACATTTTCCCCCAAATTCTCATTTTTTAAACTTTTTTTCCACCAGTCTAAAAATACTGGTTCCTGAATCTCTGAGGTCAAGAAACAGTAAAACTACATAACCAAAGTTCGGAATGAGGTTCTTTTTGTGTTACATTGCCCAATTTGTGGGCTTTGAGATGGTTATTAAGTGAAAGCTGCTACTAAACCAGGAGGTGAGTTTAGGTTTAGTATCATACCAATTGACTTGTCAGAAACTTATTTTTTAAGAAAAGAAATGACATTATGTCCGTTCTAAAGCAGCTAGATAGAGTTTCTGTGAGTGTTAAAATTTTGCCAGAGGATCATGGTTTTGAACATATCACATATCCAGAGACCTGGAAGCTAAGACTAAGTACTTTATCACTATATTTTTCCCTGGGGTGCCTTAATTAAAAGACAATTTGAGAAACAAGAAGAATCCATTCCTAGCTTGAAATATTGTTTCTCGGACAGATCTTTCCTTGCTGGAAGTCATCCCAAAGTTGTTTGGAGTGTCAGGTTCAGAGTTAATTGGGTTTTCCTATCTAGTGAGAAGAGGTGGCTCTTTTATTTTGGTCTGTTGTTCCCATGGTTGTGAGCTTTGGAAAGGTTTGACTCAGAAACCATGAGATACTAACACAAGTGCTGTATTTTTGAATTAGTATTGATTGACAGGTCTCTATTCAATGTAAACAGCTTGAAGGGAGAACTGCAGTGATAAGAATCGGAATTTGCATTTAAGAACACTCTCCTGTATGACATAATGATTGTTTCACATTAATCAAAATAAAAAGGGGGATATTAATTTTTTTTGTAATGAGCTGTAAATTAGAATACATTGGGAATAATTAAATTGTATTTTTTTGTTTAGGTTTTTCTTCTCAGATGCTACCATTTCGAAAGAGCACAGTTCATGTGAAAGTCTGAATAAAATTCACAGAGTAGCATCAAGGACCTCTGAGCCCAGAAAAACTGAGTTTGGCAGTGCTAATTTGTATTAAAGTTGTTGTTGCATGACAGCCGGAAAAAGATTTAATGCTTGCCACCTGAATCAAGGCACGGAACATTGGTTTCTATAACTGCCATGAATTTGAATCAAGGCCAGTATCTCTAAATTTGAAATAAACTGATACTCTGTCTTGAAAGAAGATACAGGCCACTTATGTTGTGGAAGGTATTTAGAAAATAGTATTTCAATTTAATTTTTTAGCTATATATATATATATATATATATACATAAACACACACATATTTTTCAAATTGTTAGGCTCCTCGGCACTGTGGCCTGTAGTGGTTCTTGCTGTTAGAGGTTCACGCAGGAGAACTAAGAAATGCCTGCAGCCATTTATTATCCACTTTCAGCCAGGAGTTAGCAGTGAGTTTGCACCAGGTTCCAGGTTTGGCGTTTCTCTTCTCACCACAGAGGAGCTGCTTGCTTCATCAGAAAGTCATTATTCCTCTTGGATATCACTATGGTTCAAAGTATTACAGTATTGCTTTAGGAATTTAGATTTTAACCCAGCCACCCCTGCTGTGGTAAAACCTTAGAGCCACCAGATGCAAAATCCATTCACATGCCTAGCACAATAAAAATGATGATGATGACAATAATTCATATTTTGCATTTGCAAAAATATCTTTCATCTGAAGAGCTTTTGTAAACGGAACATGCATCTTGAGACTACTTTATAGAAAGTGATCTTTGAGTCCAGTATAGAAATGAATCCACCTCTGAGGTGAAATGTGGCAGCCATTTAATTATTTTTAATGGGATCCATCTTAAGCACAGTTGTGTCTCTATTCAGTAAATGTTTTGATGAGAAACTATATAAATTATATGTTACATTAAAATTTTCAGGCATTTTTATTCTTACTGAAAAATAGTACGTTCTTTTGATTAGAAAAGTACTCAGAACATTGACTATTTAAAAGTAAATCCTGCTGAGCTTTTTTTCGAGCCATAAAGGATTCCCTTAAGGTATCACATAGATGTTTCTCAGGCGTACTTACAGCAGCACATACCTTATTTCACTATTTTCATTGGGGTGGTAGTAAGAGCTTCAGCAGCATACTGTCTTGATAGGCACAACGAAAGCATACTCAACTCTTAATTGCACAAATGCAGATAATCCCAGGCCAGTTTCTCTTCTGTTTGTACTTTCTCCCTAGCTGATCTCATCCATTCTTAGAGTGTCAAATAGCAGCTCTAGGCCCATGGCCCATCACATTGCATCTTTGTTCCCCATGTTTCATCTCAGTTTCTATGTTATTTTTCTAACTTTCTCCTCCCTCGAGGTATAAACCCAGCATTTCAAATTCCAAAATAGGATACCCCTTAAAATAATGCCTCTCTCTGTATGTACTCCTTAAGTAATTAACATCTCACCTCAGGTTTTTACTTCTGTTATATCTGTTATATATGCTCAATACTTGGCAGTATTTAAGACAAGCTCCTCCTTCTCAAATCGATTAGTTCCTAAATTCTATATGCTTATCTTCTGCATGGTCCCTTGCATCTGTCCACTACGTTATATGCATCCTTCAATGGGCATTTTACTGCTAACGGTAGGATAAAGGGAAAAAAGAAAGTGAAACCAAAATCACTCAATTTCCCACCTGCTAGTATCACTCAGATGGTGGAGGCACAGCTGAAACTACTGGCTAAAATAAAGCTTTGGGTAACTTGGCAGCTTTCATTTATTGTCCCGTAGTGGCGGGAATGATTTAAAAGTTTGAGGCTGTACCAGGAATGATATGTGTCTGGTTTGGCCATTTGTAGTAGCTTGCAGCATGGTATGTAATTATAAGTTATCCTAAGTGAAGATGAAAGGACAATTTGTTTTTTAGGTGTAATTAGAAAAGAAAAACAATTTTCAACATACAGAACCATAGATGTTTGAATAGCATTTTGCTATTACACAAAGATATGGAGGAAGATTTTCATTGTCCTCAACTAGTAATTATGTTGAATATATTCTCCATCAAAGACAAAGAAATTCCTTAAGTTCTGTCTTTCTTAGAATATTTTGTAGAGTTTACAAACTTGAAAATTTTTTCTTTGCGAAATTTTGTATTTTTCTTTAGACTATAGAACTTCTCCCACTCCTTACTCCACCAAATACTGTGTGTGTGTGTATACTTTATAATGGTGGAATGATTTGTTAGAATAACCTGTTTACATTCCCAATATTCAGGGAACAGGGCACTGACTAATATTAAAGCATTCATTTTTGAGATGAACACTTTTATATGGCATTGTAGGTTTTTTACTTAACTCTTTCAACAATAATCTTGAATGGAATATTTCCCTTTATAAATGAAAAAATAATATACACAAGTATTCATTCCAAAAGTCCTTGCCAAACACTATAAATTCAAATCTTTGGCTGAAACGGTATGGTATGTTTTGGGTTTCCTTCTCCAATAATGGCTATAAATTAGCGATGTTGTGCTATATTTATGTAATTCATCAAAGCTTATTGAATGAGAATTGTTGAGAATTCTCAAGAATTATCTAGAATAATTCTAGAATTATTAATTCTAGAATTACTTAATTATTAGAATTATTAATTATTAATAATTCTAGAATTAGCTAGAATTATCAAGTGTAGCACAGGAAAACTCATTTAGAAGAAAAAATCTTCAATACACAATGGTTTAAAATGCAGCCTGACTGACTAGATTCAGTATATATAACACATTCTGTGTTGTCCCATGTTCTGAAAGTGAGTTGAATATTGTTTAGAGGTAACCCTGACCTGGATTATAATGGCTCAATCTTAGTTTCGTTTGGTTTTAATCCCTGCTATGTTTCAGAATTTTATATGGAGTTAGAAGCCAAGTGAGGATCTTCCTAATTCTGCTGTTCAGAGATCTTCCACTTGGGTTGAGTGGGTGATATCCATGTAAATCTTGCCACTTTTGTAGTATATAAGGTGAAAATGCTTAAAAAGGGTTAAGTAAATATAAAAAAGGAAAGAGATGAAGTGTAACAGCGATCTGGCGCTCTTTTAACAACATTTTGTCTTCATCAGTTTTTGGAGATGTGGCATATAAGTTGGATAACTACCTAAATACTATGTTTCAATTCTCTTTAAGCCTTTCTTGTGCTGTATTTCGAATGGAAATAATTTGAAGCAGTTTTTAATTTTCTTCTAGTATTCACAAAATTTATTCCAACAACATTATCAGCAAGTTGGGTAACATTGGGATAGCTGGAATACTGTTGTGTTTGCATATATTTTTTAGAGATGGGAACTGCTTCAAAAAAAGCAACAACAATGGAACCAAAATAATGTCTTTATTGTTCATTCTTAACAGAAGCTCTATTTTCTTTTGTAGGGTGGAAATGGTTGACGTTAATTATCCTTAGTCATGTGAATATTCTGTGAATTTTTGCCCTGTCTTCTAAAAGAGTTTCTGGAGGAATGGCCACCAAGTCTGTGGTTCCAGTGTAGTCATTCCTATGTTCTAAAAATGCAGTATCTGACTTATTTGTTAAGGCCGATTGCATTAGGGGAGGTTTTCTGATTTAACATCTACCTTGCCAACCAGTTAAGTTCTGGATGTAATTTGCATAAAGATGTAAAGAATTTGAGGGCCAAATTATATCTATTTTCTCATAAAGAGAGTCCTTTACATTATGATAATGATTATTACTTGATATTTATTAGGGCCATCTGGGCATGACATGCCAGAATACTGTCTCAGCAAGATATGCTTATAATAAGACTTAGATAAACAAGCAGATAATATATACTGATAAAGAAAATGGAAACAAAGAAAGGAATCCTATAGATGGGCTTGGTAACAGTGGTTTTTTATATGCCAGTGTCTCCTTTTTACTTAGTTTATGGAGGGCTTCAGTGATCTGCCTTGTAGGAGAGAGGTACAGCTACACAGTCCAGAGGCTACTGAACATTTTTGAAAAGCCAGAAATATACAGTACATAAAAAATATACATCACACAAATAACACAGGGAGAGGATCTTTGGTTATTAAAAAGTCTACTGTGTTGATGTTTGGCTGTTCCTGCGCAAATGGGGACTTTTAGTATTTCAAGAATTAATGTTTATGCTTTTTTTGTTTTTTTGTAAAGTGTTTAATGCTCAAAATGTATGTTATGTTTTGTAAAAGAATTGAGCCTCTTGTAGAAATCTCCATGTTGACTTTCTGGGGAAGATATCTTTTTTTCATGTATGTAAGTTAGGGATTATGTTTGAAAAACAAACAAAACAAAACAAAAATCAACCAACTCCTAAGAAAGGACACATCATTGAGGGGAAGAGAAGGCATAAGAAAAGCTCTTGGGTTTATAGGAATGCAAACAGTTGATTTCTGTGAGCACTTCACAAGGATGTTTAGGATTCAAATTCTGAACATGGATGGAAACTTGATTCTCCATAATGCACAGAAGTAGCTTAGAAGAAGCTATAAAGTTCTATCACGTCATGGGTTGGTGAGCGAGGATGGATTTACATGATCAAGGCTTTGAGTGAGTCCTTAGTTATAAGGTCTGCGATTCTTCATAATTGACATGGTTTTCCCTTGTCATTCAGACAGACAGCAGTAAGGCAGTAAGGACGTGGAGCTGCTGCCATTGTCACAGTAGCCCTAGGAGCCCACATGGATACCGCCGTGAGGATTCTGAACTGTGTGCAGGAGAACACTGCCTGCCTCCCGGGCAGTCTGTATGCCTCTGTGGTTTTGAATGTTTTTCAGCATTTAAAAAATTTTGGCTGGAGCATTAGCTATACCCTGCCCTTACTCGTTTGTATGATTTAGAGAAGAGAATGTGACCAATGGGTTTTTTTTTTCCAAGTGTGAATATATGTATATATATCTGTGTTTTGAGACTAAGATGGAAATGTTCTCATGCCATGCATTATGGTTCAGGCTTAAAAGGCATATTCTAATGAGGAGACAGGAAAAAAGTGTATTTTCTTCAACTTAAAATGTTTTGGATGGACTCCTGAGTGTCTACCTTCCAAAGCATCATGGATATTTGCACACTCTGGGAAGATTTGGGTGCATATGATTTCCTTTGGCCATCAGGGAAAGTATGGAGAAAGGAGAAAGGGAACCCTCTGTGTGCCTTCGTTTATGTGTGTTGATGTCAGTGGGGAGGGTGAGGTGTTTGGTTCCATGACTGTATGTCAAGTATATTTTTAAAATGTGACCTAAACCTAAAGGCAGTGTTAGCACCAATCAAAGACTTTTCCATTAAAATTTTAAGTTATTTTTGGTATCTTATTGGGCTTTTTAAATAGCGGCAAAAGTTGTGAACATTAGTTTGAAGGTTAGTGGCAATTTAGAAAGTTAGCAGCAACACTGCCTAAGCTTCAGTCAGAGCAGTGTTGTAGCTTTGATGGAGCTGGGCTGTGGGAATGCAGGTCTTTAGCTTAGGGTGGTTATGATTTTACTTTATTTTTTTTAAGGTAGAGAGATGAATGGGGCATGCATTCATGTTTTTCACCTAGGCCAAGTGGAAGACTTTGCAGTGATGTAACCCATTAGGTTGGAGAAGCTTTTCTGTGGAGCTGCCCCGCGGTGCTGAGAATAAGTTATGAATGCTGCACTGTTTCAGCGCAGAGGGCCTTGCCGGGAAGAGAGCGGTGTGCCTGGGCCCCAGCTATTGAGAAGATGCCAGTCAGGGATGAAAACGTCTTTCATGAAACTATAGCTAACTTCCCTGTGACACATTACCATAAAGCAGAGAGTATTTTTAAAACCAATAGTGTGAAAATAAGCACAATACCTTATAAAAGTCAGAAGGCTTTATTTTAAAGTATGCATGTTGAGTGACTAAAAATATACAGGTTTGTGTCGGAATTCTTTTCAGTGAATTGGTCTAAGCAGTTTTCCTCCTCTCTCCCTCTCTCCTTGTTCACAGCTCTGATTTCTTTTGCCTTTTGGTTACAACTACAAAAGATGTCTTCTGAGACAAATGCTGGTGCATGACATCAGGACGAAGGAATGCTCAGCCCAGTCCAGCATGTTTAAAAGCATCAGCTGCTTGAAAAATGTTACATTTTTCAGGATGGATTAAAAAAAATTAAGATGATCCCTGAAGGGGGGGAGTTAGGCGCAGACTTTTACAGAAGTGTTTTGTTATTATTTCCAGTGATCAGAGACATACTAAAATTGGAATTAGATTTTGAATGTTAGTCGTATAGTGTTTTTCCTCAAACAGAGGATGTTCCGTGGTCTTTATAAAACAAGTGACGATAATAACAATAGGATAGCAAAGGTTGTCAATTTTGTAAAAATTATACAGACTTAAAATTGTAAATTTTAAGTACTGAATTTTTACTTTGGTTTTAGACTATATAGTTTTATGAATTTAGAAGACTAGTTACTAAATAATTGTATGTCAAAATAATTTTAATTTCTGGTTTGACTCTGGTTTCAGCACCAAAAAAATTTTTTTAAATTTCTTTTTGCTTTTCTTAGGTATTACCATGACTTAATTTTGAGCATTTTCATGAAATTCCCAATACTTGGATAAACTGCATATTAATTAATATAACAACTAAAAATTTTGTCACAGTTCAGCATACAAAAGAAGCATATTTCTTTTTTTTAAAAAACTATCAGTATCCTTATAAAGTTAATTATTCTTACTAATTTCCATTCTTAGTTCAATAGAAGAAAATGGAAGTTCTGGAAAAATTTTAACAACTGCAGTTTCAATAAAATATATCAAAATGTAAAATATTCAAATCAGATTGGAGAAGTCATTGGTTTGGTGGTTTATTGCCTCTATATTTAAGAATTATAAATCTCTAAATATTGCAGTTCTCTGTTAAATGATAGCATAAAGTATTAATCATGTTAAAAGGTAAACTGAGTCACATTAAAAATTTTAAAGAGTGGATTTGAGCGTGAATCGATTTGAATCTGTCAGCCCCAACTGAAGGTGGTTAGGAGGGCTCCACTGACAGGAACTAGGAGCAGTATTTTTGTAGATTAGACACTGAAACAAAGCAAAAAATGATTTGATGGTTGTAGCTAAGCAGTCGCCTTATTTGGGGAAGGCCAGTGGGCTGTTTGTGATTGGTCGTTCTCACGTTTCACTTTCTTGGATTCCAGCGCATGACTCTGACTTAGGTTTTGTTTGCTTATGTAGCTACCAAGGCATTAGAGCCATCCCAGTCTAATGGCCTCCTTATTTAATTAGTTGAAAGGAAAAACTGAGGATGGAGACAACTGAGGCATGCAGGCTGAACAGGGAGAGGCCAGTGAGTGCCCTATGGCAGTTCAAAGTGTGTATGCCTCTTGAGCAGGAAAGGGGAGTTTGTGGGAGGAGAAGTTTGCTTACTTCACTAGGCCTTGAGTCTCAGAGTTGACAGAGGCCAGCAAAAGGCAACTTCTGTCTACTTTTTGTATGTTCTTTCTGGAAATTGAGCTTTTAGAAATGACAAGAAAGTGATGGGACTGGAATGACCCTTCACTTTACACTTTGTATCTTGGCCATAGCTTCACGCTTGCTAATGACTTTTCCTTGGGGCAAGACCATTGCTGCCTTAATTTAGAACAGAATAGGGGGAAGTTTATATGTACAGAAGATAAAGCAAATAACTCTGATATACTTCTGGATAAGTTTTCCAATTGAACTGTGAATTGAAGACATTTACTTCTCAACAGTCGCTGCCTCTCTGACTTTCCTTCTTTTTTTTTTTTTTTTTAAATTTATTTATTTCTTTTTTATTTTTGCCTGTGTTGGGTCTTCGTTTCTGTGTGAGGGCTTTCTCTAGTTGCGGCGACCGGGGGCCACTCTTCATCGCGGTGCGCGGGCCTCTCACTGTTGTGGCCTCTCTTGTTGCGGAGCACAAGCTCCAGACGCACAGGCTCAGTAGTTGTGGCTCACGGGCCTAGTTGCTCCGCGGCATGTGGGATCTTCCCAGACCAGGGCTCGAACCTGTGTCCCCTGCGTTGGCAGGCAGATTCTCAACCACTGCACCACCAGGGAAGCCCTGACTTTCCTTCTTCTAATAGATTTTTCTATGAATTAATATCTCTACAATGAGTATGTGCTTGCATTTTTCTAGGTACATTGTAAAGCATTTGGAGATTTTACAGCTGTTTATAGCACTCAAAAATACTTTGGGAATAACAGGAAAAATTCCTAGTTGAGCGTTTGGCATAGTTAATCTGGTGATCATTTAACTGAAAAAATGTTTCTTTTTATTCTGTAAGACTGTGTTTTTCTCCATGCCCATAGCAGACCTCTGTCAAAGAAAAGACTCAATAGGACAGTTTTCTGTAATCTTTCATATTCTCAGTTTAAAAAAATCTAAAGGTAATTCCTTTTGTTTTATGTCAATAGTATAGAAGCAAACACATCCCATATGTTGACAGTGATTGATTAAGATATAGTAATGAATAACAATCTGACTACTTTAGAAACATGTTTAGGATTCAAGCTTTTGACCAGTCTGTTATTGCATGAAAAGAATGAAAAAATCTGATATTTATATAATGTCTTTCTTATTAGGACCCTGAAGGTTGAATTTTGTTTTACACCACTAACGGGGTATGTCATCTTCGGGGGTGTCACCAACCACAGTAGCACCACCAATAACTAAGCAGATTGGACACCTGTCTCTTTTGTTGTCTTCACTGTTATACCACTGATGTCACTTGACTTGTGTTCTCTGAAACTTTTCTAGGGTTTACTTAATCTCTCAAACCTCATTTGTACTGTTCAAGAAGATCTTTCAATTTATATTTTCCTCTAGTTTATTTTTTCTAAATATCCAATTGTGAAACCCATGGCCCAAATCCTATAGAAATCTTTCCCATACTATAGTCATTCAGCATGTATTTATTGATTGTCTACTATATAACTGCTACTGAGCAGGGTGCTAGAAATCACAGATGAACTGCCTGTGGTACCTGCCATCTAGGATCTCTCAGTCCGAGTGTGGGGAGGGGCAGGAGTGGAGACAGACAGATGTGCAAAGCAATAGTTGCAACTAGCATGATGTATGCTGTGGAAGAGGCAGGTGCAGAATGTTCTGGTGCCATAGAATTGGGACACCAGACCCATTGTAGAGGCTCAGGAATGAATGTCAGGAGCATGGGAGCCCTTTAAATCTTGAAGGATGAGAAGGAACTAGGCAGGTAGATAAAGTGGAAAAGGATGTTCTGTACACAGAGGCAGAAAAGCCACAGGGAAATCTATATAGGCTGTTGTTATTGGACACATATAGTCATATGACAGGAAACAAGGCTGGAAAGCTATAGTTTGGGAAATCATTAGAACTTGTATTTTGTGCAGCGGGTTTTGAACTTTTACTTTATACTTCCTATCATAGTGCCTGTGAATTGAATTAAACTGAAAGAGCTACAAAGGATCAGCTTGGGAGTGAGCCGGTTAGATTTGAATTTTAGAAGGCTAACTCCAGTGGTGATGTGGAGGAGAGAGGAGGGAGGTGAGATTAGAGGAAGGAGATGCCAGTGTGAGGCTGTGCAGTCCTCCAGGCAAGAGATGGCATGCTGGTCAAAGGCAATATGAGTAAGGATGGCCTTGAAAAATTGTAGGAGGCAGAATCTACAGAAATTAGTAACTGAGTGGGTGTGAGGGGTGAGGGAGAAGGAGAGAGTCATGATAAGCAAAGATTTCTTACTCAGTGGATTGTGTTTTTATTCCCTGAAGCAGGGTATGTAGGAAAATGAGCAGATTTGTGCCAGAGGATAATGAGTCCCGTTTTGGATGTTTTGAGGCTGAGGGCTTCCATTAAAAAGTGAGATGGCAGAAATGCAAATATTTGCAGACTAATTCAGCATGTGAAAACAGTCGAATGTGTTTGATAAGTGTATGCTTGTCGATTGAATGGATGTGTAGATTCATTCATTCATTTCATCAATTCATTACATTCTATTTTAATTTTCTTCCAGTTTTATTGAGATACAATTGAAATACAGCACTGTATAAGTTTAAGGTGTACAACATAATGATTTGACTTACAAACATCATGAAATGATTATAACAATAAGTTTAGTGAACATCCATCTCATATAGATAAAAAACTAAAAAAAAAAAAAAAGAAAAAATATTTTCCTTGTGATGAGAACTCTTAGAACTTAGAACTCTCTTTACAACTTGCATGTATAACATACAACAGTGTTAATTATATTTATCATATTGCACATTACATCCTTAGCACTTCATCTTATAACTGGAAGTTTGTACCTTTCAACTACCTGCATCCAGTTCCCTCTTCCCCCATCCCCGACCTCTGGTAACCACAATTTGATCTCTTTTTCTATGAGTTTGTTTGTTTGCTTGTTTTTGAAGTATAATTGACCAAAAACACTATGTTAGTTTCTGTTACACAACATAGTCATTCAGTATTTCTATACATTTCAAAATGATCACTACGATAAGTCTAGTTACCATTTGTCACCATACAAAGATATTACATAGTTATTGACTATATTCCGCAGACTGTACATCTCATACCTGTGACTTATTTATTTTGCAACTGGAAGTTCATATCTCTTAATCTCTCTCACCTATTTCTTTCCTTCCTCCGCCCTCCTCCCCTCTGGCAACCACCTGTTTGTTCTCAGTATCTGTGACTGTTTCTGTTTTGTTATGTTTTTTCATTACATTTTAAGTGACTATTATTGACTTGCTGTAATTATTTTAAAACTATACAGCACAATAGGAAGCATGCTAATTATTATAAAAGCAAAAGAATAAGTAGCAGATATTGTCATGTTCTCACTTATTTCTGACTCCGCTTTTCCTCTGTTCCTATATTCTCTCCACAGCAGCTAGAGTGATCTTCATATTTTTAGTATTATATCTCTTGTTACATCTTTCTTGCTTAAAATCCTTCTGTGGCTCCTCATTTTCAGAATAAAGCCTATGATCCTTAGCCTGACGTGCAAAGCCACCCATCTGTAATCTCATTCCTCTTTTGTTCCTCAGTCCCTTCTATACTTACTTGTTCTAAATTACTATTAATTTCTTGAGCAGCTACACCCACATTTCCAAAACTTTGTGTCTGCTTCTGACTCAACCTTCTACTTTAGGAACTCCTTGTAAGTTTTTCTTAAGGTCCTGGGCATACATATACAACAGCAATTATCATATGCATTATAATGATCCATCTTCCCACCTGCATTAGACCAGGACTCCTTTAGTGAAGATCCTATGTCTTATCTATTTTTGTATCTCCAGGATTCAGAATAATTCCTGGCACATAAAAAAAGAAAACTAATATGTTGCTGTGAAGCACTTTAATATGGAATATTTTTTGTGAGCAAGCTTCCTTCAGTACATTACAAAGTAATGAATGCTTATAAATTGACTTCCAAAATGTACCTGATTTACTTATAGGACTTTCGGCTCTAGGAAAATCACTTATTTTCAAAAGTGAATCTCCTATCCAGGGAAAGGAGATTTGATTTAAAATGAGAAAAACTACCATCGTTTACCTTGTTTTGAGAAATAGGTGAGAACAGAATAAATGCCAAGGAAAAAGAAATATACTGGACATTCACTTTAATATCAAGAAAGAATGGAATTTTTATAGAATGAGTCTGGCAATACCCCCACCTAGGAAAGTATGAAGTAGTAGAAATGGGACAAAAGCAGTTCATACGACATGAATTAAACCCTCTGGGCCTCATGTGAAGCTGGGTGTAATTCTCATCAGTAACACAGGAATGAAATGGCTGCCCATCTAGTTTTACAAGTCTGTGATGAGGCTTGGATGAGAAAAGCTATATGAGATCATTTTGTAAAGTACACAATGCTATCAAATATAAGATTTAAGAACATTGAAAAAAAAAAAAAGAGTAAGTAGCAGAAACAATTCTTTCTGTTGCATAAAAATTTCCAGATGGGTTAATGTGACTATACATAACCCTGCACTTAAAATTGATTAGTCTGAGTGCTACCATTTTCCCCTTCCCTGATGGCCAATTTTTGGAACGTTTTAATAACAATGGAAGGCTACTAGTGGGTGAATTCAGTAGATAGAGGAATAAACTTGAAGAGAAGTAACCAATTAAAAACTTGAAAACTAGGAGTGAGTATAGTTTCTTAAAAGCTAATGGGGGATTAATACATTTGGATTCAAGGTTTGTTCCTGGTGAGACTGATTACTGGAGACTTGTCAGGATCAATGAGATAAGTACAGGATAGTTTTAAATGGCCCTATAGAGGTATATTTGTGATCATTTTGTGATAAGGAATGATATTCTTGATATCCCCTCTGGAAAGCCAACCTGATTAATGGGCTGTAGTTCCAGAAGAATCAAGTCCTATGTAATCTGGACATGAGGGGTAATATCCTCTTCTAAGGCTACTTTGGAGGTCTTCCCTCTAAAGAATCAAGAGTCTCAGGTTGAGGGATACCTGGCCCTTTGGTTTCTAGCTTTCTGTCTATCTGCCATAGTTTCCCCAACAACATTAGTAGCATCTTCCTTTGAAACTGTATAAGGTACTGGCTTGTATCCTTGCAAGGGCAGTGGAGACTGAATGTAGGTAGAATTCTTCCCCCTCGCCCTCCAAAACTATTAAAATAACACACATTATCCACATCTCTACAAACGACACTATTTCGTTCTCTTTTATGGCTGAGTAATATTCCACATCTTCTTTATCTATTCGTCTGTTGATGGACATTTAGGTTGCTTCCATGTCCTGGCTATTGTAAACAGTGCTGCAGTGAACATTGGGGTGCACGTATCTTTTTGAATTATGGTTTCCTCCGGGTATATGCCCAGGAGTGAGATTGCTGGGTCATATGGTAGCTCTAGTTTTAGTTTTTTGAGGAACCTCCATACTGTTCTACATAGTGGCTGTACCAATTTACATTCTCACCAACAGTGTAAGAGAGTTCCCTTTTCTCCTCTCCAGCCTGAGACGTGGATAGACCTAGAGACTGTCATACAGAGTGAAGTAAGTCAGAAAGAGAAAAACAAATATCGTATAATATCACTTACATGTGGAATCTAGAAAAATGGTACAGATGAACTTATTTACAAAGAAGAAACAGAGACACAGATGTAGAGAACAAATTTATGGATACCAAGAGGGGAAGGGGAGGTGGGATAAATTGGGAGATTGGGATTGACATATACACACTACTATGTATAAAATAGATAACTAATGAGAACCTACCGTATAGCACAGGGAACTCTACTCAGCGCTCTGTGGTGACCTAAATGGGAAGGAGATCCGAAAAAGAGGGGATATATGTATATGTATAGCTGATTCACCTTGCTGTACAGCAGAAACTAACACAACATTGTAAAGCAACTATACTCCAATAAAAATTAATTTAAAAGAACACATTATTTATTTAATGACTAGATGACAAAAATTTCAGTGATACTTTCCATCTCTTAATTTGTATCATTCAGATCATATCCCATGACTAATTCAAAACAATTTTATTGGATTGTAAATGCTATCCCCTGTATTCAGCATTAAAAAATATCATTCAAAAAAAAAAAAATATCATTCAGGGTTGGTTACAAAATACTTACTATTGCATTCCCCTTTAGGCCTCACAGTAAGGCATTTATTGCCCTGGTTATTTGACTGTGTCTGGCACAGGGTCTGCCACTCAGCTCAGCCAACTTGGAAGTCTGGTGGCAGCACTTAGAGGGCAGATCCATCTCTCTCAGGTGGATTCACATTAACCACATTCATGCGGCCAGTAAAACCAGAATGCCAAATTATTCATTTACGATGAGAAATACAATCACACAGATGGAATGCTTGTCTTAGCAAGACCCTAACATTCTTTTCCTGCATGGAAAGCAGACACGCAGAAGCCCCTAGTGAGCATGGAATCAGAATAGGGGAATAAGGTGAACCACAGTAAAAGCCCTGTGCTGCTTAGTGACTGTAGATTGGTCAATAGGGCAGGACTCCTCGAAGTCTGTTAACCGAGACTGCACCTCCATGTACAGTACCTGGAAGGGCACATCCAGCATTTGTCTCTGTGGCTCTCATTTCCTAAGTAGTATCTGTGGTTAAGTAATCCCTTTCTGAGTTTCATATTCTTTTTTTAAGTCATCAGGTAATAATCAAATCTTGATGTGGCTTAGAATTCATTCTGCTTCTTTATGATGACTTTGCCCTTTTTTTGCTCTATGGTTTATTGTTATGGTAGACATTTCATAGGTCAGTTTAATTTCTGTATGGAGGATGATACTGGTTAGCCTGCAGGTACAGGTAGTGTCTAGAACTGAGGTAGTGGGAGATGACCAGCAAAGGCCAACTCACTGGCTGTCTCTGGCCTTGGAACCACACCTGTCTGAGAGCCTGACATGACGCTGTCAGCAGGTAAGTTGCTGTGGTTATTATGTTTTAGGAGTAAGCAGGGAGCCAGGGAATGCAGTGAACATATTTTCTGAGCCCAATATTAAGGCACAAGCTATTTTATACCTTTACATGAAGGCATTAAACATTAATGAATTATCTTTATTGAAAAAATTATGTGAAATATACATAATATCATGATTAAATTCAGAATGAACAAGAGGAATTAGTCAAAGATGACTCCAAAGTTTTGCATAACCAGAAGAATGGTGATATCAATTAATCAAAATAGGTGGCCTGAGAAATGGAGCTAGTTTGGGAAAGAAACTGATGATTCTCTTGGAACTATTCTGAGTATGAATTGTGTGAGAGGGCAGGGGTGCAGATATAGGTTTGTGAGTGACCAGTTTTAGAGGTTTGAGAGTAGGAAGAACAAAGGGACTCTAAAAAAATAAATGTTCATGGAAGTGGCTAAAGAATAGGTCAGGAAACGCAAGAGGTAAGAAATTCTAAAAGAAAAATGTAATCAAATACAATCAAATTCCCTGCTTTGTGTAGTGTCAGGAGATGGAGGAGGCAAGAAATTGAAGAGAAAATCATAGGCAAATACACGAAGGGGAAAGAAGATTTTGAAACTAAAAATGGCTGCTGAATTTGATAATAATATCATATATGACAAAAGATCCATTTATTAGCCATTTTGTACTTTTTATTCAACTATGGGTTATTTTCCATTTGACAGGCAGAAGTGCCGGACTTCACTGACAGATTGTGGCCTTTATTTCCTCCTGTAAAATTAATCATTCTCTCCAGTTAATTTTCAAAGAACTTGATTTAAATTTTGAATGAAGATGAAGTTAGTATTACAAAAAGAAATAAAAGCATTAGAAAATTAAAATATTGTTACCTTTTTAGACTAATGTATCTTCATGGCTTCATAGATATAGTACAATTTTGATTAATAAAATGGTGGCATGAGAATCTTTCCAGTCTTTCTGATATTATCAGATGTGCTTTTAATTAAGTACTTTTGTTTATATAAACAGGATCTTAGCTTATCATATCCCAGAAGGAATTTGAAGAGGAAGATTTTTAAGTCAAATTAATTACCTTCTGCCCCAGGGAAAGGGAACCAGCAAGTTTTCAGAGATAGCCTCCTTTGAGTTTTCCAAGTGAGTTTTTAAGAGCTGATAGAGAGGCTGGGCGCTCTCTGGGGGAGGGAGGAGAAGGAGGTATGGATGATGGACTGGGATAGTTATTATTTTGTTTGAAATACAATATTATGAATACCACAAATATGCAAGTGCTTGTATTTGTGCTTAAATGTAAATACTGTTGGGATGCCATGGTACTTCAATATTTTGTTCAAACAGATACTTGCAGACTGACTCGCAGGATATTAAATTAATATCCTGTTAACAAAGAGTTAAGAGTGGTTAATACTACTCATATCTCTCCTTTAGCAAAAGACAAACATAGTACATCAAAACTACAATAACTAAATACACTAAGCTCGTACAAATTAACGAGAGCACAAAATAGTTTTCCTCCATGAAAAATTTGAATTTAAATGAATAACAATGATTTCACATAAAAGTAAACTAATCTTTGATGAAGTTTACAAGATAACTCTTTGCTATTGGGACCTTAAATTTTAAAAAATTTGATAGTTATTCTAATATTTATGTTTTAAGTATTTAAGCACTTTGAGTTCCTCAAATCAAGATTCTCTGCTTGGAACAATCATCGTTTTACTAAAGAAGCAAATAACCCTTGGGAAAATGTTATAGGAAAGAAAAATGACTGTTTTAATAGCAAACTGAAGCAGGGGGCAGCTCAGCACAGTACGAGGAGTATAGGTTCAAACCCTGTTTCTGACACTTGTTGTGTGGTTTGGGCAAAATTATTTAACACTTCTAAGCCTCAGGTTATCATTTGCAAATTGGAGGTAACACCCATACAAGGCTTTGGTAAAGTAAAAGAAGATGATATGTGCCAATCTGGCAGACACAGAAGGCAGTCAGTATATGGTGATTCTGTATAAGAGGAATCCTGCTGAGTACTTACTCATGGAGAAACCAACCATGAATTAAGAACCAATCTTTCTGGAGGAAATACCAATAAGGACTTTTAAATCTCATTTTTGGCTCTTGTAATCTCATTCACAGTTCAATTTTCTTTTCTTCCTCTGCTTCCTTTTCACACTCATGGTCTTAGTTCCCCTTGCATTCAAATGTGAGCATTTTCCAAACTGTTTTCCTTGGCCCTCTTCTCTTCTTGTTCTAAATCTCTCCTGGAGCTTCCATGTTCTGCGTATCTCCTTCAGCTATCCTCTTTGTGTTAATCACTGATAAACTTACAGTAAAACGCAGTCTCATCCTATGACCGGAATGCCTCATGATCCATTGGACATTTTTGGTGGATGCTCAGCTTCTCCAAATCAGCCCTTCTAACTCTTTCCTTTCTCTGAGGGCTTTCTCCTTCTTCTGTTAATGATCAGTTAACCACCTAGTTATTGGTTGAAGCATCTATCTAGTTACTCAAGCTAGAAACAGGAGTCACGATTGACCCTTCCTTACGTGGTATTTCTACCTTCTATAATCACTGTGGTTCTAGCTTAGATATTGCCATCTTTCACCTAGATAACTAAATAGACTCTTAACTGCCTTTGTTCTTTCCATGTCATAGCCTGTTTAAGAATTTTCACTGATGAGAATGTATCAGCCAGCGTGGGAAACACTTTGGTGGTTCATCACAAAGTTACCCAGCAATTCCACTGCTAAGTATCTACCTGAAAGATTTGAAAACAGGTACACAAACATTTCCAAGTACACGCATGTTCATAGCAGCACTATTCACAGGAGCCAAAAGGTGGAAACAACCCAAATGCCCATCAACACATAAATGAATAAGGAAATTTTGGAAAATTTGGTATACATAAAATGGAATATTACTCAGTCATTAAAATGAATGAAGTAGGGATACGTGTACCAAAGTGGATGAACCTCAAAAATGTTGGACTAAGTGAAAAAAGCCAGGCACAAAACCTCACATATTGTATGATTACACTTATGTAAAGAGGTACACCCATGGAGACAGAACACAGATGGATAGTTGCCAGGATGTAGGGGAAGGAGCAACTGCTTAATAGGTATAGGTTTCCCTACTGGGATGATGAAAATATTTTTGAACTAGTAAAGGTGGTGTTTACATGCCTCATTTACTAAATGATATTGAATTGTTCACTGTAAAATGATTAATTTTATACTATGTGCATTTTACTTCAACTTTTAAAAACCCAGCAAACTTTCACTGGCTCCCCCTTGTGTACAGAACGAAGCTCTGGGATCTCCAGCTTTCTCTATATGACCCTACACAACCTGGCTGCCACCTGAATTTCCCATTCCTGTCCTCCTGGCCCTTCCTCCAAGTCTCTCTCCTTCCCATATGGGAAGAGTTGCTTTTCCCTAAACACTTAGTATTTTTTCACCATTCTCTGCTTTGGTTTATGTTGTTTTCTCTGTCTCCTTTCTTGGTAAAGCCCAACTGCATCCTTTGAGGAAGAGCAGAAATTCCAGCTCCTCTGTAAAATATCCCCTTCTCATGTGACTTACCCAGGAGATAGCTATTCTCCCTCCCCTTCCTTGTTTTCCTAGGCCCTGAAAACAGCCTGTATTATCATGCTGCGTCGAGGATAGCGGTGTCCTTCTCTCTTTCCTTCGTTAGACTGTATGCTCCTTCAGGGCTGGTGCTTCATACGATTTATATTTGTACTCATTGTGCCCCATACAGTGTGAGGACCACAGTGGGTACTCAAAGTTGGCTTTTAAGTCTTATTTTTAAAGAGTAATCTTTGCTCCTTTAATTTCAGTTATTGACTGTGGTAAAAAAAAAAATCCAGTTGAACTTCTTTTTCTATCCCTTGATTTATAATAGGAGTACCGTGAGGAATTAGATGAGGCTTATTATAAATATTTTACTTCTGTCAAACACAGTTGCATTTTGTAAATGGTTATCCAGTGTATGTCTCCATCCTGGCATGTTTTTATTTCTAATAATTACAGGTATATATATTTTTTACTTTATTTTAAAAACTGTGTTTTTCTTCCAGTTTTATTGAGATATAATTGACATACTTATAGCACTCTATAAGTTTAAGATGTACAGAATCATTATTCTGTACATAAATCATTATTTAACTTACATACATCATGAAATGATTATCACAATACATTTAGTGAATACCCATCATCTCATATATATCCAACATTAAAGAAATAGAAAAAAAATTTTTTCCTTGTAATGAGAACTCTTAGCATTTACTCTTAACAACTTTCATATATAACATACAGCAGTTATGTTAATTATATTTATCATATTCTATGTTATATACCTAGTACTTATTTATGTTGTAACTGGAAGTTTGTACCTTTTGACTGTCTTCATCCACTGCCCCCTCTCTCCACACCCCACTTCTAGTAACCACAAATCTGATCTCGTTTTCTATGAGTTTGTTTTTGAAATATAATTGACACACAACACTCTGTTAGTTCTGGGTATATAACGTAGTGATTCAATATTTCTATATATTTCAAAATGATCACCACAATAAGTCTAGTTACCATCTGTCACCATACAAAGATATGACATAATTATTGACTATATTCCCCACACTGTACATGTCATACCTGTGACTCATTTATTTTGTAATTGGAAGTGTGTACCTTGTAATCTCCCTCACCTATTACAGGTATATTTTAAAAATTATTTCCTTTGATATTTTGGATAATAAACAATTTAAACTTAAGTTTCTTACTTTTGGTAAAGATGATCTAAAAATCGCATATTTGGGGAAAAATCTGTTAATCATGTATTTTCCTAGGCCCAATTATCTTGACTGTTACTTGGTTCCTTTTTTTCCCCCTTATACTTGTTTAGATTGGGTTTCTCTTGCTTGTGGTAAAAAAAAATACCCTGAATAATGTAACTTAGTGTGCTACAAATGCTACATTGGCTCTGGGGCTTTGAGCAGATTCAGTCCTTGTCCTAAGGTATTTGCAGTGGGTTCGGGTGAAGTAGATAGGAAAGCCCACAGTCACTACCTTGTGTACAATTGACATTTATACAAAATGACCTAGTATCACAAAGGAGGGAGCCCCTCACTCTGCTAGGGGAACAGAGGAGGTGGCACAGGTGCCACGTTATGCAGTTGAATCTTAAAGAATAAGTTGGTGGCAGCAGGGTCTAATGGGGCCTGGAGAGTGTCAACAGCCTCTAACTTAAAATATTTTTACCAGTTGTTGCCAGGTCAGACAGGTGTAAACCAATTTGGATCAATTTGAACTTGTTTGCTACCAAATGTCTCGTAGTGACCTATTTTAAAGACCATTGCCAAAATGAGATTTACGAGAGAGCATTTCAGGCTCAGATGCCAGGTAGATGTGCTATGTTGTCCAGCCTCTGTTTTCCTCCATGCTGCATTATATTTGATTGCTAAGATTAACTCCGTGGGCTAGCTTCTTCCCCAGTGATGCTGGATAAACGAGGGTGCCACTGCAAGACTGTGTGTGTTTATGTTATTGATGCAGATTTTGTGAGTTGTTAATGCATCTGGTGCAAGTACTCGAGTAGAAGTTCAGACTTCAATTAGTTGAGTTTATGAAGCACTGACAGTGTAGGGCAATATATGAGGCATGTAGGAAATTACAAAGGAAACAGGAAACGCAATCTTTGTTCATATTGAGTTTATAATCTAATGGAACAAATATAAATGGAGATACATGATAGCAGATAAAATAAACATAAGAACATAGTCATAACCAGTTACAGATGGATAGAGATATTTGCACAAGTGCTGTGGGGCTGGGAGAATGATTGCAGCGACTGTTGTCAGCTGGGGTAAGTCAGGAATTGTTTTAGTTCAGGACGTAAAACTTAGGCAAAAATACTAAGAACAGGAAGGAAAAGGATTAGTGTGGGGGAAATCATTCTAGGAAGTATGAATGAAAATGAATAAAATGAATGAAAAGAGAGGGAGTGGGCAGGTTCTTTGTAGATAGCAATAAGGTTTGCTTGAACATCGGGGGTTTTGTAGGATAGAGATTTATTTTGGAAAACCTTACAGTAGGCTCACTGCTGTAACAAAGAATCCAAAATATCAGTGACTTAAAGGCTATTTCTTACATCAGATCCAATGGGAATCTGTGTGTGCAGTTATTCAGGGTTCCCGGCTCCTTCCAGCTAAATTTTAAGTTCAAGGAGTCTTCTAGGTTTTGAGAGTATTTCATTCAGTTGGTGAAGGGGATGGGAAATGGAGGAGAGTCGGTGGGACGTATATGTGGGCCCAGCTTGGCAGTAGCCCTGCACACACCCCACTGGCCAGCACTCAGCCATGTGGCCGTACCTCTATGCAACAGGCTAGGAAGGGTAATCTAGCTGGGTGCCCAGGAAGAAAAAGGCGTGAGTTTTGGGAAATACATAGTGGTCTCTCTATCGTTTTTATGCTAGTATCCTCTGAATCTAGATCACATCCTTATTTTTCACCTGAAGTTTACTTTGTTCTTTCCAATTTGCCTGTTGAGCTTAGAGGCCCTGCCATCACCTCAAACCCACCACTCCTTCCTTTCCTAGCTTCATTATTCATTATTTTTTAATCAACAATTCTTATTCTTTTATTGCTTTAGCATGATACCTCAGAGTCACTGTTAACCTTTCTCTTCTTTATGTATTTAACAGTGTTCCTTCAGAATGCCTGCTCAGTGTATTCTTTTTTTTCTTTTTCCATTTTCCGTACACTCTTGGCAGTGACCTCATGTCCTAACAGTTGCACTGGTATAATAATTTCCTACCTAGTTTTCCACCCTGAATATTGCTACTAGATAAGTAATCACTTTCATCTTGTTATATCCTTCTTAGTAATCCTTTTGCCTCCTGTTTGTGTGAAGATGAATTCCAAGTTCCTAAGTTATACTTAGGAATCACTGTTATCTTTCCTCTACCTCCTTTCCAGCCTCATTTCTGACCACTGAGCACAAGGAGGCTGTACTCCAGGCAGGCTGGGCATATTAGCCTCTGAAGCTAGAGGATGCTAATTCTTACCCTGGAGACAAGAGCTTTCCCTGGAGAACGAGCTATTCTGCGCCTTTTGGAGCAAGCCCCAGCTCATGTTACGTATAACTCATGAAGCCTTGCACAAACACATTGGCTCCTAGTAATCTTTGACTTGCCTGTTCCACTCACTCCTGTGGGTGCTTAATCATATACAGCCTCGTTTTGCTGTAAAAATGTTTAGTGTGTGCACATTTTGTCTTTCCACATTGATTGTTCAGATCCATAAGGGCAGGGATGATGTCATATATCTTATAATTTCCCACAGGGCCTAATATACAACTAGGCACAAAGTAATTACTCAACAGCTACTTGCTGAATAAATGTATTGAACGGAGATAAAGGCACTTAGGTATGAAGGTAATCATTTGGTTGGGGGTTTTCATTTGATTCAAGAGGCATTTGGGGGCCATTTTTGGCTTCTGAAAACAGGAATCAAAAGTTACTCGGGGAAGAGGATTCTTATGGTTGTATGTAGGATCCTCTCAAGTTGAAAACAGATAAATACAAAATGTTAAAGATGGAGTTAAAACAAAGAGCCTGGTTTGTTCATATAAACAGTGTAGGGGCCCTGTTCCCTGTAGGATTGGAGAAGGTGTAAGTCTGAAGCCACAGAAGATTCCTGCTAGGCTTTCTAGGTTTGAAACATAAGACATAAAAGTAAATGATAGGAAAAAAAAAAAAGAAAAAAGTAAATGATAGGACTTATTGATGCCCAGAGAGCAAAGGAGAGAAATGGCTCCCACAAAACCTGACCGCAGTATACTACTGATGGTAACAAACTGGGAATGAGTGATGATTTGAATGAACGTAATATGTTGATTTAATATGAGTTTAGTTTCAGGTTGCAAAGGCCTTTCAGATGCAGATAGGTGTTCTACAGACATCGGCAGGATCATATGTTTGAAAGAACTCTGATTGCAGAGTTAGGAGACCAATCATCTAGTCCTGACTTTATTGTCACTGGGGTTTGTAATCTTGTGCAAGTCATTCAAGCTTTCTGTGTAATGTGGGGTAGGCATTTTCACGGGGTGGAGCAATTGAAAAAAGATTCCGTAGTCAGTACATTTTGGAAATGCTGTATATTTTTCAACATTTTAGTGAACATTTCAAGCATACAGTATAGTTAAAATACTTTTACAGTAGACATCTGTATACCTGTCACTTAGATTTGACAATGAACATTTTACTGTGCTTGTTATATATCTGTCCATCTGTCTATTACTTTATCCATTCATCATTTTGTTTTCGTCTCTTCTTCCTCCTCCTCTCCCTCTCCCTTCTCCTTGTCCTCCTCTTATTATTACTATGTACAATGCTGGTCAAAAAGAGAATGCATAGTAGTAATGAACTATAAAGTTATAGATGAGTTTATTACTTGTAAAGAATTTAGTTTGCTTACATCTGAATCCTTGGAGTCATCTTTGAGCATTTTCTTATATCCTATATCCAGTCCATCATCTTCATTCTTGAATCATCTATTCTGTACTCTACATTCTGTTCATCTCTTTGATTCTACTTTCAAAATACATCCCAAATCCATTTATTTCTTGCCATCGTCACTACTGCCCTGTGCCAAGCTACCGTTTTCCCCCATTGGATACCTAGTCCCCTGTTTTCACTTTTGCTTATCTACAGTTTCTTCCTTGCAGAGAAATAAGAATTATTCTTTCAAAATAAAAATCAGAACAAGTCACTCTATTTCTCAAAATCTTCCATTCACATTAGTGTGGCCCAGTAGGCCCTGTATGATTTGCTCCCTGGCTCATACTTTGATGACATTTTCTACCACCATTTCTCTTGCTTATTCGACTGTGTCCACAGGTTCCTACCTCAGGGCCTTTGCACTTGCCTGGAATCCTCTTTACCTAGATAAGTTATGATTCCCATACTAAACTCCTTTAGGTTTCTGCTCTAATGTCACCGTATCATGAGGGCTTTCTTGATCAACCTATCTAATATATATATATATATATATTTTTTCACTCTCCATTTTCTCATCTTATTTTTCTTTTCTTCATGGCATGTATATTTATTTGTTCATTTTTTTCTCTCCATGAGGACAGGTATGATCACTATCTATTCCAGGGGTATAGAACAATAATTGGCCCATAGTAAATACTTAACACATACTTGTTGAATATGTAAATGAACTGAAGATAAATGACATAGACCTAGAGGATGTAGAAGATAAAAAACATAGACCCTGCACTGATATGGTGGCTTTCAAAATTAATACAAGTAAACTTGCTGAGTTTATAACACATACTGATGTCGTCTAAAATAGCAGAGTCCCAGGTATGACATGAGAGTGAATTTTACTGAAGTTGTCCCTGGCTTTTTCCCATCTGCATTCATCTGTGAGGAAGAAGATGGTGTGGGGCAAGCCTTGGTCAAGAGTGATAGAAAAACACATGCTGGTAAAAGTTGATATGAAGTGAGTTGATGCTCAAGTCTAGGAATTGAGAAGCACAGTAAGAGGAGGATTAAAATCTGGGAGAAACCCCCCATATTTTTCTGAGTCAGTAATTGACAATTTGAGTTCCAACTAGCCTTAGTATGTTTTTGTTAAGCCAAGCCATTTTGCATTCAGGTATTGACTTTATTGAGCACAGATGCAAGAATTCCCCTGTATAGGCGTGTATCATAGCAACTTGGGAATTCTAATAAAAATAATAATTTTATTCATAATATTTGTTTCATTTTTTGCTCAATTTAAGACATGAGAATTTCTTTCCTTTCTTTTTTTGCTATAAATATATTTTAGTACTAGCCCTTTTAAATCCCTTTCACCTTTTAACCACATCCACAAAATAAATACTTATCAGTTACTGAGAAATTGGAATGTAAGCTCAATTATGTTAAAAACTAATGGGTAACACTAACACATAGTAACAGCTTCTTTTGCAATATTTATTCTCTTGGTGATAAAAGAAAAAAAAAATAAGCCCAACAGCCCACTGCTGCAGAAAGAATTTAGCTACAAGTTTATCAATTTGAGCAGGCCAACTGCACAACTAAATGCATGTGAAACTTAACAAATCCCTTGGGGAAGCTGACTGTAAAAATTTTCTAGTCTGTGTCGAGTTACTGAGGTGCGACATGGTGGATTGGACTTAATGCCTTAGGCAAGCACAATCAAATAAGAGACAGTTTAAGATTTTTCTGTGTCCATGAAGGGATCTCTGGTAGATGTCTAAATGTAGCTTTCAGAAAGGATATAACACCATCATGAGCTCTCTTTCCTGAATATTTTGCTGGGTTATTTTGGTTTAGAAGAAATCCAAGTAAGATTTATGCAGGGTAGGCTTTGTAACAGTTGAAATATTTAGGATTGTGATTTGCTTCATAGGGATATGGGAAAATACAAAGCATTTCCCCTTAAATTTTAATTTTTAAGAAGAAAATTCAAGAACAGTATATGTGATTTACTGGAATTACTTTGGACTATGGCATGTGATTTTGTGATCTCTTAAAGTTGACCCACCCACCTCAGAATTTCAGAAGAATTTAGTGTAAGAGAGTTACTGTCGTAAAGTCGTTGAGTGGAAAGGGCCTGGAGCCTGATGACCTTGATTCGAAGCCCAGTTATACCACCTATTAATGTGTGACTTAGGGCAAATTAGTTAACCTCAGTTTTCTAATCTGTAAAATGGAAATAATACCATCAATCTTAGGGTTGTGTGAAGATTAAGTGAATTAATAAAAATGAAGCATTTAGAATAGAGCTTGACACATAGCACTCAGTAAGTGTTAGCTATACAGCAATGACTATAATAATAATTTTTAGTATGATTATCCTGTGATCACTCAGGACATGTAGTGCAGTTTCTCAGGAGCATGAGTCATGTCGTGTCACAGTCCTTCAGCTGCCCAGTGCTCAGCTTATGACAATCTATATGAGAGATAGGTTTGCGAGTTGGATCCCCAGCCCCTGAGAGTGTTGGAATCCGCACCAGATGAGGTTTCCCAACTTATAGAGGAAACTCACTCTGAAATCATCTGTATCACAAAATAGAACCTTTTACTCTAGAGAAGAGGATCAGCAGACTAGAGTTGAAGGGGGGAGTTGTCCTAGCTTTTAAGACAGTGGACATCTCAAAATTGTTAAAGTAACTGCTCCTTGGACATTACTTGGCTGTTGGGTCTTCAGGATTCATAGAGCTTTCCCACATTTTTTCAAACATCGGTTTCCATGATAACCCTGAAGCATCTTCACAGTCACTTCAGTTCTTTGGACAAGTCCTTTCAATTTTCTCCTGTGACCTGTCCTCATGATACTGACCTATGGCCCTGACCACAGTCTTCCCACAGGAACCCTGCCCCTGACACTTAACCTTCCAGTCTAGATAGCCAACCTTGGAAGCATGCAGTTCCCTCCCTGTGACCTGGTTGACTGACCAGAAAGCAGGAAGCCATTGACATTGACCTCTGACTCTGTCATTTACCACTTCTCTTACTTCCTCTTGCCCTCTGGATTTCAGGAGCCCTGCTTGTCTCTGACTCTGGACATTGCTTTTTCCAACCCTGTGTTTCCCCTTTCTTCCTTCAGCACTTGCCTAATCAGGACTCTCAAAGAAGAGGGGAAGAAGAGACCCCAGAGGAGGCAAAGATGAAGGGGAAGGGCTGGGCCTAAAGAGGGCAACCACATAATTTATGGTTCAACCTGGGATATTTTGAGGGGAAAGTGGGGGCTATTAATAATTACACTAGGACAACCTGACCTAAACCTTGTTGTGCTGGGCAAACTGGATCCTTGGCCCACCCTGGGCCGAAGACTGTGGGGAAAGCAGTTATTTCCCCATCCCCTTTCCTTATTCTTTCCACTCAACAATAGCACCACCAACACGTGAATGCACTGATTTTTTTGTTGTCGTTGTTAAGTAGTTGCTGTGGGGCGCGTTAGTCGTGGGTTACCACAGTGCTCATTTAAGAGACTAAGCAATCATGTCAGCAAAAGCGGTCTCTAAAAAGTCTGCCAAATGTCAATCTACAAATAATTGAGAAGTAATTATCATTACTATTATTTTTGATCAAATAAAACCATAAGACTTATTTCTCCATTCTTTTTCTCTCTGTATGGGAGAACACAATGGGAATTCAGTCCTTTGTACAATTGTTGGGACCCTTTTTATAGTCTCTATAAAGTTTCATAATGAGGAATGCTGAAAAAGCCTTTAACGTTTACAACACAGGACAAGGGTTGGAAGCACGGTTCCCTCTTCCTACAAATGTGGCAAGACCTGGAAATTTAGTTGAAAATAATGAAAACATTTATATTTCTAATAAAAGCAAATTTATTTGTACATGCTTTGGGTCTCCTAATATTGTTTAAATGAGTGGTAGATTCTATTAGTAATTAACTCTGTAAATACCAGTTCATTGTGCATGAGCATAGAGTAAATAAATTCAAATTGTACCTTTTTTTTTTAATCCGTTAGGACCTATTTTCCAACTTAAACCTAAATTTTACAGTCAGCAACAACATAAAATAATAGAGCATGTCAGTGAACATTGTGATAATTTTAAGTATTAATTTAAATAAATGAAGTTCCTGTTATAAGTTCCTCCTTCTAAGTGTGAATAGTAGGTGCCAGAGAATGTGTGAGCTGGGACAGATCTTAGATATCACCTAGTGCAACCACCCCAGATGCCAAAGGGTGCAGGGGTCACTTGGCTTAAATCACTAGTTGCCTCACTCTATGATCTTGTTCCTTGTTTCAAATATTAGTGAATACCACTAGGATGTAGTAGGTAAACCACCTAAAAATTTTGTATTTTGCTTCAAAATAGCAACCTAAATCACCAGTAAGGCTTAGGGACAACCTGCTGTTTTTAAGTGGACTCCCTAATTTAATTAATTCACTCAATGTCTTCAAAAGTTATGAAGGACTTGAAGAAGTTATGGCTTTATATTGCATATTTTCAATTTTGGATTTCAACCAAAAGTGATATCATTGTGTTCAGCAGATATGGACCTTCTCTTTGCTTTTTAGTAACAAGTGCCACTACAAATGTCTTATAATTAAAACATAAAAATACTGATCCTTTAACTTGCACTTTGTAGAAATAGAAGAAGCTTGCCAGAGAAAGACTATTTCATATTCAGCAAACTTTTTTGGTAAAGGGACTGACAGTAAATATTTCTGGCTTTGTGGGCCATATGGTCTTTGTCACAACTACTTAGCTCTGCTGTTGGAGTGCAAGAGCAGTCTTAGTGTGTAAAGAACGAGCATGGCTGTGTTCCATTAAAACTTTATTTTCAAGACAGGCAGTGGATGGATAAAAGCAGGCACTGTGGGCCATAGTTTGCCAACTCCTGTCCTTTTGTGATGATAGGTCTCAATTTAATGTTCACATAGATGAAAGCTATATTTTAAATTTATTTAAAGAAAAAATCTTTATCATATCATTTATTGAGGGATTATATATGATTAGGATGCATGCTTAATTAAAATGATTTCTAATAAGATAGCATAGAGAACAATAGAGGAGCACTAGCAAGGGTAATCACTGCAACATTATTTGTAATAGCAATGAAGGGAAACAACCTCAATGTTCATTGATAAAGAACTGGTTAAGTAAACTGTGGAAATGTGCACAGTTAAAAAGAATGAACTACAAGTATTTTAACTGACAAGGAAATTTCTCTCCAACACCATTATTTTGAGGGATAAAAAAGAGAGTTATAGATGTATGCAGTATGACACCATTTATGCCAAGTGAACAAGTCACAAAAGACTACTGCATATTCTCTGTGGATACAGATGACTGTAAATTTATGGAAAAAAGCTCTAGGGGAATGCATACCAACCTGACAGCAGTGATTACCTCTGGGGAGGGACTGAGTTTAGGGTTGTTAGTCAAAGAGAATGTGAAACCACACATTTAAAAAAGACATTAGAGAATGACATGCACAAAACTGCTAGACAGACATTTACGTTCTGAAACAGTATAAGGAATGAGGACTTTTAATGTTTAAGTTTAAAATTATAGTACATGAATTTATAGTACATGAAATTTATAGTCTTTATAATTTTGAGGATTCTATAGGAAATGAATGTTAGGTAAGAATCTACTTCCAATGAAAAGGGCATGTGATTTATTTCTTGCGTAGGCCTTGGTCTACAGAAATACTTTGAACATTAGGAAATTTGAGAAACTCAGTAACTTTGCAAAGGTAGTAGACTGACCACAGTGGTCAGCAATTTATGAGCTGTATGTCAATGTTATGCTCAGTCTGGCCTTAGGAATTTACACCTGTGCTAGTGTCACACTTTGACAGGGAAACTTATTTTGTAACATGCTACCTTCTCAAGTGAAATCTGTGCGGATTTGATGCCAGTATACCTCAATTTAGCGTAGCCCCAAAACGAATGTAGTATGTGAGTCTAGACATAAGACGGATGATGTAAAGCAAAAACATGCTTATTTATGGCTGAGAAGAGACTGTATTTTCACAGGTACTTGTTGCAGACCTACTATGAACTCCTCACTGTTTTGAAAAAGTCTATAAAAAATGTGAATAGCCTCTTTTCTGAAAACCATCTCATTGGGGAATAAGGAGAAATTAGATAACATCAAAATATATCGTATTTTAAAATGCCATCTTGAGAATCCAGGAATATATACAGCAGATGAGGGGACCAACGTGGGCTGGAACTGTTGAGTGTCAGCTTCTTAAGATAGTTGCGTCTTGTTTTGGGTCTCAAAGTAAAGTTTGGATAGATAGGGGAGATTAAAAGGCAGATTTTAAGAAGGAGGGAGCTTGTGGGCAACTATGGTGAGTCAGAGAGCAAGTTTAGGCGTCTGTTCTGAAGAGGAGCATGGTGTAGTAACGATGATGGTGGCAGTAATGACCCGCTGTGGCTTCTGGTAATGGAAGCATCAGTAGTAGCATTTACAGTATAACCAGTATAATACTAGGGTCACCTTTTTAGCTGAAGTATAATTGACTTAGAATATTATATTAGTTTCAGGTGTGCAACACAGTGATTCAATATTTTTATACATCATGAAACGTTCACCACAGTAAGTCAAGTCACCATCTGTCACCATACAAAGTTATTATAATACTATTGACTATATTCCCTATGTGTACATTATATCCCTGTGACTTATTTTATAACTGGAAATTTGTACCTCTTAATCCCCTTGACCTATTTCACCCACCCCCTCATCTTCCTCCCCCCTGGCAACCACACATTTGTTCTCTGTGTCTGTGAGTCTGATTTCACTTATATGTGGAATCTAAAAATAAAACAAATGAACAAGTATAACAAAATAGGGTCCCATTTTTTTTGACCAAGAGTTTTATGCCAGGCAAGGTACTGTTTCACATACCTTTTTCAATTCTCACTAAGCCCAAGGCCATGGTACAACTCTTCCTCCCCATCCTACAGGTGAGGAATCAAGGTTTTTAGAGGTAAAATAACTTCACAAAGAACATTTAGCTGGTGAGTGCCGAAGCCAATATGTTTTTGGCTGCCTGACTATAAAGCCCTGGACCACCCAAGGCCAAGCTGACCCAGAGGACAACCATTCTACTGCTGGTTCTGACACTTAAGTACCCCCTGACTCATTTTCCTCCAACCTGAAATAAAGGCACTGGACAACACAATCTCTAAGACTCATTACACTCACCCTGTGATTTAGTTGCCTTATCAGAAAGTGGGGCTATAATTGTACTGTGCAGATAAAACAATGAGAGGATACATGGAACAGTGTCAGGCAAATAGTAGACACTCAATAAAATTTTAGAGTCCAATAAATAGAACATTGCTGTCATCATCTAATCATCAGTCTAGATAATTGCTTCAGCATTTGTTCTACTAGATTCATCCTAAACTTTGGATGAAAGAGACGTAGCAGGGTTAGCATGAACCTTTCTATTTACCCTAAAGATGTGGGTCGTAACCAGGGGAGAGAACTTGTTCGAGACCTTCTTAACTTTATTGAAATCTAACTGCCTATATATTGTATCTGGGTCTTAGTTGCAGCATGCGGGGTCTTGTTGAGGCATGCGGGGTCTTTCGTTGCGGGACGTGAGCTCTCTAGTGACGCCAGGCTTCTCTCTAGTTGTGGTGTGTGGGTTTTCTCTTCTCTAGTTGTGGCGTGCGGGCTCCAGGGCGTGTGGGCTCTGTAGTTGTGGCGCACAGGGTCCAGAACACGTGGGCTCTGTAGTTTGTGGCACGCGGGCTTAAGTTGCCCCGCGGCATGTGGGATCTTAGTTCCCCAACCAGGGATCGGACCCGTGTCCCCGGCTTTGGAAGGTGGATTCTTTACCACTGGACCACCAGGGAAGTCCCTCTATATGTATATATTTTTAAAAATTGTATTTTATTGTCACATATTGACCATAATCGGTTTTTTAAATTAATACATTGTGGAAATCTCCACAAGATAATATAACTCTCTCTATAGTTGCACAGTATTTAATTGCATAATATTTCATGTAAGCAGTTCCTTATTAATGGGTGTTTACACTGATTTTAGTGTTTTGTTTTTATAAAAATTCTGTGGATATCTTTTTGCATTTGTGTGTGTATTTGTTCAATTACTAGATTTGCTTGGGATAAATTTAAAGAAATAGAATATGCATTTAAATTTTGATAAGTGTTGTCAAAGTGTCCTCCAGAATTTTTGTCATTTTCTTTTCATGTTAGTGATAACATGGAGATGTCACAAATAAGCCAAAATACGAAATAAGACCACTTTCACTTTTCTACATACATTCAAGTAATGAAGACACAAAGAAATCAATCTGAAATGTCTTCAGTGCAGGATCAGTAGAGTTGATCTTACTGCTTACTTCCAATACACCATTACTCAAATCAGAAAAGCAAATATTAAAAAAAAATAACCCCCATAATTTTGTTTAGGATAAGCAAAGAGATAAAATGTTAATTTTTGGATAATTAAAAAATATACAGTGTCATGTAATTTTTGGGAGGATGTGAATATGCATTTTATGGCAGAGACACAGATAAGGGACAGAGGAAATTGTACTGCTTGTTTCCAGAGTAGAGTATTCGCTTAAGGACTATATTTCTTAACATCATGATTTTAATACTAAAAAAAGATAGAAATAATAGTTGTGGAGAAATATATGTTTGCTTTTTGTTCCTGTTTAAGTTCATATGTTTGTCATTAATATCCTAAATTTAAAATAAACTACTCAAATACCAAAATAGTAACCAAATGTTATATACCATTCTTTTGAACTAATCTTAAAATGATGATCACATACTGATAAGAAAATCATTATTAATGTAGTCTCTGTAATGTGATCTATTATGTATCTTAAATGACCAAATGACATGTAGTCAAAGCTTAGTGTGTTAAGTAAAAAATCATATTCGTTCTTTTAGTAAATAAACTTATTGGACTATAGAGAGATTTGCTTGTTTTAGGTATCTGAGTGATAATACTTGTTCTTAGATTATTTTTTGATCAGGGCAAACAATGGAACAAATATTTAGAGAAGAAAAAAAATCAGAGGGCAATTATAAACCAACATCAAGATGTTGGTGAGTGTAGGAACTTGATTCCACATGGAAAGAGAAGAGGCAGATCTGCCACCCCAGAGCTGTGCAGCAGATGTGAGCTATTCCCCTGGAGGATGAGGCTGAGCCTTCTGAGGAAGCACTGTTCCGTTCTATGCTTGACAATGAGCCGTGTTTACAGAGGAGTCTCATACAGGGACTCCAGATGCTTCAGTGGTCTCTCTTGAGAAGTGAAAGGAGGCTGGATGTAGACCTGAAGTGGCTTAATGAGAAATACACCACATTTTTGGAGTGAGAATATTAGAATTGATGGGTGGTCTGTTTTTAAATCTCATTGAACCCGAGGGCTGATGGATGCATAATGCATAAAGGGGGGTGGTTAGAAGGGGCTGAGAAGGTATCTTCAGAGTTCTGAATGTGAACTTACATGCCTGAGATAAGGTAACATCTTCATCTGTTTTTCCAGTTTTCAGGACTAGGAAGAATGGGCTTGACAGGGGTCTTATTATTAGGGCCATGAGGGCTTTCAGTTGAAATTTGGAGCTAGTAAAGAGAAGAAAATGAAACAAAATGAGCACAACATAGATTTAATTTAATTTAACTAATGAAGAAGCAGGGTGAATGAAGACCTTGGAAGTTCTCTAGAAACCATAGCAGGGCATAATAATGAGGATGGGGTCAATATGACCAGATATGTTTATGCTGGGTATAAAGTAGATTTAAGGAGAAAACTTGATTATGGCTTAAGGGGTCTAAGCAAGTCTTAGCTCAAGGACTAAGGGGAAGAACTAACAATGGAAGGACTGCAGTGGAAGGGCTTTCCCTTGCAAGAAGCAGGTTAAAAAAATCATGCAGAGACTGTCATGCTGTATATTACATAGGTAAAATATACAGCGCACACACATATACACACACAGGATATATATGCATACATAGACACGTATGTGTGTATTCACACACTTATCTACATATATTCAGGAAGGAAATACACCAAAAATCTTAAAGAAATTACCTTCAGGCAGGAAGATTTTGAATAATTATGTTGTTCTTCTGCTTTTCTATGTTTTCAAATGCTTCAGCAGTAAGCATCTATTACTTTGATAATGAAAATAGTATTTAAATAATATTTTTGAATACCAAAACACACATTTGAGTAGAAAGCATTTGGGTGTGGATTAAATAATTAGAAGTAGTTGTTGGCCGCCTTTTGAAATGGACAATAGGGATGATGCTTTAATTATTGAGATTGTAAAACTGTTAATGAGGTAGGCATAGTAAATGTTGGGGAGTTTCATTTCTACAAGTGGTCTGCCAAGATTCTGAAAAATTTATGATGAACTTAAAAAAAAAAATCTCTCAAATAATTGAGGAAACACTGGAGTAATTGGCCACTCTTGATTGAAGTCTAAATTAAGGGAGAATTTGTTGGTCAAATGAAGGCTGTACATAGTTAGAACTGTAGCCTGAGACTTTAGGAAGCAGATTTCTAGAAATCCAAGAAAAAAAAAAGATTTTAGTTTCTTAAATTCAGGGCCCCAGTGGCCTTGTAATAATTGGTCCGGAGTGGATAATCTAAAAATATTATAGGTATGATTCAGTGACTTAAGACTTTAAAAGACTGCCTGGTATTTAGTAGACACAGTAATATTTGTGTCACGAATGAATGAATCAGTGAATGAATGAATGGGCGATTGAGTAAAGATGGGTCATTGGTGGGGAGGCTCTGATAATAAAAATCTGACAATAATAGATGACCCCAACAGAGAAAAGAGTGATTGCCCCCAACATATCACACACAAGTTTTCTATAGAACTATGAGAAAAGACTTAAAGTTATGTTTGGAAACATAAAAGATGGGAAATAAGAGATCTAGCTCGTTTAATTGGCTGCTCCCCTATGGCATCCCGTAGTAGCTTGTTTGTTCTCTTACATTTCAATTTTCTTTTGTGTTAACTTGACCCTTTCTGTCTCTGTGAATCTGCTTCCCGGTGCCTAAATTTAGACTTGTTCTCGGATAGGAACTACTAAGTAAATGGATGAATTGACAGCACTTGGGAAAAAGCAATAGTCATTAGGTAACAGTGAGGGTGCCAAGGTAACCTCACTTCCTTTTAAAAAACATGATTACTGAATCTGTAGATTAGGGAAACTCCTAAGACATAGCCTGTCTTAGTTTGTGCGGGTCATTGAGAAAGTGTCTTGTTATAGTTGTGGGCTTTTTGTGGATATATGCATTATGTGGTGAGGGATTCAGGATTTTTGAGTAAATGGTCCCCCAAAGGTAAACTAATCAAACTGGAGGCTGATCTTTAAAGAGACACTGCTTTAATCTGATTCTGTTCAGTAATTTTATCATAAGCCTATTTATTAATGTTTTACAAGGTAGGAAATTAAGAAGAATGGTCATTGATAGTATATTGGCTAAGGGTGACCTGAACTCAAACCTAGGCCCTGTGACTAGCTGAGTGACCTTGAGCAAATTATGGAAACTTACTGAGCCTTAGTATTTTCATTTGTGAAATGGAAATAATGGTACTTACCTTACTTGTGTGTGGTGCACATAGGGCCCTTAGCACTGTGCCTGGCACTTGACAAATACTTCATAAATGGTATCTAGTGCTTGTTTAGAATTTACTGTGCTAATAAGCATTTTATACACAAGGAAACTAAGGCTTAGAGAGATTAAATAGCATCAAATAGACAGGAATGAATTTCCTCAGGGTTAATAATGGACTAAGAAAATGTAATCTAAGAGCAGTAAATCAAAATTCATAAAATTTGTACTTTTGTTAAAAATCACTTATGTAAAATTGACCTAGAGGTTTTAGTTGACTATGAGATGAATATGATCCATTGTTATATCATGGCTTAAAAATTAGGAGCAGGGAAAAAACTGGTCCAATTGCACTTGGATAATTTGACCACATCTGGAATATGTTTATTTTATTTCCCCCTCCAAGCATTTGTTAAGAGGGACAGATTGTGGAGGATGGACGCAATCCTGGGAACTAGATGGAAGAACCAGAGTTAGTAAGTTTGGAAAAGAGGAACCTTTGATGGAAGCATGATAGCTGTCTTAAAATATTTGGAAGGGATCATTTGAAAGAGGGATCAATTTATTCTGTGATACTCCAGTGTGGGTTCCAGCGGTAGAAGTTGTGGGAAGGCCAGTTAGACCTTTTGATTCTTGCTGACCTTTGGAACCATTCAGAAGTGGGATGGTCTGCCTTTCAAGGTAGGAAACATCATCTTCTCCAAGTTGTGGCAAAGGCAGGATTCTCTGAGAGATACTGTGGAGGGAATTTTCGAATTGGATGAGGGTAGATGACCTCTCTATTCTCTTCCAAATCTAAGAATTTATTGTTCTCTGAGAGATTGAATCTTTCAAAATAATGCATTTCTTAAAAATGCATGTTACTGGTTTAAGGCACCTACTTTCCTTTAACTTTATGAATTTAATTGATTTTTGAGAACATAAACACGTTGCAAATATAAGAAATATATTTTTCATTCTGGAAAATGATGACTATTTCAGTGTTATTGGGAAAACCATAATTTTAGTTAGTAAAATTCAAAGCACTGAATTCATTACAAGAAAGGCAATTTCCTCTTCACTATTAATTGTAAGACATTTCTTCCATTATTGAAGAGAAATCATCTGTGTTTGAAGAGCATTTATGTTAAGAAGGTGACATTTCTTTGACGTTTGTGTGTACATAAAGGTAGCTTGTAGAGAAATGTAAGAACACCAGAAGTGCAAACTTGTAAAAAATAACTTTCACATGCAAAGCCATTTGATATGTATTAAATATATGCTAGACTTTGTAAGGTTATTCATTTTAGAACCTGGATTTTCTTTTTTTTTTTTTTTTAAATCTCTTAAGATTACTGAGTGCAGTATTATCTTGCCCAGATTTATAACCTTGTTAGAATTTTACTGAATAAAAATGAATCTGATTTTAGTAGTGAAATGTGCTTGATTCATACCCTCCCCTCCCCACCCAGGTGTCAGGCCAGCCCAAGCTGTTTAGCACAATGAAAGTTCTTGTTTGACCATAACTGCACATCTCACTCCACAGGCAATCAGCATTTTAATTAGTGATTCAAAGGAAAGTCATTGTCATCTAGTTGCTTTATCATAATTGCCAAATAATTTTCCATTGAATAAATAAATAATGTAAAGGAGAAACCTCCCCTCATAATGCTGTCATTAAGGCTTCATTTTTTTACCCCCTCATTTGTATTTGTGTTAACACACAGCCCACTTGAAAAGGAGTAATTATAATGGCTTTCTGACGGTAGCCTGTGCTTTTTAAAAACTGGGGATGGTTTCCTTTTCTATCACCACTTTGCACTGCATGGCTTATTTTGAGGTTTAGATAAAGGAAGCTCATGGTGGCTCATGTCTCTTCAAAGGTGTGTGAAAGTGAATGATTGATTTGCTGTGTGCATCATTGGAACTAGGTAACTTGCATTATGACTCTGATGTACTGTGTAATTGATGCAAGTCCTTTCATAGTATTCTGAGATTGAAATCAATATTCATTTGGAGTGCAACAGCTGTAATAAACTACATTCCTTTTGTAAGCAGTGGTCTAAGGCTTTGTAAAGGATCAGTTAGGAGTGACAGATTAACATTTCGGTTGGGCTGGGGTCTTTTTGAATAGATATGAACAATGTCTTCAAAACAACCCTGTTTAAAACAGCTGGTTTCATGAAATTAACTTTTTGATTTTGTTGTATAGAAACTATTTTTGCTTTTCCTTTATATGAGTCTTTCTTCTGTCCGATTACAAACCTGGACCCAATGGAAAGAAGGAATAATAATTATTTCATAAATAAGTTGATTTTCATGAATATCACCACAGATATTATTTATATACCTTGACAGATTTTTTAAATGTCTTGTCTTTAGTGTTACCCCTTTCAAAATATTAATGCTTGGCAATTGGATTTGCATTCTTTGTTAATAATGGATATGCCTTGACAGTATCTAGTACAGACTAAAACTTCAGATACCAAAGAGATGCATCCTGAATAAAGAAATCAATATCAATGAATTCTTACAATCAGATAGGATATTTATCATTTTAAATATAGCCATGAGAGAGTTACCATAGTTTGGAGGCCAAAAGTGCTGGTTCAGAGGTCAGATAAATTTGAGTTCAAATCCTGGCCCTACTTCTGACCAGCTGTATGACCTTGGGCAAGTGACCTAAACCTTTGCCCGGGTTTACTAATCTGCAAAATGCAAAAGAAAACAGTAACCACCCCTCAGTAACACTGGGATAATTAAATAAAGTAATTAGCATAAAAACCACTTAACACATTGCTTGGCACATTTTAAGCGCTTGATAAATGTTAGTGAACTATAAGGACAATGAATCATGCCCCTCTCTTCTTTTTGGATCCGAGTTCCTTTCTCTCCATCCCATTTCTACCACCTTGAAAGTGCCCCTAGCCCGTCACTGCCTGCGTGAATGGAGCATATGTTTTGAAGATGAAACAAAAGTGTATACAAGCCACTTAAGTATCATCCAGCAAGGCATTTCCACTAAAGTTGTTAGAAATTACACGTTTTCAGAGATTTAAAAAATATTACTTGTGTATAGAAAACCCTAGTCACGGTTTAATCAGTGCATAACTATAAACTTTGTAATGGTTCCTTCCCCTAATTCCTTATAACTTTCTAAAGGGATAAATAATATATTTTACTATTATTGATATTCATCAAAATAGGATTATGATAGTTTATTTTATTTGACAGATTTGTTCAGACTGTTTTGTTCTGTAGTTGGTTTGCAGTGAGTTACCATGTTTTAGTCAGAAGTTGCCTTTCTGAGTGCTGACAGAATCCATTGCCTTTAAGTTTTTAATCCAAGACTGTTAACAGTTTTGTAAAAAGAAGCAATTCTGTCTGAGGGCTGCCCTCAATAACATCTGTACTCTTCCAGGTAGACATAACAAAAATAGTGGCAAACACAAGTTTAAAATAAAAAGAGGCTACACTAAAACCCTTTTCAGCCCTGTCTTCTGGTTGTCACTATCAAATATGGCTACCAGTTAAGATCACATTTCACATCTCTGACACAGATGGTTTGACAAGAAGCAATCTGAAGGCTTTCAGAAAGAAATCAGTCTGTGGTAGTTTCTGTGTGATATAAATATTACAAGGTCAAATTCATTTTTTTCCAGTGAGACAAAATGTTAACCTTATACTTGGATTCAAAGCTGACCCATGACATCACTTTTAGAATGAATATTTCTTTTCATTGGAAGGTGTGACCTAATCTCCATATTTCTTCTATGTATTTTATTTCCTAATTTGACTTTGAGTCAGAATCACCTTTTTTCATACATGTGTTGATGCTTTCTGCTGCTGGAAATAGATCTGTAGGCTGTTAACAATTATTGTCGTTCCTAATACATTCTAAAAATGCATTATAAAGGTGGATTGATTCTGTAGTTTTATAATAACCTGAATGTGGCACTGGTAAAGTGGATGGGAAGAGTATTCAGAAAATATCCTTTTCACATTAGACATTTAAATTTTTCAGTAGTTTTGGAGTTTTAGGAAACATCGTTTCCTGGTCTTTATATAAAGTATTGACAAATATGAGCTTTTGTCTTGAATACTATTTTTTGTTTACTTACAATATTTCTATTCAAGTTGAGAGGTTGGACTTGTTTGTTTATTGTGCATATATTTATGGACATATGTAGCCTTGCCTTTATTGTCCAGTAAGTCTCAGATAGGCATACGTTCAGATCAATCAGCAAAAATTTATTGAACATTTACTATATGTCAGACACTAAAGCAGGGGTAAAAAGATGAATAAGACAGTGGTTTTGTTCTTAGATGTTCATAATGTGGATAAATCACAGGGAAAACAGATATTTTCAAATGGCTTTAAAAGGAGAGTCACTTGGTATGTCTTTTGGACAGGACAATATGGTAATATACATTCGAGTCCTTATACTTAAATAGTCACGTGTGATTAGTGACTACCATATTGCATAGCACAAGTCTATAGGATAAGAATACCTTTCATTCATTGAAAACCTTGTTCTTAAATACTATGGGGTTGTAAGGAAGTACTTACCATATAATGTTAAACGAATAAAAGTGGTTACAAAACATTATTCACAATTTTGATCTTAGTTAAAAATTATATACACATATATTGATTCACACATAGGAATATAGAAATATACTAAAATGTTCACATGGACTAACTCTGAGTATTGGGATTATGGATGATCTTTGCTTATACTTACCTGTAGTTTCAAACTCTTTATAAAGGACATGTATTACTTTTGTATGTTAACGGAGCCTATATACCAGCGATGGTCTGAATGTTTTCCCCATTTTTTTGGTTCTTCTCTGCTCACCTTGTTCTTCTTGCTGGGTTTTCACATTTTCTGAAGAGCTGGGGAGGAATCTAAATCTCTAATCTTACCTGTCCCCATTTTAGCTCTTCCTCCCAATGGATTTGTCACTCTTGTTACTGTTGCTTCCAGGTCTCTCTTCTACTTTACAATCTTCCTCTTAGCTGTAGTGTACTAGTTCATCAGTCAGCTAGTTTGAATATATTGCAGTCTCTCTTACACCTTTTTTTTTTTTTTTTGATTAATTAATTTACTTATTTACTTTTCGGCTGCATTGGGTCTTCGCTGCTGCGCGCGGGCTTTCTCTAGTTGCGGCAAATGGGGGCTACTCTTCGTGGCGGTGCGCGGGCTTCTCTTTGCGGTGGCTTCTCTTGTTGCGGAGCACGGGCTTCTAGGCGCGCGGGCTTCAGTAGTTGTGGCTCGTGGGCTCTAGAGCACAGGCTCAGTAGTTGCGGCGCATGGGCTTAATTGCTCCGCAGGCATGTGGGATCTTCCCGGACCAGGGCTCGAACCCGTGTCCCCTGCATTGGCAGGAGGATTCTTAACCACTGCGCCACCAGGGAAGTCCTCTTTTACACCTTTTTGATTGATTCTGTTAATTAACATTTCAGGTAAATAAAAAGAGATTTGGCTGCTTGAATCCAGGACTCAGAGTTCCCCCTCCTTTCCCTGGGACTCTCTTCCTCTTTTTTTCCTCTCAACCACTGAAGCTGCTTCTCTCATTACAGAGTCTAGGCAAGGCTTAATCCTTTGCAGCTAAATTCCAAGGACTCTTTAGGACCTGCCAACTCAGGGGAAGGGGTGGTGTTAAATATGATGTGCTTCATGCCCTTCCTTCCTGCGGTTGAGTGTATCATTTTCTCCAGTTGACCCAGTGAAAGAAGGTTAGCAAAACGCTTCTAATTCCTAGGTCAGATGAAAGCCTCCAGGCTGGACCACCAACGTTGGCAGGGGATTGGGTCACTGCCAGACACTTGGAGGTATGCACAAGGGCTCTATTTTTCTTGGGCTGAATTGAGTAGTCTTCCTGCTCCCTCCTTTTCTAGGAGTTTACATAGATGGAAAATAAGTTTTCTCTTTTGGCGAAATAGCAAGGCAGTTCAGAGAAAGACGTGTTTGGGCACTGAGTCAGGAGGAATAGGAATCATTGGAAAAGACGGTAAAGCTGTAGTCTATTCATTTTTTTCCCTGATTTTCCAGGCTTTTTTTTTTTTTAAAGTTCCTTTCCACTGCCTCCCACACACTCCCCCCACCCCGCTTCTCTGGAAATATGTGTTGGTATACAATGAGTTTCAAGATTGTTTAAAAATTTTTTATTTTAAGAAACTCTCAAGGGCCACCCTGGTGGCGCAGTGGTTAAGAATCCACTTGCCAAGGCAGGGAACACAGGTTCGAGCTCTGGTCCGGGAAGATCCCACATGCCGCGCAGCGACTAAGCCCGTGCACCACAACTACTGAGCCTGCGCGCTAGAGCCCGTGAGCCACAGCTACTGAGCTCATGTGCTGCAACTACTGAAGCCCTTGCACCTAGAGCCTGTGCTCCGCAACAAGAGAAGCCACTGCAAGGAGAAGCCCACGCACCACAATGAAGAGTAGCCCCCGCTCGCTGCAACTAGAGAAAGCCCGTGTGCAACAACGAAGACCCAACGCAGCCAAAAATAAATAAATAAATAAACTTATATAAAAAAAATTATTTAAAAAACTCAAATACTTAACACCTGGTTGACTACTTATTCAGATTAGGTTAAGTTGGTCTCTCTCTTTCTCCCTCTCTCATTCTTTTTATTTCTTTGTCTTTGATATTCTAGTAGCCCAGCTTCCACTTAATTTTGGCAGCTTGGAGATCCCATTTTATTTTATGATTGTTCCTAGAAAAGAGGTAATATATATGCCCCCATCCTCTAAGCCATCTACATTTGTTTTCTGTATTATATGATTTAGTGCTTGGCTATAAATGACTCTATTACAGATTCCTTTCCCTTCCATGCTACCCTTTAATATGTGAATTTACAAGGGGCAGTAGATCTCCCAGAAGCAATATACATATTTTGAACAGTACGTGGGGAGGCTGAACCAAGTTGTGCTGAGAGTAATGGACTAGATATGAAGGAAATGGGGATTGGCACAAATAGCTGACCTCAGTTTCAACCTTTTCCTATACCTTCTTTGCTCTACCATATAGTACTATGTCCAAAGTATATTGTGACAGATGGATCTTGATAATTCTGCTTTACAGGGAAAAGCTTGAACAATGTTGGGAATGATAAAATGAAAAAGAACAAGTTAGTGAAGGTCACCACAAAGTAAACACAAAAGGGAGCTTGATAATGCAAGCTGCTGCTTTTTTCTTCTTTTCATGCTGGGATCTCAATTTGAGATAATTTTCGTCATTTGGGGTATTTTGGACTCTGTGGACTTTTATTTATTTTGTTCCCATAAGAACCTAGTATCTATGGCAGTTAACATAGGCAGACAGGTAGAGAAATAACGAAGATAGTCTTTTATATGTTCTGGCCTGGAATTGTTGTGTGCAGGTACTATGGGAACACCAAGGAAGGGGTAAATACATTTATGTGGGAAAATCAAAGAAGACTTCACAGAGGAGCTGATGGAGGAGATATTTTGAAAAAATAAGAGTTTGACTAGGTGGAAGTGATCAGAAAATCATTTAGCCAAATAGCACAAATGTGCAAAGGCAGAATCGAGGAAGGGCCTGTAGTGATAGAACGACATGGAACTGATTCGTGGGGCTAGACAGAGGGTCCTCAGGACTGATGGGCAGCCGTGAGTTTTGCACAGCAGCACTTGAAAGGCAGGTATGTGACTAGGACTTTCTCTGATATGCAGTGGGGGGCACTGACTTTCTAATGATAGAGTCAGTTTCTTAGAATAACATCGATTTTAATATTTAAAAATGAATTGGAAAGTGAAGAGAGTCTTTTGAAGTAAAACTGAAGGGTGACCTTGATGAAAGTGAAGGAGATCCTCTAATACTGTAGAGAAAACTATTTGTTGCATAGGTTCCCGATTCTTAGGAGAGCTCTTGAATCTCCAAAAATGAATAATGTTTATCAGCCAAGTATTTCCACTAATGTTTCTCTTTTATTAAGGAGACTTGTATTTAAGGATTTAAAAAATATGATATATTATTCACTCTTTATCATACTCTCTAGAATATGAGTTGGAAAGGTAGCATTTCTAGCCTTTTGTTCGTACTCTCTTGACATTATGGTCCTGGAAGGAAGTGAGGACCACTGAACCTCCTGATGAGATGAACTTGGGTCATTTCATTTCTGTAGTTGGGGAAGCCCACTCCACTGCTGAATGTTCCTGATAAAATCATGGTGTGAAAATACGGACTGCCAAAACCAAAATGAGAAGACCTGAGTGCTGCCCATTAAGAAACCATCCCAGATGATTAAATGTACCAAAACCCCCCTACATCCTTTTTGCCCTCCAAATGGATTGTGCCAATTTATACGTTATGTATTTGTTGATATTGTCAGGATAGTGGTGGTGGAGTTACAACTTTGAATCAGACTTTCCCAATTAAACTGATGATTCAAGTGGTCTTAACTGTCTCAGTGAGTTCTACCTCCCTTTGGCAGTGCTTAATAAATGTAAATCTAAAATGCTGGCATTATAGCTTTTAAAATATGCTGTTGAGAAAAGTAAAAAGTAAATCTGAATACTTGGATTTCAACCATTGAAGCAAAGACAGAAAGATGATTGAATTCAGTCTTAAATTTCATAGAACTAAATTTAATGGTGAGCACAATCGCACTCTGGTGATTGTTTTCAGTGCTGCTTTATTAAGTTATGTAATGGCAGGAGTTCAAACTCAGTGATTGTTGAAATGGTAAATTTAAGGAGTATTTGAGATTGCCTGCCAATATGCAAGTGTAAGAGGTTTCAAAGTGCAGAAAATATTATTTCTACCTTCCCATTTCTGTAGCTTGTATTTCTTATTCAAATAGTTTTTAGGGATTATATTTAATACACTGGCTTAAAAATGTTTAAAAATCTCATTTTATTCCCCAAAGATTTGTTTTTTGCTGTTGCGATTAGATGATGACAGCTAGCTGGCTTTTAAAATTGATCAGGAAGTATTCTGGCAGTCATTCAGTGTTGTAATAGCACTTTAATGGATATGAGCTATTCACCCAGATCAGACTCAATGTCAAAACAGGCGAAAATACAGCTGTCATTCTGGACAACAAGATACTCATATGCAAGCAGCTGCTTAATATACTGTAGAAAGGCAGCCTTTTAGTAATATTTAAAAGGTGTGCCAATGCCAGTATATGAATATACTGTGAAGCTGGGGTGTGCCATTTAGAAAAGAGGAGGACGAGGACATGCATCTATTTTATCCGTACACTTACTCAAGTGCATCCTATGAAAATCATCTGTGTATGCACTATAGACAAGCAGGAGAGCCTTATGAAATTTCTTCTTTCTTTTAATAGACCTTTTTCTTTATTAAATATGTACAAACACACACACACACACACAAATGCCTGCTTGACTGTTGGTTGATGCATGGTGTTAATGAGGTCAGTGTCCTTCATTCAGTCACCATATGAGGCTAGTTAACCCTGTTCTGAACTAAATTCAAATGCTGATCCCTCTCCCCAGCTAGTCAACTTGTGCGTACAGTACAGGCATTGATTTTAAGGAGAACTGAAACTGAGGACGGCACAGTCAGAACAGATACTGGTAAAACTACTCACAGCATTGCAGCAGTGGGTTGGTGTCATCTCCATCATTACCTGAAGGACAGTGCCTCACTATGATAACACCAATAACTTGTGATGTTCGGTCACTAAACGTTTAAAAGCAACTTCACGGATATTAATTTATTTAATTCTTGGGTTAGCTATGTGAAATGTGTAGCAGAGGGCAGTTTATTTTCCACTTTTATGGGTGAGGCAACTGAGATGCAGAATGGCTAAGTGAATGCCAATGTCACACACCTAGTTATAACTGCAGCTTAGGTGTCAGACTCCAAGTTTAATTCCCTTTCTATGACACAGTGACACCTTTCTACAGTCATAGTTTCAATTCACACGTGTTTTGTGAGCATCTATTGCATGGCAAGTATTGTTCTAGATACTGTAGGTGAAGCAAAGTGAGTAAAATAAAGATTTTGATCTCAAAGAGCTGATAATGTAGAAGGAGAGTGAAGACAACTATTGCATATAAACAGACCTTATCCAAGCCTGATAAATGCCAGGGTAGAGAAGGGAATCAGATGCTGTGAAAGTGCAGAAAGGAGCACATGTAAGGAAAGCCCACATGAAGGAGACTCATCTCCTTAGACAGCTATAGGCATCCTTTGAAATAGATTGTGATAAAGTCTAGATTTTCTCAGATGAAGAGTAAGATGTGAGCAAGGACAAAAGTGTATTTGGGTGATTAGTGACTGCTCCTATTGACCAGAATAAGATAAGTACAGGAGAGATTGAAATGGAGAGAGTAGGTACATGAGAAGACCAGTTAGAAGGTGTTTACAACATTCAAGGCAAAAGGAAATGAAGGCCCCAGCTAGGGTGGCAGCCTGTCTATGGGTTTCTTTATGGAGCTTCTGAATGCATTAGAACAGCGGTCCCCAGCTTTTTGGCACCAGGGACTGGTTTCATGGAAGACAGTTTTTCCACGGACCGGGGTGGGGCGGTGTGGGGGGGGTGGGAGGGATGCTTCAGGTAGTAATGCAAGTGATGGGGAGCGATGGGGAGCGACAGATGAAGCTTCGCTCACTCACCTGCCGCTCACCTCCTGCTGTGCGGCCCGGAGGGGGGTGGTGGGGGGTTGGGGGCCCTGCGTTAGAACACCATAGTACACATGATTAATGCCCACAGCTTGACTTCTAACTGACAGCATTATTGCTCCAGGGCTTTCTCTGGCTGCTGAAGCCCTTGCCAGGGAATTGACACAGTCCCCAGTGACCGATGGAAATAGCGTATAAGTACACCAGCTCCTTCGCCCCTTGGATGGAATTCCTGAGGTGCAGTTTACATTGACTCCCAGAGTTTCTTGGTGGGATAGGCTTCAGTGGCTCATAGTGGTAGTTTTGATTTCATATTCTTATTGACTACTTCTTTTTCCCTGTTTCACTTCCCCAACACCCTGCCAGTACTTCCTTCACCTCCAAAAAGTTATTTGCGCTCAGACCTTGATCCCATGGTCTGCTTTTGGGAGATCCCAAATAAAGACAAACTCAAGTTCCAATTTGACCTTGTGAGCTTATATTTTATAATATAATATATGAGGTTTTGAGTCAGAAACTTTCACAAGTTCAAACTTTGGTTCAAACTACAAATTATAATTTGTAATCCAAAAATAGTTTCAGGGTATCTCTAATTTTCTAATGAGACCCAGGTTAGATTATCACCTCAAATAGAAACTCTGAGCAATGATTTGGCCCAATATCTTTGTGTATACAGATGAATGTAGATTTGAAAATGTGTTAATGGAAAATAGAAATACAGTTAAGCCTTAGGTTGTGGTATATTGATATCTTCATTTTACTTAAATACATAGAGCTGCTTGTACATGCATATGCACTACCTATTGTATATATCCTCATTAAAATCTGTGAACCAGTTAATGTCCATCGCCTATCAGAAAATTAGTAGATCGTGCCCACGGTGTCACATCTATTCTCTGCCCAATGGTTCATTTGCTTAACTGATGACCACTCTCTCCCATTAAGAGCTATCATACATCATAGAATAAAGATATCTTCCATATTTACAGTCCACTGCTATAGCAGTTACCTCTCAATCACATTCTAACATTGGCCAGATGTCAAGCCTTGCTTATATTTACTTCTTTGTCCCCATTGTTGGTATATTGACATACTTTTAATGTGTAAAGAACATTTAGTAAATTGTTAAATTAAAAACAAAATTGTCATTGTAGGTACACTAGTCCACTGGTCCTTAGCCTTTAAACTTCATGCATACTGTACAACTACATTTATTTAATGATGTTTAGAGACCTTATTTGAAAATAAAATATCAAAGATAATTTATGATGTATTGAAGTAATGATGATTATATATATCAGATAATCAGTCACTCTGAGGATAAATAAATAAAATGCTTTTTAATCACTGTACTTTTTGTGCTAGGCTTATGGAATTTTCTATTTTGAATGAAGGGCTATTTTTTTCTACTTTGAATGAATGGTTCAGGTTTATTTCTGAGTTTTTTCTTCACTTTAAAGATATTATCATAGAATTAGGCTATGAAAATATGCATTATTACATGAAATCAGGAGTCAAATTACAATAGTGTTTCTAAAGTAGGATCAACAGCTTGAAATTTTAAAAATATTTTATCTTAAAATATTGCAAAAAAGGTTATATAACATTGTAAATAAAACCTTGAGTCTTTTATGCTCATTCTATTAAATATGATTAACTTCATCTATACTTGGTGGTATACTTGGTATATTCTCAGCTGGAAAATAAGACTAAAGATGACATTTTAATATGTAAAACTATATATTAGTAGAGTTGTTAATATATAGCTGTTGCTTTAGGTATTTAAAAGGTAAATGTATTTACCTACAGAACACACACACACATGCATTATGTAAATTGTATATATACAACTTTTAAAGACAGTTAAAAGCAGTGTTGGGCATAGTATGTATATTTTCAAAGAAAGTTTTTGACTATAAATATTAAAGTAATTATATTTAATTTGGTAATCCCAGGTAGTCCTTTCCGGGAGCAATTGCATATGGGGCCCTCAGAAAGCATCTTACTCTGACCTCATTTCATGAATGAAAAAACTAAGGTGAGGAGAGGATAATGACTTGAGTAAGGGGACCACACAACCTGTGATAGGCTACACCTTGGGACACTTCTCTCCTTGTCTTCTGAACGTAGCTCAACAATTCTGATTCCTTGGAAAGGTTTTGTTAAGACAAAGTTATTTTTTTCTTTTAAGATCATCTGTCAGTTTATAAAGAGCCAATTTCATAGAAAATTAAAAAAAAAATTCAGTCGGGCTCGCTGTGTTTAACCAATGCCAATCACATTGATCGGATGAATTTCTTTTACTTAATGACTGAACTGATCAGTTATTTTGATATTTTGCAGACACCTAATGAAAGGGCATCATTTAAAAAGTTAGCCTTATTTTCTGAATGTATTTAGTGAATTTTGCATATAAATTAAGCCTAGCAAGCTATCTATTTAATACATACATAATATTCACTAAACAGGCAAGCAAAAATCAAGGGCCTTTTAGAGGACATTTTCTAAATTGGCAGTGATCTCTTTGACTTATTTTTATCTGTGTTATTATTACTTGAAGGCAGATTTTTGTCTGTTTTGATGGGGCTAGGAGTTGCCTTGGGAGAATAACAGCCTTACACCCCGAGATGGAAACACTTGCTGGTATTTTTTGACATTTCAAGTATTTTCATGTTGTATTAGAGCTTAACCTCTACTGTGTACATGTCTGATCTCCCCAACTAAATTGCAAGCGCAGTCTTATACATCTTTAAATCCCCTGAGGTCCCAGCAAAGTGCTTCCTAGTGGCTGCTCAATAAATATTTGCTGTTTATTTCAGAACTGGTTTTAATCTTTGTTGTCATTCAGGGCTTTGAAAATATATATAACACACATTAGGCAGAAACTTGAAATGCTTTTTAATCAGTTGGTACAGCATTTTTCAATTACTTTGCAAAAAAGACTTCCGAGGGATGTTTTAGAATTGTCTGGGCTACCAATATGGCTTTAAGGATAAACAGACTTTTCATTGACATGCGCTCTTTTCTTTGCACCATTTGTGTGTTTGCCTTCTTAACATCATCCCTACACTCCTGGGCTTCAGGTAAGGGGGACACTTTTGCTTCTATGGAAGTTCCCCAGTGCTGTTTGGTCGCTTCTTAGTGTATATGTGGTTTTCATAAAATTGCCATATGGGAGGCTAGTTTCTTGGTCTGAAGGAGGAATAGAGAATAGGATAACAAAAGCCAAAACACCTTATGCTTTCCTAATTTGTTTTGAATCTGCCCTGGAAGCCACTTCCTTTTTAACCTGTGAAGTTTATACAAGACCTATAGCCCTTCAGTTGGCCTTTCCTGGCATTTGGGAGGAAGGATCCCCGTGCTATTCCACAGCCATATTCATCATGTTTCCCGGAGTCTGCTTCTAAGGCAAAGATCTCTGGAAAGCAGAGGAGTCAGAATTCTGGGGATGAGGGTGGGGATGGGAGAGGGTAGGGTGCTGTCATTCTTAAGTTTCTAGCAATGGCTTCAGTAATGATAGGGAACCCAAGGACCGCGAGTTCTGGGCCAGTTCTCTGAAGAGTGAGAGTTATATCATTAAAGTATATGGTAATGGTAGCAGCTTGTTAAGAACAAGGTGCTCACAGAGAATTGTGATCAAGGTGATGGAGGAGGTCCACCAGGAAGGAGGAATATCACAATATCACTGCTTGGGACATGACGGGGTTGATACTATAACGCCCTTCGGGCAAAAAGAGGGTCTGGACGCCTAAAGGAGTTAGGAGTTATAAGGAAAAAAAGCTAATGGGTGTATTTGTAAAGCAACTATACTTCAATAAAAATTAAAAAAACAGAAAAAAGTCACAACTTATTTTAAAAGTTCTGCATTTTCTCTCAGATTTTCCCGTTTAGGGGTTTAAATATTTAACATTAAAAAAAAAAAGGAATGTTGGACATACAGCAATGGAAGGAAATCTTTTTGTCTACTTCCAGCTTAAAAACAGTAAAAAAACAAAATCAATCTTTATCAAGAAACCAGAAGAGACTCTTTGAAGGATGCAGAAAGAATAAATGTTTTCAGGTACCTGAACTGAACAAATTATATGGAAATATACTACTGACTTGCTCTGTTTTAGACCGATAAGGGGCTACGTGCACACAAATCTAGGCATCTTATTCAAGTGATCATAATTATTATGTTGCAGAAAAGCCATAGCCATCTTTTGAACTGGTGATGCAGTTTAAAGCTGTACCTCTGACTAAGCATCATCTTTTTAGCCTTGGAGTTTTTTGGTTTGGAGATTGAACTGCTGAGCTTTTGCTTAGAATGCACTTTGATACCATGGCTCTGGATTGAAAGTGTATATGGAATGGGGAGAATATCTAAACAGAAGCCAAGAATGATCATCTCAGGAATGAATTTGAGAACTAGCTACCTTAATTAGGTTTAAAAAATGTTAGCATCAATTAAAAAAATGGTTAAAAGATATTAACAGTACATTCATGAGTTTGAGTACATATTGGAGTACCATTAATTCTTTCTGAATTCATATTGTGTATTAAGATAGGTGGTTGAGATTTGTCAGACTTATCAAAATTACTATGCTAGCCAAAATATTTCTTGAAGTAATGACACCTATTGTATATATTCAAAATTCTCTAAAGATATATGGCCAATAACAAAAGACTCAGTGAACTGCCTAGAGAAGTTGGATTGATGCCTTGAAACCAATTGAAGGAATGGTGACATGTCAGCCAAATTTCATAAATAGTTTAACAGGAAGTTTCTATACTGCTCTTTACTTTGGTTGTTTTCTCTATTAAATTGATTGTCCTCCTAGATGACTGATTGGATTGATTAACCTTATAGCTTCCTGCGGATGTTTGGACTTTGTTGATACTTTGGAGTCAAGTTAGAGGAAATTTGGTCTAGAAAAGTATCATGTCACTTGATTTCCATCTAACTTTTCCCTACCTCTGTGTAGTTTCTTCTTATTTGTCAGCTTTCTTTGTGGGAAAAATCTATTTCTTTCTCCCTCTTCTGTATTTTAATGTTTCTACCTATCTGAGCTTTTTCGTTTTCTTATGTAGGATAAAATGGAAATGTGCTATTTCCCTCTCAGTTTTTAAACTCCTTAGGAAAGGAGGCTTGGGAACTAATGAAATGATTAAAAAAAAAATCTATCAATATATATGCCTTAATTGCCATATTTTTATTTCTGTGGCAGATAGAAAATTGATCCTCCCCACTTATAAAATAACAAACAAGAGGCATGCAAGAAGAAGGGGCAATGCAAAGGCCTACACGGATGCCTGGGATCAGTTTAAGAGAAATAATGATTAGGTGGAGAAATGATATAAATAATTTAGGAGGATGTTTCTATGCTCCTTCTAATATAATCTTGGTTCTCTGAAAAGAGAAAATACTTGTTTCTAAAAAGGAAAGACAAACATTCCAAAAATAATATTTAAAATATATATACTATGTATAGTGAAATTAGTATTTTTTTAAAGGGATAATGCTGTCATCATTACAAGTAAATTATTTTCCACACTAGCTGGGTGGCATTGGGGGTTAGCTGGACTAATGTGGTGAGTGCATACTTGGAAAAATCCATTTTTTCCAATGGGAAGATGGATAACCAGGCTGCCCTGTTTCCATTTGTTTATAATCATAAACATCTAGCAGCTATTTTATTTTCCTAAACTCACCCAACTGATCTAAATTTTGAAGGTGGAAAAATGCTGACGGTCACGGTCAAGGCAGAATATAAAGTTGTTGTAAATTAATGACATTTATTGGAAACAAACATTGGAGTTTACCAGTTATCTTAGGCCAACTTGAAGCAGGATTAAGTTTGGTATACATAAATTGATTCCTAGATCTTTTTCAGTATGAATGGCTTTTCAGAGATGATGAGGAAGAAAAGTCCATGTGCAACGTGGGAACACAAAATGACATTTTTGGGTGCCATCAGTATCCCATGTGTGACTTCAAATATTTACCCTTGAGGCCATGACCAAAAATTCTTTTTTTTGAGAGGTTTATTTCTATTAATCGACTTCTTTCATCGAGTAATCTGTAGCGTCATTCTTACCACATAAATGATGCTCATTGCAAGGTCATTCTGCAGAGCTCGTCACTTGTATACGTTTTATGCTTTTACATTCATGTCTGCTTTTGTTGCATTTTAATAAGTAGAGGAAATGAACTTCCCACAACATGGGTACCTTTTTTTAAGGTACCTTCTTGCTACCGTAGGAAGCCTAATTTCCATTATATTCACTCTGCTACAGAAATACTTAATGCCAGGAAGGAGATATTTACTGGAATCCACGAGTCCAGAATTCATCATGATTCAGTGTGAAATCCACTGCCCTTTGCTCCCCAACCCCTCTCAGACTGGAATGAAATGTGCCTTAAACTGAAGTGAAATACATCACATGCAGCAACAGTGGGCCCTTGCTTTGCCTCTATTCCTGGTGTGAAATCGATACACTATCTTTCCTCCTGACCTGTTCCATGACCTCCATTGCAGCTTTCATGCTGCACAGCAATTGCTTTGAACAGTCTGGGTCTGCCACAGCTCACAAATGATTCTCAGCTTCTGTCTAAAACTGGTGCTGATAACAAAGGCTTGATTTTAAATAGTGTGGTTGTAGTAGTCTTCTAATTGTGAATTACATGAAAGTGCAAGCTCCTCTATTATTAAACACTTTCAATAGCAGGCACAGTACATGTGCAGGCTACACACAAGGGCCTGGGGCCTGGGAATCAGGCCTTTACATTTCCTTGGCTATATTTGGATTGATAGAGAAGGAGGAAGAGACATAAGGTATATTTACACCTTTCAGTCATTTCCTTCATAGAGTTCTGTTTGGTGATACATTAATTTTTTTCCATGTGAAGCTCTATTTTATACTTAAGGAAACATTTTTGAATACTACATTATAAGATCTTACACAAGAAAGGGCTAATTGACAAATATGTGTTTTTTGATAAAGTGGATTTTACTAAAGAAATTCCAGAGTTAGGCTGTTAGGATTCTGACTTACTGGCAGGAGTGGCAGTCACCTGCAAGGATATTCCTCTTTTTGATCACCCTGTAACTGAACTGGGGCAAGTAGAAGTATCTTATGATGGTCTTTTAGCCATTTTCAGGAGGCTATTGAATGGAGGAATTTATTGTATCAAGGAAACAACAGGAACTTTTACTTGTACTAAGAAAATGAATGTGTAATTAGCTGAGTTGCTTTAGTTGGCTTTGCCAGACTAGAAATCAAAGGGATGAGTGAAGTGGTGGGTAGGAGTGGAATTTTTCCAAATAACTTGGTGCGAGATAAGGATAACAGGAGACTTTGGGGGTACCTTGTAAAACAATCATATATAAAATGAATAATTCTTATTTTTATTTGGTTAGTGCTAATGAAATGAAATTTGTTTAATAATGAAGGGCACATAATCTCCACAAAATATTCCATATAATGGCAATTGCATAATCAATGATTCTTTAACAGCACACACACATACACACACACACACCTATATACGAGGAGGCATTAATCCATATATGATTTTGTTTATTACTTCATTCCACGAGTTGAGTGGAATCATGGAAAGAACGTTAGAGTTCTAGGGTGGTGTTCTTAAGACAATCTGCCTTTTATTCTAACTTGATTTTCTCACTTGTAAAATGTGGTTAGTGAATGAGGTTATCTTTAACATTTTTCCCAGTTGCAGATTTAGGTAATCATACACAATAACAACCCTTCACATTTGCACAGAACTTTCCAGTGATTTTCCCAGGCATCTGACCTTCTCAAGCACCCTGTTAGGCAGCCAGAGCTTGTTATTGTTCCCAATTTCTTGAACAGGAATCCAAGACACAGAACAGTTTGAGTTTGTCAAGGCTACCCTGGTAGTAAGTGGTAGAACTTAAAGTAGAGCTGAATTAGCTGACAGCTTAGTCCAGAGCTTATTGGGATGGAAGAGAGAGGTTGAGGATCTGTTATTAGAGCTTGAAAGGTAGAGACATATCATAAACTCTCCATATTTTTGCTCAAATGAAGTAATTCCTTTAAAATTTAGTACATACTAACAAGACAATCTCCAGGGGTGTTCATTGTTCTAACTAAATGTCTAATGATAATAACGTGCTGTCTTGGGACCAGCTCCAGGTCAGTTACTTACAAGACAAATTACGTGTATAAACACATGAGAATATGTACTTCAATGCACTGGTACTGAACACAGGGAGATATTTATGAATGTAGTGACATACAATCGAAGCATGACTAAGATTCTTCGAAGACCAGTGGTTTTGTGATGATGATGATTTCTTCACAATGGGATGTAACTTGAATCATTTGAGTTAGCAAATTGAAAGTTCCCAACGAAGTGTTATGTTCTCTTTCCAAATATGTCATATTTTCTCCTTGTGGGCACATTAAAAAGTGCTTTTTAAAGTGTAAATAAAAATGGTGGGATACCTGAGGCTATATATCTAAGCCAAAAAGAAGGAAATACCAAAATTAGAACATGTAGTATCATATATTTCCCCATCTTTGAAGGGAGAAGTGTGGGTCCTATGTCTTAGGAAACATTTGACTATGGGAACTTCCCATTATTCCTCCATGCAAGACAGTTCCTGTTGTACTGAGACTTCTTCATGGCACCTTTGGGGCTATTGCGACTAGATGGATTGCCTGAGTAATTAGAAATCACACACGGTGAGGAAGAGAGAGTGTGATGAGATGGATGTTTGTACCCTGGGTGTAGAATTCTCTACTTAGAAGCACCTTTGCTGACCATGCGTGAATGTGTTCCATGATGAGAAGGACAAATGTATTCAACAAGAACCTCCCCACACACCAGGCATGTAAGGAGTTTTCAGGTCATTTTGTGAAAATCTTACTAACATAAAACTGTCTATTCAAAGTGATGTAGAAAATCCCTGCCAAAATAAAACCATCATTTGCCAAAATATCGGAAGAATTGAGACGTTTTTCTTGTTTTCCACCCCATTCTGTTTAATTGTATGCATTATTATCGCTACTCTTTAACATGCCACTTCACTCAGCCATTGTGAACCTGGTCTAAGCATTGATATTATCCTTGATCACACTTTAGCATTTCAATTTTAAAGTCCCCATTTGAAGGTCCGCTATCCCTATTAAGAGTTTTTCCATGAAAAGAGTTAATCTTAGCTAAAATTCAGTGGTAATTAAGCTTAACCAAGTTAGGAAAAGCCTTTTTTTCACTGTAGTTATTTTGAGACAGTTGAGTACAGAAATGTGGGTTCTAGAGACAGAAAAATACTAACTTTTATGCAGAGCCTTTTTTATTTTTCATTTAAAGAAGACAGTGCTAATAAATCTTATTGAATCAAGACCTTGAAAGAAACTGAAAAATATGTACAGATCTCAAATATACCCACGAAAAGTACTTTATATAACCTTGCTGCTGCTGCTTCATAATGTAGTTTTAGTTGAATGTAATCTCTTCCACTCAAATTTATTTTTGAGAAATTGCCACACTGAAAGTTGAAACCATTTTTGTCATTCAAAAGAAGTAGAAGATCAATACTGAAGCTCTCCTATTAGTTGGTACAGTCTACTTTAGTGTTAAAAGATTTATGATAAGAACACATTTCTAAATATATATTACATACCAGTGGTACAGTAAAACTCTTCTTTGTTTTTTCAGGAGAAAGAGGTGGTCTATTTATTATTGAAATGCTACACTAAACTATAATTCAGTGATATTTTATTCCAATTAAATTCTCCTTAGTAGTAATCCTTTTTTATGATAAGCAAAACTGAATAATGCAGGGTATGTTCCCTCCAATGAATTGTTGTGTAACAAGACTTGATGGTAATTCTACCTTTTCCAAAATCTGATATCAGGCAATTTATCTTCTAAATAATACTCCTGAGTACTAAAGCTGAAATGTTTTGGCTTCAACCCAAATCAAACTCGAGGAAGCAGATTCTCCAGAGTATTTCCCTAACTCTGTAAATTTAATTGTTATAATGAATAGAATACATGTGTCAAGATTACTTGTGATATTACCTGTTTACTTCTCTTCCTAAAACAGAAAGAGCAACATGGCAAAGGCTGTTAACTCTTACTGGAGTTTAAAAAAAAAAGTACTGGGACCTCCCTGGTGGGGCAGTGGTTAAGAATCTGACTGCCAGTGCAGGGGACACGGGTTGGAGCCCTGGTCCAGGAAGATCCCACATGATGCGGAGCAAATAAGCCCGTGCACCACAACTACTGAGCCTGCTCTCTAGAGCCCGTGAGCCACAACTACTGAGCCCATGCGCTGCCACTACTGAAGGCCGCGCACCTAGAGCCGGTGATCTGCAACAAGAGAAACCACTGCAATGAGAAGCCCACGCACCGTAACAAAGAGTAGCCCCTGCTCGCTGCAACTAGAGAAAACTCACACGCAGCAACGAAGACCCAACGTAGCCAAAAATTAAATAGATAAATAAATTAATTAATTAAAAAAAAGTACTTAATATAGCACATGATCATTAAACTTAAACTAATTTTAAAGGTCCAATTCCAGTTAATTTAAGAACAGTTAAATTTAAAAATCTATTGTTATGCCACAGTAAAATAGATTGATGGAAGTTAAAAACCTTCCACAAATATTTGTCTGTAAGGCACAAAATATTCAGATAAAAATATTTGCATATGCAAAGAGCATCTTCTACTACTCCACTTCATAGTATTTAGTCACATTGCCTCATCTTCAATTTCCTTTCTTTCATATGCCTGCAAACATGATATATTTCTTATATTTGACTTTTGTGCAATATTTTTTCATAGACAATGAAATCCAGTGTTATACTTGAATCAAACCAGTATTAGTATCACTGGAATTCATGCCAGAAGTCATATAGAGGTAAAGTTCATGTTACTTCTTTTTGCCACTTATTTTAAAAACTGGAAAGGTAATTGACTGGGGAGAAGGCCAAAGCTTCTGTACCTCATTACCATGGATAATCATATTAATTTTAATAACAGAAATAATCAACATTAAGTATATGTTGCTAATGTAGAGTGATTTATCAAAGGTTCTTTTTTTGCCATTTCTTTCCTTTGTTTAATTGTAGTTATTTTAAAATCGTCATTACTCATATATTTGAACCGTGGTTTTTAGATGAGGCAACCACTACATTTTACTAATATTTCTATTAGAGAGAAAGACCGTGCCCCTCGGAAGACTTGAACATTTCTTCTAATGCTTAGCAGCATGATTACTGTTGAGTGTGAGCTGACAAATGTGTATATCAACAACAATTATTTACTTTCAATCGATCCAGGAGAGTCTGTATGGTTTCCAACTTGATTTATTCATTTAGGATTCATTAAGCCACAAACTTGTGCCAAACATTGTGCAAAACATAGCATATGATAAATTCTTGCCTCCAGAATTCTAAGAGTTAGTTCTTTAGGGAAGGCAGAAGGGTAAACAAACCATTGCAATAAACTGTGATGACAGCTAGTAACAGAGATGAGAACAGAGGACTATGGTGACTGGGAAGAGGGATATATATGCCATAGTTGTCTCAGAAAGATTCCACAGGAGAGACTTTTTTGAAGAGGAATGGCAAAACTTGGATAGGTGTTATTAGTTAGGTAAAAGCTAAGAGGGTGTAATAAACAGACTATAAAATACAGAAGCTGAAAGAACGTTGAGGTTTATTTCTCTTTTATTTAATAGTTCAAGGTGAGTGGCCCAGTTGAGGGGGTGGCTCTGCTCCACAGGGTCATTCAGGGCCCCAGGGTCCTTCTCTTTTATTGCTCTGCCATCAGCCTTATTCTTGTCTTCATGGTCAAAGCTGGATTTTTGTTACTTTGATACAGTTCAAGGGAAGAAAAAGGAATGGAGGAGCACATACCTAGTATCTTACGGCCCAGACCTGGAAGTGGTCCTCATAACTTCTTCTTCTGTTCTGCTGGTGAGAATATAGTCATAGGGCCATACCCAGCCACAAGGGAGGCTGAGTATCTAGTTACAATGCTATTACAGTGACCTTCAGTGGACAGAGGCCAGATCACCAGGGGCCCCATATGTCATCCTGAACTAGGAAAAAGACTTAAGTTGCTTTTTTCCATGTGAGTCTTTATTTCTGAGATTTGCTGGAGAAATGTTAGTATTTTGCAGCCCCCTTTTCACCTTTGAAATCTTAACCTCTAAGTTGTAATTTGCCATGAAGTATTTTCCTTTATGTTAATCTCAGAGGACTTTACATTTCTGATTTTATTTTTGGTCAGTAGGACAAATTGATTTAATTCATTTTGCAGGTGACTGAAATTCTAGATACTCTCTCTCTCTTAACCATGCTAGTTAGCAAATAATCCTGCTAATGGTAGGATATATACCTTTACCCCAGGTTGTGTTCACATCTTGTAGAGATGAGACTGATCCATTCTATTCTAAGGTTTTCATTTTTGTTTTAGTCAAGATCGTTGTTAAGCTTAGTTCAGTTGGGCAAGAAGGCTGCAGAGAAGGGTCCCATGAGCAGTTCTTTTCTGGGTGGATGAATTTTTTTCAGCTAAAAATATTTTAGGGTAAGGCTTAACAAAGAGCCTCTAATTAGGTCTTAAGGCTTTGTAGGAAAAGATTAGAGTAAGTGCCTTATAAAGAAGAAACATTTATTTCTAGAGCCTTTAGACTACACAAGAGGGAATCTGGGCTGAGTTGGGGGTGGATATTCATAGACTATAGACACGTTTTGTCTTAATCCTCTTGTGAGTCTTTCCTGAGGTGGTTTTAGATATGGAGGATATAGAACTACTGCCCTGTACGTATTCACTGGGCTCTTTGGCTTTACAACAGTTTTTAGAATTGGAATTCTAAAATGTAAAGCATGTTCTTAACTAGAGTACCTATTTTAACAAAACAAAATGAAACAACGAAAGCTTCCATAGAGGAGATTTTGAAAGATGTGCCCTGCTTTCTGATGCTGGTCAAGTTAAAGTCATGAAGTAGGTAAGTCCTGAAAGATACATGGAAGTCAGCCAGAGAAGTAAGAGGTAAGGTCATTGGAGGAGAGAAAAGGGCACCTGCAAAGGCATGTAGGCACATGTAGAAAGTGGAAGTGGTATGGGCTAGTGATAAGCAGAGGATAGATATGGGGGGATAGTGATGGGTGAAGCTGCAGAGGTAGGGCTGGGGTCAGACCAACATGAGCCTTGTATGCCAAGCTGTGATGCTGGAGAGACACTACAGGGCAGTGACCCAATCAGACTTGCATTTAGAAAGCCTGTTTCTGTGTGGTGGATGGAGTGAAGGATGGTGAGTCTAAGCCAGCAGAACTTGGAGGAGGATATTTATCCAGATGAGGTGACCTACCTGAGCTAAGAATAGAGCACTGTGAATGGAGAAGTGACTTTGCAGAGAAATGTAGGAGAAAAATGAGAAAGGGCGTGGTAACTCCTGCAAATGGAGGGTGAAAGGAGGAAAGAGTAAAGGGCCAGTATGTGGTACCTGGGAGACAGTGCGGGGCTGATCCCTGAGGTAATTCCAACAGGGGATAAAAGAGCCAGTTAGGGAAGATGATGGGTTCTGTTTTAAAAAGATAAATGGAAACTCTAAGTAGAAATGTCCAACAGATAGATGAATATATAGGCCTTAGGTTTGGGATTAAGAAGAGAACTGAGGATAGAGAATTGGGAGTCATTAGCATATAGGTAAAAGTCAAAGCCAAATATTGTATGTGGTTAAAATCAGCCTGCGAACAACTATAGTGGTTATTAGTTAAAACAATTCTTAAAGAACTCTTATAACATATTGTCTTTCCATTGATACTTCAGTAATTCCCCAAAGCCAAACAATTTCATTGACTAAAATATTTCTTAAAGCATGTGCAAGGTTAATCAGCAATGGTGAAGTTGCTTGGTAATCAATCAGAGAATTGAAATGTGGCAACCACTCTCATGAAACCCATATCCCCTCTGTGCATGCTGCTGTCCTCTCCCACCCAAGCCAAGAGCCGTAAAGAAATCAGGTGGAAACCAGAGGCCCTCATAACAGGGAATAGAATTTAGGTGAACCTTAACTAATGCATTTGGAACTGTTTAACAATGTGCACCTATTTCTAGTGAATCTTGGACACATGACTGTTCTGAAAACAAGGTGAAAAGTGGAAAGTACAATGCTGGTAGGTGAGAATATAAGCCTCCAACCGCTTCAAAACAGATCGTGAAGAATGTAGACAGGTTCAATAGAGGGTGATCAGAAAAACCTCGCAACATGAATGCTGAGGTTTCTTAAGCACAGAAATTTTAAAAAAATGTTTGTTGGACTTCCCTCATGGCGCAGTGGTTGAGAATCTGCCTGCAAGTGCAGGGGACACGGGTTCGAGCCCTGGACTGGGAAGATCCCACCTGCCCCAGAGCCACAAAGCCCATGCGCCACAACTACTGAGCCTGCGCTCTAGAGCCTGCAAGCCACAACTACTGAGCCCACGTGCCACAGCTACTGAAGCCTGCACGCCTAGAGCCCGTGCTCTACAACAAGAGAAGCCACCGCAATGAGAAGCCTGCGCACCACAACGAAGAGTATCCCCCACTCGCTGCAACTAGAGAAAGCCCGTGCACAGCAACGAAGACCCAACACAGCCCCCAAAATAAATAAATAAAAATGTTTGTTGAAGGCTTTTTGGCACTGTCATCAAAAGTAAAGAATATTGCTCTGGAACTCAGAGTATCTGAGTCTACATCCAGCTCTGTTACTCTGTTAGTACTTCTCTCTGGCATGCCCCTTGACCTTTCTGAGTCTCAGTTTCCTCAATGAACATTCAGGTTTGTGCTAGGTGTTTCTTCTAGGTCTGAAAGCTGTCCACCTGGGATTCAGTGTATAGGGTACTCTTTGTTAATGGGAAAAAAAGGGGTTTATGGAATCATAATAATTTAAAGATTATTATTTGCATTGCCGATGGATTGTCCTATTTATAACAGAATTTGCTGGTGGGATAGTACTTTTTAGAAAATTGGCTGTTGTCTGTTGAAAGAGGTATTGGGCTTGGAGTCAGAAGAGCTGCTCTGGGACAGGCTGTACTCTTCATTAGTTGTATGACTTAAAAGCTTTAAGTCTCAGTTTCCTTACTTTAAAATTAAAATACTAATAAAAACACCTGGCTACTGTACAGATCATTTTGAAGGCTGTAAGGCAAATAAATGTAAGTGATTCTCACTCAAAGGAGACAGTTATCGTAACCTCATATGTATACACGTAATTCCTTTAGTGTTGGAGACTGGTTCTTAGAAATGGGCTCCTAGTGGGATCAGCACCGTAGGGACCCACGGTGGATGGCATAGCCCTTCAGGGCAAATGACAAGCATTTTATATTGGAAATTGCTCTTCCCTTCTCTTCACATCCCTGATGTTGGGCCACGCCTTCAGGCACAGCTTCTTTCCACAGTCATTGTTTCTGAAGTTGTTGGTCCAGCCTCCTGAGCTGCCTTGACCTTGGGAGGATTCCCACCAATCTCTCTGTGCCTGCAGATCTCTACCCACCCTTTCACCACCATTAACATGACAGTGCCTCAAGCCATGTAGAACTTGCATTTTAATGTCTTTTGTTTCTTTGTCTAGTTCCAGGTGTAGCACTGGCATAATGTTTTCAGCCATTGTAATTCAAAACTATTTCCCAGATCTGAAAACTAATGGAGAAAGAGAGGTCATAGTGGTAAATAGCCCATTGTGCTGAGTATACTCCTCTCTGAATGGGACTGAGAATGCTGCTGGCTGAGAGGTTCTTCAGTGTGGCATTCTAACACTCACTGAATGAGAGTCCCAAATACAGCTAGTACCCTTGCTCTTATTTGCCAAGAGGGTATACAGCACTCAGTGTGAAAGAAGATGATGTGTTATACATATCTGGGGAGGAAGGCTTTTGATGGAGGGATTTCAGCTCCTTTCAAGGCACTGACCTACAAAATGTAGATCAAAGCTGTTCTAGAGTTTACCTTTTTGTGATTACACATCTCCCAGGTCCACTGAAGTTACCATTTATGGTCCCAATCAGCAGTGTTGTTTGTGGGCTTCATGGGTGTCAAACTCCTGTAGAGTGTCGATAGCACCTCTTGATGTACAATGCCTAACATGGATAACTCTCAGTAAATGTTGAATGAATGAAGTCATAATTATGATGGTTACTGTATTTTATTCCAGGCATTGTGATAAATGCTTTATATAATCATCTCTTAATTTGCATGAAATAAAATTTATATTAATTATGGGTGAGGGAAGTGAGGCTCAGAGAGGCAACACTCCTTTTTCAATGTCACATAGCTAGTATGTGGCAGAGCTGAAATTTGCATTCAGGTCTGCCTGGTTTCAAAGCTTGGGCTGCTAAGCATGCTTAGACATGTCTCCCAACATATGGACAAATGTGGGAATCCTCAAACATCAGGGAGGTAAGAGGACAGAGGAAGAGAGAGAGGGGCCCATCTAATTACTTC